>NC_138077.1:18547381-19147381 GCF_964212035.1 Myotis nattereri
GAGATGGCTCTGTTGTTTGTATATATGTGTGTGTGTGTGTGTGTATATACACACACACACACACACACACATATATACATATTAAAAGTCTCATAGTTTTATCTTTTGTTTTGCAAAAAAAAAAAATAGTGCTATCATATGCTTTCCTTAATAACATGGGGTGAATTAACTGAAATAGTTAGCTCATAAGCCAACATACAATTCACTCAGATGTTATGAGTGCACTTAAGAGTTAACTAGTTCAGTTAATTGCTTTTTTGGGGGTCCAGATTGGGCTGCTCCCTTCGCTAAAGTTTTTTCTCCAAAGACTCAAGGATATTATCTTCAGAGTAGGATAAAAAAAAAAGGTATTTACAGTAACACAGATAACTTACAATGTTAGATTATTCTTAATGTCCTAATCCTAAAGATCAGTAAGCAAAAGTTATAAGTTATCATGGGGTCCTTTTCCCCCCTTTACTCTAAAGACATCATTGAAGGGCACAGTGGTTGTAGCTTTGTGAACATGTATTCCTACATTCATGCCGACTGAATGTAGGTGTAATTAGAAACTGGGATCCATAAAATGAGGGGCAAAGGGCTAATTACACTTGTCGGTAAACAGCTGTGCCCATAAGTAACCCTCTTTTGACCCAATTACTAGTAAATCCAATTTTTAATCCTACAGACAGTTGATGCACTGGTAGCTGCAAAATGAAGGACATTTAACTTGTCTCTGACATTGAGTGGTTTCACAGAAGACTTGCCTCCACAGCATTTGGGAACATTGTGGAACATTAAAATTCAGTTGCTATTTTTCCATTTCAAAATATTTTTCTTAGTCGCTGCTCACTTGTGGCCGCAGAACAGTCCCCCTTTGAGTAGAGTAGCAGCTTTGCTTAGAGACGTGCTGTGTGGTTAACAGGATTCAACCGCCACATCAAGGACTTACTTTTTTTTAAACAACAAATAATTGGAAGATTTAAAATTTACTGATGAAATGAACCCATTTTAGCCGCTAATCAATGCAGACTTCGTCTTCTTTGTCTTTCTAAGAGAAACTGAAACTTACTTCCTAGTCTAAAACCCGATTAAAATATATATATATATATATATATATATATATATATATATATTGATTTGAATCTGAGGAAGAAGACACAAATGTATTTATGGTGAAGCTTCATTCCCAAAGCAATAGTTCCTTGAATGTGAGTGAAATAACTATATTTAGAATTAATTTTAGAATTTTTGAAAAGGTAATTAAGTATTCATGTTTCAAAAATTAGTTGTTTTTATATATACTTTTAACACATGTGATTCTTAACACAGTGTTTGGAATCTGACCTTTTATATAGTAGTCTTCCTGTGTTAAATTTTGTGGCTAAAATAGATCAAAAACATATTTAAAAACAGTTAAAGTAAGCCTGTGACTCATGCCTGAAGTTCTGAAATTTGGGAGCATTATGAGATTTCCATGCCAGTAACTGCTAGATCATTTGTATTGTCTCGGAGAGTAAACGGAAGGAATTGAGAAAACTTGCAATATCCTGACTTCTTTAATAAAATGTGTTCTGTGTGTTGCTGCGATCCACAGTCCAGCCTTTTGTGAGTTCTTGAGCCGTGAGATGGAGGTAGCCTGTGTAATCGACTATTTTTAGCAAGTTAGAAAAGCAAACCAAATCCTCGCCGCGAGGACCCTGTGAAATGGCTGTACCCTTCAGCTGTGCTGTTTCAGACTTTGGCCAGGCTCCCAGGTGACTTACGTGTATAGCAGACTTCTCTACTTAGAAGAGGAGAATTTGTTTCATTAAAAACACAAGTCGAACAGTTCAGAAAAGTCGTTATGCAAAAGAAACCAATCGGCATATGACTAAAGGCAGTAGGAGGAAAATTAGCCGATAGTATTTTAGTTGCCCATTGGTGATGTTAAAGTTTAAATAATAAACTTAGATTAAGTTGACTAGATGAAAGCAGAATTTTGTATCACAATAAATATGTTGATAAGTAAATGAGAATACATCGTAATGAGGGATATATATATATATATATATATATATATATATACACACACACATATATATGTATATATGTATTAGCAGTGGAATGACAACAGTAAGAAAGAGCTAAGGCTGTAATAATGTGCACTGGTTTATAACTAAACAATATTTTAAGCACTTAATGTTTCTCACTTAATTTCTTTTAAACTTGAGGTCTTAATATACAACAGTCTAAAAGTATTTTCAAATTAAATTGCTTGCAAACTATAGATTTGAGTGTTTTAGTAATACCAGAAACCCTGAACATTTAAAAAGGTACACTCTTTGATTCTAGAGGAGATTTTTTTTCTTATGGTTTCTGAAGAGATGACAAAATAGAAAAAAAATTAAAAGAAAAATATCAACCCTGCAAGCTGCCATTAGAACATTATGTATCAGAAATTATTATGTAGTTAATAGTTAATGGCAAGTTGCCTAATTTTTTCCCCCCAGTAAATCTCTAAACTAAAATTTAGGTAGTTGATGGAAAGAAGCCTACAGAATGTATTTTAATGTGATGCTAAGTGATCTGTATTCTAACAAAGCTTTCACCACATGATGAACAGAAATAGACTATTGCATATTGATTCTTTTTAAAAAACCATTTATTTTTCAGGTACTCGGGGGGTGGGGAGATATAATCTTTATGTTTATATCTGTTTTCCAAAAATATAACAAAACTTTTATATTTGAAAACTCACTTGTTCTCTTATCACATTAGGCAATTTTGTTTAAGCTAATTAAGCGTTTATTTCACTGTCATACACATTTGTGTATATAGATAGCACAGCCGATCAAATTTATCAGATACATCAGAGATCGGATCCCACCGCAAGGTGGCATAAAATCAAGGGCACTGAGTGAGCACATTTGAAGTGTAATTGGAGACCTGGAAGAATATATGAAATACAGAAATCAGCTATTAGAAGACACAAACAAGTGAGCATCCAGGTAAATGAACAACTAAAACATCAGTCAGTGAGGCCAGTCCAGCCTCTAGCTGCTCACACAGGACAGGGCTAGCGTAACTGGACTTTATGAAGTGGTCCTGAAGGTCTTTGCAGTTAAATTTTAGGAGACCCTCCATTGTCAGCACAGTGCATCTTCAACGTAGCAATTGTCCCTGGTGCTGCTCTTTCTAAATCCCCAGCACAGTCTTTTCATCCTAATTTTTTGACGGGCTTGACTGATAATCCTGACAAAATGATATCTGCAAGTTTCAGACTAAACTTCCAATTTTCAGTGACAGCTTTGACCTGGCAGGCTTCTAATTGCAATGACTTTTACTAAGAGTTTTGTCATTGTTATTGTTGGATTATTGTTTGCTAATGGCATTTCCTATGTGATATTAAAACTTTGACATATTGTTACGTATAGGTACACATTCAGTGTGTCTTTCAGGGACAGGTTGACACAGGACTTCCTTGTTTGCCCATAATGACTTTGGACATGAACTAACAATAAATAAGGCATGACATGTGTAGCGGTGTGTATCATGTCAAAGTTCCAGGTGTCTTCTCTAAGTGGAAAGTGCACAGCTTTGTCAAGATACCCTGTAAATGTGCTGCGATGTCATCAACTTTGACATGAACCTCTCCTTAATGAAATTCTCAATGGCTGTAGCTGCTTTGGTAATAAAAGTTGACTCCTTTACCAATTTATATTCTGATGGAATTCTTTTAGAAACATGTATATATTTTTTAAGAAAGTGCAGATTTTTAAACTTTTGGACATATTTCAAGCCAGGGTTTGAATCCTGCTACCTAAGGCACTACTTCTAGAGCTAGTTAATTTGTTTCCTTCCAGAAGATTTTTGGTACACTGCTTCTATTTCTATTTCTCATTTAAACCTTGCTTCAATTTGTGTGGGTGACAAACTAAAAACAACTTAAACCTAAAGCACTGTGGCACTTACAGTTGAGTTCAAACTTTGTGACTCAGACTTCTAAACCTACACAAAATTCTGATTCCACAAACATCCTCAAAACAGTTGCATCTACAGGACCGTTGTGACTTAAAAGAGTCCATGAAGCGTGGGGTAAAAATCTTCCAGTCAGGAAAAGCGTGACATCCGCCCAGTTGACTCCAGAGGTGAGAAATGGAATGTTTCTTAGACCCAGAACAGACACACCCCGGAACCTGGTTTGGGAAGCTTATCCTGTCGTTTTCCTTGCCCAGGATAAGTAGAGGATTTCAGTTACCAGCATCGCTAATCCATTACCTTTCACGCTGAGCAGTGTCTATGCCTTCCCACAGACTTAGATAAAGCTGTTATTTTCTGACAGAGAGACCCTATTGAGGAAATTGTGAGTTGTTTTTGTTTGTTTGTTTTAACTTTAGCAGGAACACATCTCATGCTTTTAGATAGGGAGCAATGTTCTATATTAACAGGCCAAAAATTATGACCATCAGTGGGCATGGATCAATAACCAGATGGATTTTGATTTAGCACTAACGATAGTTATTAATAATATGTAGAAACTTCAGTCAGAGCAACTGAAAGCTAAGCAAACTTAATTGTGTGGTGTATAATACATTATTAGAATAGCGATTTCTCTGTGAGTTTCAATGTAAACAAGATTAATTCTAGTGAGATCTTACTCTAATATTTATTTATAATGAACAGAGATTTTAATTCTAATAGTATATTTCTTCACAAATAACATCAACTACACATCACCTACAGTATTATTCATTTTCTCTGGCATGTTTTTAAAAGATTTTCACTTTGAGGTAAAAAGTTTGATTTGTTAGAGATAAAATGTTTGTATTACAAGGACTTCTGTTTTGAAAATTACTGATAGTTATAACCCTTATACATTACAATTTGGCTGAAAGGCTGTCTCCTGGGTACCTTTGGCCTTGGTCGTCTCTGACCTCTCGTCTTCTTATGCTTCATCTCTGAGTTCTTTCCAGCTTCCTGATTGTTTGGCTTCCTAACTGTTGTTTCTGATCCCTCTTTATGTCTTTCTCTGGAGTCACACAGAAATGACTTAGACACTTTTGTCTTTAAGGAATTATAATCAGCATCGAGTACCAGAGACAACCCCTCCCCAGCATGTGGCATTAGCAGAGTAAGGGTTTATGTTTTAGTCAGTTGTCCAGGCCTGTATGATGACTCCATAGTCATTAGAACAGAGGTTTCTTCATCCTCTGTTCCTGAGGTGCACATGCTTTCAACCTTAAGATTATTTCAAAATTGCAAGATGGCCACTGTGGCGCCAGCCATCAGCTCTGCCATTCCCTGAGGCAGGAAGAAGCAAGGGCAAAAGGGACCACCGCCCAGCTCACTTAGGCTCCTTTGAATAAAGGTCCTTTAAGCTTCACCCAGTGATTATTCCTGGTCTCTCATTGGCTGATTTTGGCAGCAAGGAAAGGTGGGAACTATAGTCTTTAAAGTGTTGCTTAGAATAAAATCAGGCCTTTGATGGATACGGTTGAAGGGGAGAAGGAATTTTCAGGAGGGCAGTCACTGGGATGGGAGAGTTAGAGAGATAGTCCTCCCCCCCCGCCCCCCCCCCCCCCCCCCCCCAGGAAGCTTCCAGAGTCAAGTAACTCTGAAAAGCACCTGGGTCTAGGAGGTTGCTGAGGGGAGATCACAATGGAAGAGAAACCTTTATCTTCTTATCTTGGTAAACCTGTCATCACTTCTGGTTAACCAGGGCTGTCTTTTTCTTTTCTTCCAAATTTTGATCTATTTAGTCCATAAAACCTGACTTATCACAAATGGATTGATGTTTACTTATACAGAAAAAGAAAATGGCTTCATTTTTATTTTTTATTGCCAATGTATATTTATGTACACAGTTGCGTATTTATAACTGGACTGGAACAGGAACACATGTCATAAAAACAGGTCTCCAATGATTTTACTTGGCAGAAAGAACTTAGAGTTATTCTGATACCTATTTCTGCTCTTCTACAAATGTATTTGCTTATTTCCTCTGAAATAAAAGTAAAATGAGTTAAGATTTATTGAAATTGCTGTATGCTGGTCAGTATTTTCAGCATTTTTTAATTTTTTTATAGTATTTCTCTTTGAGAAAGTTACCTTTATTATGACCATTTCACAGATGGCCACACTGAAGGACAGAGAAGTTAGGTGATACGTGCCAGGTCACTCGGCCAGTAGAATGTGAACTCCAAGCCTGATAATCTGACTTCACAGCCTCTACTTTTAGCCACCTTTCCCACAAACATTGCTTCTTAATTTACACATCTACATCATACAGATTCCACAAAGAAAGCATCTGACATCAGTGCTTAAGAATAAAATTGAATGTTTAAGGCGAATTTATGACACAGAACCTAGAACAGTAAATAGTAAAGTCATTATATGTTAACTCAACTAATGAATCAATGAGTGTACACATGATAGCATCAAGAACCCTGCCACCAAATTTGAAAGATTATATATTTGTTCTAAGTATATGGCCATATAGAAAAAAGGTTGTAAATGAATCAACTTCAATAAGTAGGCACTGTGTAAACTATATAACTGCCTCCCAATGTATTAAAAAAAAGGCATATTACAAAGTTTCAAGGTTTAGGAAGCCTTTTCCCACAGAGGCAATATGGTTAGGTCATCAGGCCAACCTGGGGAAGCCAAGTAGCGATAGGATGCTTGAGTTACAGTCCTGTACAAATAGTGCCCTGAAACCCCGGTGATTAATTAAACCCAGGAGACTCCACAAGAGCCTTGTAAGTACCATCTTATCATAAATCTTAAGGACTACTAGCGTCAGAGACCCCAACTGCTTTTGTCCAAATATTTCTATGGAAAGATGTATTTCAGGTTTCAGTGTGGGGCTCCAGGAGTTCACCTTGGCCCAGTGCAAAGGAAGTGGCCTCCCCCAGACCCCTGGGACACATTCCCCAAGTCAGTGCAGGAGTTGTCCGCAGCTCCCACTTCCGGTTGCTCTTGACCCCTGGAGCTGTTCCCTTTGCACAAAGCGGAGACTCAGGATCAGCCAGGACTAAGGACGGAGGGGGTGTGGGGCTGCAGCCCAAGCCTTCTCAGGGTGGACAGACCTCTTTGTCAATATGACTTCCAAGCACCCCCCTTTCTTTTCTTTTTTCCTAAAAAAAAACACCTCACTTCTTTTTTTAATGCACCGCCTGTTGATCCTGAGACTGGTCCACCGTGAAACTTAATATTAAAATGACCAACTTCTCTTCTTTCTCCTTTCTTTCTGAAATTTTCAAAAGAGTAGCCGTTTTGATACTGTTGCTTTCTAATTAGTAGTAGCCATGGGGAAATAGGTGAATAATGAAAATAGCGAACTAAAAAAAAAAAATTGGGGGGTCATTTTATTACAGGATATAGTCAAGGGATCAGCAATAAAGAACCAGATGTGAGAAGAAGGACATTTAGGAGGAGATTGACTGTGGGGATTCCATAATTCAAGGAGTGTAACTTAAACACTTCCTAGGTCAACCTTTGAGAAGGCAGATACTAAAGCACAGTTCCCGGGGGCTGATCGCTCATGGGGAGGCCAGTGCATTGGGTGGTGGAGCTGGAATTTAGAGGGGGAACTTCTCAGCAGCGATTGGAAGGTCAGTGGGAGAAGCACTGAAGGAACAGGGAGAGCCTTTGGTGGTGTATCTTTCCTTTGTCCTCTCCCTTCCCTCTCACAACTATTCATTCTGAGACCACAAGTGGAAAGAGAAGGAGTGGGAGTCCTCCATGTGAGAGTTCCCACAGCCACAGGCCGCCAGACCCACGCAGCTGTCCCTGGCTCATCATTGGTCGACTGGGGACCACCTGTATTTCTACCCGAGGTCACAGTTTTGAGTCTTGGCAGCATTCTTTTGCAGCCATCTTGATTTACTCCACAATATTTATATGTATTTTTTAGTTTGGTAATGCTAGCTGAGACTCACTAATTATTGAGACTCAGTACCCTGAGTGCTCAAGACCTCGAATGATGCCAGGCATCTTAAGCAAGACTTTATCTCTCTCTGTATAAAATTCACACTTTGTGTGTAGGCTTCTGGATTTCAGAGTCACTTATGGTTAAGTCTAGGCTCCTCTCAGATAAGGCAGGAAGCATCTGTGTTAATAGTCGACAGTAAATTACAGAAAGCAAAACATGGAAAATTAAAGTTAGAAAAGCTGGGAAGCTTTTCTATCATTTTCAATTTTCTGCACAAGCACGGACATAATCAGTGTTTAGGATCTGCTTGTGATGGATAAATTACATCTGTAATTCATTCTTTGCATGTTACTACATTCAGAAGATAATTTGCTTTCACATATCTTTGTTCATCTAATATTCTAAAACCGTTCTTAGACTGAAAATAAGTCTAGTAACATCTCCCAATCCCAGGAAGCTTTTCTAACTAAACAGTGTTAGTTTACCAAATGGCCCAAATTAAAAAAATAAAAGGTTTTAGAGAAAAACAGAGCCAAATTTATTATGCTCAAAGGAAGATTCCTCTTTGGTAGATGACGTTGCTCCTTATAAAACAATTCTCCTTCAAGGGAGACACCCGAGAAATGAAGCATAGAGGAAGAAATAACTAAAAAATTCATTATTTATATAAAGAATCCTGTTAATAAATATCTGTATTCTGAATGACCTAACTTTCTTCACATTATCTCATATCTGTTCTTGGCTAAGTGGAAACTAATGAAATCTAAATCTAGCCATGAGAAAAGATTATCATCATGATTTTATTTATTGAACTTTTTTTCCACTATTATGAACTTTTACTCCCAAACATTGCCTTCCATGAATCATAGTGGAGTAATAAATTGAAAACAAATGTCCACATAAGAAAACCCAGTATAGTACAAAACAAAACAAAAAACCTCTCAAACTCAGATGAACTAAAGATTCATTATCCACACTGAAGAGGAGTCGTTTCCATTGCAAATTTTTGCATGGTGGAATCAATTTAAATAGCTCTCCCAAGGCCTTTAAAGTATGATTAACAGGTAGTAGCTTAAAATGTAACATATATATATAATGGTTTAAGTATGCATAGTGAGAAATAAAAAATTATTTGATATTTTTTTAGAATCTTCATTAGATACCATTGTCTTCTGTATTTCCCATTAAGGATGAACAATACCAAAAGAGAAAGAGTGAGTTAGAGTTTTAAGATTCTAAGACAAAGCTTGGAAGTGAAGTGCAGGGCACCAGATAAGGGAATTTTCATTTCATAAATACCCTTATGATTCTTTTCTGGTATAAAATATAATATTCTTTCTAATTCAAGGAAGTTGTATAATTGATCTTCTTCTAATGCATAGAATCATGAGACACTTTGTGAGAGTTTGTTAGTTTTATTTCATGCATTTTACTGCATGTTTATAATAATATTGGAAACAAAAATGTACTTAAAAACCTTTGCAAATTGTATATGAAATTAAACCTACATGAAAACATTCACCTACCTCTTTGACGATGTTTCATATTATGTCTTCCTATCCAAGCCACACTTATGTATTCATGACACATTTTAATATTAATTTTAAAATTAATACTTAGGAATAAAATTTTAGAAATTAATTTTAATTTTTTGTATATTTGTTTAGTAATTACAATATTAATAATGCTGAAATATCTAGATTTAGTAAGAGGAAATGTTTTCACTTTAATTTTATATGATGCATTTTATACTTTAATTTTAATGATGTATTTAAAAATAGCTCACCTCATTCTTTTTAAGAGTTTTACATTATATGTAATTGAAACAAAAAACAATTTGTAATACTTTCAGCAATAGATTTAAATAAATAAATAAATAAGATCGAAATGGAACAAACTAAAAAAAAAAAATAATAAAAAATATTGTATATAGTAAACCAGTGATGGCAAACCTTTTGAGCTCAGCGTGTCAGCATTTTGAAAAACCCTAACTTAACTCTGGTGCCGTGTCACATATAGAAATTTTTTGATATTTGCAACCATAGTAAAACAAAGATTTATATTTTTGATATTTATTTTATATATTTAAATGCCATTTAACAAAGAAAAATCAACCAAGAAATGAGTTCGCGTCTCACCTCTGACATGCGTGTCATAGGTTCGCCATCACTGTAGTAAACGGCTACTATGCAAATCGACCGAACAGCGGAATGACCAGTCGCTATGACACACACTGACCACCAGGGGGCAGATGCTCAATGCAGGAGCTGCCCCCTGGTGGTCAGTGCGCTCCCACAGGGGGAGCGCCACTTAGCCAGAAGCCGGGCTCACAGCTGGCAAGCACAGTGGCGGTGGCGGGAGCCTCTCCTGCCTCCACGGCAGCACTAAGGATGTCCGACTGCTGGCTTAGGCCTGTTCCCCAGCCAGGAGTGGGCCTAAGCCAGCAGTAGGACATCCCCCGAGGGCTTCCGGACTGCAAGAGGGCACAGGCCGGGCTGAGGGATCTACCCCAAGTGCACGAATTTTGTGCATGGGGCCTCTAGTGTAAATATAATAATCACTGATTGTCTTTTGTTCCTGCTAAGACAAAAAGGACATGTTTGCTCTCAGGAAAAACGTGAATTTAAGATTATGAAATTCCTGGGCTTACTGGTTATTTAGTAAATATTAGTTTAAATTGTACTCCTGGATTGTTAAGAGATGTATCTCAAACATTACTGTTCATTATATGATTTAACATGCTCTCTGACTAATATATAATTATTCTCACAGAGCCATTCATTAGATGAATAATAGCTTGGACAAAAAGAAAAGGAAATCTTTAACATCAATAGCTAGTGTCATGAATACCTTTCCTGAAATGATTGGAAACTCAGTGCCTTTTGGCCATCCTCTTGAATGTATCAGTTTAGTTAAATAGCCATATAGATATGTTTTAACAAAATTGATTGTCTTTGATCTATAAATTCAAACTTGTTTAGTGTCCAAAACCAAATTGATCACAGGGAAATGTAAGTTGTATTTACCATCCTTTGATTTCATTTCTTTGGACATTTTCTTCATTATTATTATTTTGGTGTTTTCTGAGTGTCTAGATTTGCCTCTGCACTCCTTTCCTTGGGAAGACATTTACAGTTAATATTATTTTATAGCAAATAAATGTTGGTGCCAGGAATAGTGAGAATGTGACCACTGGTGGTTTTCACTTAGTCCCAATGCTGCCTTGGAATTTTTAATCAAAACAGGATCTTCAGAAAAATTGCAAAAAGCCATATGCAAAAACACGTAAATAAACAACTTGTTTTATGACATAGAGGAAGACCTCGTTAAGAGCCCAAAGCGTGAATTCAGCTGGATCTAGGTTGGATTCCTTCAGTCACATCCGGGTAACTTCCCCTCTCCAAGTCTCCGTCCCCCCCTGTACAAAATGAGACCAATGCTACTGCTTTGAAGGTGTGTGAGGAGTCTGTGAGGCCAGTTGTATAACATAGGTCACTTCATGCAGTGTCTTGCTCAGTGTAAATATTCCATAAATGGTAGCTGCTCGTGTTCTTGCTTGAATGCTGGAATTCAGTCCAAGTCTTCTTTCCCCTTATGGGAAGAACTTTGCCTTACGTCGGAATACATGTCATGTTAATTTGAATATTGTATTACGGGTATCTATGTGTTACCTTATTAGAAATCATGAAAAGCGACTTTTATCTGGAATGTGTATAAATGTGCATTATCAAATACTAGCTTATTTACTTACCTGTGACCAAGAGAAAAATACCCCTTCACCTCTTACCATGTGGACCATTCACTTACAGCTCATTGAGGTTGCATTCATAAAATTATTAAGTATTTCTATCATGGTCTAGGCTGAAAACCCATTTCATAAATGCAGTTACCCATGAATGAACAAGTGGTGATAACCACATCTGTTCCAACTTTAATTTCATTTCAAACTAATGCTCTATGCTGGTCTGAAACAGTTCACACTTGGTATTTCAAATACTGTGTGATTGCACAATAATATAACATCTACCACTTTCTCAAAGTTGTAAAGAAGCATCCAAGTCCTCGTTTTTTTCCTAATTTTTTTCTCCCTCTCACTATTACTCAGGATTAACAGTGGTCCAATTCTAGCCCAGTAAAGTAGTCTCTTAATTGTGCCAAGATATGCAAAGATGCTGGCTGAATCCACAAGTTTGGTTAGAAATAGGAGAGAATATATCTTTTTCAGCAAGTGGGCAGGGGGAATCCTGATCCCTGATTTTATTGGTTCTTCAGAAATAATATTGGTTCCATGGCCTTCTCTGTGTTTTCCTTTATGGTCGGGTGTAAATGTTGTTATTCTCTAATTCTGCACATGAGTTGTGCCCTTACTGTTTGATTTACTGTGCCATACCACTGCCTCCTCCTTGGGACGATTGATTATTGCCCATTCTGCTCTGTGCACTGATTATGTGGCAATGAGTTCATTGTGTTACTTGATGTTGAAGGAAGATCAAATATGTGTTCAAAGGAGATGCTTGTAGTTTAATTGAGTTGGCTGTTAGGCCTTTAACATGTTGAGAAACAATTAGGAGAAAGTACAGGAGAACCTCTGAGGGCAGGGAACATAAAACATTTGTTTTCAGCATTTTGGAAGGTGCCAAAAATTGTGCAGCTTTAAGGCCTTCCTGGAAATAATGGCCAATTGATATTAGTTAGCAGATGTGTAGAGCCTGGAATTCCTGACCCTCCCCCCCCCCCCCACACACACTTTATGTATTTTTCTTTTGAAAATCAGGGTAGGTAGCACATTCAGATACTCCTGTATGATTGAGAAAAATTCACTTCTCTTTAAGAATGATTTCCTATAGAAACTACCTATTTTTGGACAACAGTAGAAATAACAAGCAGGATGTTTATGTGTCAGTGTATGCTCACCTATTGGGGGCATTGCAGAGGGAGAAAATGAAATGAAATGATTAAGCTAGGGATCAAATGAGTTTTGTTTCATGTTTCATAGTTAGAATTATTTTTTTCCGTGCAAATTACAACATTTGAAGTGAGGCTGATACTTATTTTCTCTAACATTAATTGTTTGAGTTTCCCAAACTTTAGACAATTCATACTTGATGTAAAAACATTAACCTTCAGAATGAGATCATGGTACCATGATCCCCTAATGAATGTTACCTTTTGTTTTAGCAGCTCAGCTGGCTCGGAGCCATGGAAAAGTTTTTATTTCCCATCAGCTCCAAGGTGGGAGCCAAACCAAAGTTAAAGAAACATTTTCCAGCAGACAAGTTTCTGCAGATATTATCAACAGTCCAAGAGCTTGTGCTCGGGGCTCTCTCTCTCTCTCTCTCTCTCCCTCCCTCCCTCCCCCTCTCTCCTTATGGAATTACTAGATCAGGAAAAAACTATTGAAATACTGAGAATGAAAGTAACTTTCATGTTAATAAAGGAGCTCCTTATTAATCCTTCCCAGTCACATCTTGGCCTCAAAGTTTTCTTACTTTTTCAGAATGTATTTGCTTTGCGATGATTGACAGAGGATCACTCTCTCCCTGTGTTAATAGCTTCCAGGGCTTCCTGCCACCTCTGGTTTGTTTGGCTAGCATATGATTTTTGAAGAATGAGGGAACATAAACATTCTGACTGGCTTTTTTTTTTTTTTTTAATGCCTGTTCAAAACCTGGCCTCAAAAGACCTGCCAGTTCAGAATTGTAACAGTAAAAATAGAGAGTGTATAAGAGATGGTTCCAATTGGACCACTTTGCTACAAATACCTAGTAGACCCAAGCCTTCCCCTTGCTGAGTGATCAGCCATACTCACAGCAGGATCTGCTTCAGGCCCGGTGAGTCAAGGCTTACGTGGCATGCCCACTGCATGCCAGATAGCATCTCAGGTACTTTTCCAGGCTTCCTGCAAAGGCGAAAGAGACTTGGAAAGGTGTATTTCTCCTACCACTTGCCCCACCACCTAAACCTACTCAGTTGGAGTCTCTAAACCAAGAGACATGCCCAGATATATTTTGTAAAAGCTATAGGCCTTTGGATAACAACCACTTGCTTAATACTGCTGAGAAATTCAAGGGAACACAGTATTTTTGCCATGACTTCTCAATCTATAGAGAAGACGGATTTTTCTCCTAAGGATAAAACCATCTGGAAGTCTTCACATGATCCAAACTCACATAGAGCTGGCTTTGCTTTATGATTAGCACTGCGGGTGCATTTTAAAACATTACTTAAAGAACAAAATAAGCTCTTCACCTACTCAGTATTTCTTATTTATAGTTAGACGGTGTAGTCACTGTTTCATTAACATCCCCATTAGGTTTCTGATTCAAAAATAATTGTTTTGCTCTAAATAACATCCCCTATGACTTCTGTCCTCTGAAAAAAAAAACCAGTGATACTTGATGTGTATCCATTATAACTAGCAGGTTTCCATTGACTATATATCTTTCATTTTGTTATATCTTCTTTATTAGTTATAATAAAATAGCCAGTTGGTAAATGAATGAGTGTTAATTTTGAACGATTCTTATAATGTGTATCAACAAATGTGAGTCCCAGTGATGATCTGGTTTAACCTCGTGACTATTTTGTTTTTTGTAAAGAATTTTATATATTTTTTACATAAAGTATTTGATTTTATGTTCTCCAAATATCTCCCATACTCTCCAAATAACGCTAATATCTTCTCTTTGAATTTCTAATTGATCCTTATTTGTAGCACTGAAGTTAAAAAACATGAGTCATAATGAAGGACCTTACTCTGTTCATTTAATTTTTTTTAAGTGCAATGAATTTAAATGAACAAAATGTTTCCTGCATAAGTGGTAGTCCTCAGGCATCTCAAATGAATAGACTAGCCTGTGTGGGTATAGTTTTATAAGCTATCAGCACATGAAAGGGGTCCTAAAAGCCCTAATTCTGTTACTTGGGAATTTCATGCATACATTGCATGTGTTGTTCTAGGAATTAGGGAAAATCAGTGGTCAGCCTTACCCTGTAGTATATTTTGACAGCATGAATGAGTCAAGCGAGATATTTTCCAGACTGTTTCATAGTACAAAGGAAAGGGCTTCTAAGGAAGTCATTCTTATGACTAGCTGAAAAATATTTTTCTTAGTAACTGTTACAGAGAAAAACAGGTCACCATTGGAAGAAAAATGAAATCTCCAGTTACATGCATTCGAAAGTGATTTGATCGCTCAAATGTGTTTATCTTATGACAAAACTCCTTAAAAGGATACTGTTCAATGCAGCTCCAGATATTTAATAAATGTTGTCTTCAAGCTCAACAAGAAACGGTGTAAAACCATCACGCATTTGAATTCAATCACTGTGGTAGACCTTCGGCCATCTTTTTTTTTAACTGTGGTTTCTTTTGTTTCGTACCCCCCCCCCCCCCCATTTGCACAAATACAACTACATCACATAACCTTAAAGATAAAATGATTTAAGTTTATAAAATTACTGCAAATTTATTCCACTGTGTGGTTCTAAACTGCACTTGACCTATGTTTGTGGGTTTACAGATTCTATTTGAGGTGATTGGTCCAGCAGCAACTCTTCACCCGGTGACATAATCCTCAGTGTTGAGCTTGATGGATTCTGACCACTGAGTTTATTCTTGTTGCATGGATCTTTGTAAGGACAGGCTGCAAATCTCGTTTCTAAGCCATGACTAGCTATTATGTCAATTGAGAGAACAGAAATAAAATCAATACACATTAAAAAAAAAAAAAAACAACAACAGATATTCTCTAGTCATTCACAGAACGCAGCCAACTTCCAAATGGTAGTATCCTGGCTAGTGAAGTACCCCTAATTATTACGATTTTTCAGTATCAGGTTATTTTAAGTTTGGATTATAACCAACCTTATTTTTATTTGCACTATTGGCAGTATCTAGCAGATTTGAAGTGACTTAGAAGAAAATTGAGATTCAGTGGTGGTTCCACTTGGGGTAAGTTTTTACCAGATTCGCAGTAATAGAGGCAAATCGCCTCATAGCCAAGCCTCCGCTATAATGAAAGCTTGATAAAAATTGTAAGGATGAAAACTTCAGATGCTAGGTTTGTCCATGAAAAACCTGGCTTTTTCTTCTTGCCTAAATGTAAGGTTTGTTTACTTGGCATTTAAATGATTGTTTGCCCAGTGTTCAAGGGTTTTGCTTGATATTTAGAGATAAATTTTTTCCCTTGTCAGTTTCAACAATGAACTCCAGTGATCCATAGGTTTTGGGGATTGTAGTTGGAAGAGTCTTTAGGAATAATGTCATGAAATCCATTCATTTTTCACATGAAGAAACCAAGAAGCCACTGGTGAGGTTAGGGCTCAATCATATTTATAAATAACCTGAGATCACCAGGAACCTTTAATTATGACTAGTCAGTTGTTCACAGCAAATACTGGAGTATGGAGTCTTCATTTCATGAAAATGGCATCACTGACTCACTGCTGTTAAGGCCGGGGCACTGCTATTTTCTACTGTTCAGGTGAATAACTCTTGACTCCTCAGATGGCTTGGTTACTGGTAGCGTTACTGGTTTACAGTGTTTTGCTGTTTAAACAGGCTCTGCCCACGTCCCCCCCAAAGTATGCATGTATATACCTAAGTTCACTGTAAAATTTACTAATTCAAAGGATGTGTATGACATCATTGAAAATTATAATAAAATATACAGTATTTTGCAGTTTAAATTATATATAGCCATTGATTCTTACAGAAGACTTTTTTTTCCTGCTAAACTTTTGCTCATTTAGCAAAAAAACCCTCCAGCTAGCCAACCTATGGGTGCTGGTGAGAGATGAGTTTACTTCTGTCTCTATGCCCTTACTTACCAGAGGCTATCATTAGACAATGATTATCAAATAAGGCATACTTCATAAAATGAATAACTTCTTTTTTCTCTGCATTCCCTACCATTTTCTGTATCACAGAATAAATCACATTATTCTTGATTTTACAGTTCATTTATGTATGTTTCTTTTTCCCATTGGTTTATAAGCTCCCTCAGAAAGGAAAGCCTTACTTAATCACCTCTGTATGCATGGTGTTTTGAATATACTTGGCATTCATTAAGTGTTTAGTGAATTGCAAGCCATGTTTCTTCCTGACCATGACCAATAATTGTGAACAGATTTCATGTGCTTTTAAATTCAACTTTAGAGAATTTTTTTTTAAAGCAATGGGACATTTGTTAGGTAGACGTATATAACTGTTCATAAACTATTTCTCTATGAAATCCAACACCCTTCAGTTATGGTAGGATCCATCTAGTTAAATTGACCTGGCATTATTATGGACTATTTCTGTTCTGTTGATGTAAATTTCTGGAACAAGCCCTTATTTGGACACATGCCATGTTTTGTGTGTTATCTTGTGTAGGCAGCTCACGGGGACCTGGTCAGCTTCCTGGTACATTAGCTTTATATACAGCCCATGTCTCAGAGAGGGATGAGAAATTCATCGATGCTCTGGCACAACACGCAGGTATTTTGATAACAGCATTAGTAAGAATGCTTGGTTGCAAAAGCATCCTGCTGTTGTAGCAGCATCATCGGTGTATTGTGAGGGGCACATTCTGGGAACCAGACTGCAACTGTATTTGTTGTGTTTTTATTACAGAACTAATAAGAATAACAGAGATATGAGACACTTATAGAGAGATCTATGCATCTCTGTTACATTTGAATTTCTGCGCACCCTAACTTCAGAAATAAAAAATTTGTTTTGTCCTCCCACTGTGAAAACTTGACAGTGTTGCAGATCTTCAACCTGAAGCAAGAGAATCCAAGCTTCAGAAAAGCATAAATGCCTGGGCCCCTGCTACTTGTCCACTTGGTAATTTTTTCCCCCTCCAACAGTTATTTTAGGAGTTGTATGATATAAGCTATTTTGAAAAGAACTGGAAGTTCTAGAGAATCCAAAATGATCCAGATTATATGTGGATGCCAGTAGTCCTAGCAATTAAGAAATTTACATTTATCCACTTTGAAGAGGATCATCAGGAGGGCTTAAACATTTAGTACTTCAGGCTCATTAAGGGTGAGAGTGAAGTAATTATATAGCTAGTCACAAACACAACGATCACCACTTGAACATGAAGACGTTACTCATTGAGACTCATTGGCCCTCTTCAAGGAGCCTCACAATTGGTAAATGTCATCTACCTAGAGAATACGTTCTGCTAATCTGTTAGTTTATATTTGGCATGCGGTTTTCCAAACAGAGTGTGTTTTCAGAGAAAGTAAGGCCTGGATATATACAGACTCTATAGAGTATCTCCCCTTGGCTGGCTGCTTTGAACAGCGAGCCTGTCCTTCCTACATGCTCAGAAGAGATGAGTGTAGAGAAGACCTTTGTACTCTGTTTATTTTATTTGTTGATAATAATGAGGATCATTTAATTTTCTAAACTTGCAAGTTGGAAAATAATTAAAATGCTTAGGAGACATCAGACTAAGTCTGGGCTGCTCTTTGTCATTAATAGTTTAAGTTTTATTGTGAGTAACTCTGCATTTTATGTCTTGCTTCCTATTTGTATAGGACATAGTGATGTATTCATTTCAAAAGACGGGGTAGTCAGATCTACATTTAAATTAACGGGAAGAGATTGTGAGATATATATCTATTTAGCTTGAGATTTTTTTGGTGGTTGTTTTCATCTGGACATATCAGTTATCACCCTATCTCTTAATGCCTAATCTAAAATGTAACTCATGGCTGTTTTAGATATGATTCCAATAAGGCAGGTAATATCACCTTAGCATAGGCATATGAAAACACATACATTACTTACTGTGTTTTTTTACTGCTGCAAGAGAGAAGCATTAGAACTCTGCCTTTTCCTAGTGTAGACCGTGTTAGGTTTTTACCTTCATGTCTCCTGTCTGGAAGTTTTTTAAAAGCAGAAACTGTGCCTTCGTCACCCATGAATCTCCAATGTCTACCCATAGGCCCGACACATGGTAAGCTTCCAATAAATACTGATTTATTCCTATTGAATTTAAAATGGAACGAATTGTGAAATGCCAACTGAAATAGTAGTAGCTCCTGATCCATGTCATAACCTTCCTTGCTCCCACACTCAAGATTAAAACAAAACAAAACTGTTAAACTGATTATAGTCATTACAGTTAAATTAAACCATACATTTCATTAAAAATTGACACAGTCAAGTCTTTGAAAGACCTCTTTCATTCAAGAAAATGAAAAGATGCATTGTATACAGAACACTAAAATCATTTGACTTGAGTTTCTGCTTCTCAGCTAATTGGGATATCACAAAATTAAAAATATATACTTATATTATCATCTCAGTCTGATAACTTGGCTGAAAAAAATGCCAATTTAATTAAATAACAAAACTGGTTGCCTGAGTTATTTTATGTACTAGGCAACAGTGTTGGTGATTGATTTAAAAATCTTAATCACATATTTCTGTGAATTTTTCTCTCCTAAGGCAGTGGACTGAAAAAGTGGTACTCCTGCCATTTATAAACATTATGAGTAAAAATCAATGGTTAAATGGACCCAATCAAAGATGCCTGGCACCTACTATTAAGATAAGAACATCAGAAAGCAGCATATATGGATGGACTCTAACAAGGCTCAAAAGCATATTTTGCATATGCATTCACTAGCTTAAACAGAGCTAATGACTTACATGTGCTCAATGGAGTCCATTTAAGACAGGATTCTCTTAACTGCGAGGTAGGCAGCAGTTTTATGAGAGCCAGATTCAATCACAGGTCACCAGTAGAGTTGTTACATGCCAAAAATGGGGACACACTAGTTTTAGGTTGCTAGACCTCCAAAAATATTTGTGTAGAATTGATCTTTTTTGCTTTGCTAATTGTAAGTTTCTTCTCTTTGACTATTATGTTTGCATTCTATGTGAATAATTGATTTTATATTTTATTTAAAATTCATCTAGATATATTTATTCATTGGACATTATTGTTAAATGATAAAGAAACTTTGTAAGGTGATAGGAACAATATATTAATATTAATAATTCAAACTCTCTTTTATACACATATAAAATTTAACCATGATGATTCATTCAACACTATTGTTAAATGAGGAACCTAAAGGAATGTTTTTAAAGCAATAATATAAATATAATAATATTAGTAATTTGAATTCACACATATATATGTATATTCTTAACTAACAAATAAGATATATGTATCTAGTTCTATGATTGGCTTTCTTGCTCTATCCTTCTGATAAATATCATTCAACACTTTTTATAAGACAGGTAATTTGTACAAAGCAAGATATGCAAAAATACCTCCCCTCCCCTTTTTGGTTGTAATGTCTATTGCTGACCCCAATCAAATAGTTTCCCTCAACGTCTCTAGATGGAAATAAATCCCTTTGTGTGCTCCCTGAGGGAGGAATAATTTAGCAGGAAATCACTTAGTAATCACAGTTCATTAATAACATTGAAAGAATACTTTTTTAAAATGTCAACCCTGTCATTCATAGAAAATGTATGTTTCCTTGAGGAATCTCTTTGAATTACTTCTTTATCCTCATTGCCTGTCATATATTACATTATACTCCTTAGGAATTCATTAATTTCAAATATAAATGAACTGCTAGTTGCATACAGAACCCTATAAACAATAGAGTTAGCAGTTGCCCCTTTTCTTTGATTTTCTTGTTATCCTCTGGTCATACAATTAACCTGTTACTTTCACTCTCTACTTATAACTTGTTGAAGGCTGTGGGCAGTGATATGCTGGAGCTGGCTCACATAAGATCTCTTCCCAGCTCCATGTTCAGTGACTTCCTGCTGGCTGCTTGAAATTGGCCATGGTAGAAACAGTTACACTTCTACACTATGGAAACTGACAAATGTGAGAACTCCGGGTCCTCCTCTTCCTCGGAGAGCCCTTATAAAACACTTAGCAGTGTCATCTCTCTCTAAATCATTTGACCATGTGGACTAGCCATGTAGCATTTTATTTTCAAATATTTTCTTTCTAAACTGTTTGAAACACTCAGACATCACTCAATATACCACTTGCCAACTGAGTGACTCAGCAAGTTACTTCGCCCTTCTGTTCTCCATTGCCCTTATCTGTAAAGTAGAGATAATAATATTATCTGCCTCAAGATTGATGTGAGGTTGATAAGAAATACATTTATCTATGTGTACTATCAAAATATCTCTTTGTATTTAAATTAATAGATATTTATTGATCTCTTATTAAGTGCTGAGCATTTTTCTGAGTCTACATGGGTCATTGGTTGAGACCTAATGCTTGTAACACAGAGTATTAGCCACAGTCCCCTTTTGCCGTTCCAACCTAACATCCTTTATTCTTTCTGCCTATCTGCTTGGAATATTTTTTCTCTCTTTATGAGTTTTGCAAACTTTTTTACATATTTTGATTTAGTGCACACATTATCTCCTCTAGGAAGCTTCTCCTCACCTCAGGCCTGGCCATACTGTTGTCCTGCCTCTTTGTTCCTGTAATATACCAAATTCATATCTTTATAACTGTCCTGGCACATGAATCACAATTTTGCATTTCTCTCCCTCCCTGGATTTGAGAACATGGCCTGTGACTTACCACTTTTATGTTCTTACCATTGAGTGAAATACTTGCCAGACACTAGACCTACTAGAAATATATGTTGAATGGTTGTTGGTTGAAGGAATAGACATGGAATTTGCTCCTGGAGACATATGACTTAACTGAAGAGATAATATACACATGTGGGACATGAAGGTGAGGAACAAAGCATTTTAATAATGATGCCTATATTTTTAGATTTTTAAAAAGTTTATAATTCATTTCACATATATATGATGTTTTGAATTAGGTAAGGCTGTTATTTCCCCATTAAAGATATAGACATTCATGTTCACAGAGGTAAATGAATTGTGTTAGGTCAGCCAATCAGATTTAAGCAGCATGGCCTGACCTGTCAACCAGGTTTTGTGATCCTGGGTCAGAAATACAAGAGCAAGTTTGGTTGTTCTTTTTCTTCCTATATTTTGATAGTTTGTAAATTCAGAGAAAACATTGCAATAATCCATATGTGTATGTATGTGTGTATATGTGTGTGTGTGTGTGTGTGTCTGTGTGTGTGTGTGTGTATATATATATATATATATATATATATCAGTATTTTTTATGCATCTACCCATGTACGCATCAGTCAACATCTTACCCATCTTGTTTAATTTATTACTACCATCAACATGCATTTTAAAAGAAATCCCTTAAGTATTTTAAAACAAATATCAGACATCTTATTATTTTACCTGTAAATTCTAGTATGTATCTGTAATAGGCAAGAATTTGTTTTAAATATAACTCTATTTCCAAATTTATCAAAATTGACAATAATGTTATTATATAACAATACCCACTTTATGCTTAGTTTTTCACAGTTGGCACATCTATTTATTTTTATAGATGGATTGCTCAAATGAGCTTCTAAATGAGATATACACATTTTGTTTCTATGTTATGTTTTTTAAGGTTCTTTTAATCTATGATAATTCCTGCTCCCCCCCACCCCCCGCCATGTCTTTATTTGTTGAAAAATTCAGGTCATCGTCCTAGAGCAGGTCTGAGATTCAGAATTTAGCTACTTGCTTCTCTATCCTGTCATTTAATTTGTTCCTCTGTCACTCCTATTTCCTGTAGACTAGAATGTAAAGCTAGAATTGAGTTCATTTACTGTTACTTATCATTATTTGGTGAGAATACTTGCTAGATGGTTCAGTGAACTTCCATTTATATCGCCTCAGGAGGGCATCATTTCATTTGTCC
This sequence comes from Myotis nattereri, assembly GCF_964212035.1. Classification (NCBI taxonomy): domain Eukaryota; kingdom Metazoa; phylum Chordata; class Mammalia; order Chiroptera; family Vespertilionidae; genus Myotis; species Myotis nattereri. The sequence goes on from NC_138077.1 coordinate 18,570,068, forward strand.
CTACATTTGTTTTGTAATGAATCATGTTTTATTTATGTATTTTACCCCTTTACAATGTTTTTTTTTTTTTTAAATATATTTTATTGATTTTTTACAGAGAGGAAGGGAGAGAGATAGAGAGTTAGAAACATCGATGAGAGAGAAACATCGACCAGCTGCCTCCTGCACATCCCCCACTGGGGATATGCCCGCAACCCAGGTACATGCCCTTGACCGGAATCGAACCCGGGACCCCTCAGTCCGCAGGCCGACGCTCTATCCACTGAGCCAAACCGGTCTCGGCCCCTTTACAATGTTTTTAAAAAGTCTTTATTGAATTTATTCAGGTGACATTGGTTAATAAAATTATGTTAATGATGCTGAAATCTATCAATGATTTCAGGTGAGCCTGGGCCAACCCCAGAACATTCTCCACCAGAATTGGACCCAGTGGTTTTACAACCCTTTGTTGATTATTTTATAGTTTCATGATTTTTTTAAAGGAATTTTAATTACATAATTCCTGCTGCATTTATTACCTGGAGTTTTTCTATAAAGAGCTTTACATAATAACCGATTGGAAACTCCATATCAGAAGGTGGAGAAAATGCATGATTCAATTTTCAAATCAGACATTATCTTCTAATATAAACTCCATATAGATATGTTCAAAGTGTTCCAACAGATTTTTACCAAGTTTTCCCTGGATAAATTATCTTAGCTATTTCTCCAAATCTTATATATTTTTTTTAATTAATATACCTTGGTAACATTATTTTTTGTGGTGCCAAAAAGTCCCTTTTTCTTCTTTTATTTTTTACTATAACTATACTTCTATGTGATGGCATTTATTCACTCAGAATATACACATTGAGCATTTTTTTCCTTGGCCAGCACTGTGCTAGCTGCTGGGGATGTAGATCTATGCTTTGCTTTTCCAGAGAATATACAGTTTGGGTTTGTTTTCTACTCATAATGTGATGTGATTAAAAAATAAACATGTTTATGAATCTGTTTTTGCTTACTATAATATTTAGTGTTTATACTATACATTTGAACTAATAATAATTTTAGCTGCTCTTAGATTCCTTGGCCCTTGTGTCTAAAGTAGGACAACAAGGGGATTTGAAAATTAAGCTGCTCCTGCTGACCCAAAGCAAATGAAATATTTCTATATAACATATTACATGTGACAAACAAGGATGTTATTATTATTTGGGAAAATAGGAAGGTGGGGTAATGGGGATTCTCCCCAAGACTCACTTACTTTAAATGGTGGAATTCTGTGCTATTTCAATATAAGCAAGTATTTGAACTTCATTTGACTTCTGTTTTAGGGAAGTGAGGGTGACATTTTATGGATGTCTTTATCTCCTATAATTAAAATGTTTTTGTTAGGATTTTTGAAGGTGTTTCTGAATTTTAGAAAATGTACAGTTTCTAAAGCTCTTGGAACATCTTGTATCGGTGGCCTCTGTAAATGGGACTAGTGATACACTAATTCCTCTAAAGAATTCTGTGACTATACCATGAGGTAATGACCATGATATAATATTGAATTAATCAAAAAAATGTGCTATGGAAACCCGAGGTTGTGATTTATATTGTTTTGGTAGGCATGTGATATTGTGTTGTAAATTTTAAATGTAATGACTATTTAAATCATTGTAATTCTAAAAATCTTCTCAGATGTCTTCTCTGGAATAGAAATGACTCTTTTACTCATGTTCAGCTACTATTATATAGCTGTTATAATTATTTGAGATTAGGGTGAAGGCAATTTTTTGGCATGTAATTACAAGTATTTTTTTTTGCAATTGAAAATCAGAAAGATGGAACCACTTCACATTCTGCGTATAGGTCTGTCTATGCTAACATGTTTTATGATGTTATGGATAACTGCTGGGAAGCAAGAGAGTTCTAGAGATGGTATTCTGTTTCTTTGTTAGCACCTTAGTAAAACATTTAAAAGAGATGAAAAGTATAGCCCTTTAATTGTGCTATCTGGTAAGTCTGAGGATTAGACTGCATTTAATTTTTATATATAAAAATATATAAAAATTGGATATTTATATTCTGTCAAGTGAAAGAATAGTTGCATTTTTGACTTAAAGAGAAATTTGATCTGCATAGCACAATTGTCAAATTAGCTAATCCATAAATATTGACTATTTTAATTTGTTGAAAGCAGAAGGCTAGCATAAAGAATACTGTAGTATCAAAACTCTAAAAGAAGTCAGTGAAAAGTAAATGTTATGCAACACGAGAAGAATACAGGGGAAAAACTGACAGAATAGAATAACAGGATGATTAGTCATTTCTGGAAGAAAAAAAAAGGGTGGAGAGTGGGGGAAGAAATATTTTAAACAGGAAAGTAGATCTGGAAGTGCCATAAAAAAAGACAGATATGAGCTAATTAAGAGTGAAACTGGACTTTTGAAAAAGGAATAATACTGGTTGCATTTAATTACAAAACATAAAATTTGTATTAACAACAAATAAAAACAAAAATGGGCAAAATTTTTTATTAGGGATTAAGAGAACCCTGTAAAAATAAAAGAACAATGTTTACTTCTTAGCTGAGGTGACTTATCTTAGGCCAGCCAGCACTGCCATACATACACAAAGAAAATGTATTATTTTTAAAAAACAAACTCATGTTCTACATTCATGTATTGATTAAATAAAAGTATTCTTTGCATCTTAAAATATGCATGCTATTTGGTTTGAAATAATTTTCACTTATGCATTTATCTGACAACCAAAGGAGTAACAATCTCCAACTATTTTAAGAATTTTTATAAATTCTTAAAAATATAAGTTATAACTCTATATGTCATATGTGTGTGTATGTGTGTATATATATATGTATATATATACATACATATATATATATATATATATATATATATATATATATACATATATGACAGTCTCTATAAAGAGAAAACACAAAAAGTAAACATTGTGTGTATATGTGTTGGTTAGTGGAATCCCATTAATACCTGGTTTCTATCAAAGGTATTTGGGCATTTTTGGAGCACATCTTCCTAGACACATTTTTCAACATCTCTGAGTGTTCTCATCTGTCAAATGGGAACAATAATATACCTGACTCAATGTTGTATAATCAGAATTTACAGGACTGGTAGATATAGGTATATACCTGACATGGAAATGGCATTTTGTTCTATTAATTTACAATCCTGTATACAGATATGGAAGACAAGCATATATGATGCATTTCCAACTAACACATGGGAAGGTGGACAATTTCAGTAAAAGATCTTACTAGTGCCTTGATATCTTAAAATGTCATTTGATAGGTTATGTGTCCATCCATACTTGACAAATAAAGGGTGTCTCAAAATAGGTATACACACATTTTGAATAATTATAAAGCTGTGTTTATTAAAATATGTTTCATTTCCAAAATTGAGCTATCTGCTGTTAAAGTTTATACATTTTGGGGGGGACACCCTGTATAAAACTGTTATTTCTCTTAGTCATTCTGTAGTAACTACAGAAAATAAAAAAATCACATAAGATGTATTTAAGTAAAGTAGGTATCTTTAGGATTATATAAACAGAACCTCAGGATAAAATCTATTCATTCAAAGATATACAGAAAAAATATTATTTAATTGTAGAAAAATGGCTTATGTATATTGAAATATCAAATTAATCTAATTTAGAGACCCAAGACTTCTACTATTGTATGTAACTATATGGATTATATCATTATGTATCATTGAATCCATAGAAATGTGATATACAATCAAGTAAGTGTTTCCTGTTGATTTTATGTTAAATTGCAATACTTTCACAGCTCACGTGCACATAACTTGCTGAGATAAATTTTAACTCCAGCACAAAATAAGCAGTTTACATGAACGCCAAATTACTGCTAAAAAATCTCTCTCTCCCTTCTTTCTTTTCCCCTGCTCCACTCTTACACACACACACACACACACACACACACACACACACACACACACACACATTGTCCCCCAGGAATAACTGCATAGGAAATGTTTATTTTCCAAACTACAGAAAACAAGCGTTATCTCAAACACTGAAAGTTCTTCCTTTTCCTGACTTGGAAACACTAAGTCATATTGAGTTGCTCGTAGATTTTCTTTAGCCAGCATTTAAAGCATAGGTTTATTTAAAGCATAAAGTTGTGAGGACAAAATGACTCAGGAAATTGTAATGCATAATTGGAGCTTTTCCCTTTTAGGTCACCAGTTTATATTTGGCTGACTTCGTATTAGTTAAGGATTGGTTATGGTTGGTGCATTGTTTGGTTTCTAGGAGAAGCTGGGAGCTCACTGCAACCTCACCTGTTTTGACCCAAGTACCACCTAGAGTTGATATTCATTAATATTTTTCTTTCCAGATAAAGCCAAGTTAAAGGAATTAAATAAAAGAGAGTAGGCCCAGTTAGAGTTGGAGAATAAGATACTAATTTATTCATTTAACTTCTGTTGATCGATCTTTCTAAATGTAACATGTTAAAATGATCAGAAACTTATGTTTCTATGTTTTTTTAAAATTATTAGTATTTTTTAATACTCACCTGAGGATATTTCTTCCATTGACTTTTGAGGCGGGCTGGGGGGATGGCGGGGGAGAGAGAGACACCCATGTGAGAAAGACACATTGGTTGCTTCCCGCAAGAGCCCTGACCAGAGTGGAGAATCTAGCCTGCAACCTAGGTACGTGCCCTTGACCAGGAACTGAACCCTGGTCCCTTCCATGCATGGGCCAACATTCTAACCACTGAGCAACACTGGCCAGCTATTTTTCTGTGTTTTTAATTGCACCACCATTAACATCAACATCAGCAAGAAATAAGAATTGTTACTGTACTAGGTAAGTTTAGCAGTCAGTAAAAGAATTTAAATATATATATACATATATATTTGTATGACTGCATAAATGAGTCATGATCTTCCCAGTGTATCACTTAGTATTGCCAAGGCCATAAAAATCATTTGTTATGATTGTCTTATGTAATAGCCTATGGGGGTCACTTTGTTTTGCTCACCCAAAAGATGTCAAATGTGTTTAGAATAACTTTTGTGTTAATTCAGTGTTAACATTGAAGACAGATAAATCTTATTGTCAGCCAAAGAGAAAGCCAATCTTTTGTGGGTATAATGTCTGATAGCACTGCTCTAGAATTCTGCAGGGAGGATAGTTGTCCAGAAATAGGCAAAGAATTGACATCTTCCTTCTATGGAAACTTGATTATTAAAAAAAAAATTGAGAGTAAGTAGACTCAAACTGCATCGCCTCAAACTGTGTCACATGGACACCTAAATTTCTTCTTGCTAAATGCCATCAAATGACTGCATTTCTTCTTACTTGTGGCTAAATTCTACCAGAGACGAGATGCCTTCACCGTAACTGTATTATTGTCTTTCTGAAGTGTTCATGGTTTCTTGTGCTAATTTAATTTACATTTGGTTAAAGCCACAAAAGCTGAAGCTAACGAAAATTAGTCCAGAGAGGCAGGCTTGCTGCCAAATTAAAGAGATAGATTGGTCTTGGTATTCTTCACTGGGTTTTCAGGCTTACATTTGGGACCCTCGGTTCTTGGCCTGGGCTGTCTGAGATGACCCAGAGGGCTTAGTGCAGATTCAAGGACGGTCGTTTCAGCTGCTGAATATTCAAGGAAGTCTCTTGGTCCAGGGTTGGTTCAGTTCCCATCTCAGGGGACGATCCCTGGATTTCTGAAGCCTCCTCCAAGCTCACAATTATTATCTTGGCCCTGCACATAATTAAATGTATTTGCCAATGATGGAGTAAGGTACAAGTATGACTTCCAGCAGTGGTGATCCCCCAAAGCAGAATGACCGACACTGTGATGATAATAAGGTTATTGCTAGTACCTCTGAAGATACGATACATTTGAAACAAAAGTGAAAATTGAATTTGTCCTTCACTTTTTAAAAATCTGAGTAACACATACAGCGTTTGTTAATCTTAAATTGGTGAGCATTGTGAAGAGAAATGGATGTAGAATTGTGTATTATGTAAGCTTATGTACTTCATGCATATTACATTTTTGAAAAGAATAGCAGATCCTCCCCCCGCTAGGGTCCTGGCCAGACCTGACATTCCTTATTCCCTCTCTCTATGTGGCTCACACCATCAGCTTCCAAGACAGCAGAGAGTAGGCACAGACTTAAAGCTACAACTGTGGGACTGCCTTCCCTGGATCTGAGGCTTGCATTTGCTCTGTAGTAGTTGTTTCTTAGTAGTTGTCTGACCTCTGGCAGCTTACCTGACACTCTATGCCTTGGATCCCTTAGATGTGCCCCTAAATCAGAGGCTGTCTGCCTTGTTGGATTGTTGTGAGTCTGAAATAAATTAATACATGTGGAGGACTTACGGAATTTCGGGGCACACATTAAAGGCCATACTTGTTACTTATTATAAAATGTAAACATTTTCTAATGCCTGTGTATTAAAGGGGAACTTAAAATACACAAAGAAATGTGAACCAAAACGCATGTTGCAGTTTTAGTGAAACGTTTAGGAGCCACAGTTCTGGAACCGGACCCCCTGGTTTCAAATCACTGGTGAGCTCGGTGACCTTAAACTTGATGGAACCTGACTGAGCCTCAGTTTCCTTATTTGCAAATTGCAGCAGTGATAATATCTGAAGATTTGGCCCGGCCGGTGTGGCTCAGTGGCTGAGCATTGACCTACAAACTAGGAGGTCACGGTTTGATTCCCAGTCAGGGCACATGCCTGGGTGTGTGCAAGTAGGCAGCCAATCAGTGATTCTTTCTCATCATTGATGTTTCTATCTCTTTTTCCCCCTCCCCTTCTCTCTAAAATATATTTACCAAAAAATGTATTTATTTTTAATAAAAATATATTTACCAAAAAAAAAAAAAAGATTAAATGAGATAGCACATGTAAAACACAGAGCACAATGCCTGGCCCTTTATGACTATTCAGTGGGTTAGCTATTGTTCTTATTACTTTGATAATGAAGTGAACATTAATACACGAGAAACAATATTATCCTCGGAATCTCTGTGTGTAGGGTTTCAATGTTGCTAATTAGAGCTGTTATTCTCTACTGTGCAGAGAGCGCGTATCTTAGAGTGTATAATTCTTCTCTTCAAGTAAATACTCATTAGGAAAATAATACGTGGTTTTTTTCACGTATCCTTTGCAGAGCTATTTAAATGAAAAATAAATCTAGATTCTTTTCATAGCTCTAGGACTTTATCTCTGAATGTTAAGTAAAGGGAATGCTTGGTTAATGACGTTACCTACGTAACTCTGTGTCCAGCCATGTTCTAACCACTCCTTATGCGGAAGAGCAATCTCATCAGTAGCATCCAAACGGCAGTAAAGTATAGAAGCAGAGAAGTCGTTGATCCTCCCATAACATAGGATCACAAGACCGGCTTCTCCCCGTCTGTTGGCGCCGTTGTAAAGATTGTGAAAACATGAGCGTTTGCAAGAGATGACCCTGTGCCAGGAAAGGCAGATAGAACATTAGGAAAGAAATGACCAAAATTGCATGAGGCCATGTATTTTATACGGTAACATCCTTTCTTTCATTAACAGGAAGTTTTAGTGCAATCCGCTTGCATAGTCGGAGTGGGAAGGGTGGATGGAAATTTAAAAAGGATTCATCCAGTCTTCCTAATAATAAAGTAAACCTGTTTGCCTTGGAACGAGAACCTCCGCATTGCACAGTCACTCTGTATTTCTCACCTTGTTTGGGAGCAGATTCTGAGCCTGATCACAGGAAGACACCTGTTTTGACAGTCTGCCGGAAAGGCGCAAACATGCAGGTAAACTCTGTCTAGCTGTAGAGGGAACAGAGTGCTTGGCTAGCCTCCTGCCAGGAGCTGGGTCTCCACGTTCTGCTCCAGCTTCTGCTGCTGCTGCTGCTAACGTTGCTGGGAAGGCGACGTAGCTGGCCTGGCATCTCCTTTACTCTCGGTGCTGCAGCAGCCACTCAGGAAGTGTTGTTTAAGGGGAACCTTCTGGATCCTTTCATGGCACCATGGCACGAAGAAGCCGTATTTTATCTATTGAAGATAAAGCATGGAGTTGGCTAATGGATGCTGGTGAGTGAACAGGGCACACGGGGAGCCAGTTGACTGGTATCTTTTGGGTAGGCTCGCTCTCTCAAGGACTGAGATGGCGTCCATGGGAAAATGGCCTCTGAGACTCTGAACCTCAGAACGTTGTCTTAGAGAGGAACCTAGTTCTAACACACGTGATCCTGTACGTGTCCCACGCATAGAGTTTATATCCACCCCTCCCCACCCCCCGGATTTGCTACTTGAAAAGATACAAATCCTGAAGTTTGTCAGATACCTCAGTATATGGAGCATAGTTTCTCATGGAATTCCTGTCACTATTTGATCTGTGTTCTTGTTTTTCACTTGAGCCATAGTAATTAAAAAAAAAAAAAAAAAGACCACTAGTAATAAAAGCAAGTATTCCTCCTTTCAATTCTAAAAGAGAACCTCCCTTTTCACAACAGTGTTGAATTATAAATAAAAATATTATTTAACATGCATAATTTAATTCTTGCCAGGAGTATTCTTTTCAATTTAAGATAATTGTAAGCAAATTTGTAAGATATCGGTCATATTAGTCAGATAGTTGCATAGGCGTATCTGGGACATTAGCAATAAAGAAACTTTATTGTTAATATATTTATGCACCAATACAATACTTTACAGGAGCAAGATCCTTTATTGACCAAGGGAATGATTTGAATGAGATATTTCAGGTTTTCTCACTCTGAAATTTTCTCAACCTCAAATTTTCTTTCCCCGAAGCAGAGGCCATTTCTTAAATAAAGCCTACTATATTTGAAACACACACACATATACATATATGTATATATATATATGTGTGTGTGTGTGTATATATATACATATATATATATATAAAATACATATACATATATATTATATATATATATCTTCCACCTTATAATTTTTAATGGACATGAATATGGGCCAGTTAGTAGCTAACCTCTGTCTTTCTTTAAAAGATTGCAGTATATAGAAATATTAAGTTTTCCATAGAGGTGTAGACCAAATTTTTCTAGAATAATTAATCTGTGATGAATAGATAGTTCATAAAAAAAGGTAGAGTTTAGGAATTTATAGTAGTATAATAAAGGCTCTGACAAGTCATGCAGGAATTCGCCTGTTTTATTTTATTTTAATTTTTAAGAAATTTATTTGACCATAACCTACCCCCGCTCCTCCCCTACCCCTACGATGCAACCTTTCTGAGGAGTGTCTTCTCACATGTGGCACCACCATTCAGCCAATTAATATTCATTGGACACCTACTGTGCTGCCAGGCTAGGTGTAGGGATGCAACTGGACACATTTATCAAAAATTTATCCTTTTGTGATGCTTAGCAACAGGTAAACACTGGTTTAGATGGTCTGATCTTATTACTTTAGTAAGACACTGTAGTAGCAATACAATATTTATCTTTAAAAAGCTATTGCCAATTTTTCTAATTCCATGGATAATAGTCCTGACATACTGTCTTATCTGAAGAGTCTTATAAATGGACCCTGCCATTTCACATTGGCAGTATGTATTCACTCCCTTGTTTTTTCTTGCACATTTAAAAAAAGTTATATTGTTGAAACTGGTTTTTATGAGTGGGATAGAGAACGTGGGTCAGAAAAACAAACTGTAATTGATTTTTAATAAAGTCAGACTGTTATTTTTAAAAAATCCACTTCCATTTGGTTTTTACCATAGGGATTCTCTGAATATTTTCTTTTCTAAACCTATCCTATTGACAAGATATGTTTTAAAAAATTAAATTAGTTGAAATCAATATCTAAACTTACACACTGTTCATACAATACAAGTATTTTTAGAGGAACATTCAGTTTCCTCATCTTCTTCCTTTATAAAAACTCAGTTCTCTCATATTTAAAATACTAGTTGCCTAGTCAATACCAACTATTTTGTAGAATAAGGGTTATTTTATAAAAATGTTTGGCTTAGTTACTTACTGGACATAATTGAGTTTGCCTAAGCAAAAGCTACTTTTATTGTATATATAATAGCATTACATTTAAGAGAGCATAACTATATATATATATCTGAGGTGAGGCACAAAATTATCTGAGCTATTTGAAATCAAGTGAAATACATTATCCCTATTTTAGTTAACTTGGGTTACAAAAATGTAAGTAAATACTTGAGCTCAAGAATGACATGGGCATAACTACTATCAGGCAGTAGAGTTTCTTCTTATTTAATTATAAAACACGTATACCGTACTGGTTAATTTGCTTCTGGTCTTGAAAAAGTGACAATTTCTAAGTGAGACTGATTGTTTTTATTTTGATACATATTAGGGATTACTAAAGTTCTGTTTAGATTTAATTCCTGACTTGATGTTTATTCAGCTCATTAAAGCAAAATTGTCCTAGGGTCTGTCTCTTGTAGCTGTTTAATATTTAATATTCAGTGGGCTCCTGAAGAGGAGGAGTTCCTGGGGGCTTTTGAGCAGTTGAAGAGCTGTGAGTAGTGGTTAGCAAGCTGTAAGCATCTCCTTGGAAAATATAACATGAAGTCGAGATTCAGGAGAGTCTTAGTGAGTAGTTTGTTTGACAGATTTGACAATGCACTGCAATCTACTAAGTTAACCACACTTTCCTTTCTTCCTCCTGTTTTCTTTTCCCCTTTTCTCCTACCTCTCCCCTTTTCGTCTGTGAACACTCTTTATCCACTCGCTCCCTTTTCTCCATATTCTCCTTCTCTTATCTCATTGAATTCCTTCAGTATTCCTCATCTGATCGTAACGGAACCTAATGTATCTGATAAAATGTGCTGTACTTATTTCAAAAGTGATTTTGATTCCTTCTCCATGTAACCTTCTCTCTGTCTTTTCATTTTCCCCTTGGATAACTCACACCTTTGCCTTTAATCTCTGTTTCCTTGTAGATTGCACCCTTGGACATTTAATAGTCGTACATTTCCTTATCATGATGTAAATGTTATGATGGCAGGATTTGGGAATTTTTTTGAAATGTGTTAGATTTTTAACCTCAACTGCAGTAGGCCTACTATAATATGTCTTCCTTACTTTTCTTTCTAGAGCTAGAGCTCCATGTCCCCCCTCCACTGTGTTTTTGGCTGTCGTATGGGATGCTAGAATGGCCTGTCTCCATGTATTTTGTTGCATTTCGCCATCGCTTCTTGTGTTCTGTCGGGGGATTTTTGGTGATTCTTTTCCAGCGCTACCTGAGCTCTGCGCTAGTTGTTCCCCTCCCCCTAGGGTCTCCTGCTGTGTGGCCCTGTCTCCACTTCCTTGGCCCTGTCCATCCACAGAGCCGTGGGTCCCCTGATGGCTGCCTCTAAACCCTTGTGAGGGCCGGAACATTCCTCCCCCTGCTGCTACAATTGAGCCCAGTGCTGGGTACCACGTTGCCTTCTACACTTGCTTTCAGTTGTTAAGGCTTCCCAAGCTTTGGCTGTGGCTCAGTGATCCCGCTGGCAAACCCTGGAGCTTTCCTGGCCTTGACGCTCAGTGGTAGCAGCAGGTGTTGGGATTTCTCCAAGCCCCTAAGACCCTGGGAGCGAGACAATGGCCGTTTGACATAGACCTCAGGAGTTTTCACAGCACCAAGAGGCCTCTGCAGAAGATGTGAGAAGGTAAGATTCCGATTTCTCTAGGAAGCTGTTGAGAAGATAAAATGCGGGCGTTCATGTAGACTGAATAGCAGTGGATTCTATGAAGCATTTTTTTTTTCTCCTTCACCATCTGCATTGTATAGCTAGCAAGAGAAATCCTAGGGAGAGTTAAAACTATGAAACATAAAGTAGAAACGGTTTATTTTTCAAAGCCTGTGTTCTGTTCATCTCCTTGTTCCTGTTTCAAACCAGAAACATTCGATGATTATATCCCCAAATTCTTAAAACTCAAATTCCTAAACCCATAATTAATTCAAAAGGAGTAGGAAGAGCAGCTCGGATCTTGGTAGAGCTAGGGCGCATTATTGTCCTTTGTCAAAAATTACAGCTTAGCGTTCTAAATGTAGCGGTCTCTTCTTTTAGGGCCTTACTTTCAGTTTATTTTTAAAAAAGTATTCTCTGCACCTATTTTTTGGGGGGGGAAAATAACTTCCTATGGGTACACCTAACCTGGATGAAGGACATATGTGGGGTGTTTGCATGTAATAATTGGTAGAAGAGAGATCAGTAGCTTCTGAGAGTGAACATCACAAACCATTTCTTCAGCATTTTAGGTTTTGTGGCAACACTTATTTATCGATAACTCTTTGTTCTTTGCCCAGCCTCCATTCATGGGTGGTAATCTGCAAAATGATACTAACACACCAATGCTGAAATGAGGTCTTTGGTGACCTTACTATCCAATCATGTCTTCTTTTTCCCCCTTTTCTTTCAATGGACTTAATCTTGTCATTGATTCCCTATAGCTGGAATCAAGGAGATTAGCTACTGTCACACTGAAACTCTTTCCCTTCAATAAGTAAAAATGTAACTCAGGTTTTAAAGATGAAAAAGAAGAACGTTGACTAATAGCTTTACAAAGGGAAAAATAAGATTTGTCTTTGGTAGTGCTTATTTCGGATGCTTATTTTTAAAACTAAAAGTGTTCAACAAAGTGTTTTATTTGCACTTTAAAATAATTAAGTTTTATTCCCTCTAGACTTCAAAGTATAAGGAAATAGAATGTTTTGAAGTCTTTCTAGTGCAATACATTGGGTAGTAGATTTCATATGTAAAAATAGAAAAGGGAAGTTTTAATGCTTTGATTCTTAATATTGGTAATGAATTTGCAGTTTTTAAAGATGCATATGGTATAGTCTTAAGGAGTTTGCATTATTTTCAAGTCGGCCTATGAAATGCATTTTTCCTTTTATATTTACCTAGAATTCTTTTTTTTATATATATTTTTATTGATTTTAGAGAGGAAGGGAGATGGAGAGAGATAGAAACATCAATGATGAGAGAGAATCATTGATTGGCTGCCTCCTGCACGCCCTCTACTGGGGATCGAGCCCGCAATCCAGGCATGTGCCCTTGGCCGGAATCGAACCTGGGACCCCCCCAGTCCGCAGGCTGACGCTCTATCCATTGAGCCAAACCAGCTAGGGCATTACCTAGAATTCTTATACATATGTATACACACATATAATTTTGAATTACTTAACTAAATATTAAGATTAAAGTGATAGATTGAACTTATAGATATTTATAAAATTACTTAAAACTCTAACTTCAAAATATTTTTAATGGAACATAGTGAATGTGGCATTAATTGTATTTAATATTTTATCAGTAAAGTAACTTCACAAAAGCAGGGCACAGTACAGTCAAATTTAGAGTTTTAGTGATTTCTTTTGGGGGCATGCAGAAAAAGGTACATGATTTCAGAAAATAGTGGTGCCGTAAAGATCTTAGAAATAGGGGACTGGTAATTCACAATTTCTGAAGCACAGGGCTAAGGCCAGAATCTAAGTCTCTGAGTTCTAATCCAGTGCCCTTGCCTCTATGCAGTGCTATTTATTGACATTGCAATACATTTGAGGGGCCCCCTTGCCAATGTCTGCAGAGCAGTGGGTGGATTCTGGGAATTAAAGAGATTTTCCTCAGTATCAAATATGCCTAAGCATGGCTGGTAGACGTGGACTTATGGTGCATTGTGGCCTGATTGAGGCCTTTAGAATTTTTTATTTGTCTTGTTTAGTGTAGCTTTTATTACAGTCAGATTTTGAAAAGTACTGTAGAAGAGCCATTAAAATGTTTCTGTTTGAAGGGAGGATAGAACTTCTGGCATGCCATTCATTTCAGTTTATGATCCTGTAAATTGGGCAATTATCTGAAATATTAAATTCTTAGAATTGAAAGATTAGGCCAGTGTGCAAATATAGGCAGTTTATTTTCTGTTTCTAAGCAGAAATTTTTAATTGACTTCTTCCACTGTTTCCAAACATGAAAAATTCATTAGCTTGCCTCTTTATAGATATCCGTTTACTTGTGCTATCCTAAAAGTGGAAAGAATGTAGATTATATTTGCATGAAATTATTTGACATATTTATTAATGAATTGCTTTCTGGTCCCTAACTTAGCAATATTGCTTCAAACTCAGGTTTTCGCTGACTTTACTGAATACCTACCATCATTAAATAGGACCTTGTGCGGACTCCTTCCTTGTGATTCCTTGGGAGATAACATTGTAATGACCCAGTTCCCTTACAGGATGTTCAGGATGGACTCAAGACCCAAGATGGACCTAAGAAAAAACTAGGTGTAAAACTAAGAATGGATTCTCTTTTTAGGAAGTTTAATTTGAAAAATAGTTGAAGTACTTTTGATATATTTATAACACTTATTTCAGAAAGAAAAAAAAAAAGAAGCACTTGTTCATGGAAAATCTTAAAAATCTTCTGCTGGTTCTCCAAATCAGGTCTTCGCCCCAATCATTATGACCCTAAGTATTCTGCCATCACTCAGCTCATGAGACTCAGGCCTCTGAATTCGCGTTTATCGTGTCCCTTCTTCGAGAGAATGAGGGCCGTCCTGGCTGGTGGGCTGTGAGCAAGATATTCATGCTAGATACTGAGAAATGTCAGATGTCAGGGTTTCTGATACATTTCCTTTGTTGTAACAAATAAATCAGAGTTACCAGCCTTGTCAGACATATCCATGTAGGAAAGAAATAAAAGAGCAGATCTGCTTGGCCCACGTGGCTCAGTGGTTGAGCATCTACTTATGAACCAGGAGGTCATGGTTCGATTCCCGGTCAGGGAACATGCCCAGGTTGCGGGCTCAAGATCCCAAGTAGGGGGCATGCAGGAGGCAGCCAGTCAGTGATTTTCTCTCATCATTGATGTCTCTCTCTCTCCCTCTCCTTCCTCTCTGAAATCAATACAGATATTTAAAGAAAAGATCAGCTCTGCACTTGGTCCGAACAACTAAAAGAGAGGACAGATCTAGGGGTGCACCCAGATCCTGACATTTCTGATTCTTTAGAGGAGTTTTACACTTCAAAAATAAGCTGTTCTTGCTCATTCATTTCACCATATGGAAATAAAGCTTGCTGAATCAGAATTACTCAAAATTAAAATGATCTCTGTAGTTTATTATAATTTATTGATTACCTACTGCCTCCAGTTCTGGTAAAGCCTCACTTATTCTTCACAGAAGCACCTTGAGGTATACAGTGGTATTAATTTATGTTTACCAAACGAAGAAACTGAGGCCAAGAGAAGTTAAGTAACCTACCCAGGATATCACAGCTAGACACCAGGATTCGAACCCAGGATGTACGTCTCCAGTGTTCATCCTCAGGGTCCTTATTAGTTGTCCTCACTGGCAGTGGGTGCTAGTTCCCAAGTTCAGTCCTAAACCATCTCGTGGCAGAGTGCCCACAGGATGCCTCTGCCTCAACCTCTTCCCCACTCAGTATGAGCCACCGCTGTTCCCTCCCTGGCTCCTTGACCTTGGAAAGGTTATTACTTCTTATCCCCTCTCAGTCAGTGTCCCACACGCTCTAAAATCTGAATAATATTAGCTCTTGTCTGGGTTTTTATGAAGATTTAATTTAATTTAATGAGACTGCATGCTAAGCACTTAGCACAGTGGCTAGCACATAGCAAATAGCCAATACATTGTTGATGCTATTATGTCATGCTCCCAAGGTCATACAACTAGAAAGTGATCGAGTCAGAAATTAGACCAAAGTCTGTGTGACTGGAAGCCTGAAGGGAAACAAGAACACATACATCTGCACACACACACTTTCCAAAAGCAGCGGCGACAGCAGGAACCACAGGGCAAAAGCTCCTGCTCCCTCGGACCTCTGACACCGCCTTCCATCCCTCACCATCCCTTTCATGCTGAGTAAGGCACAGTGTCCTGTAGGCTGATGAGAACAGGAGCATAGTTTAGTGGTGGAGGAAAACCTCTGACAGTAAGGCTTCCAGGGATTGGAACTTCAGCCTCATCGCTTCCAAACTGTGATATGAGGCAAGTTATGTAACCCCTCTAGACTTCTTTATGTATGAAGTTAGGAATAGTACCAATCATGCTGGGTTTTTGCAGGTAGTAATAAATGCCTTATTCATTTTAATAAAGGTGTATATATTCCTTTAAAACTGCAGTATGCTTTCAGACTGAAATGCGTGGCTCATGACAATCAGAAACCCCTAGAGTTTTAGAGATCGGTAGGATCTGGGTGATTTCATGATCTTCCGTTCTCCAAGAATCTATATGCTTACCCTGTCAAAACTGTTTTAGCTCAGTGGCAGGCCCGTGGAGAAGGGGAAAGGGAAAACCATCAGAAATCAGAGTTGACCTAAATAAGGGCTGGTTGTACCATCGGGAAGGTGGGTCAGCTTCTCTCGATCTGGGCTGTCGGTGACTGGCATCACCATCACCAGAAGGACACATTTTCCTGTCCTTTCTCGTTTGAAGCAGAGCCCAAACCAGCAGCGGGGCTCCCATCCTGGAGCGAGAGGCTTAGCCTGGACTGAGCTGAGTATCAAGGGTTAGACTTGAATGCTAGTCAGAGCAGGGACCTCTCGCATTCTTGCTGCTTCAGTGTCTAGATCAGCGGTTCTCAACCTGTGGGTCGCGACCCCTTTAGGGGTCGAACGACCCTTTCACAGGGATCGCCTAAGACCATTGGAACACACATATATAATTACATATTGTTTTTGTGATTAATCACTATGCTTTCATTATGTTCAATTTGTAACAATGAAAATACATCCTGCATATCAGATATTTACATTAGGATTCATAACAGTAGCAAAATTACAGTTATGAAGTAGCAACGAAAATAATTTTATGGTTGGGGGCCACCACACCTGTACTAAAGGGTCGTGGCATTAGGAAGGTTGAGAACCACTGGTCTAGATTCTCAGCTCTGTGAGGCCAGGGATGTTTGTTTTATTTATTTGCAGTGCCTTGCACAGTCTGGGAAATAGTGGGTGCTCAATCCATGTTCGATAATTAAATAAAAGAATGTAAGTTCCAAAGCTAGGACAGAAGAGCTCATTGAAGGATATTATGGCTACCGAAGGGATTGGCTGCCTTGCAGGAAGCATAGGATGCCCGGGGTTCCCTCAGGGACCGAGGAAGGGTTAAGGCCTATCCCGGGGCTGGGTCAGGGAGCTGAATGTGCAAAAACTCTGTAATGACTGCTTGGGAGACCTGGCAGAATTGAAACTGCCAATGGTGCCTGATTAATGAATGTAGGAATCAAGTATTTCAAATCATTTATTAAACTTTCAAGCAGAGAACATATTTCACGACTCAAAAGCTATTGGAGCCCATTTACATTTGCTGTTTCATACAGTTATAAATGGTACGCTGGCATTAAAAACTCGATTTGGGTGCCAGGGACCTGAGGAAAATGTATCTGTAAATATGCCATTGATGTGTATACTCTGCTGTAAAGAAGTGATCAAAATATGGTTTTAAATATGTAATACTGTAAAATTATAATTTGTGATATGTGAACATAAAATGAAGCGCTTGTGTGGATATGCGGGAAGTCAGAGTGTAATTCTTAAAGCTGAAATATCTGTGGGGGGTGATTGGTAAATTGTTGTTGCTGCTTTCTTTCATTATAAATTTTACTATTTTAATGTATATTCCCCCAAATAACAAGATGACAGCATCTTTTAATCAGTCCATATTAAAAAGCACAAACCATACTAGAAAGAACAAAGAAAATTAACTATGTTTAGTGTTAAACCTAACAATGTAAGTTGATATTCAAGTTGCCTTAAAGGCGTTTTTGAGCTGATCTAATCAGATACTCGAATACCAGACTTGTCAGCTCCTTAGATTCAAACCCAGGAGATGGCGTGCTGGCTGGCACCTGAAAGACGGTTGTTAGAAAACTTCAGCTGAGAGGTAAAGTCACACCAAATGTTGCCACGAACATGTGTGTCTCCTTCATTTGGAAAAGACCGTATGTTGGGGCAGAGCTTCTATAATATTAAGATAGTGTGGAACTTTCCAGAATATCTCAAGGTCGCACTTGTAAATCAAGTGCTAAGTTAGTACCCATGTTAAAAATTTGGCTTTGAAAAATACACGTCGATGTGAGGGTAAACGAAAATGGAGTCCAAAACTGGAAAAAATCCTCACTGTTGCATGCACCGTATTTTACAGAAAGGCAGAGTTCTTCCATGCTTTTATTTATTTACTTTTAAAATATACTTTTATTGATTTCAGAGAGGAAGGGAGAGGGGGAGAGAGAAACATCAATGATGAGAGCGAAACATCGATCAGCTGCCTCCCGCACATCTCCCACTGGGGACATGCCCGCAACCCAGGCACACGCCCCTGACCGGAATCGAACCTAGGACCCTTCAGTCCGCAGGCCGACGCTCCATCCACTGAGCCAAACCGGTTTCGGCGCAATGTATGAATTTTTTAAAGGAATCTTGCAATTAAAAAAAGTGAAATTTGCCACATGAAACAAAACGAATACATGTTTAAGAATACTATCTTGATTTCGATGGGCAGCTGTATAGTTAAACCACTGTGCACGTGTTTATATGTGTGTGTGTGTGTGTGTGTGTAGGTGTGTTTATAGTACACTCGCACGTTAAGGGCCATGTCAGTCACCGATGACTGACACTATACTTTCCGTCCGGACCTCCTCAGTCACTGGTGCAGCCAGCATATTGGTGAAATCAGATATCTCAGGCTAAACCGAAAGGAAGACAAAACAGGCTTGGTGCTTAACGTTCTAGAGGCCTGATGCATGAAAATTGTGCAAGGGGCTTGGCCCTTGCAGCCCCAGCTTCGTCCGGAAGGTTGTCCGGAAGGACGTCCGGAAGGTTGGTCAGCTGTCTGGTCTAATTAGCATATTACACTTTTATTATTATAGATTAGATGTAATTTGCAGAAACTACTAGCTCTCACACCATTTCTAAGTAGAACTGCAAATATAGCAGCATAGCTTTCCAATTAGGAACATTATCTCTGGAGCCGAATAACATGGGCTCCAACCCCCACCCCACTGACTTCCTGTTTGTGTTTCCTTGGATAAATTATTAGGCCGCACTCAGCTTCAGCTATCTACTCTATATAATGAGGATAATAAAAGAACCATAGGGTTATTTTGTGGATTAAATCAATGAATAAGCTTAAACCATGTACAGAGGTGCCTGTCATACACTTTGTGTTTGACATGCTGTTTATGGGTGTGTTTTTTCCCCTCTTCTTTTAGATTTTGCCTGGTTGTTTAGCCTCCTGTCTTAGGAGGTGGGGCTGATGGGAAGTGGCAGTCTTACCTCAGCCAAGAGGTCAAATGCCAGAGGCCAAATGTATGCGATAGGATGAGGTCCAATACTGATAAAAAGCTTAGGGATGATTGAGGGGAGGGAGCTAAGCTTAAAATAGAAATAATCTGAAGTGCCAGGCCGGTGTGGCTCAGCGGTTGAGGGTCGACCCAGGAACTGAGAGGTTGCAGGTTCGATTCCTGGTCAGGGCACATGCCCAGGTTGCAGGCTCAATCCCCAGTGGGGGTGCATGCAGGAAGCAGCCAGTCGACGATGTTCTCTCTCGTCAAAGTTTCTATCTCTCTATCCCTCTCCCTTCCTCTCTCTCTAAAAATTGATACAAACATATATAAAAAAATAATCTGAAGTCATGTTCTCAGACAGAGGGTGTTTGCAGCTACACCCTTTTTGAAAACGTAGGGAATCAGCCTCAACTGTCTCCACATCACTTCTCCGTTTCAGTGACGTATAGTCAGAAATTTCTACCAATATCTATTTAAACACTTGTTTCCTTATTTTTTTTTTAAATTGGGTCTGTCCCATAAATAGGCTAGATTCATTATTTTTAAAAACTTCCATTGTTTTCCTTCCTTTTGATGTTCTCCACATTGCCCCATCATTTTCCCAGAAGACATTATTTCACTGGGATTAAGGCAAGAGTTATCATTCATGGAAGAAACCTGATGACCATTAGACTGAGGAGAGACAGGACAGCCACATTTTCCTGGAATGATTCTAGCTAACATCAGTGTTTCTCCATGTTGAAGTCAGGACGATGTGGTCCTGAGTTAGTTATGTTTCAGACGTTTGCCCTAGGCCTTTGAAAGCCACCAGTATCATCTACAGCACAAAGTGAAGGTCACCCGAGAGGAAAGTGCACGTACCTCCAATTAAAAACACAAAAATAGTGCCCTGGATAGAGTGTCGGCCTGTGGACCAAAGGGTCCTGGGTTCGATTCCGGTCAAGGGCATGTACTTGGTTGCAGGATCCTCCCCAGCCCGGACCCTGGTCAGGGCTCGTGCAGGAGGAAACCCTTGATGTTTCTGTCCTTCCCTCTCTCCTCCACTCTCCATAGAAATCAATGGAACAGTATCCTCAGGTGAGGATGTAAAATAATAATAATAAAAGTAAATAAATAAATAAAAACGCAAAAAAAAGCGAAGGTTTCGGAAGGCATTTTGGTGATTCCTGCCCCTGAGGTGGAAAGCTCCCGTGACCCAGATGTCGCAATGGTTCTCATGGCTCTGCCCTCGGCCCCACACCCACTCCCGAAGCAAAATCACTTCAATAAAATCAGTCACCTGTGTTACATCTTCAAAGCCCAGGATGGAGGGACCGAGCTTATACTTTCTTTTATGTAATTTCCGTTTTGGAACCATGTTGACATATTTGTAAACAAACATTTAATAAACTCTCATGAAACAAAGGGCCACTATCTACTCTAGATAGTAAGATTACCGAGCGGAAATGGGCCCCTTTAAAAGGACATCAGCTCAGGGCAAAGTTTGATTTCGGGTTCATTACAGAACCAAATTTATTTTCAAATATTTTATTGGGTTGAAAAGTAACAGGTTAAAAAATAATGTTAATTATTTGAAACAAACAAACAAACAAACCATGAATCTGCATGGTTATTAAAAAAAACACCCACAGAACCTCAAATAGAATTATAATTATCCCTTCATTATTTTTATCATAATTTTTTATTTCAAATATATTTTCATTTATGTTTGTCTTCAAATTTCATGTTTCAGTCTTCAAACATTATGCTTAAGCCTTCACATTGGCTGTTTTCTGCTTGTAACTCAAATATAACAATTCTTTTGGAATCAGGTCAGTTTCTACTCAGGGTTTATCCTGTTCTTGGCATTTTTGATAGAAGTCGGGATCTTTACAACAAAGAAGACTGAAAACAGTGTCAGAAGTTTGTGGGTACAGCCCTGAAGTGTGATTCTGGAACTTAGTTTCTTGTGAAAGGCCCCCATTTCATCACCATGTTATGTTCTGTGTGTCATGTCCTGGGAGGAAGAGCCACCATTTTGCCTCCCTGGACTGAATGAAATCTAATAGAGACGATGCCCGGGACAACCCCTTCTATACGTTCTCCTTCATCTTGTTATCAGAAAATCAGTATAAATGCAAGCTTAAAGGTACTCTGTGAAAAGTGACTTTATTTCCGGAATCCTGCTCACTAATGACACAATTGTATGTTGCTCTCATGAGCACTAAAATTGAAAGTATAATGATTGTTTTGATAATATAATTGGTAGTATAAATTTTAATTGTTGAGAAGAACTGTAGGGTGGGAGGAAAAAGAGTCTAAATTCTTCTTTTCCTTCAAGATAAACTATAAATTGTAAAAGTCAAGATCATCTTTAAAACTTGTTCTACGATTTTGAGACTGCTTTCTGTTGCCCTCCCTCCCCCCAAAGAGGTTAACAAACACTAGAGAGTATAGAGTTTACTGTACCAACAAAATATATTCTTTCCTCAACTGCTGAATAAGTCAATGTGTGTTTATTGAATAAATGAATACGCTCTGGTGAAAATCAGTGAGTAGATGAATGAATGGATAAACTTAGTGGTAGCATAGTCCACTTCCTCTTTATTATTTTTAGGAAACAATACTTATTTTAAAGTATTACAAAAAATTCATTGAAAGAAATTGGCTGAAATTCCTCATTTTCTCTTATGGTAACAGCCAGTTATAGCAGGATGGGAACTTGGTAGGTTACAAGATATTGTTTATGTAGGTTGAATTACCTTACATTTACAGAGCTTTTGGGAGTCAGTAGATGAGAATACATAAATTATAAGCAAAAGGGCAGTCAGCACTCGTCTAAAAATAAACATCGGTCCATGTAATTACATCCTAAATAAAATAAATAGAAATGGATTAAGAAAATTACAGTGGCTTAGCAGAATTCCATGTGTTTTCCGTCCCTGTTTTCATTTGCTTTTGATGGTGACTGGTATTAATGGAACACCATGCACTACATATTTTGAAACATTGAGCCAGCAGCAGCAACACCCAAAAAGTATATTGGATGTCTTTGGTGATGAAAAAAAAAATTTAAAAAAAAAGCAAATATGGGCTTGATATTGTCATGGTAGGTTTTAACTCTTGGAGGAAAAGGTTGAGGAAACAGGTTAAATATCAGTATGAACTGAAGGCTTGGAAGTCTCAGGACACTTTGGAGAGTATAATGAACCTTCCTAAAGCCAGGGAACAGAAAGAGAAAGAAACCGTGGTGGGAAATTGCAGGGAAGACAAGAGCCTTGCTGACAGAGAAGCAAGCCCACATTAGCATAAGTCCTGGCTCTCATGGGCTCTCAGGGGGCTCATTCCCCAGGAATGTATCCCTTGTGCGAAATAGAGGACTTGTGTAAACACGCTCTGTAGACATTTGAAAATGCTCGAATAACAGTTCTTCGGGGGTTACTACGTAATTATTTCTAGCTGTTGCATTTATTTATCTTGGTACCAATTTATAGGGCTAATTTTTGACTTGGTGTTACCTACAGTGTCTTATTTCATAGTTTGAAAAAGTACATACACCACCTTGGAGAAAAATGCAAACATCAGTGGCTTTATTCAGTGAGGAGAACAACTGGAAACTTATTTCATAGTATTTTGTAAATGAATAGCTGAATGTAACATTATATCCATGGCATGTTAAAGAAATAAAAAAGGAGGGGAAAAAAAGGAAAAGATTGGGAACTTGGGCTTCTGCATAAACCTCTTATCAAAACACTAGCTTTTGATTTTATCTGAGCTTTGCTATAGAAAGTTTTTACCATTTTTACAAGGCCTGGAGGAAATTGCTGAACGAGAAAAGCTGAATGTCATTTCAGGCTAATCTTTTAGTCATCCTAATAATAGGAAATTATTTAGTTCTTATTTTTCATAGTAGCCCATTTTGAGCAATAAGAATCATATAGCCCACTCAAGGATATTTCAGGAAAACTGATGTGATGCTTTTAAAAAATGTACTTAAAAAGTGGGCACATAAGTGTTTTGCATTACGCTACTGTTTTATCACTCAGTTCTCTGCGTGTAGTTAGGAAAGCTAGCTGAAAATGACCTTGAGGTTTATTTATAGTTTGGATGATTAGGGATGCGGCATTGTCAACAAATCATAGGTGTATTCTCTTTCTTTTTACATTGCTGTCATATTAAATATATAAGTAAGTATACAATACATAATATTGATAAAATATGTAATATCGATGTGTTCTTACTTTTTTAGGGAGACTAAGTAGGGAGCAGATAGCTGATTTGGTTGGGGATGGCTGAATTTAAAGAAAAAGCACCTGAAGGTCATCCCATAGAACTGATAGGGCTGTGTTATAGGACAGTGCTGTTATATTCAGAGAGAATATAGAGTCAGAAGGAGAGATGGAAAGACAAGTCTTAGTGATCTCCATATAATCAGCAGTCAGAGCAGATGAAAATAAAAGAAAGCGACAGAAAACTCATGGGTTAATGCATAGTAGGAAAGGAAGATGGTGCATTACCAAGAAAGACAAAAGAAAGATACGTAAACAAGTCGTGACTGGTGCCAGATGCTCCAGAAAGGACAAGAAATGGGAGAAGGACACTGAGTCCAGCAGTTAAAAGTAACCTCCGAGAAAGCAGTTTGAGTGGAACCAGGAGGGCGAAGGTAGGATCCCCCTCGCACACTAGATTCCAAGGTGAGTCACTAGGACGTTGGCAGGTAGGTCTGAGGACTCAGCAAGTTTAGACAACCCTGTGGAGACACTGAGTAATAAAAAGAAGAGGAGAACTGGACGACCGCTGGGGAGTCCAGCAGGAAGAAGATTGTCCTCGGACAGTGGATGTTAGTTCCGCCAATGGAATTACATTTTTTCAGGTAAAGGAAGTCACAGGAGTCGGAGAAGAGAAGAATGGAGATTCATGAAAGTAGGAATAAGGGAGGGTGAGTCAAAAAGAGGTCACCCTGAGAAAGGAAGAGGAGCCCAGTCCTTCCTGGGAGGTAGGGTGGTCCCCTCCCTACCATCCCTCCTCTGGGCCTTCAGTCTCATCTCCATTGTTGCCTGCCTTGTGCTCCCACTCCCTGGTGCATGGCTTTTTAAATCCTTTAGTTTAACTTTGCTGTCCTTACAGTCCTCTGTTGACTGCAAATTCTTTGTGGGGAGAGGACATGTTTTACTCAGGTAAACCTTGCTTAATAGGCTCCCTTTTCACACGATGCCCTGTTTTTCACTAACATCCAAGTCCGTGCTACCAGGAGAAAGGTTTCCCAGCCCAGCCTGTTCATTAGAGTACATGCTGACGGCTAATTAGCTACCTCTGTGAATGTCAAATGGTGTTTCTAAAACAAACCCTTAATTTCAAATGAATGGGAAAGGTTATGAGATCAGACTGTTTTGTGTGTGTTTTTTCCTGGTTAAAAATGTCACAACATGACAAAACATCACTTAGAACTTAGAAGCGAAGGCTTCCAAAGCCAGTTAAACATTTTAACCGTAATTCATTGTAGAAAGTGGAGGCATTTTATTGAAAAGAAAATAATTTAAGAAAAGCAAATGTTTGCTAAATGCTGTGGTTTACGCCACTGTTATGTCAGTCGAATAAGATTAGGTGATGTCCTTAACTTTTGGTCTGATCTGCACTCTAGGCACAAATCCCTTGCTTCGAATAGTTAAACTATGTTTTCTGATTCTTTCTTGGCGAAAGGAATTCTAAGCAAAACTTAAAAATGAAAGGTTGCCTTTGCCTCCCATTTAGAAAACATGCAAATATGTTTCTATTTGTTTATAGTAAGTTTATTGCTATTTGTTTTATGGTTGCTAGTCATCCACTTTACTTTTTATATGTGATCAATGATCTGTCTTTCTGTCTTTCTTTTTTTTTTTAAAAAAAAGAGCTCCATAGATACAAAAAGATTATAGCTACTGTTTTCATGGTTTTAGACCCAATTTTACACCAAAAGTGAAATATTATATCTATTTACCTTCCTAAATTATGTAAAGCCATAAAGTTTATAATGTATGCTGCTTGATCTTATTCCTCCTGAAATATTTAGTTTTATTGCTATTTCCAAACAAGTAGGGAAGGAAAAATCGAAGGGTGAGACAATATATCTAAATAAGTAAAATATGGCACATGCCAACTTTTATATATTCATTTTTCACATTTTTATTATTATCCAAAAGTAATTTAAAACACTCATTGATGCCATAGCCGGTTTGGCTCACTGGATAGATCGTTGGCCTGTGGACTGAAGGGTCCCGGGTTCAATTCACATGCCCGGGTTGTCGGCTCAATCCCATTGTGTGGCGTGCAGGAGGAGCTGAGCCATGATTATCTCTCCTCATTGATGTTTCTCTCTCCCCCTCTCCCTTCTTCTCTGAAATCAATAAAAACGTACTTAAAAAATAATAAAACACTCATTGATCATAACTGCTGTGCAGTTGCACAAATATCTTATTCTGAAAATTCCTAGGACAGCCTGAGAAGGTCTTTGAATGTCATTAGAATTTTAAATTGAAGCCCCATTTCGCCCTGCCCACCTCTGTAGGGCCACCTCACACCACTCTTCAATGTGGACTCTTCTCTCCTGCCTCCCTGGAGTTTCCTACGCACATCTCACTGTCTCACACTTGCGCTTCTCAGCATTCCGTCTTCTCATAAAAAACTTCCCACTCTTGTTTTCTGAAAAATATATTTTTATTGCTTGCTAATGACTGATTACTATAATCTTGTTGCATTCATTTCCCTGAACCGTCTTAGGCGCGGGTGCACCATTTCTCTCCACTAATACTAGCAGTTGTAGTTCATTATTAATAAATATGTATAACAGGATATTATAAAACTTAAGTTATGAAATTTTTATTAAAACGTTTCTTACATACCGTTATATTGGCTGGGCCATAAAAATATCCGTTGTGGGCCACATGTGGCCCGCAGGCCACGGATTTGATCTGTACCAATAGATCCTAATCTTTTTGGCTCATGGTCCATTTCGAGATTCTAACAGAAGTTACGGAACACACACAGTGCACATCAGCATTTAACCCTCAGATCTGGCAGGCAGATTCAGGGGTTCATGAATTCCCTGCAGCCCATCCACCAGGGCCCTATCAGAGTTGAGAGCACTTGACCTCTGCTACCTAGATAGATGAAGCAATGGAGGAGATGAGAAAGCTGTGTGAACATACATTTTACCTGCCTTAGGTAAAGACTAGGAACCTTTCAAAATCAAAACTTGGTGCCTCAGTTTACATAGAAGAGGTAATTTAGTTGCTACCTAAATACAGATTCATTCAAGGAGAGCAATGTAGACAATAGACCAAATTGTTGATCACCGAGAGCCAGCTAGCTATTGAGGAAAGCACAGTGGCTTTTGTTCATGGTCTCTTGCTAGTCTGTACTATATGAACTTTTGATGAGAAATGGACTAGACTTTTCATGTTTTTAGTTTTAACCATTGCAGAGAAGTTAGTGCTTTGCTATTAAAATCCATACTTGAGTTTGAGGATCATACAGATTAATGAAAGGACTTGAAGGGATTTCCATAGCTTACTTCTATCCTCAAGGTCTCTTCATTCTTTAAAATTATAAAGCAGGTCTCTTAAATTAGTTTAATAGTCTCAATTACTTCACTCTAATTTTACATTTTTTTTTACCACATGGGAAATAAATGCCCCAAAGCCTCTCATTTATTTATTTGCTTACATATGGAAGAGAAGTTCATTTCAAGTGGATATGTATCCAATCATGGTTTTAGAATACTTTTCAGAAATAAATTCTTGTTATTTGTGCCCATTTTATAGCAGAAGAAATTGAGGCTCTGGGTGTTTAAACGATTCTCCCCAAGTTTGTGCTCCTATAGAAAGTTTCTCAGTAGATTTTACTTATTTCATCAAAGGACATTTTGAGAGGTATACATTATCTATTATTTATAATTAGTCTCCCAGAACTGGAACTTATGTGGGTGCTCAAGACATGTTTATTGAGTGAAGGAATGAGCAAACAACTAAGTGAAAGTTTTTAAAAAAAGAATGATGAATGGCACCCAATTCCTGCCCAAGTGTTGAGAGGAAAAGTAGCATCATGATTTGGTAGTGGGACATCCGAGCCAGACATCCTCTGTTCACAAACCAGGTCAACCTTATACTGCATCAGGGAACTTGGCAGTAACATTACCTACCCCTCAGTATTGATGCAAAGTTTAAAGGAGTTTGTGTACGCAGATGCATAGAACGGTGCCTATGTCCAGGTTAATTTTGCTTTACACATTTAAATGCCAAGAATTATGTAAATTGGGATATAAATATTTAAATTTTGATTAAATAAGAATTAGAGAGTGCATATAATTTGACATTGATTGAATAAAAGGAAGCAAAATATTTTAAACTTTGGCTTATTACTATGCATTTGGTAATCCTGGAAATTGAGACTAAATTCACATATTAGTTCTAGCATAAATATTTAAGTGCACATTATTTAAGATATCATGAAACTTAAAAACACTTCACTTTTATAAGATTATAGAATTGAGAACTGACCTTCTAAATTTTATTTTCGTTCACTGTCACGTTAAAGAAAATTTGAATATCAGTTAGCGAAATGCAGTCACTAATTAGTGAGCATCCGATATGAAGCTGCTAGGCTAGCGATGTTATTAGATAGAGTTCACAATTTAGACTAATATAGGGACTGTATTCACCTGTTATTCTCTTAATGAATATGTATTTCAAAACTAATTTAATAGGAACATTATCCACTGAATGTGGCTTTCTTCCCAAGACTCATTTAACCTGCTTCCAGCCGGTTTCAGTATTCAAGTCGATGTATTTCATCAGAAGCACAGAGTGAAAAAGAAGCCCAGGATGCATTTATTTTTGCCACGTGATTCCTCCCCGAAGACGAGGGAGTCACCATGGAGCTTGGTCTGTAGCGCAGTACCTGTTGGCCAGGTGAGTTGACGGGCAGTAATAGCAGGAGTGCATATGGCCCTGCAGCCCACGGAAGCACAAAGAAGAGCCTGCTTTGCTTTAAGCATTTGCAGAATTGCTTCTGACCTCATTTCCTGACATTTGGATTCTCACGGGAAGAAGCGAGAGTCCCAGAACGCTGCGAAGTGGGGAGACTGTGCTTTTGTTGGAATCACGTAGCTTGTGACCCAGCACAGCGGAGCGGCGGAGGTTGGTGACCATCATGAGGCTAGCATCCGTTTGCATGGTGTTTGGAAACTCTTCTGATTCATTAAAATGTGTGCTGAGGCAACAGTCTCCCTGGCTTCTGTTTTATTGTGCTCAGATGCAATTTTTATAGTCTCAAACGAAAATAAGCAAATATCCCAGCACAAATTTTATAGATAAAGGATGGCCCACAGATTTTATTACTTTGTCCTGTTCTAAGACTGACTTGAAACTTAGAGTCTTTCTCCATTTTTATGTGCCACCGATAGCATTAAACCGTTGTGAGTGAAGCTTGTTACCCCTTTATAAAATATCTTGACCAGTGTCTGTGCCTTAAAAGAAACAACTGAATCCTGGCACATATATGGAGACAAGAACACCACTTAGTAACCCAGGCTTCCCTGAGAAAGGACCCCCTTAAAGGTGTCCTGGTTGTAGACAGTATACCGATGCCTCTTCCCCTTTTCCTGTAATCCGCAAGGGTCAGAAGTTCAGCTGTTCATGATATCTGTTCTAGAAGTAACAGGGAATCTACATCCTCCTTGAAAATGGAAATTAATGATGCGGAATAAAGTAATGTTACTATACTCCTCAGGGCATTAGCTTTATTATAGTAATGATTTTCTTTTTGGTTTTTAGAATTATATCAGTATAGTTATTTTTGTTCTCTATCCCCAAAGAGGGGTGTGTATATGTGTGTCTGTGTGTATTGTGTGTGTGTGTCTGGGCACACATATATTTTAATGCAAAGTCATGCATTTGCCCTGTGATATTCCCATGCTTATAATCCCCAATGTAACGAGTCCTATGGTAAGGGGACAGTCCAGGAATGAGAAGACTGGGTTCTATCACCAAATTCACCATTTACTATCGATATGAGTTTTGGGGCCCACTTTGCACATTTTCTGAGCAGCGATCACACGCGCTCTTGAGTTGCAAAGTAAGCCCTGAATATCTCTCCAAGCTGCTGGGGATCACTGTAGAGAGCCCAGGACAGCACTTTGCCATAGAGGCCCTCAGGAATGGTGGCTGTGGGTAGTGATCTCATCTGTCATCCTTCCAGGTGACTCAGGGGAGGAGGCTGGCCAATTTTCAGAAGCCCTCAATGTAGTCAAGAGCACCGCTATTCACTAATTCTATGCTCCTTGGCCAGACATTTCACATCTCAAAGCTGGTTTCCTTACCTCTAAATTCAGGTAGTAGTCATTTGCCTTGAGGACTTTAAATGACTGTCATGAGGATTTTAGAACCTCTTAACGTGTTATGCAAACAAAAACAGTGGTTGTTTTCCCAGGCGATCTTTGGTTCTAGGTTACCATCCAGAGAAGCAGTCTTGTAGGGGCAGGAAAGTCGCCCAGAGAGTACATGGGAGGAATGCTTAAAGATCACTTTTGTTTCAGTAATGGGATCATTAGGGTTCTGTGAATGTGTGAATTCTTTTTGGGGGGGGAAAGAATATGTAGAAAAGTGTGAGAGAAATAGAATCTCAAATGTTATTTTTCATTTTCCCACCATATTCTTGTTTCTTTATGTTATCACTCCCATAGTAACTCTTGGTGATTGACATATGAATGAGCGATGTAACTGACCAGGGAAATTTAAGCTCCAATGAGAGAACATAAAATGATCAAAGCAATGAGATGCAACGGATTAGAAATAGGGGTGGCCCATGTCATGGATTGCCAGTATGTCAGGATATGGATGGTCGTGGAGAAATAAAGCGAACTCATACTGAAATTAGAACTGTGTGGCTCCTAAGCAGAAAACACTGGAGAAGTTAAAAATGAAGATAGAGGTGTGTGTGTGTATGTGTGTGTGTGTGTGTGTGTGTGTGTGAATTAAGAAATGAGTACTTTTGTAGGTGGTATTTAAGCAAAAAAAAAAAAGGATTATTAACTTCAAATTATTAAATTTTATACCACATTGATGAGGATGGCTTCTGGCATCTAATGAAGAGTTAAAATGTGTATAAAGGCAGAATTTGTAAACTTAAAAAAAAAATTGTGATTCAGGGAACTTTAAAGTCATATACAAGTTTATTCATTACAAATTTCATCATCTTTGAATACTGATAATTTGTTAGAGATACTTTTAATTTATTCATATTTGAATATATGGGTGAAGATAGTGTAATGTTTAATCACTGGCTTCCTAAAAATTGTATAGCCTGATTTATATATATAAAAAAAAACTAAAGACAAATGAGTAAAGAGGAGAAAAGTAAAGTTGAAAATTACCTTTTGGAATTTAAGTGACTTGTGAGAATAAAGAGTTGAAAAGATGACAAAAGCTATGGGGGAAAATTGTATCTCATTCACTGTTAAATATCACATTGAATTTTCTTTCTAAATAGGTATCTTTCCTTTGCTCTTAGGAATGAAGAGAATGAATTGAGCTGTCTAAGTGATGGCATTGATTTTTTCCTTTATTCATACTAATAGAACATATTTTGAGTCTTTTCTGATTACGGGTTGAGTAAGAAAGCACTGGTTCAGCTGTCCCTTCCATCAAAGGAATACAGCATTCCACATGGGTTAACTTCTGAATTATCAAAGATATCATTTGGTTTTTCAACTAATGCATACGTATGTTATAGAGAGATACCAGCTGCTTAAAAGCACATTAGCTAATATCTTGTATTAGTTAATTTCCCCTGAAGGGAAGACAGCTTGACTCTTTAAAACCTGCATTTAGTGTTTATGGACAAAGACTAATTATTCTCCTGGAGTGTAAAACTTTATGCCCCCAGAATTACACAATTTAAACGTGTTCACCTGTTCTGTCATTTGACATCAACTGCATGTATAGCAAAAAAATGGTTTTTGCTTACTTCTTGGTTGGCATTAGCAGGAGCTATACATATTTTCACCTCCTAGTCACTTGGGTTGGACAAATGACATCAAAAGTTCCAACTACTTGATTTACAAATGGAATCCAAACCGATTTGCTTGCTAAGAGATTTCTGGCCTCAATTTCAAAAATTTTCCCCATGTCTCATGCACCATTTATTTAAAATGTTATTCAGTCGAAATTTTCAGTTAATATTTATCATGGGATGTGTAATTGGTTTCTGACTGTCTAGCTGATAAATGTTGAACAAACAGCTCTGAGAGGGAAAAAGAATCACCTTGATTTATTATGTTTGCTGATCTCTGGTAGAAATACTAACACCAGGACTGATTTCAAACAACCAATATGAGTGAGGTCACTGAGTGTGGAGGTGAGAGGAGGCACATACCCATCAGCGAATGCCAGCCAGTGCAAGCCGGCTTCTGCACAGCCCTGGAGGGGTCCGCATTCCAGAACCCCAAATTTCCCTTCTAGGTTTTGAGGGAGGCATGCCGTGCAAGATACAGGATGGCTCTAGGTATCTCTACCCGTATTAGTGAATGCGATTGTTACATGGGAGCATAGCTGTGGGCCCCGGCCCCTTCTTCCATTCATACAGAAATCCCTCAGTGACTCTGTGGTGAATTAAAAAGCTAGAAGATTCCAACTGGTGTGGCTCAGCAGGTGAGTGGCAAACCAGGAACCAAGAGGTCACTGGTTTGATTCCCCGTCAGGGTACATTCCCTGATTGTGGGCTCAATCCCCAGTAGGAGGCATGCAGGAGGCAGCTAATTGATGGCTCTCCCTTCATTGAAGTTTCTCTCCCTTACTCTCTGAAATCAGTAAAAATATATATTTTATAAAAAAGCTAGAAGAGGTTTTATATATTAAGCAAATCATCTCTGTTTTACAGCACCTACCTGTGCTTCATCTGCAGTCACACCAGACTCATGCTGTAAAACTCAAAGCAGAACAATGCTCGGAGCACGTTCCCAAGAGAGATTTAGGAAATTATAATGTTGTTGCCTCTGGAAAACATTGGCCTTTTTCCTCCTTGTTCCGCTTCTCCCAGGATACCTGCTTGTCAAGTTTTCAGTAGGTTCTTTGGGCTTCGTCATGGCAACTGAGTACGTTGGCTAGGGTCCTAAGGGTTTCCAAATGTTTCGTTATCTCTTGTTTTCAGTGCTTTTTCTGTCACTTTTTAGTATGTTCACCCTAACACTTCTTGGCTAGGCCCCTTTCCTGCACTTATAATCAGATTAGTATTCCCTTATTTCTCCCCTCCTCCAGTATTTTCACATTTATTTGAAGCAAGGGCAGGGCCCAATCCCGGTTATACCATAATAGAACCAAACCATAACAGAAGCCCCACACCCACATCTCAAACCCTGGTGGTTAAGATAAGTGGTAGCTAAAAATAGTGCACCCATCCAGTCATTGTCTGCGGTAAGATTAATACAATTTTCACTTTTTTAAATGGGTAGAATCCGGGGTGAACAAATCTTTCCCTGCTCATGCCATTTAGGTCAGTCCCTCATCCTGGGGTATCCTTTTCTTCGTCCTTCCCTGATCCTTCTCTGTCCTTCAGGCTCATCTCGGGGTTCGCCCCTGCTGTGAGGTCTGCTTTAATTCGCCTCCTCGGCTCCCAGCCCTAATTAGGTTAGCTTTTCAGCACTCAGCTGACCCTCTGTCAGTACTTGTACAGTTATTAAAATTGCTGCTGTTTTCCTCCCAAAATTTCATTGAGAAATTTCAAACCCAGCAACGTGGCAATACCACTGTCCTAAATATCCATATACCATCTACATGGGGTTCCCCAGTGGGTTTATGCATTCATACAGTTTTGTTTTTTTCTGAATCCAGAAGGAAATAAGTTGCACGTATCCACTGTTTCTGTCTGGCAGCCCTTCCTGACTAACAAAACAGCTCCCTGTCTTTGGAGTAAGTATCCGTAATCATGTTGGGAGGTTTCTTTCTCGATTTGTTCATTCATCAAATAGTTGTTAAACTAGCCACTGTGTTTAGCTGAACCTAGAAGGTTTCGATGAGTAGATCACTTGACTATAAAATCTGTATATGATTGAGGATGGTTAGTTCATAAGGAGAGGATCAAGTGTTACCGTTGTTACGTGAAGAAAGGACCCGCGAAAGTACCCTCACGCATCCATGCATTCATTCAGTCATTCGGTCACCGGCATCTGCTGTCTGTTCCATACCAGGCACTGCCAGGGGCTGTGTGTTCACAGACCAGGCTTCTCACCTGTGAGATTTCCGTCGCACCCAGGAGAGGCCGTCAGCGAAAACCGTGGAATATGCTCGTTGATGGAGGTCCCCGGGGTGCTAGGGACACTCGGGAGAGGAGGGCAGGCCAGGCTTTCAGAGAGGTTGCAGTGATGCTTGGGTAGTAATGTGAAGGATACGGATAAGGAGTAAATTAGGCAGATAAAAAGAGGAAAGGCACATTTGAGACCAAAGCGTCAGCATATTTCAAGTCAAAGGAGCATGAAAAAAGTGTGGGATGATCCCGGATAGGCCAGCAGTTTGGTGTAACTGCAGTGGCAGTTGCCAAGGGGCATTTGTGAGAAAAGGGAACACACAGGGCTGGAGGCGAAGGCCCAATGGATGAGGGGCTTTCTGAGTTCACCTCAAGGGTTGAAGCTTTCCCTGAAAGCCCTGGGAAGCCATTGAATGATTCAGGTGGGACAGGGGTAGATATCCGATTGGTATGTTAGTGAACTTACCCTGGGAAAGATTGTGAAAAGGACAGAGCTAAATATTTTTAATTTAGCAGACTAAATATTGCTCGACTAGGACTAACTCAAAGAATACAAGTGGCAGGGTTAGGTAATTACTGTGCACAGTGTAGTAAATGAATCAAATTATTGTTACCTCAACCCATGTCTCTTACCCATGAACGAATTTTATTTTCTTTCAGACATTTTGTCCTAAGACAACTGACGTGTATTTTTTTTTTTTATTTATTTTTTTAATGTATTGCTCACAGCAAGGAGTTAGTAGTCCCTGCAGTTAATATAGCTGGGGGGAAAAAAGACACAAATTGGAAAGGAGGAGTAGCTATTATTAGACACACCTGGTTCTGCAGGGGACGGGGTGTCATTTTAAGTTATTTTATTTCTTGCTGCAGAACCCTTTCTGCTGAGTAAGTGAACAGGAATTCATCAATGAAAACCTGACTGATTCTGGAGATTTTATAATGGATGCAATGTTTTTGTTTATTGGGCCAATTAGGCCTGATTGACTTGCAGATTGCAGCAGCTCTGACAAAGCTCCCATTGCTCACATTCCTGGTCTCTGTGCTCACTGCAGTGCCTACACCCTACCCTACGGGGATGCTCTTCAGGATCAGAGGGCCTGGGGATGAGTCTGAGGTAGCACTGGTAGGAGTCACTGGTGCGGATGTTTAAAGTCTGTGAGAGAGATCGCGAAAACTGACCTAGCCAGATCAGTTCAAAATGTCACATGGCGTTTGTTTTAAACTCCTAGAGACAGGCAGATCACACAGTGCTTGCTTTAAAGTTAATGCCACAAATGCGTCTCTCAACTTGCTTTCTGAAGGACATGTTATGAAACAGACTTTCACGGGGGCCAGGGTTTCTCCCTGGTACTGTTGCGATCTTGGGCCTGATAAACATTTGTTGTGGGGGACTGACCTGGGGATTGTAGGATGCTCAGAAGCACCCCTGGCCTCACCCACTAGACTAGAGTCTCCCTTCAAACCTTTAGGTCTGACCATCAAACTCATCTCCAGATGCTTCCAGGTGTCCCATGGTGGGCAAAATTGCCCCTGCTTCAGAGCCATAGATGCAGGTATTGCAGGGTTAAGATGAAACAAGCAAAAAAGTAGTTTAGTTAACCTACTCATGGGCTAATTGCATTTATTCATTTCTCACATATGTATCTATATTTATATAAATATAGACAAAGATGTAGGTTATAATGTTGTGTTTTTTTGCCGAGTGCTCAAATTCAGAGAATATTTCATAGGATGAGTAAATCTAAAATATCTGTGGTACTAATTTAATATAAGTGTGAGACTTTCATACTTTTTAAATGAACGTATAGAGAAAGAAAACTGAATCACAAAAAAATATATATCAAATTAAATAGATGAAGTTCCATAACACAGTATCTATTTTTACATAATAATAGCAGAATTAGGATTAAAACTGTGAGAACAAAACCAAATTGGTCCCTTTTTAGTCATGGTTTTCGATATTGAACTTATACATTGTTTTAGAATTTTATTTTTATCTACAAATTTAGTATTTTTTCACTTTTTAAATGTTATTACTAGTATCTGAAAATAGCATTGAGAGATATAAATTTAAGTTGTTATGGGATTATATACATACCCTACATATCAAGAGCCTAATCTTTATTCTAAAATGTTAACCGCTCAATGTCAAGTTTATATCTGAGCCACAAGATACCATGGTATAGGGTGTTCAGGCATTTAGAAGGGATATGCTACCATCATTAAGTTGAATAGAAGTATTAGAATTTTTCTAGCTAAATTCATAGAAGACCAATAATTTTCTAAGAGGAGGATGATGGAGGTGATAGATAAAGAAAAAACCCACTGAAATTAATTTGTCTCAGCTCAATATATTTAAACAATTTCTAGCATTTTTTCCCAGTAAGCTTTGAACAAGCACTAACTCTCTGCCAGGCATTGTGGTGCCAAGCTTGGTGTTCACACCTACATGATTTCATTCATTCTGTAAAACAGCCCACTGAGGCAAATATGGGTAGTTCTGTGTTATAGGTGAGGAAACTAAGAATTAAGTACTTAAATACAGGTCACATAGTTGGTCAATATCAGAACCAGAGATTGAGCCTAAATGTTACCCTTCCTTTATTGGATAAAAGGACTACAGTATACCAGGGGCTTGGTAATGAAGAAACCATGGTATGTCAGTTCCGGCCCTACCTGAGATAACAGTTCATCAGAGCGCCTTCACATCTCATTTTTTTTTTTCATGGTTTTTCTCATTCACATTGAAGAATGAGATTTATCCATCATGTAGCTGATGGACCCAGGGGACATGATCTGTGAGTGGTTACAGTAGCCATGTTCCATCAAAACTTTTCCATAAAGAGACTATCTGTCAGAAGAATTTTTTTGTTCCCACAATATCTTAGAAATGCGAGATGTCCTTATTTTTCATGCACGACTTCCGGCATAGAGTTCCTTCTTTCTCTAATTTGATCACGTTAAGTTATGTGATTGATAGAGGCTATAATACCATCTTTGTGTAGCAGTGCCTGCATCTTTTATATTTAAAATTCCTTAAGACGAGTGACATCTGTGCACAATAGCAGCTATAGTGAGACTTGCATTAACGCTGTGTTTTTGTTATCTCAGCAAGCGATCACTGCGAGGAGACAATGTCCCCTTTGTGATCCAGTTGGACACTGCCTGCTTTGACATGTCCAGCATATGTGCAGCATGGCGGAAGTCAGGAAGGACACATTCATGACATACCTGCCATCACTCCAGACATCCACCTCCAGTCAGGATCGATGTGGGAGTGGGAACCTATCTGGCACGCTAAATGTTCCATTAATCAGATATGTTCTCTGAATTAGAAAACAAAAGCTTTAACTGCATGATATGGCCCAAACTGACCTCTTAGTAAACAGATCTAATTTGGAAGCAAAAATCTCAATGTCTTCAAAAACATTGTACCTAGAACACATTTATAACTTCAGACTATTTTCTAAATCCAGTTCTGCCAATGGAACTTAGCTTCTCATCAAATACTTTAAACTAGGAAGCCACCAACCTGGAAAAAAAAGTCAGATGTGAGGAGAGCGATTACAACAGAGAGTAGATCTATTATTACAAGAGTGAAAGGGAATCCAATTCATTCTGTTACTTCTGTCATTTTCTGAAGATCCAGGGCAGCCCATGTTAGGACCCTGGTTCCAAATGTGATGGGAGCTCCGTGGAAATGGACCGCTTTGCCTGAATGCTGAACTGTCTCCCATCACAATGAGCTCAGCATTGTGTAACTGACCGCTCTTTGGAGAAGTTCCTCCGGTGATCTAAGTCACTAAATCTGTGTATCACCAAACCTGGGATGGTTGCAGGTGGTTTATTTAGAAAGCATTTCCCTATGCTAGAGTTCGAAACATACGCATGTCATATCTTTAGTAAGTTTACCATCTGTAAATATATATTGAGACAAATTTCTTAAAGAGTAACCCAAAACTCTCTTGGTTAGCAGATTGTAAGTTTTGAAAGTAAAATGGATATGCAGCCTAAACCAATTTTCAGATAATTTTTATAATGTTTAGTCCCTTTTGTTACTTAGTTAGCTAAGTGAAAATGTATTGTGTGACTTTTCTCTTTACAGAGAGATAAAATGATTGAACGTTTGCTATTTCCAAGTTGTCGCGCTACAAGGCAAAACAACTCACGTATTAATATTGTCATCATTCATTCTCTGAGGTCTTATAGTCTTTCACTTTCAAATTTTGATATCTGAAATTGGATGAGTGTAATTGAGCCACTAAGCACAGTTCATCTTCCCTAATTAATAGATAAATTGCTCAAAAGATGCAGTGGTTAGCTTACTGATGTCAAGCAGCCTTTTTGGGTTATTGTTTTGTTTTTCAAAAAAAATGTACCTTCTGAAAATAGAGTTAAGAAGTGTTTGCTTCATTTTACCTTGCCTTAAGTACAGTTTGGGGACAACTGAGATAGCCTTGAGGTTGCTATAACAGAGCTACATTATTCTAATTACACAATTTTATTAAACATCTTTCAAAAGGCTGAAAGTTTATTCTGGTCCCTCCTCCCCTCCCCCCCCTTGGAATTCCAATCTAGTTTTCAGGGACTCGTTTCTTCTGAGATTTTCTATCATCTTAAAAGGGCAAAAAAAAAAAAATAAATTGATTTATGTGAGTGTGTATATATGGGTAAAAATGAGGGAGGGAGATAAATGTTTGGACTCAAAAGATATAAAGGGATCTTTCAAAAGCATAAACAAGGCAGCCTGTGTCAAGGCAAACCTGTCAAAGGATTGCTAAATTTGCTACAACCTAGAGGGAAGGCAAGCCTGACAGTCCATGAACCTTATTTCTTTATCTACAAAATTAGGTGGTTCGCCACACTATTTCTAAATTCTCTTCCAACTCTAAGATTCCTCAATTTATTAACTGCAAACTTGAAATGGAAACAAAGGAAGAGTAGTTTCAGGATCACATTGGAGGTTAAAAGCTGACAACCAGGTTTGTAACCCAAGCCAGAGGGATTGCTGCTCTTTGAATATTGAGTAACAGCTTTCCAACCTTCAATTTAATTACCATCCAAAGTGTCTTATTTTGGTCTGAAAGATACATCTGGTTTCAAGACATGATTTTTAGAGAAAGCAGAGATCTTTATCACGTGTTATTTTTACCAGTTGATTTTTATAGTGCTTAATTTTATTCCATTTCAATCCATTTCTCTTTTTCTTTTGCTGCGTGAGTCATCCTGCTGCACTCTGCACGGTATAATGTAATATCCTCAGCACCTAATAAGCTGGCAGATACATTTCCATTTGCATGTAGATGCTATGGAAAATTTAACTGAATTAAACTGTAATGCCTCACTTACTTTTAAGTGGTCCGTGTTGGAAGATTAATGAAGGAATCTTTCAGTTTATTGTTTTATTTTGGAAATGGAGCAGTCCGATGCTTTGAGAGGATAGAGTATGACAGGTGCAAGACTGAAATTTAAACACGTAGGCAGAATGAGGAAGCACTTACTGCAGCCAAGTAGGAAGGTGAGCAGCTTTTGGAACATGATCGTCATCCCTTTCTGTTTTACTATTTGTGATGAAAATGAAGGACATCAAAATCATGGCTTGCTAATCAGTTATTTGGGATGGTGAATTAAGACAGATTTCCTCTAGGCACCATCTCATTTACCCTTAATTAACAGTCAAGGAATCATTTGCAGAATATTAGGCATTACTGGTTTGATGTAGCAGAGATAGACTAAAATGATAGTGTTCATATTTCATAGCAAAATTGAGGATGTGTTATATATTTATTTAAAGTAATTAAAGCTTTAATTTGGAAGGAAAATATATTGGGCAGAGTTTATATTTGACTCTCTTCAGTGATTCAGTTAATTTAGGGAAAGAAGTGAATTCGTGTAAAACTCTATGATTAGCTATTACTAAATAATTTTTAAAGGAAGATTTTCAAACATATTCACAAGTAGAGAGAGTAGAATAATATAGCATGATCCCATGTCAAGATTTTTAATATTTGTTAAGCATGTTGCTTCTGTCTTCCCACTTTTTTCTTGCGGGGGTGGTGGGTTGGACGATGGGTGGGGTGGCACATCCTAGATGCCATATAATTTCTTGTATAAAGGCTTTCATGTGCATTGTGTCCTTATCAAGACTGCTTTAAAAACAAGGATCTCCTTTATCTTTTCTTCTTTAGAAACATTGAAGTTAAAAAACCCCACTGTAAATTAGAAAAGAAGACTAGCCCAGCTGTAGAAAGAGCACTTATAACATCACTTCTTATTTTTAAATTTACTAGGTCCAGTGATTTCTTATTAGAAAACTATCCAATTTTTACAGTTCTAACAAAAGACATTTATGCATGCACTTTGTTTACATTTCAAGAGGAGGGCGTTGGCCAGGGAAGGACCATTTTCATTCGCTGGATAACGGGCGAGTGCAATGGCCCCATGAAAGCGAAATGCTCTGAGGCATCTTGGGCCGGAAGTCATCTGTCCCACTCCGTGTCGTTGGTGTCAGCCACCACTGTCTCCCAGCGGCACTGCACGTGGCCACTTCCCGGCTTAGTATACATTATTAAGTAGCTACGGGACAGTGGCTTACACCCACGGGGCTGACAGATACGCCCTGGCATTTCCCTTACAGGCCTTGGCCATTCCAACCAGGGTGTGAACTTGGAGTCAGAGGAAGCAGGCTGCCCATGGGCCGGGTGTGATTGCCGGGAAAGTGCCATGGCTCTATTATTTGTGGAAGGAAATCTACATCACATCTACCGAATAAGAATAAAGTGTTCAGTGTGTACCTGGACGTGGAAATGATAATTGGGGAAGTGCACACCGCCCTCCCCCCCCCCCCCCCCCCGCCCCACCACCACCCACAGCTTCTTTGTTTGCTTCTGGGTCAAAAGGGGACTTGTAAAGGGGGAGTAATTATGTTTCCCGTGGACAGGGAAGAATTGACTTTACCATGCTATTCATTGGAATGCGTCTATTATTCTTATGTCTTACTTACATGACAAAGAAGATACCTTTTGACACACGTGCATCAGAAGCCGTTGAGGTTCTTAGCTCCTTTTGGGAATAGTTGTTTTCGATGGTGAATAAAGATGGGGTTTGCTCCAAATTTTTTTTTTTCCCTCTAGCAAAGCATGGATGCTGAAAGGCTCCTCTTGGCAACGTGTGTGTAGCTCTTCTCACAATGAAGTGTAGAGAATTGAAGATTAATTTCATTGAAATCATAAATGCACTGCCGTCTGTAGAGGATCAGTTAGTCGAGATAAACACCACTGATTACTGCTGAATTATGCATACAAATGTTGATAACATCCTGGGTAATGAATTCGGAAAAATAAATAATAATTACCCTAATAGAGACCTGTTACTTAAATTTCCATACATTTCTTGAATACTGAACAGGACTGTTTTCTAACTGGCTAATACGGTCTTACCGGTATAATTTAAGAAGCATTTACAATGCAACATAAGCCATATTTATTTCCCTTTAGACTTCAGCAGATCCAGGTTTTAGATATCAACCCTTCGTTTCCAGGAGGAATTTCTATTTATTTTCATATTCCTGCTACAGGACATATCAATATACTCATAAATCAAGAGTCCGAAGTATAATATGAGATTATATTTTTAAAAGGAACTTTATACAATTTCAAAAACAATTTTAAACTAATGACTAAAACATTTAAAAATTTAAAAATGTAGTTTTTTTTCTCTGATGACTCTATTCTGTTAAATTGTCCCAATATATACAAATATTTGACTCAGATGTCTTAGAAAACATTCTCACAGATCATCAGGAAGGAATATAACTAGAGCCGCGCTTTAATTGTTTTTCTGTTTTCAGTCTTTGTTTCATACTGTGAAATAGTTCTGCCTTCATAGTTGGAGTCTCTGAAATTGGAGGGGATTCTTTGTTATTTGTGGCTCATACCTGATACAGGAAGCTGTTTCAGAAGCAGGATGAAATGTTAATGGCGGGAAGACTTGCTGACTAATAGTTGTTGGAAACTTGCCATTCGTCAAACTGTTAACGTAGACGGTCATATATTAGATCTAGCTGAGAGCGGAGCCAATGCCCAAGGAATCTGAAATAACACTTTGTTGGCAAACAGCGTGTTTTTATGAACAAGAGCTTGTTGTGAAAGACGCAGAAGAATCCTATCATTTGTCCCAAATCCGTGTCTTGGCAGCTGCTCTGAGGGCTGCACGCACTTTGTCTTCTTGGGGAACCGGGATTCTGCCACTGCACCTGCGGGTCTGCACGCTGACTCGCTCCCCATCTCCTCCCGGTCTGTTTCCCTTTTCCTCACTTCCTCTTTTCCCTGGCCTTCCCTTTTCCCTTGACTCAGAATGGGATCGGGAGTTGGGGTTGTGGTTGGTGATTCACAGGCCAACTTCCTGTTCCTTTCATTACAAAACCCCAAACCCATGGCAGTCAGGAAAATTCAGCAACAACAGTGAGTCTGTTCCAAGTAGTTGAAAGATTTTCCTTGTGAGTAGGAAGCTGTTCATAATGGTTAAGAGTTGTACCTTTCTTCAAAAGAGTCACCTTTTGGATAAGATGACATTTTGCAGTTTTAATAGAATTATGCTTGGGGATGATGCTTTTCTCATTAAATTGTCTGGGTCCTTGTTCTTATGTGGGCCTTGGAATCTGGGTTGATTTGAAACTGTGTTCTGACTAAACCATCTCCAGGGACCCGAACCTCCAGATCAGCAATTTTCAACCTTTTTCATCTCATGACACACATAAACTAATTGCTAAAATGCTGTGGCCCACCTGACAAAAAATAGGTATAATTTTGATTCATCTACACCGGATAGCTATTGTGTTGGTCGTTGTCCTTTATTGGCAATATACGGGAATAGAGGTCAGCGCCCCTGACTAAATAATCAGAAATTGCATGTTTATTGCATGTTGGCATACTACAATATTGAAAATTACTGCTCTAGATAGTAGAGAAGAGGCACTATAGCTGGGGCTGGTAGAGTGGTTATAGAGCCCAAGTTAAGAAGTTCAAACTTGGCACTTGAACTTATCAGCCATATGACTGTTAGCCAATTGCTTAACCTGTTTCTGTTTCAGTTACATTATCCTTTCTTTGGGGGTAATAATAGTGACTACCAACAGGAGTGTAAGGCTTTAAATGAGCAAATACATATGAAGCACTCGCTTAGCACATGTTATGTAACAATTATGTGTCCAATGACAAATTATTGATGGAATTAAACATATGCCTCAATCTATTTGGAAATCACATTCATAATAGAATCTTTGGCACTTATTTACTTAGAATTCTTTAATATTGAGTAAACTATCTTCTACATGGCCCTAATTTCTTTTACAATGAGAACTATTGTTACATTGGTTAATTTATCCTATGTAATAAAGAAGTAATATGCAAATTGACCATCATGCCCTCATACAAGATGGCCATCCCCATGTGGCTGCCACAAGATGGCCGGCAGGAGAGGGCAGTTGGGGGCGATCAGGCCAGCAAGGGAGGGCAGTTGTGGGCAACCAAGTTAGCAGGGAGGACAGTTAGGGGCGACCAGGCCAGCAGGGGAGAGCAGTTGGGGGTGATCAGGCAGGCAGGGGAGCAGTTAGGCATCAATCAGGCTGGCAGGGGAGTGTTTAGGGGTGATCAGGCTGGCAGGCAGACATAGTTGGGGCAATCAGGCAGGCAGGCAGGCGAGCGGTTGGGAGTCAGCAGTCTGGGATTGTGAGATCGGGTCTAAACCGGTAGTCGGACATCCCCCGAGGGGTCCCAGATTGGAGAGGGTGCAGGCTGGGCTGAGGGAACC
Organism: Myotis nattereri; assembly: GCF_964212035.1. NCBI lineage: Eukaryota > Metazoa > Chordata > Mammalia > Chiroptera > Vespertilionidae > Myotis > Myotis nattereri. Next base: position 18,613,438 of record NC_138077.1, read on the forward strand.
CCCCCAGTGCACGAATTTCATGCACTGAGCCTCTAGTTATTTGATTAAATGTACAGCTGTCATATTCTGGCACAAGGAAAGAGAATTAAGACTATTCCATCTAGTCTTGCTATGCAAATGAGATATAGTAGTATACTTGCTTGTATAATATTTATCAGTTTTGTTTGGTTTTATGAAATTATTTAAATGTTCCCCTACATGCTATTTATTTAATTGCTAAACAACTTTATGCAAAACCATTTTAAATATACCTGTACCATTGCTTTTTCCTATAAATATTTTCTCTTTGAAAAAGATAAAACCTTTTTATATTCCCAAATGATCAAGAAACCCTTCCTAATATACTGTATTGTTGAAGTAAGTTTGTAGTAGACAAACTACTTTAGCAACTATAGTTTGATTTATAATATGATTATCCTGTATATTTAACATATACTGAATAACTTAAAACTAGGTTGGATGCAATGGCAATTAAATATAAAGACTCGTTTTACAAGACGTTACCACTGACACTTCTGATAATTAACCTTGAGTTTTTCTGTTGAAGACTACCTAGTCCTAGCAGATTCACAGAATGTACACTGAAGTAGGGATTCCTGTACCTGCTAAACTGCGAATATGGTTATTTCTGAAAAGTTTTATGAAAGTATGTGATCCTTTGCCAACCAGTGGTCATGGATATTGGGTAATTACAGAATTCTTCTGTGCAATAGAACCCACCTGTGGATGCACAGTAACTTTTTTTGGAGACTTAAATATTAAAATTATTTCAGATTTTCCCTCAAACTATTGTTTTGATTGTACTCCATAGTTTTGGGCAAGATGTAGTTTCCTTTCCTGGGACCATTCCAAATTGCTTAGAATTGTCTTTATTATATTTATTGGGACACAGCTTTTCTAAATTACACTTTAGTAATTGCTACAAATAAGTGGTGAAGAAACAGGAGGTTACACTACGATTGTTTGTTTTTTGTTTAGTTTTTATTGTTTTCATGTTTTTAGTTTGTTTAATTTGTCTTTGTTTGTTTTTGGTCAAGGTTTAGATGAAATGGGTTAAGGGTTTAAGTACCCTTTCTCTGCTCCATGTGAATTGGTTCAGGACTCTAATTTCCTTGAGATAGACTGAGACTAATGACATTATATGCTAACCCTCTAAGGCAGTGGTTCTCAACCTGTGGGTCGCGACCCCTTTGGGGGTTGAACGACCCTTTCACAGGGGTCGCCTAAGACCATCGAAAAACACATATATAATTACATACTGTTTTTGTGATTAATCAATATGCTTTAATTATGTTCAATTTGTAACAATGAAAATACATCCTGCATATCAGATGTTTGCATTACAATTCATAACAGTAGCAAAATTACAGTTAGGAAGTAGCAACGAAAATAATTTTATGGTTGAGAGTCACCACAGAGGAACTGTATTAAAGGGTCGTGGCATTAGGAAGGTTGAGAACCACTGCTCTAAGGCAATTAAAGACCTTCAAAACAGGTATAATTTCTAAAACTAAAACAGAACTTAAAATCACAGACTACTGTTCTCAGCCTGGATGAGTTAATATTAATGCTAACCCACAAAGAGCTCTTAAAGATTTGGGGTTATGAAGACTTGTATGCCATTGTTTCATAGAACATTTCAGGTTGTGTAACCTTGAGATAAAAATGTTTTCCTTCACTGTTCATCACTTACTATGTTCTCTGTGTTTGAGACATTTCCTTTGGTTACAGATTTGAAGTTTGAAAGATGCATCGTAAAGTATAAAAATAGGAAGTGTCCACCAAATCCAACATTATCAGTTGTAGAACATATTGGTCCTTGAATGCCTAAAATACAGTGCCTGAAATGGGCTAATTTGAGAGGAAAAAAGGAAGTGGGCTAATTTGAGAATTTGACACTATCTTTATCTTCCAGATTGCTCAAATTAGACTCTTTCTTTGCATCTAAACTCAGAGTTTATCTTCAGGTCTAATTAACGCTGAACCCCAAATAGAAAGAAGAAAACGAGAAGATAAGGGGAATGGACAGGCGATAGGAATAGGGATGGGAGATCTTTCAGATTATTAATCGATTGCTAGGTACAAGTTCCTAAAGAGGTTTGAAATAGGTTTTATAGCTTTTGCCTTATCATCCTGCCCCCCAAGCCTTGGCTAAATATACCCAGAGTATTATAAACTTGAATAAGTATTTCTATCACTCTAATATGTTATATTTAACCCTTCATATAGGAATTACTACATTTTTCAGTGCTATATTTTAATATAGGTTTTACACATTTTTCTGTATTAGGTTCATTTTTAAATCACTTATGAGTATTTGTGTACTTCAAATATGTATATATTCCCCTGCATATTTCTTTAAGCATTGAGTTATTATTTTGACCCTCTAAATATGCTTTTTTTGGCATTACATAGGAAGATTAATTAATCAAAATATTCATATGCCCATTCCAAATTAAGTTTTTTTTTTTCTTATAATAGCAAGTTTTTATAACATACCATTTGTGAAGGACACAGTAAATGAAACAGGGTCAGGGGTCAGATGAATAAACTGGCTTCATGTCAGAAAATACTTCCCGGGTTTTGGATAGACCCCACATGCAAAAATCATACATCTTTTCTCAAACTAAGTTTTGAGCATAGGTGTTTTATATAACACGTTTTATTTTTATATTACATTTACATAAAAGGCATCTCTATACTCTGCCCATAGTCAGACTTATTTGAAACAAAGCCTTAATTGAAAGAACACATCTGGGTTTGGGGGTGTGTGCACATGTGGGTATATGTGAAGGTTGCAGAAGTTTATAGGTTTGTTTGATAGAACTATGTCTATATTCTTTAGGCTGGGTGTGGAAAAAGCCCAGGGCATAATTGAATTAGTATACATTCTTACATGCTAGAAAATAAAAATAAAAACGAACTCTACCTATAAAATAAATGCACACTGCTTTCTTTTAAAAAAGCCTGTTTACAGTTTGAATAGTGTAAAGTTTATGACATTAAAAAGATGAATAGTTATGATTGCATACTTATTGAATTATTATAATAGGGAAATATGTTATTGAAAAATCTATCACAAAATTCATTTGGGTGATGATTATATTCACTAGTTAGCAAAATTTTATTTTATTTTTCCACATTCATATTTCTATGAAAATTGGTTTTAATTTAATATGTAAATAATTATTCTTTTCATTTGCATATGTTAATTTCCAGATGTGTTTCTATGGAGGGTGTGTTTTACCTCTCTGATTAAAAAATGCTGTCTAGTTGAGCTTTATAAGAGCAGGGTGAGAAAAGACCAAAGTTTGTTTTTCTCTAAAATGCTTAGTTTCATTTCAAAAGAATCAGCCCAGACAGTGAGTTTAAAGGTGTTAGTTATTTGATGGCAAATAATTGTTTGACTTATTACTTTGTTTCCCAACTCTTTTGTTACCTTAACCTCCTTCAGTGCAGGGGTCATATTTTTTGAGGTTAGGGACATACTAGATGCTTGCAGTATTTCTCAATTGATTCACAAACAACCTTTGTGTAACCAAGTAGCCATAACACACTCCTTAGCTACCCCAAGGCTGCTATATTTAGACTTGTTTAGTAAGCAGAGGTGGTAATGTTTAATTGAGTAAGCAAATATAAGTATGAAATAGTTTGCCTTTGAACCCATTTGGCAGTAGAAGAGCCAAATGGAAATCTAGCTGCCCACTCTTACCCTGTTTGTCTTGCGCAGTAGGTAAGCGGGCTGCCACTCAGACCATGATTTGTTAAGGAAAGGAAACCTTTATTTCCCCTACAATTATAATGTAAAACCAGAAATGTAAGAGTACATTGTGAATCTGTAATAGAATCCTGGTCTCTTGCCATGATAACACTGGGTTACATAACACTTTTAAGAAGGGACAAAAGCTGGAGAAGCCATACGTGGTGTTGGTGAGGATTTGAGGGATAATGGAAGTAAGACTTTCCTGCCCCTTCCCTGCAGCTCCAGGTAATTTGAAGTGTGAAAGGCAAAATAAAACTTTGAAAATCCCAAATAAATGGGAGAACTTTCTCTAGAGACTCTGTTATTTTTATAGTACATCTATTATAGGACTTTGGTCCATGAATGCCATTGGATATGAATCCCAGACAATTAATGCAGAGTGTAGTATACCTTTAATATTTTTAGCTTGAAGATATTTGTCCTCAGTGGCAGAACAGAGTTGGGTAGGTGTTCTGTTATGTCTCTTCCTACATTGAGTGGGGGCTATCTCGTTCTTGTTTTTCTTACCTTTTAAATTCAGTTTTGGTTATTCTGACATTTTCTACAACTTCATTTTATTTTTTGTTTTGTTTGTTTGATTTTTGCTGTATCAGTCTCAGCTCTATAACCTAGTTTATTTTGTATATCATCTCATACATATCAGGGTGTTTCCGCATAATATCGAGTCTCCCCATAACATCTTGGAAGGAGTGGCTCTCACCTGAGAGGTAGGGGGGGCCTTCCTTCCAGTCTCACAGCCCGGGGAAGGGAGGACCTGTTTAATCCCATGTCAGGGCTCCAGGGCCCACGGCACATGGCTCTCCGGGGAGGCAGTATCAGAGTTTTGTTTTGACACAGGTTTCTACCAAAATTTCTCTAAGATCTCTGTCTGTTACCCACTGACGGCCTCTGTGTCAGATTGCTTGCAGAGGATGAGTCTGTGCAGATTGATTTGCTTTGGGGTGCTGAAGTGAACCCCACTTTCTGGGTCTGTAACAACTACTACCACGGCTGGAGCCTGGCGTTCCCGCTTACCCCGGGGCTGCTTACAGAGTTCACAGAACTCCTAGAGGAGTTCACAGTGCCACTGGGGCGTTTCCAAGGCCAATAGTTTATGCTCATCCCACGCAGGCGCTGTCTGGAGAGTGAGTCCATAGCACACACAGGTGCCCATGGCCCTCCACAGCTTCAGAGCTGTTTATATGCCCAGGCAGAGCCAGAACGTCTTCTGAAAATAGCAAAGATCTGCAAACGTTGGCGATAGAGCAGTCCTGTCCCATGAATAGAGAATACATCAGATTAGATGAGCCCTATGAAGGCTCCATTGTGAGGAGATCAACAAAGATCTGTTATCCCCGTGGAACGGCTGCCATGGAGCTGATTCCCAAGGGACAGCTCTCAGGTTGTTTTTGGAGGGACCCTCTGGGCCGTGCCGCATGGTATTGATGCCAAGGCTCAGAGATGAACACTTATTTTTCAATTTATTTTTATTTTTATTGATTTCAGAGAGGAAGGAAGAGGGAGAGAGAGATAGAAACATCAGTGATGAGAGGGAATCATTGATCGGCTGCCTCCTGCACACCCCAAACTGCAGATCGAGCCCGAAACCCAGGCATGTGCCCTGACCAGGGATCGAACCATGACCTCTTGGTTCATAGGTCAACGCTCAACCACTGAGCCTCGTCAGCTGGGCAACACTTTTTAGCATGTAGATGTATCATGATATATTTCAGGGTCCTTTTACCTTGAAAACTATGTCCGTCATGTTGGAAAAACAACAAAAATGATGATCTGGAGATTGTCCCTTTAAGCTGTGACTGAGAGAATTAGTGATTCCACCTTTGCTCACCTCAGATTCCCATTGTATGTTATGGACACTTAAGGAGATCAGTAGCATCTAAGTAAATCCATACCATTAAAGGGAGTTTTAGACTTACTACTATTATTGGATTTATTATTTGTTTAGATTGAATGAGAATTTGACTTAGCAACCTCTGTTGGTTATTTAACAAAGTGACAAACATTTTCATCTCACTTTTCAAAATATAAAATTTATGTAATTTGTCTTTGAATTATTACAGACCTCCATATGCCTAGGGTACAACAGAAGTTTATAATGTTTTATTTTAGGAAAAGTTACACTTAGAGGGGGTGGTGGTAGGTGGAGATAGGCTACGGCAAGCTTTGCCAGGAGGAAATACTTCTTAGAAGAGTAGCTACCAATCATTATACTTTTAACCCATATGTCAGGGTATATTTAAAACTTTTTTACAAGTCCTTTTCATATATAAAATAATCCTGTATCCCCAAAGAGTGTTGTTCCCAGGTTTTTGCCTTGCTAGAGAGTCATGGAAAAATAATGGAAAATGAAATGTTTACAGTCTGAAAAGCATCCAAACTAAATTCAGATTGATATTTAGAAGTTACCTTAAAAAAAAAAAAAGAAAATCACATTGTATTGTCAGTGTAAAAGCCATAAAATGTCATGACAATACTCTATGAAACAACATGTCATAGAAAAAGAAACTGAGCAACCAATAGATTACAGTCACAGTGTTTAACACCCTTTCAGGCAGCCTGACACGGAGCTGGTTGTTGAAGCAAATCTGATGGGCACTGAAGCGGGCCATTTTCAACTTTCCCTGGCAGGGGTGGCCTTGATGTGACGTTTGCTTTTCCAACCTTTGGCTGTAACACCTGAAATCTAAATCTGTTTCATCTTGCTTGGACAATCAGACAACCTATTGTGTTTCTTTGGAAGTGCCTAATTTTATAAACCAGCATTGTCAGGAGTTCAGAATCCCAAACTTTGTACCATGAGATAGGCTGTGGTCCTGTTGGCCAGTTGTTTTTCTGAGTATTGCCGGCAGATTTGATTCTTCTGTGGGCATGTTCTCACGGAACTTGTTTAGGTAATTATTATTCACTCTTTAGGCCTGAAAAGATGATCAAATAAGCATGGTCTAGTTTTCAGAATTATGTGTGCTTTTTATGTAATGCAAGAGAGGTTCCACGTCTCTAGTAGAAATTGCAGGAAGAAAACATTGTGCTGGCCATACTTAGCTTCGAGGCATGATTTGCATCTTTGTTTCAGTTTGAGAGACAAATAGGGTAAGGTTTTGAAAAGAAATGAACTTGTAAGGTATTTTTAAATATATACTTTTTTCCTCCAAGAATATTTTTTCTTGTTTTAAGGTCTTTCTTAGGCTAAATCTTTCAAAAGCCATTATTGCCTTAAATAAATAAGGTATTCCCTAGTCCTCTGTCAGGGCAGAAAAAGGGGAATTTATAGGCCTGGTCCTTTTACATACTTTTTAATGTTTTAGTTTAGGTGATCTCCCGTGATTAAAAAAAAAAAAAATCTTCCTCCTAACAATTACTTTCTTTCATCTAGAGCATAATCAATTAAACTCTTCATGGATTTCAATTATATCAAATTATATTATTTTTGGATAATCAATAGTGTACATATTAGTGTATTACTTAACTATCCCACTCAGCATCTTTTCCACATGACTGATAATTCTGTCCTCAACTGACAAAGGAATAAATAATTTTTAAATTTTCATCAGTCATGGGATGACTTTTTTATGTATGTAATGAATTAAGTCACATCATAATAGATTGATTCTTTCAAATGACAGATATTAAATGCGTCACTTGCCTTTTGGAGTGATGTTGAAGTGAGTACAATCTGGGAACTGCATGATAGAATTTCTACAAAACATTAATATTTATATTGTGGGTCACCACCTGAAGACTAATAGCTCTATGCCCAGAATTCTTGTCATGGACTCTGTTAGTAAAACAGTAATAAAAGTGATAAAGTGGTTCCCTATTTTATATCCCGTGGCTGGTTATGGTCATCTGGCTAGAGTCTAACTCATATTAATCCCTTGAGTCAACAGTCAGGAACATTCAATGATGTACTTAAAATACTTTTTCACATGTGGTATTTAGAGTGTTTAGAATGTCAAAGGATCCTTTGTAACAATCTTCCCCTTGAGTGGTTCAAAAGATATTTTTAAACTTATTTTTCAAAGAACACAGTGTTTGAAGACTTTCAGAAAATATAAATCTCATAGAGTACTTTGGAAAAAAAAAAGTTTAGTTTTAGAAAAAGAAATCACACCATACACTGAAAGTGATATATTAGTCAAATAATCCATGAAAAATTCAAGAAAGCAGAGTATGGGTTCATTTATGGTTGAGAAAGGAACTTTTATTTTTTCACGAACAAGAGAATGCGTCTGATGCTCCCTTAGGGAGCTACACCCTTCTCTATAATTGTGTTTTTTACATTTTATGTTCAAATGTAAATGACTGAAGAGAAAGCATAATGTGTTCATATTTTTCTTAGCACATATTAAAGCCTGTTTCCATGGCAACAACTTTTAATTGGCAAGTCCCATTCTGTCAGTACTCTCAAGCTTATTTTACTTGGGTACATTGAATTGTTAGCAACGTTTCACAAAGTGAGACTTAGATTTGGCATTGTTCTTTGGCATGAGAGATGTTCCCGGTCAAGGATTTATTTTATTGAATAATTTAGCTGTCATGTGTTTGTGTAGTAGGTTGCTGTAGAGATGATACGTGTATCCCTCCCAACATTGTTGTGCTTGGGGAAACCTACTGAGGATTAGTACAGACACTCAGACTGGCAAAGTGAGAAAAGTCTCTCGTATTATTTTATACAGGTATAGGAGACAACTGTCTCACCCGGCAGAACAGAGATTGACAAAAATTAAAATCCTTTGGGCCTATGTTTCAGTGATTCCTTGTGGCCTTGCCTTTAATAGCATAGAGTAGATTGGCTTATTAGAAACAACCACAGTTTGTCGCTTGCCCCTCTTGAATTTTCTCTCTTGAATCAATGCGGTGCAGAATGTGGAAGCAGGTATTTGGTGAGTTGCATTTGGCTGCTGCAGTGTTATAAAAATAGATTGAGTAAACAGACCCAGCAGGCCAATGCGGCTTGGATTTTGAACTCTTCCGAGACCCAGTATAACTTTGATAGTTTATAAGTCTAGGAGAAATATGAATCTCGGAGATAATTGTAATATTATATAATGAAGAACTATTTTACAGCAGAGAATCAGGTGTTGTATCTATAATAATTATTTCAGAGAGCTTTATCTGAAAGCTTCAATTTTTAAGCTATTCTAGGCTGCTGTGAATTTTTTTTTCCTTTGCTATTTTTGTATCACTGCAGTAGCATAACCCTGCACCGAACACAAGACAGCACTGCAGTTGGTGTTGAATGTAAAACTGTTATTAAACGAAAGCTAACAAAGTAAATCCTTGGAAAGAAAGAAATCGTCTGCGTTGAAGACTGTTGATATTAAAACTAAAAATTAAAATGTGAGAGGAGTAAATGACGCTGTAGAGTGAGTTCTTCCTCCAAAAGCCACGATTCCATATAACCAAGAACTAAAATATGTTTAGTCACTCCTTTTAATTATTCTCTACTGTTGCAGATTTTTTTTTTTTTGAAAAAGTGTTCCCTTCTCATATATCATCTTTGTCTCTTAAAACTGTACTCTTTGCAATTTTGGTTAACAAATGACTTTGTCCCTCTCATCAGAAGTCACAGAAAGCTTTTATGTCTGACTAGTTAAATCTTACGATAAAGTCCCTCTGTACCCTTCTAATCCATGTTTCCTGAGCAATTACGATTCTCATAATTGTATATTTACTTATATATGTAGAAAACAAATTATATATATTTACAATATATTTATATGACTGGTGTGTGTATATAATATATATATGTGTATATATATTATATACACACACACACACATACTTTGTGAGTAGATTTGAGTGTATCTCACTTATCTCCAATAGTCTAAGAAAAGTGATAAAAAGGGTATTAGTACCATATAAAAAAAGCGTAAATCAGATTACCAAGGGCATTTTACAAATGATAGAGAGAAAAATAAAATTAAAAATTGAGATTAGGTACTCTACAGTTAGTTCTCTTTTCAGAGCTCCTTTCTTTAAGCCACAGGCCCCAAGCACCGTTTTATAGGCCAACAGGATTTCGCTAGGCCCTGTGCATTCTTGTGTTTGAATATCCAGGAGCAATCCCAGAGATTCAGGGCATGTAATGGATTGTGTTGGTGCTTGGGAGGAAATGTAAGTCACGTGCTCCGAGTCAGCTTAATGACTTGGCTAGAGAGGCACCTATTGGCTGCCCACCTTGGTGCGTCCTTGTTGACTGTTCCCATCACCAGCGACTCAGACAGAGTGAAGCATTTCTACATTTGGGAATTTACGAAGGTCTGAGGGCCATAAAGCTTTAAAATATCAAGGCTTGTTTCAAAGGAGTACTATACATGCAGGGTTTGAAAAAGGAAAATATCTAACAAAGATTAGTTATAGTGTTTAGATCTCCAGCCTCTCTAACCCTAGAAGCCCAGTCTCATAATGAGTGGAGCAGGATTCTTCTCGCTCCTCTCTGCCCTCAGTTCTCTTCTAAGAGCACCTGGCTTGGTCCTGGGGGCTTCAGACGTCCAGTTCACTTCCCACATCTGCCCACCTAACATCCCACCTGGGGCCCATGACTTTGAGGATGTATGACTAGATATGCTATGGGATGAGAGCAGGACTGGGTTTTCTGGGAAATGGCCAACGAGTCTGGTTCAGAGACCTAGCAGTTGAAATTCGGAGCTGGAAATGTAGAGATCTCATTGGTAGAATTTCGTAGGTATCTATGAGGCACACGTGGTGGTCTCCAGATACTTTATTTATACAGGTATACAAGTAAATGAACTGATTGAAAAAAGCAAATACCTTCATTCCATGAATCATGCAATAAAGTAAGGGCAAAGAAGGAAAGTGAGGTGTTGGAGCAGTTTCTGAGTTACTGGAAAATGTGAATGTGGATATTATTAATACAGAGCAGTAATAAACCTTTTCTGGTTTTCAGCCCAATTCATTTTTATTTAATCTTGTCAAGTTCACATGAAGTATTTCATAGACCTTGAATGGGGATTAATCTCCATAGGGGCCCTGTATAGATGGGTATATATTGATTTTTCTGTCTCTGTTTATTTTCATTTGTATCATCCATTTACCTCCTTCTTCCACTTCCCCTGCACCCTTTCTCACACTCCCTCTCTCTTTTTCTGTTCCCTCTTTCTTTACTCCCCCCCATACACAAACACACACACACACACACACACACACACCCCTAATGGGTATAAATGGGTGGTGGTCCTCTGGTGACTAGTCTGAGATCTAGCTTTTGGAAATAAAACACACTGCTTTCTTTCTTACATCAGAGAAGCACACCCAAGTAGCAGTAATACTGATGCTGGGGGTACTTGATTCAGGAAGAGGGTCACAGGACACAGGCACGGATGTCCTTGTCCCCACCATCTGTGGCGGGCAGAGCAGGAGCTGGTACTTTGTGTAAAGGCCCAGATTACCAGAACAATGACCGAGGCCTTCAGAACGCACTTATATGAGAGAGACTGGAATATTTCACTTAACAAATTCAGATAAACTTATAATAAGAACAATAGCTACACTTTACTGGTGTTTTCTAGGTGCTAGGTACTGGCTTTACATACATGTTCACTTTGTAAATTACATAGTTATTCCCATTTTACTGATGAGGAAAGTGAGGTCCAGAGGATAATGTGGTGTGCATGAAGTTGGTCACATAGCTGGCATTTGAACGTGAATGTATCTTTTTGCCTTTTGGTTTCCACTGTTAAGTGCTGTCTCCTGAATCAGTGGTAAAGGAACCTCACAGCCTAATATTACACATAAGCACCATCTTTCTTGAAGAAATGAAAACCTTCCCTAGACTGGATAATGATGGTCCCAACTTTTAAATCGGAAGTCTCCACAGCTAGGACCGGATGTGTTATGTGACTGCTTAAGCTTCCCTTCACAGATGTATGACATTGGCCTTCAGATGCTTGACCTTCTTTCTTCCCACATTCCCATTTCTTCCTCCAGCTCCTCATGCCTATGAAGCCTCTTCTTCTTGACCTTGTCATTTTCACTTGAAAACGTGGTTCCTGCAACTTGCCTGAGAGTCACATGGGGAACATTAATGCTTCGTACAGTTCTAGGAGATTTTGGGGAAGAAGGTTGTCAGCATCGGGGGGGAGGGGGGTTACATTTTGCATGCTTTCTTATTTTCTGTGCATTTTGCCCATGCCTGACGTGGTTTTATTTGTGTAGCATCCAACTAAGCGTTTGCCAGGCGTTATTGCAGTGATAGTTCCCATACGCAACACCTTGGCCTAAGTCAAGATGAGAAACGAAGTATGCATTAGTGATGAAAACTCCGACTTGATCAGCAAAGGGCTGACGTCCCAATTGGAAGCAGGGAGAAGCAGCATACCATTGCCTCAGGCGTGACGAAGCTGTTTGTCTATCCCCTTCCTATCCCCAACTCACAGGGAAACACATTTTAAAAATTCTGATGAATGCTTTCCAATTCTGTTTGGTGGGGAAGGCTGAGTTTGCAGGGAATTGGGAACGTATTGGCACTGTCTTAGCTCCTATCATCTGAATGAATTGCAAACTGCTTTTAAGCATTTATTTTACTGAGCCTGGGTTACAAACATAGGGAGCATCATGAAGTCCTGTCATTTAGCAAAAAAGAGAAAAGCATGTTTACATTCTGGAGAGGCAGTTGAGATTTATAAATAGCAAACAGTAGTTGCATAAAGACTTTTTTCTTTATATAATGCAATATGAAGAGGTCCCCAAAGATGGGCCTTATTTTTAAAAATACAATCCCTCCTTAGGTAATATTGTACCCATAGTAATATGCGGTTCACTTCTTATTGCCACATATTGCTTCTGTGAAAAATTTCAGAACCTCTTTCTGAGACAAAAGTTGAGAACTAAAATTGACAAGAGACCCATGGCAGTGGTGTTAATGGGGGCAGAGCTCAACAAACTGAGCCTTTTATACATATTTGCATTTCATGTGCTATTTCAAAACTCAAAAAATGCATGGAATGCTTTTGCAAATCCACATACTTAACCCTACTTCTGCCTCTTTGAATAACCAACTGCCCCAGAATTTCTGTTCTTCTTAAGTAGCTACAGGATGTACCATTCCTTCAAAGGGTTAATTTTTTTAAAATATGTTTTTTATTGATTTCAGAGAGGAAGGGAGAGAGAGAGTGTGAGAGATAGAAACATCAATGATGAGAGAGAATCATTGATCGGCTGCCTCCTGCACTCCCCTTATTGGGGATTGAGCCAGCAATCTGGGCATGGGCCCTGTCTGGGAACGGAACAGTGTTCTCTTGGTTCATGGGTCCATGCTCAACCACTGAGCCACACCAGCTGAGCTCAAAGAGTTAATTGTTAATTTTTGAATATATATCTCCTTTAACATTTCTTCTCCACTAACCCCTTTCTATTTTTGGCAAATTATGTAATAGCTTTAATTGGCTGAGCCATAATGGCAGGGTGGGAAAGACACAGGAAGAAGGCACATCCATTACAAAAGCAGCCTTTCAGAAGGTCTCAGCACTCTGCCAAAGCCGTCAGGTTCTCCCGAAAGGTAGCTACTCCCACTTTCAGCAGGAATGTAAGGGAAACTGCATCTAAGATGCAAAAATATTCCTGAGAATTCATCCAAGTAGAAAATCTCAAAGCCTCTTCATCTGTTTCTAACATGCAGATGGTCTGTTACATTTTTTTTTTTTTTTTTAGCATTTTAGTGCCATGTACAATTTGTTGCCTTAGCTTTGAAATGTCTAGAGTGGTGTCATCTTCTGTCTTTGAAGTACCTCCTAGAAGGAGTCCAGAGTCTCTTACCTAGATGCCATAGGAAGGGAACAGAACTCCTATACATAAGCATCGCTGTCCTACCCACCCAACACTTAGTGGTTTGTCTCCATGTCTCTTGTCGTTCCTCCTCAGTTCCCTTCTGCAGCCATGCCTACTGAGCTGTAAGATCTTAGAAAGCACGGCATTGTATTCCCAATAGAGTTTGCACAGAAGGGGCTCATGGCCATTGGACAGCTTTTAAGTCTGTAATGAAGATTAAAACCACCAATTGTCTTGCAGGGAGGATCTATCCTAGAGGACTTTTTGAGATCCAAAACTAATGTCAGGTTCCAGAGTGCTTTTAATGGGCATGGCAACTCCAGCCCTTTCACTTTCTCAGATTTGAACCACCACAAACGGGCAGCAAAGAGATAATAGATTCTTGATATTGACTTACCTTCTCAAGAGAATGAATGGTAAGGTAGAATGTGAATCCTCGCAGGTCTGAGAGAATATCCTTAGGCCATTTAACCCACTTTATTCATACCTCTTATTGGGGGTGTTGCTCAGAAGTCAACTTGCCTGGATGTCTCCTATGTCTGACTCTCTTTACCTATAGGAATTGCATTTTGTATTCCTTTTTCTATCCTGTCACCCAACATAACGATAAGCTAATAGATATCCAATATATGTTAATAGATCAATGTAAATAAGTTTATTAGCAAAATTATAGCTGTATGTTCCTCATTCTTATGTATGCACAATAGTTGGCACAGCGAATCTGAATATTATATATAATTCACCAGTTTTTTTGTAGGAATTGTTTTCTTAATGAGTCATTTCTTTCTCAGAGTCCTCAGAGATATTATCACTTCCAGTAGGATGTATAAAAAAAAATCTTAAATAATTTTTTCTAAGAACCTCACTGAAAAGTGTTATCTCATTTACAGAGTTTTTTAACAGTTATTGTGAGTAACCAATTTAGTATGAATCTATTTTTATCACTAACATTCTGTTCATCCTACATGGTTTTCCAAGAGGAACCTACAGATTTCAGAACCAAGATGATCAGATAGGTTTTCTTCACAATTTCTTCCAAAGTGTGAACCACTGAGACCTGCTATTATCTTTGCAGTCTCAACACTAATACATTGGGTGCAAAACTGAGTTTTTCCCAAGGGGTAACATAGACAACTTTGTTTATGATTTGCAAAGTGTCATAGTCAATTGTGTGAAATCCATGGTATAACTAAACGTGTACTCTGGTGATAGGTATAAGAAGTCTCTCTGACTATACTTTATTATATCCTATACAATAAGGAGCTAATATGCTAATTAGACCAGAAGGTGGAACAACCTTCCCAAACGCCCTTCCAGAACAACCAGTGGGCAGGGGGCAGGGCTGCGAGGCAGCCAGGGCTGCAAAGGCCTACCCTTGCATGAATTGCGTGCATCAGGCCTCTAGTATACATACACCACACACACACACACACAAATATGGTAAAAAAGTCAGAGGTTTTCTTAATTGCCGTATTTTAAACACCACTGGCTATTTGAATTTCAGCTTGAGATTGTTTTCATTCGAAATGCAGCCTGCCAACTGTGTTCATACAGTACATGTGAATCAGGCAGATGAGTCTCCATCGCTTTAGTTTGTGACTTTGTACAAATTACTTAATTTCACAGGATCTCCGAATCCTCATCAGCAATGTTGGGGTGAGATGGGGCAATAGTACTCTCCTCATAGATGGCAGGGAGGACCATGTGAGATATGTTCTTCCCTTTATTCAACACTGTGGCTCACTCTGAGCAGGTGGGAGACAAGGCCCTGCCTTCGTGGATCTTACATTTCCTGTGGACTCAGTCACTCAGTCAGTAAACATAAATAAGCAGCTTAACGGCAGGTACAACCAGTGCTGAGAGGGAGATAAACAGGGCAGGGTAGGTGGAGCTGGGCTCAGAAGGACTTGAGTGGACTAAGTGGGTTATGTCCACTGCTCTGCCTGGAAAAGCATAGACAATAAACAGTAATGTCTCCCTTCCCCCATCATTCACAGTTCATTTTCTTGCCTTGTATTTTAACTATGTTCATAAATTTGTAGAACAACAATATGCATATTTTTTATTTTGTGAGAAATGTTTTTATTATAAATGTAAGGTTTCAAAGCAGATATTTTATTGCTTCAGGCTTAGAAGACCAAGTTCATTTTCATTTCCTTATAGAGTAATACCATTATTTAAAACTCAACTGCAGGATAGTCCTGATTATCCTTTGATTGTTTTTTCTTCTCTACCATTTTGGGACTTAATAAATTTCACAGAGGCCATTTGTGTGCTAGCTTACCTTGTTAACCCACTTGAGTAGTGTAGTGCAACTGTTTTGTCTTAGATTGTTAAGTACCACGTAACCAGATGAACAGTCATCACACTTGAGTTTGTTTCATGAGTGCCGTCTTTCTATAGCCTAGGACCAAGTCTTCCTGAACTTCACATAGGCCTCAACAAAAGCATTCAATGAATGGATAATTTTTGCTTGCAGATTTCTTGACCAGGCTTTTAAGTTACTTCCACTTTGCCTTAAACTCTCTGAACTTACCGTATTTTTCTGTGTATAAAACACTATTTTTTTTTCTAAAATTGTTAGATTGAAAATTGAAGGGCATCTTATACAAGGAAGTCAGCCGAGAAGGGAGTTACTTGGGTGTGTAGCTGCCTATACCTTGTCAATCAGGCTTCCTCCAATCATGAACCTTATTGTTACTGACATCAGCTGATGCTGTAATTGGAGGTGGAGGTGGAGAGTGCGCAGATGCAACAGGGACCGGAGCTTTCTGAGCCCATAAAGGTGTCAAAAAAAATAAAAAGATAAATATCGGTAAGCAATTGTCTTACTCTGCAACATTCAAACTGAATGTAATCAGCTATGCAAAAGAGCATGGGAATAGAGCTGCCGAGAGACAATTTGGACCTCCTCCCACTGAGTGTATGATCAGACAGTGGAGAAAACAGGAAGAACTCCTTAAGATGCCAAAAAGGAAGAAGGCCATAAGAGGAAAACCAGCAAAATATTGATTTCTTCATTTGGGTTGGAAAAGGCTGGGGGGGGGGGGTGTCTTATATATGGGGCGTCTTATACACAGAAAAGTACGGTACCTCCCCTGGACAAGTCTTCGTCCCTGTTAGGTTGGTGTAGCCATTTTCTGTTGAATAGCCTGAATATTCCCACCGGCATGGTTTGACTTACTGCCATTGTATCTGTTAAGACCACCGGGCTTTGGGTGTCCTGGAAAGCCAGCGCCGTTACAGAGCACAACATCCTCAGACTTGGCCTCACACCTGACTTTGAGACTTACACTGTGTTTACCACTCTTGATCCTGGACAAGTCCTTTGACCTCTGTGAGCCTTCCCCACCAGCATCGTGTAGCTGATACCACTTCTCAGATGGTCACTGTGAGATTCATTGAGAAGGGTTGTGAACGTGCTTCATTCCCGCCTGTTTTTCTCGGCACTTTGCCCACCGTGGTATCAGAGGTCACACCTCATAGTGTTGATAATCCACTTTCTGAAATGTGTCCTATGTTATGCTTTATGGTCTGCCCCCCCACTTTTTTTTTTTTGTAGGTCATTGGATCTACAAAAAGAGAGCGGTTGGTTAAAAATTTCAAAAAGGAATTTTGGGGATTACCTGCTTATTTTAATGAACCATCTGTTCACTTGTGTGAGCAGAGTGCTTAATTTATGAAAAGTGAAGTAGGAGAAGTGGGCTGTGGCGAGTCAGCAAATGTGTTTACATAGTAGACTTGTAGAAGTATAGTGAAGGGGGAAAAAAAGACATGGAGGTGTAGTATAGTTTTAAATATGTCATTCGGAAGACAGCAAAAGGAGAAATGACAGAGGAGAGCCTCAATAAGTAGTGAACTGGCAAAACTACACAAGAAGAAAATATAACAAGGCAGCTTTTAAGCTCAGGTAATAGCATGTGATATACTGTTAAAAATGGATGATCTGATCTGAAAGTTTACCCAAATTAGAAAATCTGAGATATAAGAACATTGGTATTCCAAGACCTGCTTATTCTCAAATGATTGGTGATATGTTTTATGCATAAATAATAAGGCTATTGATAATTTGTAATTTTTACTTGAATCTATTTAGGTATTTCTTGGTCCTTTCATGGTACTCTATTTAATCTTTCCCTAAAATAACAGTGTTGACTAACACATTATGTAAATCTTTTCCTGCTGTGTGTTCCGTGGGCTCCAATAATTTCACCAGCTCACTCTTGGGCAGGGGGGAGTCGGTGGAGGGGGGCTGCCTCCTTCCCCACATAAGCAAGTCTGCTTTAGCAAACCTTGGTAGTTTATAATGTAGAATACTGGTTTTAAACAAATTATTTTTGTTTACACAATCAGTTCATTTGTTTACAGGCAATTTTCTTCTCTTCTAGATGAATGTTGAAAACAAACTCCCTTAATAATGGTCCTTTTTATACCACAATTTATTTAAAAAGTTAAAACAAACCAAAAAAACAGTTGTCCCAATAATAGTACAAGATAAATTTGTTGTAAATCAGGAGCCTCAACATTTAAAATGAAATTAAAAAAAAAAGGTGGGAAGGATAGCTGTAATATTTTCAACAATAAAGATAACTTTAAAAAATAAAATTTGAAATTATTTTGACTTATGGGTAAGTGCTAACAATTAAATTAAAAAAATAAACACACAAAAAACCCAAAAGCATAATTTCAAAAATAGCTAAAAATAGTTGCACATGGAGACTTAAACCTCTTTTGGATAATTTGGAACTTAATCATGTAATTATGATTCATTGAAATGGTTTTGGAAAAATGTTCTACACCAATTTAGCACAATTCCTTTTAATCTAATAAAAGGCCTTTTATGTTTGACTTTACAATATGGTCGGATTCTCTTAAGGTGGGTAATAAAATTGTTATTTTCAAATATTATAGATGAGTATGTCACAATCAGAAAATATACATTAAAATTATCAGTATCAAGTTCTAGTGGAATAAAATGAGGCAAACATGAACTTTGTTTTTTATTGTCTTTGGTTTTTGTGAAGCCAGGAAGAGTGTAAAATGGTTATTCTAACAAAACTACTACAATAGGGAAAAACCCCCCAAACATTTTCAGCTTCATTTTATTGGTACACCCCTTGATCAATGCATCAGAATTTTTGCTAAGCTATCAGTTTGACATTTCTCAGTAACATTTTCCTATCTGAGTAATCGAAGTTACAATTACCCTATATTCCTTTCTCATGTGAATATAGTATGGAGTCCCATTTTTATCTGGTATTATAAAGGAAACAATGACACATAGAATAATGGGCTGATGATTGAACCAGAAATTTCCTATTATGTTGCAAGAAATTGCAAAATAATAAAGCTTAATTTGGCAGTTAATTAATGTGCATTTTCAAAACATTACTAGGTTTTGCAAAAGCACCATTCTAGAGGTGTGTTGGGAAGTTAGACATATAGTTAACGCATGTTATCTATATGTACATGCATATATGCGCATATATATATATTATAAAATGTATATTCTGCTTTATAAGTCTCCTTTACATATTCATTCAGTGCGTTCACACCTGTTAGGAGCCTAACGCTATTCTAAGTGATCTGTTTTGGGAATGCAACTGGAAAATAAACATCTTCTTAGCATCTTTGAGCCTGGTCTAATGATGGAAACAGACAACTGATAAACCAGGTGATAAAGTGTAGTGAATGCTCTGAAATCAGCTAGAAGAATGTTAAACAAAGACTTGAAGTTTTAAGACAACTTCCTGGTGGAGGTGACATTTAACTGTAACTAGAAGTTAACCAACTCCCCTCCCCCCTAAAAAAGGGGGGCATAGTGTCTTAATAGGTGGATCTACATGGACAAAGTAATATCTTGTACAAAAGATGGAGCCTAGCATGGCAGAGAGAGGAAGGGAAAGAGGGAGAGGGAGGGAGAGAGGGAGAGGGAGAGGGAGAGAGAAGAGAGAGAGAGAGAAAGCATTTGTGTTTGAGTGCATTAGGAGTGGGGTAGGAGATTGTGAGAAAGATGAGTCTGGGCTGATTATCTGGAGAATGGTCAGGTCTGTGTTAACTATTGCCTGGACTATTGAAATAATTACCTTAATTGGTCACCCTCCGAAGGCTCCCTGCCAGGTCAGCCCACCTGTGCTCCTGCCTGGTGAATTCAGGAAGTACAGCTTTGCGAACATCGTCCCTGGCCCCATTCAGTGACTCTCCCTGGCCTGCAGATGGAAGTAGACAATCTTTAACTCACTTTTTAAAATTAGGCTAAGTTAGACTCAGTCTACTTTTCAAACTTATTTCCCACAGCTCTTATTACAGATTTATTACTTGTCATCAGTGCTTCAAATTATGCTGTTTTTCTCTACCTGGAGATATAACTCCTCATGTATGAATTCCACCTCTTCTTCAAATCTATTATTTGATTCTTCTAAATTGGAAACATTCTCTTTTTCCTTCAAAGTATGAGAACTCATTATCTGAATGCCCCTTATGACACTTTTGCCTCCTAGCCTTATATTTTAGTTATGTGCATGCTTTATTTCCTTTCATAGACTGTGTCTGATTCAATTTGTGTCTCCACTGCCCCATAGCAGTGAACACATGAGAGGTCTCAGCAAGTAGTTGGTGAATAAATGTGTAAATGAGTTATTCTGGAAGATAACAAGATTTAGTCTAAATCATATTCAATGCAAGACCACTTCCACATTTATTTTATTTTACTCTCTGGCCTCATCTATTCACTTCCTACCTGCTAACTTACTTTTTGGGTTATATTAGGAGACAATGAAGTATTTGTTCTGTTCTGCTTTCTCTCTCCCCTATGTGTGCACATGTGTGCATGCACACAACACACTATATTTCTGACCTAAGCGCAAATCTAGCTCTTTTAGAACAAGTCCATAAACTCATTACAAGAAACACACAAAAAAACTTTATTTTATTTTTGATGATTTCTAATGGGGGCAGCCCATATTATCAATTTCTATCCTTGGAGCTGTTCATGGGATAATAAACAGCTGGACGCCTCCTTATCAGAAGGCTGATAAGAATCACTTCTTGGAATTGCCCTGAGAACAGATGATAGATATTGTTGTGATAATGATAGACATTGTATTGCATCTGAACAGGACACTGAGGAGGTCACCATCAGAGAAAGCATTCTGCCCTGATGGCCTTCGAAAGCAGATGCCAACAAGTCTGTGGAGAATTCTTATATTCTTACTTAAAACTTTGTGTGAACATTTTAACTTTAGGTTAGGAAACTTATACTTGAATTGTAAAAGCCACATTCTCAAGTGGATCTGGGAACCACCTAAGACCTCTTACCCACACAGATGAAAGTGAAGCTCAATTGTATAAGGTCTATTATTACTCAACTAAAATCAATGTCATTGACACGCTCCTTCTGTAGTGTACCATCTATGTTGAGTAAATAGAAAAAGAACAGTTAAGGCCTCTCATGGGTACATAGGTGACCTGGATCCCTTGATCCTCTTTTTCCCATGAGGTCTTTTGCTTCTTCTGAATCAGGTGTTTAGAGGCAACTTTCTTTTTGGCTAGAGGTGCGGCTGGTCTGCAGGCTTTGTTCTGGAGTAATGTACCTAAGAGAACAAAAGGCAGTGGTTCTTTTTATACAGCCTCCTGCTCAAGAGTGGCCTTTCGCCCATGGTCTGGGAAAAGAGCTATGAGGAAAACAGACAGCTTAGAAACAGAAGTATCAGGCAATTGACAGATAGCATTAGCAGTTATCTGGAAGTCACTGGCAAGCACACTGGGTTTAAATGAACTGTGGGAAAGTGATTGTGATTGTGACGCTGTTTGATGTGTGACTGAGAATGTGTATTGGGCCGAAACCGGTTTGGCTCAGCGGGTAGAGCGTCAGCCTGCGGACTGAAGGGTCCCAGGTTCGATTCCGGTCAAGGGCATGTACCTGGGTTGCGGGCAAATCCCCAGTGGGAGATCTGCAGGAGGCAGCTGATCGATGTTTCTCTCTCATTGATGTTTCTAACTCTCTATCTCTCTCCCTTCCTCTCTGTAAAAAATCAATAAAATATATTTTTTAAAAAAAAAAGGAAAAAAGAATGTGTATTGGTCTGTATCAGTGATGGCGAACCTTTTGAGCTCGGCCTGTCAGCATTTTGAAAAACCTTAACTCTGGTGCCGTGTTACATATAGAAATTTTTTTGATATTTGCAACCATAGTAAAACAAAGACATATATTTTTGATACTTATTTTATATATTTAAATGCCATTTAACAAAGAAAAATCAACCAAAAAAATGAGTTCACGTGTGTCATAGGTTCGCCATCACTGGTCTATATCGACTAACCGATGGACCTCAGAGTAGTAGTCCTTAGAATCATCTGAGAGCTTGCCTGAGACCCAGCCAAGATCAATTAAATCAGAATTTCTGGGGGTTGTGGCTTCTTGTATTTGTAATGCGCAGCCATGATGGAGGACCAAGGGCTTGTGCATTAGAGGTTGTCTTGGTGATGTGATAGCTAGAACACTGGAAGTGCCTTCCACTATTCAAAAGTGCTTATTCATTCTACAAGCAGTTGCTAAAAATGCTTAGGTTGCTAAATGAAATTTAGTCCAGTCTTTAACAAGTTCTTAATCAGGAGGGGTGGACAGACTTGTAGAAATTATCTGTAATGCAACTTGACAGGTGCTGAATTCACTGGGGAGTTTATTCTTCCTGGCAGGGAAAGAAAGAGGAGGAAGGGAGGGGAAGTGAAAGGCAACGTGTCCTCAGAAAGTGACATCTGAAAAGGGTCACCTCTCGTAAAATCATGTGTCACCTCTGAAAACAGTTTCCTTTTGTTATCAACCCCTTTTAAAACACAGATGCCTGGTTTCTTAGTCCTCACCTTGGGCACTGGCAGAGCTTTCTCCAGCCCCCAGGAGCTGTATGAGTTGGACTCAGTGTCATAAAGGAGGCCCCTGTTTGGGTATGAGGTTGAGACCTGTGGGAGGTCACAGAGCTGGTGAGCGAGACAGGGACAGTGAGTCCAGGCTCCTGGGTCGTGATTGCCATCCTCGGCCACTAGAGGCTCAGTGGGGGCTCCGTCAGTAACAGAGATTCTAACTGGATGGTGAGCTGAGGGATTCTGCCCGAGGGGAGGGTGAGGGAAGAGGAGGAAGGATGCTTTCGAGTGAGCGTATCTCGAGAAGGGGGCCTGAGTCACAGCACGTGTGTGTGTGTGTGTGTGTGTGTGTGTGTGTGTGTGTGTGTGTAAGTTTCCAGGGGTGGGAGGAGAGTGAGAGGGGCCCAGTGATTTCCGTTTACTGAGTACCAGACCATGACTGAGGCTCTTGTATTCATTCCTTCATTTAATACACCATCCCTAGAATGGTTTGCTTCTCTTCCATTTTATAGAAGAGGAAGTTGCCGTTCAGTGCGGTTGGGCTAATACATGTCAGAGTTGGCATTTGCACCCCTCTCTGATTCCAGCCCGTGTGACCATCCAGCTGGGGCTGTGAGGCTTTCTTATGTCGAGTCCCCAGATAGCTCTTAACCTGTAGCTCTCTGAGGCCTGTGCGTGTGAGAAGCCCACATGGTATGGACACAGCTAAGTGTCCCTATTTCTTATGAGGGTGGGAGTAGAGCAGAGAGTTGTGGTTGGATAACAGTACTAAGAAGGTCCCTGGAAAAGGAGCCAATGGGAGGAGAGTAGGAAAAACAGGAAAATGTCATTGGATGAAGAGAAAATGGGTACCACGTGTGCAGATCCTGAGGAGGCCCTGGAGAAGGTGCAGAGGCACGTTGGAAAAGTACGTTATGGGACACAACATCTTATACTCTGAACTCTAGTCGGCACTCATTCCCGAGGCAAGCAGTTCATGGGCATATTGGCCCAGCCCAGGCTGTGGGCACAAGGTTGGGTCTGAGTTCAAGGGCATATTGGCCTGGCCTGGGCTGTGGGCAGAAGGTTGAGGCTTGAGCCCCTTCTAGAGGCATTCCCTAGGGATGAAGACATGTACACATTGCACAGTAAAGCCAAGTAACCCTCTTAGTTCAGAGGCAAGGGCAAAGTGCCAAGGAAGGTAAAACCTCCATTTTTCCTGAGGGCCACCAGCTTTAGCCAGAGGTAGAGTGTGAAATGCTTGCATACGTTGCTTGACTCAGTGCACCCAAGCCGGGTGCTTAGCAGATCTGGGCTTTCCGCCTAAATGTTGTTGATATGATAGCGAGAGAAAAACATCATGTGACAGCCGTCTGTGCTTGTCCCCGTTCCGCTCGCACGCTGGCTCATTAAAAACCAGTGTTGCCATGGCTGTGTTCCTGCGAGGCCCAACATCTCCATACTTTATATCCTAAATAAGCCAGTAAGAATACCCTCTGCAGCTTCTTAGCATGGAGCGCCCGTGCTGATTAAGCCTGTTCGATAGGCTTAAGCGCTGACTTCAGTACCTTTCTGCCTTAGAACCTCACCCGATAGGTGTTTTGTAAGAGTTCCCTAGCTTATCAGCACCTATTTTCATTTATTTGTTTATTGTTCATATGGCTCACTCCCCAAAAAGCTACTCAAAGCTATTAGAAGCATATGAATTCTTTCTAAAAAATCCCACAACTTTCCACTTTTAGCCCCCGTGACAATTTTTCAGTAACTTGGGTTGAATGTTACCCTTTTGATATTTTCGGACCTGCCCTAGAAAGCCATTGATTGGCAGTCTCTGGGGTGGGGCTGGGAGACAGGCTCAGATAACTGGGATTATGATGCTGGTTTTTGACTTGGGAAGATTTTTTTCCCACCCTGCCTGCCTGTGCCGCTGCAGTCAGCATCCCATGGAGACGCCTCCTGGGCTCCTGAGCCAATGGCCTCTCTCCTCGCTGCAGCCTGGAGTCAGAGAGCTCATGGCTGTGCACAATTTTAGCAAATTGTCATGGGGCTGGGGGGAGGGGAGTGCTTGCCCCACAGGGACGGAGCCGGCGTCATTGAGCACATTGTGTGCAAGTACAAAGTTGATCTGTCTGAAGGAGACAGTGGTCAGCAGTGGGGAGGGACCTTTGTCACCTCATCGCTCCTTCCTGCTCTGTCATTGTTGTTTGTGTGGAGCGGTAGCACTTCATGGTCAGACGGGAGGCGGGATTTGTGAGGTCAGAAAGCCGCATTTGTGTTCTGTTAGGGAAGCCAAGAGGTTTTTGGAGGAGTCCGAATGAAAAATTGGGGGGAAAGAATTGATATTTGGCCAAAAAGAATGTTTCTAAAAGATTAGGAGAGCAGTGTGATGCAGCGAATTCTGTATAAAACTGACAGCTAGCATTTGGGACATCTGTTATAGTTTGGGAAATTATTTAAGCACTAATCATATACATAATATCCATGTTCCCCTCTGGTAGACTTTGACAGAAGATTTACAGTGGGAATATTGAAATGGGACTTTGAAAACACTCCATAATATTGTACTTAAAAGTTTATCATAATTAATGTTGTGTTATGTTTCCAGATATATGAGAACAGGGTTTCCCCCTATATTTGTAGGCATGTGTAGGATCTGTGGTACAGATATATCAACTGACTTTACCAACCTATTTCACCCCTTTGATTTTCTTCAGTTTCTTTTATATTGCTAAATAAAATACTCGCCCCTTAAAAACCTACCATCCTCTCTCTATTTCTAACTTCATATTTTTCATTTCATATATCTTTTCTATATAAAAACACCATATCTGTGCTATATTCGAATCACAGAGGCCAGGCCAGTGGAATCCACTGCTAATCCAAGAAACTGCTTGTCGAAATGGATAATGTGAAGCAAAATTTAAACTTGTTTGGTATTCAGATTATTTCTTTTCGGTAGAAAAAAATAGTTGATCCTATAATACTGGTGTTGCTGAGGGAGAAAATAAAAGAATGACAGATAAACTGAAATTTATAAGAGAATCTGTTTTTTCTATTACACTTCAGAAATACCACATGGATTGGTCTTCAAAATTAGTTGCTTATAATGTGAAACACCTTTTTATTTTCCTTTGTTCAATGCACTAGGCACTGAAATGGGGTCTATAAAGAACTGATTAAACAACTCTTCCAAGAGATTTTTTTAAGGAAAATAAAATTATATGCGTTTAACTTAAGAAGTTTACTTCTTCATTCTCAGGAAAGCTCTAGAAGTATAATAGAGACAGTCACCCTGTAATCCACTTAATCATGGTATGAAGATGAATGGGGTACGATTTGTAAAACATTTTGTATTTCTCAATTCAAGGGCATGCGCCACAAATAGAGCACTAAACTTTATTATGTAAATGTTAGGGCTTTCAATTATTAGCCAAGATTGCAAAGTGTCTGATTCGGATGCCATCAAACTTCACAAGTGTTTCTGCTACAAACAGTTGAGAAGCCTGACAGTTGCTGTACCGAAAAAAAAAAAAAAAAATGAAGCAATTGAAAAAAAGAATAGACATGTAGTGCTCTGGCATTTCCAATTTCATGATGCTATAATAAGTCAGCCAACACATGTTGGACTGCTTCATGATGCTGGCACCTATGAAATGTCACTGGGCTTTCACAAGGTCATGGAGACTCAGGGCTGGCTCAGAGATGCTGGCCAGACTCAGCTTTGGAGTTCAGAAGGCTGTGGAATAGGGGAGACAGTAGGTGCCAATTAAAAGCTTCAGGCACTTCAGAGATGGCTACACCCTACGGTCCTATGGAATGGAGGAGGCCAGGGGC
This sequence comes from Myotis nattereri, assembly GCF_964212035.1. Lineage (NCBI taxonomy): Eukaryota > Metazoa > Chordata > Mammalia > Chiroptera > Vespertilionidae > Myotis > Myotis nattereri. The sequence goes on from NC_138077.1 coordinate 18,639,662, forward strand.
ATAAGGAAAAAGTAAGACCATTTCTTCTCCAGCATCTTGTAACCAGTAACTCTAAATATATGATTCTTGTGGGCCCTCTCTGAAGAGGCTAGGATTTCTTCAGATGACTACCAGCTAAAACTGTATGCTGATAGGACTCTTGCTGTCACAGTTGTGTGTATATCTGATTTGTCACAGACAAAAGCGGCTGGAGAAAAGAGTTGTATTTTTGTGGCCAGAATGTGTGTGTGTGTGTGTGTGTGTGTGTGTGTGATTGTTGCCTTTTTCTCTTTTTCCACCTCCTCAGCAGCAGCTAACCCGACTCTCATGCATTATTACATAATACTTATCTAGATGTGTAGAGTTTCAGTTATGCCATTTTCAGGATGATTAATGGGAGTTGCACAATAAAAGCTCCCAAGTTCTCTGGGGAAAAAGTCATAGTATCCCGATGTTTGAGCTAGAGTGCGTGGATATTGCGTCAGCATTGAGTTTATTTTGGGTTGTTGTAAATGTCACTATTGGTTTTAATATCCAAGAATCTTCATCATCAAACTTAGCAATGTTCTTTAAAGTGGTGCTAGAACATCCATTGAGTAAGAGAGATGATTCTTTAAATAGGTAGAAAAGTCTAACCTAAAACCAGATCAGAGCAGATGTTGATGAGAAAATGTTTAATGCCCATGAAACTAATTTTCCATTTTTAATTATACTTCCTCCACCTAAAGTAAAAGGAATATTTTAATGTATGGAGTCAGAATGTGAGAAGACATCTTATTAAGCTGCCCATGAAGTCGTGTCTGGATTGAAGATGTAAAGATGATCTTAAAGATTTTCTTGCCTTTCCAAATGATAAAACTCTAAAATAAGTACAAGGGTGCCATGATACTAAAAATAGGAAATTTTCAAGAGGAAAAAAAAAAAATCCCATTTACTTATCTGAGTTAAAGGGCCAATATTTGAGAATAAAAAAATTAATAGAAAAATTACTCTTAATATGTCAATACAATATAGTATACCATACTATTTAAATATAGTAAATATGTAGTATTGATTTATTAATAGTATCTATACTATACATATCTATGATACTGTACAGTATACTATTTGTAAACCAAAGCAAACAGTGACATCAAATCAGTGAAATCTCCATGGAAACTTCCTAAGGAAAACCAGCATTTCCAGTGAAAGTTGCAAAAAATTTATGAGTGTAAGCTTGGACCCCTGTGATATTTTATATGTAAGTTTATTTAGCTTTTTATTAGAATTGATGCAGGAAATGGTTTAAAAGCATAGTGGAACCATAGGAAACATTTTTGGAAATGCATGAAACTATACTTCTGGACTGCCAGTGCTTTTTTTATTTTATTTTTTTATCCGCCTTTCGCAGATTTTTTCTGAGATATTTGTATCTTCATAGCTGGAAAAAAAAAACACCAAAAAACAGTAAGAATTTTCCATAGGAAGCTACCAAATACCTTTGCCAGAATTTCTGGCCCATATCTGAGCAATGACTATCTCTAGAATGTGCTACTAAAACTCTTGCACATCTCATCTGTCCCCAAGAAAATATTTTTGTTTAAACAATTGAAATAAATGGTTGCAGTTTGAACAGTCTTACCAGAACACCAGCATTTCCAGTGAAAGTTGAAAAAGACTTATGAGTATCAGCTCATACCCCTGCAATCTATTCATTACTCTTTTATTTCCAGAATCTACACAAATATGACTCAGTAATTATAATCCTGCCACATAGTTATTCTTTGGCAGCTTAATAAGATATCTTCTCACATTCTGACCTCATACATGACAATATTTCTTTTATTTTAGATGGAGGAAGTATAATTAAAAATGGGAATTTTTTTTTTCATTTTTAAAATAGAATTTTAAGGTTGTTGTTTTTTAATTTAAGTTCCACCAACTTCTAAGTAAGATGTTTTCTTTTTTTATTGCTAACGAGTTCTTAAGTAAATATTAAAAATATTTTATGTCTTGTAAAAATCGTGGTTTTTCCATATCTCTAAGTAACCATCTTTCATTCCATTTTATGTTTGTTCTGTAATTTATGTAAATATATATCACATACACATAATTTTTAGATATATACTCTACATATAAGCTTGGATATAATTATTTAAAATATACTTTATTAAACTATAATGTTTAAGAATTAACAAAGCACTTATTTTTAAGCTCAAACAATTAATCTAAACATACATCTTACCTTGTTATAATCACAAGATTTGTGCCAATTTCAAAGACTAATGAAAAAAAATCCTTAAATTCATAGTGGAGCAGTTTGTAACTTCAAAAATTGGGGACTTGATCAATTGATCTCTCAAATGACCATTATTCATCATATACAGGCTTTTAAGACTACGGGGTGGGGAGAATGTTGACTTTTTTGGACAGGTTATTTCTAATTTATAGATGTAGAAAAATTATTAGGGAAAAATGGACTCAGCCGGGATCAATATTATTGAACTTCCTCCATTCCCTTAAAATATATAGTTCATGTATTACAGCGATGCCTTTGGAATCTGGGTTGAGTTAAGCTATAAAAAGCCTCCTTGAATGGAGTCTAAGGTATTGATGGCACAGGCTCTTTAATGCGGCCTGCTAGTCAGCCTAATAGCTCACTGAAAATCATATTTCAGTGCAATCAACAAAAACAAACCACAGAAACCTAACACTGTAAGAAACGTATTAAAATAGCATTTTTTCCTTAGTGTGGCAAGTACAGAATGATGATTAAGGGCCAAGCTTATATTATATTACTGATGGTTGTCATGCACTGTCCTTGTGTTGTGCTACTTGTAATATATATATATATATATATATATATATATATATATATATATATTAGCACTTTTAACAGAGAATGGTGCTAAATGAAGCAACTGCTGCTTGTGATTAGCTGGAGACTTAGGAAAAGAGAGACAAATAATAGTTATTGATATCCTGTTATACCTGGAGCCATGTATGAGCTTGGCCTGCTATCTTGCTCAATCCTCAGACATCACCAATGAGGTGAATGGTATTGTTACTATTCTATTGAAAAGGTCTGGCCACTCAGAGAACTTAAGTAATTTCCACAGGTCACACAGCAAGTAAGTTGCAAAGCTGCTATTTGAACCAACCTATGTTTGATAAAATGTACAATTAAATGGCACTTGTTGGAACTGCATTGTAGCATTCAAACTGAAAAATAAAAACAAAACAAAAACCAAACAACTTATTGATATTTATATTTTGCATTAATCCAAACAGCCCAATTTAATGTCTTGAGGCCAAGTCTCTGGATGACGTAGAGTAGTATCTCCTGTACAGATCTGCGTAAGTAAGCGCTAGATACTGATGGAATTTCTGCTCTGAGATTTTTAGAACGTTATCACTGTATAGATTTTTAGGGTGTCAATCTCAACACAAATCTTCTTTCTTCCCTGGTGAAACTCCCAAACATGTCACCTTAGGTCCTTTTGTCATGGCACGCTTCCTTGTGCAGTCAAATTATAGGTGTCTGAATAAGTGCAACATTCGGTTAGTGCAACTCAAAATCAAAGTTTGGTATTAGATTTAGTCCACCCCCCCTTCTGTTATCTTTATTGTCTCCAGAATAGAGTTAGAATAATTCATCTTCAATTATTTTGTAAGACATGTCCCTTCATTCATTCTGCAAATGACTCTTGAGGTGTGGGTGCTGGGAACCCAGACAGCTGCACCTGGAGAGAGAAGTACCAGTGTCGTATTTACCTGAATTCTCCACGGAAGGTATGCTTCCTGTGGTTTTCCCTGGGGCGTTAGGCAATCCCATAGAAAAGGATGTTTATTCTAAGTTATTCTTTACCTGGTTTTTATTTGTCAAACCACAATTATTCAGCAGCACGGTCAGCATTAAACAAGTCCTGAACTTCCTAAGGAGCTAAGTTTATCTAATATTAATTGCAGAGGCGACTGTGTTATTTTTCCCACACGCGTCAATGAAAAATTCATGTAGCTTTATAGAGTTGTGTTTTGCCGTGTTTTATGCTCTCTCGGCATAACCTGGGCCCCCAGACCTAGTGCCACAGCTCTCTGTGGATGAGGCTTGTATACTTTTCCCAAGCATCGCTTTTTGAAAGCACGGCTCAGATGCTGTCAGATCAAGCTGGGCACAGAAGGGTAGCCTTCCTGAGTAGAGGTAGCAAATACAGAAAGAAAACCAAAGGGCTCAGCTTCTATTCAGAGTTTGCGATGCCTGACACAGGATATATAGGGGACCGATTGGGTTTCTCTCCATTATTTCAGCCTGGGCTGTGCTCACAGGTAGGAGGCCGGGAGGTTTGTGTTAAGGGGAGGCACTTGAACGAAGTCCTTAGCAAGACCGCTGTTAGCCTTGGCAAGGCCTGGTTCCGTGCTCAGGGCTACCTGTGTACTGTTTATGAAACTATGGAAACCAAACCGAGCTGAGTGCATTGACGGTAACTGAATCCACAGGGTGGATATACCCCTGCTTGTCTGCGCTTAACAAAGTCAAGTCTTAGTGAGAATGATGACGTGGAGATACTGAGAACCAGGATTGCTCTTAGGGCCAAGTTGTTCTTTGCATGGAAAAGGCAGGTTTTCTCTAGGAGACTCCAACTGAATGACCCTGAAGTCAGACTATCCATCATCCTTGAGCTTATTTCTGTTGGCCAGTCCTTCCCTGTGACTCTAAGTGCTGTTTTTGTAAAAGGTGTTTTGTATCCAGATGCTTTTAAGCTAATAACATGCTCATGACCTCAACAGATATCAAGCATGACAATTTCATATGGAACAAGTTATAGATATCTAAATCTTACTTTATTTGTGAACATATCAATAACCATAATAATTACCTTCATGCCAAAAGGTTGTTTTTTGTTTGTTTGATATGCAATTTAAAAATGTGGTGGAAGGGATGGTAATGGCAGCTTCAGACCTTTATCTCGCTCAGAGAGGGGCATGCAGTGAGTGTCAAGAGCATGACTGTACATTAGCTGCTTTAATCTTCATAATAAAACTCTGGTGAAGGTTAGGTAGCAATTTTGAAATGGATAAAAAGCCCGAGGCTTATGGAAGCTAGTCTTTTTATGCAGTTCAGACAGCTGATGAGTGAGAGCTAGGCCTCTACGTCACGTCTTCAGACCTGTCTGGTCCTTGCTATCAACTACTGTCCTCTACTGCTGTCTGATCTCAAGTTCAATTAGTAATGCTTTGTTACATAGCGCTTGTTAAAGTAACAGGCAGTGTCCTAAGATAGTCACTCTGCATAGAAACTTATTCCTAAACACCTTCATCTAAACAAGCTAGAAATAGATCATTCAAATTAGAATTGACAGCTTTTATCACAAACAGTAAGCATCAGTTTCGTGTCAATTTACAGTAAAAGGTCAAATTATGGGAGATAAATTTTCCTTAGGAAGTTCAAATAAAGCTCAGGAAGGTGGTTGGTGCCTTCAATTAAATCTTTTTTTTTTTACCCTCAAAACAGTTCTAATTAGAATGATTGATAAAAGAAGTTATCAAGGTAGCAATTGATGAGATCTGTTACTAACAGTACGACTTGACAATACATTGAAATAATATGGGTACACTCCCTCATACAGCATTACATATGACAGACTTTAATAGATATATTTTGATAAAAAGAATCATCAAAAGGATGGTATATGCACATTTCTTATTTTAATAGTACCTTACTGTGTTTCTCCATTTTACATTGTAAATTTTTTTGGTGGGTAAATGTGTTTATTTCTGATTGATTTATGGTGCTAGGGCATTGGAGACTGCACTTATCTTTGAAAGGGTAAAGGCTATATTTTTCCCCAGTGTTTCATTGTACTTACTAATCTCTGTATACAGTGGTCACATATGAGAATTTTCTTCTCTCTATCTCTAAATATGTTAGTACATGGCCTTTTAAAGCTTAGCAGTAATTAAAATTTTATTTGTTATGAAATACTTGTAAAGGTGTTTTACTGAAAATACAGTGTGCCTTGAGTCCTCTAAGTTCATTTCCTTAGAACTCAGTACAAGTAAAAATAGATAGTAAAACTTCATGATTCTTTGGGGTTCATTAAAGTTAACCAGAAGATATTATGGAAGGAGCTTAATATTCTTTATTTGATATTCTATATTTTAATATTATCTTGGCAATTTGTAGATTTTTAAACTGGGATATTGATACAATAGAGCTAATATTAAAATTTAAAAAAAACTTCTTTAAGCTTTAAAATCTTTTCATATGTCTGAATACCTCATTTTCATAATGCATTTGGGTGAATTCATTACTTATTCTAAACGTATTATAAAATGATGTGGGCAGTACATTGTGTGCATGGTAGATTCAAGTGATAGGTTTGCATTATTATTATTTTTTAAGATTTGGTAATTTTACTCTTTTTTAAGATAGTTTCTGCTTTTGTTTTTTAGGGTCGTTGCTCCAGGGAGAACTGCAAATATCTGCACCCACCCCCACACTTAAAAACACAGTTGGAGATAAATGGGCGCAATAACTTGATTCAGCAGAAGAACATGGCCATGTTGGCCCAGCAAATGCAACTAGCCAATGCCATGATGCCCGGTGCCCCATTACAACCCGTGGTGAGCATGTTTTCAGCCCTCATTTATTCCGTTTGTAATGCCAAGTGCTCCGTTTTAGTGTTAAAGTGACGACTGCACTAGTTCAAGGAACACAGGTGACAGGATCAGTTAGTTGCCTAGTACTTTCTAACACAGTTATCAGTCAAACCCTGAAATTGTTTTCACACTGTGAAGTTACTTATCTTCTGGGTAAATCATGTGGAAATTTGCATTGTAACATGTTTTTCCCCTAACATTTTCTCCAAACTAAGTTCTGTGACTTTCAAATATAAAGTGTTTTGTTTGTTTTTTAAAAAGGGTCATCAATCTCATCAATCTAGTCAGTGTGCATTTTCAGGCGACTTTAATGGCAATAGTAATCGTAAAACTTGGCATATGTCATCTCTAATTTTGAGAAAAAATTTTCCTTCCTTTTCTCCTTGAAGAGACTCTATATAGTTCTCTCTCTCTCTCTCTCTCTCTCTCTCTCTCTCTCTCTCTCTCTCGCTTTTTCTTTAAATCCTCACCTGAGGATATTTTTCCCATTACTTTTCAGAGAGAGTGTGAGGGAGGGAGGAAGAGAGAGAAGTATCTATGTGAGAGAGACACATGCATGTGCCCCAACAGGGGGTGGGGGACTGGGCAGGGAGTGAACCTGCAACCCAGGTATCTGCCCTTAGACCTAGAATCGAACCTCTAGCCCTTTGGTGCTCAGGGTGATGCTCCAACCACTGAGAGACACTGGCCATGGCTAGTTCTCTTTCTTAAAAAAGGAGCCTTTGTTATTCTTCTAAACACAAGTTGAAATTATTTTGTGGTTACAGTGCTGAAAGAATTCTGACAGTGGTGAATCAATATGGACACGGAAGTCTCATAAAAGTAGAAATTATCAGGAAAGGCAGAAACTCCAAGGACTTTTAAGAAAAGACTTAAATATTAGAAGCTGTAGGGGGTCATGGGGATTTAATGTTTACTGAGCATCGTAGGGGGATAACATTTGAGTCTGAGCACATCTATTTATTTACTTATTTGGATTTTTGAAAGGTGTAGAAGGTAAATGATTTCAATAACCTTTACTCACATTTGTTCATAGAAATGTAAGAGATTAATGTCATAATTATAGGTTGCAAAAGGTGTTCTGATATTCATTGTGATATGGTAATTCTGTGGTTAAACGTATGTTGAAATTTGCAGTGATAAGATTATATCTGTCAGTAATTTATGTCACTAACTTATGTAGTATTTTGGGGTCATGGGAATGTGAAGACCCACATTTTTCTGATATGCTAACTGTAGCAGTGTGCTAACTAATTTTTTTCCTAATACATTTTAATACCTGAACTCAATGTAATTGTTATTCTCTCTTAGAACTTAATGCACCAATCATTCCAAAAAAGAGGGGGGGATTGCATTTCGAGGTGGGAGGGATCTCCATATCACATCGGCAGTGATACCAATTATCAATTCTATACAGTTGAGGTGAGATAATATTGTAATTCTGTGTCTGTTTTAATCTGATATATATATATATATATATATATATATATATATATACACACACACATATATATATATATATATATATATATATATATATATATATTCATTATTTGGGGGCTCAGTTTAAAATATGATATCTTAAATTTATTTTTTACGGTACCTGCTAATTTTACATGTGTACTTTGGGATAGTATAAACTCATTCATTTGGTTTAAAAAAAAAAAAGTGTTTTTCTCTCCAGCATAAAATATTGGATAAGACTTCTCTGTTGCACTTAGCCCTCACATAGGTAGCTTCAAAGATCCGATAAATCCTTGTGGTAGCTACTACTTTCCTTGATATGAGATCTCTCCTTGAGGTACTTTGCTCCACTTAAACATTTAAAGCGTATCTACCCGCTCAGTGACTGAGCGCGCCTCTGAGAGCAGCAGTGTGGTTCCCAGACAGCAAAGAGCAGCGTTGGTCCTGGCAGTTCCTCTACTGAGTTCGTCCTTGAGTTATACTCTCAAGGTCGTTTCCAGGGTCATCACATCATAATCCTGGCACAAACTATAAGCAACATTCATGCCCATGGCTTTGAAATACTAGGAACAAAAATATGCATTGTTTAGGCAATCACTAAAGCACAGGTTTCTGGAACCATTAGACAAATCACCACATTTTCTGGTGATTTTGTTGGAAAATTCTCAGCTTAGACAAAGCATTAATTTTCTTTTCTTTTTTTAAACACTTTTATTTTCATTTGTTATTTTCCATCACCATTCATCCCCTCTATGCCCTCTTCCACTCCTTTCTCTGGCTCCACGCCCCGCCCCTCCCCCCCCCAGATGTTATGTTATGTTATGTTATGTTATGTTATGTTATGTTAATTTCCCTGGTTCCTGGATTTGAAAGTGAAACAACCCTGTTGCTAGAGGCATTGTGAGATCAGTCTAGAAATAATATACTCTATGCAGAGTGACGTTTTTGTAATAAGTACAGCAGTCATTTTAAATATTCAGTTTTAAAGCACTTGCTAATGGGAATGGCTTTTAATGGCTACAGAGAAGGCTTTAATCTGGGAAATTTGCTTCAAAATCTCACCGGAGACATTTTGATCCCTGTAGTCAGCCCTGTTTTAATGAAGATAATAACATGGAGATTCAGAAATAAGTGAGATGGTCCTAACAAGCTGCCTACTGGAACTTTAATGCCTGGCCCACAAATAGGGATGCTAACTGGCTGGAAGCAGCAGGTGGCAAATATGGAAAAACCCCTCCCAGAGGTTGGCCAGCTGATAGTGTTTGCGGGGATGGCATAAACTTGGATCCTACCCAGGTGGTGGGGATCTCCAAGGAGATAATGCTGCGAACAGGTCCCCACCATCAGGAGCATCAGCAGCGACGGGGCTTGAAGTCACACAGGCGAAGCCTCTTAGCTTTCTAATCTAAGGGCAACCAGTTGGGCCCCCAAACTGTGGCTGGAGGAACACGGATTGGGCAAAGGCTTAGCAAGGTCCAATCAGATTCAGAAGTATCTAGTGTTGCCCTAACCAGTTTGGCTCAGTGGATAGAGCATCGGCCTGTGGACTGAAGGGTCCCAGGTTTGATTCCGGTCAAGGGCATGTACCTTGGCTGCAGGCACATCCCCAGTAGGGAGTGTGCAGGAGGCAGCTGATCGATGTTTCTCTCTCATCGATGTTTCTAACTCTATGCCTCTCCCTTCCTCTCTGTAAAAATATATTTAAAAAAAAAAGAAGTATCTAGTGTTGTGCCTGGCATGTCACAGAGAACAAACCATTGCTTGGGCAAGTGAAAGAGTGAATGAGGGAAGGAGCTTTCCAAACACAAGAAAAAGAGGCAGAGGTTCATGGTGGTTGACCTTCCCTGGCGTCCAGAGGAATTGCAACCAGACCCCAGAGCCCCAGCCCAGGCTCTGCCACACCGAATGGGGGCCATTTCAGAGGCAGCCAGGGGCTGCATGAGGGCCCTTTGGGGACCAGGAGATGGCTGTATGTCACTCCATTTGGGTTCTCGTTTTCTCATAAATCTTAAGAGACCTGGTGTATATATGGAGGGTCTTTGGAATCTGACACTGGGCTGACTTGGGGAGTGCAGGGATTTATAGGAGAGTTTCTTGTTTGTATGGACTTTATTAGATTGTAGTGAAAGGCACCCAGCCAAGAATCAGAAAGAGGACTTGATGTTTTGGGGGCAAATGCAATACTATGCGTGCGATTACTGAACTCAGTACTTTTGGTATCATAAATCCTCACCACCATTCTATTAAGTAGGTAGTATTATCCCAGATTTGCAGATGAAGCCTCCGAGGTTCGGAGAGATTAATTAATATGACTGGCCCTGCTGCTGACTAGCTCTGTAACTGGAAGATAAATGGAAGACCTATAGTATCTAATTATCCAAATTTAGATTTATTTCCTAAGTGCCACTTAAATTTTTAAATTTAATTTTTTTTTCTTTTTTTACTTTGCCATGCACTACCTGATGCAAAGGCAATCTAATGAGAAGTGACTAAACAACCTAATGGGAGGTAGATGGCACCTTGCGGTTTACAACTTGGAGGCATCTGATAGAGTTCTTTGGTCCGTTCCTGAAAGGTATCTTTCAGGCTCTCGTCACTGCCCTCAGAGAGCTAGCAGAGGTCTCAGGCGCCTTTCCCTGTGCTCCCAAAGGTTAGGTTTGGCCATCCATAATGTCCCAGAACAGCTGCCTCGAAGGCACACACTTGAAGGCCCTGTTGAGGTCCCTGACTCACGTGGAATTCCCGTGTATTTCATGCATCTGAAGCAGGGTAGTCACGGAGGACTTCAGAGTTCCTGCACTTAGCTCAGGTCCCGGGAGCGTCTCTGCTGCTTCTGTCGCCTCCTCTCTGCTCTCGCCTCGGGTTTCCAGCGGTTGTTGTCAGTTGGATGCTGAAAGCTTTGATGTCATCATTTGTCACACTTTGAGGAACACCTGGGGTTCTTACATTGTGTTTTAGGACTTTCCTTTGCAGTTTATCCAACTGGTGGTTGAGATAAAGCCACTTCATCCAAGTATTTCTGGTAAAATGTTTCCAAGTCAGTCACCCCAAATCATATTTCATACATCTGCCCTTTTTATGTAAATCCTCACCCGAGGATATGTTTTTATTGTTTGTTTGTAGGAAGAGAGAGGAAGGGGGCGGGGAGAGAAAGAGAGAGAGAGAGAGAAACATGCATGTGAGAGATAAACATCCCTTGGTTGCCTCCAGAACCTGCCCCGACCAGGGATACAACCCGAAACCTTGATATGTGCCCTGAACAGGAATCAAACCCGCAACCTTTTTGGTGTATGGGATGATGCTCCAACCAAACTGCGCCACCTGGCCAGGGCATCCACCCTTCTCAGTCAAGGAGCCTGCACTTCCTTAAGCGGCTTGAAAATGGGCCCCAAATCCTAGGGACTGGCATGTTTGTTGCTACCTTTCTCCTCAGAGAGCTAGAAGCGAGTCTTCTCTATTTAAACGTTGAGAAAAAATTGGGTTGAAAGAGAAAGTGAAATTCAGGATAAAGCAAATGGTCATTTGATTTGCCCAATCAGCAAGTCAGTCTAGAAACAGAGTTTAAAATAGGATTGCTTTGATTGTAGTTGTCTGCTACCTTCTTGGGAAAAGGGCATTGTAATGTGATATTTGTTGCTCACTCCCATCACCTTTTGGCTCTATGTTCATATTCAAAACCATTGTTTACAAAGGCTGCTTACAGATTTTATACAGGGTTGTACAAGAATCTGGTTTCATACACCTCGATTATGCTGTTAATTTTTTAAAAATGCTTCCAAGTTTGACCTTCACAGATACACACACACGTAAAATCTAGACAGATCGGACTTAAAATTTGTGTTCTGTAAATGCCAGCCTATACCAATTATGTATTATTTATTGTATGTACTCCCTCTGTTTTATTAAAACTTGCCAACATTGTCTGCAAAACAAGCACTGTCTCACATAGCATTTTAAAATAAATTAGGGCTTCTATGATATTTGTAACATTACAGCATGGGAAAATGATAACTTAGAAAAATTCAGTATTAGACGTTGCAAAACCAAAAAAAAAAAAAAAGAAAAAAGAAATTAAACTTTTCTAACCGGCGTATTAGAGAAATGGATGACATTAAATCTCTTTTCTAATGTTTAAATCTCTATTTCTAGAAAACCTTTAATGCGTTTACGAATTTCTTTGACAGAGAAAAACAGCACATCCATTGATATACTTGTTAAATGAGTGTCTGCTGAGGACCTGTGTAGATGCCAACTGCAGGATCTATACAAAATGAACAAAACACAGGACCCAGGCTACCCTCTGTGGCCCTGAGCGATGAGGATCTAGGAGGGCAGAGGGCAGGAAACGCCTCTTTAGAGTTGGAGGTGTGGGTGGGTCTGGGACAGCTTCAACAAGGAAGAGCCCTAATTCTTGAAGCACGATGAGGAATTAAATAGGTGGGCTGCGCAGGAGCGTCCTTCAATGTGCAGAGAAAACCATGCTCAGAAGAGAGTCAGAAGGGAGTCCTTAGCGACCACACATAGAATCAGACAATGGAACCTATCTATGTTTTTAATAGTAGTAGAAGGCCCTTTCGTGTCTGGAATTGGAGTCATCCAGGAGCATTTAAAAAGCACTGCTTGCCTTCCTACATCTCCCAAGAGTCCGATGAGGGGGCGGGGCAGGGCATGCTGGATAGAAAACTCTAGGTAATTCTGATGGGCGGCCTGCACAGAGAACCCCTATTTTCAGAACCACCTGGAATCAAGATACACTTGTGTCCATATCCTAGGTCTTTTCGGGCCCATAATCTCCAAGAGACTTCTTTATCTGCAAAATGGGACTAATAATACCCACCTGCCAAGGCTGTAATTCATCCACGCACTCATGCATTCACCCACTCAAGCACTTATTCAGTCTGTATTGAGTGCCTACTGTGTGCCAGGCATTGCTCTATGTTTTGAGCAGTTAGTAGTGTATTAAACAGGTATTCCCCATGCCCATCTTGAAATCAAAGCAGTGGAGTTTTGTTTTTGTGTGTCCCCTGAAGTTTACACTCTACTGTTACGAGGATTAAATTCAGGAACATAGGTAAAGCACCAAGCACATGCCTGGCACACAATAAGGAGAGGGAACTATGCTAATAACCATGTTTGCACACATTTAACAATGGTCATAATGTGACATTAAATAACATTTTCATTTATAATAAAGCCCAAGCACCTTAATGGAATCAGAATGGCTCTTTGAAAACAAACAAATGATTAGCCCATCCAAGCATTCCTAAGCTTGCAATTAGTTTCAGGGTGTTCACAGACAAAAGACAATAATAAGCCAACCTTCCTGATGCCTTCCCAGAAGCACGGTATCTGCAAATCATCGTTACAAAGATGCAGTTAGTATCAAATGCACCGATTATGTAGTTACGCATTATCCTGTGGATACTTCAGAGAAAATAGGATGCCGCTCAATACCACCATTGCCTTAGTATCCGTCCTTGCGATTCTCCTGAACCCTGTCAGGGCGGCTTTTGGATGGAGAATCAGCCGTGTAGCAGTTCAAGTTCTTTACTAATCAGATTAGGGCACCGGTGGGTCCAGCAGTGACCTTCCTCCAGCAAGGTGCTCTTTGAAAAAGGATGTAACAGATTTACCAGAAGAAAACTCAAAAGAAATGAAGGAATGTTGTACTTTGTTGTTTTTAAAGCAGCTTTTGGAATCAGATTTCAAAGCATAGAGCTATTATTATTGATTGCCTGACTGTTTAGCAAATAGCACCACTTATCTGGAGAGGGAGCAATTTGAGTTAATGCTTGTTGAAGAGTTGATGTTTTAGGTTTTTAAAAGCTGCTGCAGATTTTACTTGGGGAGAGTATCCTAAAATTCACCAGATTTGAATTTGTTCTGCTGGATCAAATCCAGAAATCAATTCACATGACTCTATAGAAACAGTCCGGCGGGAAAATTGTTGCCATGCTTTTAGGTAATAGAAGCTTTCCTTTCCCTTTAATAGGCAACTTCTGTATTCTAGGCATTGTAGATTTTATGTTTATTTTATTCAATGAGCTTTAACAAAGCTGAATTTTATTGGCCACTGGTCTTATTTTCTTAAAATATGAATGCTTTTCTTCCCTCCAAATGAGTTTGTAAATTGGACCTCTACGTCTAAATAATTATAGTGGCTTGTGTACTGTGACATGAGCACCTCAGTAACTTTCTGAAGCATGCATTCAAACACACTCTGTCTGGAAATACATGTTCCTTCGTAGCAATAGAATACAACAAAGAGGAATGCTATTACCTGGCGTCTGTTACCACATTCCAAGCTAGTCTTTTAGTCTTCAGTGCTAATTTTTAAAAAATAATTATTAAATACCTAATAGGAAAAACCGATGGCTGGCGTGGCTGAAATTTTACATATTGTATCTGCAAGTATGTAGCAGTGTATGTTTACCTGAATATTTTGGAGTAGAAATCCAGGTTCAGCATGTATTCGCCGTGCCAGTCAACCCTTGTCCTGCTGCTGCCTTGGCAGCCAGTAGACAGTGGAGCAGCGTAATATCAGCTGCTGCTCAATATCCGTTGGAGGGCAGAGATTGCCCAGGGCCCCAGCTTCTGGCAGGTTACGGATTGTTAATATCTGGAATGCTAGATAGTTTCTTGTTGTCAGCACGTAGCGTAGCTGCTTTGGGCAGGGATGGGCCTGCGGATGGGAGGATGGGAGGTATCGCTTTAGGCCACTTCCTCAGGCAAGAGCCATCGATCTGGCAGGGCAGCTAACCGTGGCATTGAAGCCAGCACATTCGGAGGCATCATCGTTTTCACTTGAACATATCAGAGGAATCCATGGTGTATCATTTCTTCTGCCAAGTGAATCACATTATGTATTAAATATTCTACTTTTCACGGTTTTCTTACCAAGTTTGCGTGCGCTAGCTGCATGCACAAAAGATTTTGTCCTACAACAATGTGTGAGGTCAAGAGCAGAGTGCATCCCTGGGACAGAGGTTTTCAACCGCAGCTCCGCTGACATTTAGGGCAGGATAACCTTTGTTGGAAGGGGCTGCCCCATGTGTTATGGGACACTTAGCAGAACCCCTGGACTCTACCCATTAGATGCACTAGCACCCTCCAGCTGTGACGACCAGAAACGTCTTTAGATATTGCCAGATGTCCCTGTGAGGCCAAATCACCCATAGTTGAGAACTGTCCTAGGAGCAAGGGAATACTTGGGCTCCCTCACAAATACAGGATGGGGCAGGAACAGACTAGATAAAGGAAATGTTGTATTTTTTAACATGTTTCTTTTGAACCATAAGAATTACTTTTGTAACATACATTTTAATTGCATTAAAAATTTGTTCCAAATTTCTCTTGAACGCTGTATAAACTCAGGATCATCTTTCAGAGGGAAGAATCGCTACGTTGTAATGTCCTTTTATTCTACAAAAAAAATTTCTCTGACTCTATTCCATACCACAGGGTAAAAGGAAGTGAATCGTTAAAAATTACTTTCAAGAATAGGCTCCATTTTGTCCATCAGTTTTTGTGTTTTAGAGACAAACATTACTATTACACAAAGCATTAAACTTCAAGAATTGAAACTCCATTGAATCAGGAAGTTGAAAATGTATCCTCAATCACATGGGAAATTGTTGTGCTCGGTTATGCTTTTAAAATTGGAAAAGAAAATTGCTTGAGTAGATTTCAGGTAAATTGCTTAATTCCATCAAGAACAGATATATTTCCTGATATGCACATTTTTATACCAACAAATAGAAACCATTCTCATGTATCCATGAAAGCATTTCTGGCAGAAATTCAATCTTGTCGCATTTTCCTTAGTGTGGCCATAGGTGTTCCCCTGAAGAATCACTTAGCATTTAGCTAGAGGTGTTCTGTTGCAGATTTCCTATTTTCCAATGGTTCTTCTCTCATAAGGTGAATTCCCTGCTAAATGTCTCACAAGAGCATGATAGGCTGATGCAGCTTATAATTTCCCCAGAAAAACCTGCAACTGTTGAATATGCCAAACGCTTTATCTTGTGTGCCCACAAGGAATGGTGCCATCCTCACCTTCCCATGACCACATGAGATTTATTCACAGTTTACATGGACTGTGAAACTTAGCTATCCACTGAGAGTTCTGCTTTATTTATGCAAGATAATAGGGCACTTGCAACCTATTGACAGTTGTAAACAGATCCTTCAAGAACATCTGACATAGTAACTATGAAATGTATTTATTAGATATGTGTCTAGGGTTCAATCAGGACAAAGATGGAATGTAGAAAACCACAGGAAGTTTCCCTATTGAGTTCTTGATCTATTGTTCATAAAGAAATTGCAAGTATTAGAGACCACAGGCTTTAAGATTCTGGTGGAAAATGTAGCGGCAGGTTACATCTTGTATTTTAGAAAAACATTGGTTTGATCAGTGCTTATTTAAGAATCATCCTTATCCTGAATAAGAGTTAATAAACACAGAATTAAATGGAGGGGAGGTAGGGAGGGAGAAAAGGAAGAATAGGTTGGGGATGGATGGATGGATGGATGGATGGAGGCTGGGGGGGTGGATGGATGGATGAAAACATATATATAATGTAGGATATCAACTTTCAACTAAGACCTTCATATTAAATTTTTCTTCTTACTTTATTTTTCAGCCAATGTTTTCAGTTGCACCCAGCTTAGCCACCAATGCATCAGCAGCCTTTAATCCCTACCTGGGACCTGTCTCCCCAAGCCTGGTTCCAGCAGAGATCTTGCCGACTGCACCCATGTTGGTCACAGGGAACCCTGGGGTCCCTGTCCCTGCAGCTGCTGCAGCTGCAGCACAGAAATTAATGCGGACAGACAGACTTGAGGTAGGAATGATGGGCTGGTTTCTGTACGTACTCTATTCTAATTTGCAAAGTGTGCTATTTCTTTCATTGTCATAAAAGTTACAAAAAATTCGAAGCATTGGTTTAATGCTTGGAGCATTTTACTAGAATATGGGCATGCTGTATTTGATGAACGTAATATTCAGGAAAGCCACAACATCCATGTGTAGATTAATGGGTAAGAGCTTGGACTCTGGGGTCAGACCATCTGTTACTTTGTTGTGCCTCAGTTTCCTCGTCTTTGAAATGGAGGTAATAATGGCAACTTCCCTCAAAGAGAAGAAAGAATGCCTGGCACCCAGCAAATGTTTCTTAAATATTTATCGCTGTTGTTATTAAGAACAAATTTGATCAATCCCCTGATACTTGTTCTCATAAAGATGTTATTTAGTTACTATCTATAAAGCATTTTAAAGTTTATCATTGCAGATGGCCTCATAAGCTTCGCTATATTTTGGTTGGAATAGCAGGGCAGCTTTGTTGATGAAGTGCACTCCCATAAACATTTTTAATTGGAAATTGTGTGATGATCTGAGTCTCAGAGTCAAGGATGATCAGATGTACGTGCTTTGCTATTGCTACATGAAAAAGAAATTAAAGATATAAATCTTACATTGAAGTAGTTGTTCCGAGTTTCAGCATGGCTGTAAATCGATGGATTTGGTGAACTCTATAGATGCAGGAAAAAAATGGCAACATTACTGTCCACTGAAGCTCTAAAACCTGGCTTTGGTGTCCAACTAAAAAACAAAATGACCTTTTCCTCTTGTCCCTGGTTCAGATGAGGCCATGCTGAGTGAAGAGAAGTTTTGCATGTTTTAATTATAGAGAAGGCAGCAAAATAAGGCTTTTGTGTGAATATAATTGACACTAATAATTTACAAGTTTAGCAAGAATTTATTTAATAAGCACCAAGTTCTTGTTTATTAAGTTGCATTGCAAGCTTTACAAAGGATCTCAGATTTCAGAACAGTTATAACTGTACCATCATTTTGATGACAATAATAATAGTTAATACTTATTGAATATTTGTTATCTACCAAATACAGAGTCAACCCCTCACAAGCATCACACATTTAATATTCAAAACAAGCTTATGAGGAAGATACTATTAATTTTTTTTAAGATACATTTTTATTGATTTCAAAGAGGAAGGGAGGGAGAGATAGATAAGAGAGAATCATTGATTGGAAGCCTCCTGAACACCCGCAAAGTGGGGATCAAGCTGGCATCCCGGGCATGTGCCCTGACTGAGCTGCGAACTGTGACCTCCTGGTTCATAGATTGATGCTCAACCACTGAGCCATGCCGGCCTGGCAAGATACTCTTATTAACTCTACTTTACAGGGCAATAAATTGAGGGGTAGAGATGTGACATAATCATTCAAGTTCACAAAGGTGGGATGTTCCAGTGGGGTATGAACTCAGAATCCCATTTTAAAACACTACGTCACTCACCCATTCCCATGCAGGTGATAATACAAAGAGGAGGAAGCACATTTTGGCTCCCGTATACTCTTTAAAGTTTTGTTTGTTTTAGGCTTATGCCTTACCTTTCATTAAACATTTTGGAAAAAGCTGCTAATTAAGAGATTATTGCAAGTAGGACCCAGGAAGGACTTTGAAACCTAGTTGCGTGCCCTCTGTGGTCAAAGGACTCGGCTGTGTGCTAGAGAGAGAGGTACACCGTGACCTGTGTGTGGTTTGTCATTGCACAGTTGCCTTTGTTCATTCATTAACTAATGCTGTTTGCAATAAATTAGGAGGAAACTTAAGAAATTTTAAATATTTAAAAATTATCTGATGCTCAACATGTGAACTCCACCCCCAGCCTTTCTGAGGCAAACCCTGGGCTCATAATGCATAATTGTTGATTGATTAATGGGAACCAAACAGACCATCTGAGATGAACTTTAGTGAATTAATTATTAATAGGAGATGACATTTAAAAAGCTGAGAAAAATCTCTATTGAAATCTCTTTAAAAGAATCTCTCTCAAAGGCTGAGCTCTGTGGTCAGAACTCTTCTAAAAACGAGTCCTCTCACAATTTTAGGTAGTCTGTAATTAACTATATTTGGTATGATGTTTAGTTACAGTGAAACCTTTTGTCGTTTGGTTTTATTTTTCTTTTGGGAGGAGCTGTGTTGTGTATTTTGTCTGTCGTATTTCGCAATAGTCACAAAAAATGACTTCTGCCGTGTTGACTTCATTTCCTTGTAACCTGAATCCCACTTCTCTCAATGCCTGGTGGTGGGGCGGCTTCCTGTCTTCTTCTGGTTAACTGGATCTGATCCAGTGTCACCATTACAACCTGTTAGGCTATTGCACTGTGAGGCTAAGGGGCATGTCTTCCTGCTCAGCACTTGGGATTTTAGACATTCAGATCTTCAGGTTACTTCCTCTCATGCTAATTGCACTCCAGATTGGAGTCTAAACGACATGGCAATGAGTGCACACACTTATTTGCTAATTGGCCACGTGTTTAGTCATTGGGGTTTAATTCTATACTCTATTTTTTCCCCTCAAGGAACTCTGAAGTACATGTTTGAATTTTGAATTCCTTTGGAGGTGGAAAAGAATTTAAATCAGTTAAAATAATGGCTGATTTGTCTTGCCACTTCCTTCTTTTTGCTACTACTTATTAGACAATAAATAAATTTAAAAATACCATAGATTTATCAGCCTTCTGGTTCTTATATAATTGCTTGGATGAACTAACATGTATTTACAACACCCAATGTAATTCTATAAAAAAAGGTTAAATTGGAAAGCAGGGATCCAAGGATTAGTGCTAGTGATATTGTTAATTAGGTGAGTGAGCTTGAGTCAAATTTCTCATGTTCTCTGAACTTCATATTCCACACATAAAATTAGGGGATTGTACTGGGTAATCTCTAAGATCACTTCCAGTTAGAACATTCTGGGGACATTTAGGGAATTTTCTTCTTTTTAATGCCAGCCACAAGCTTTTGAAAATTTATTTTATATGCTGGTGTCCCCCCCAAAATGCATACACACTTTAGCAGCTGATAACTCAATTTTGAAAATGAAATGTATTTTAATAAACACTGCCTTTATAATCATTCAAAGTGTGTGTATACATTTTTGGGACAGTGTGTGTGTGTGTATTTGTGTGTGTGCATGTGTGTGCGTGCGTGTGTGTGTGTGTGTGTGTGAAGCAGACACATAAGCTTTGCTTTATACCAATATTCATATTATCCATTCTTTGTGTAATATCTTTTAAAAGACTTGCTACATTGTAAAAAGTCAGCTTTCTTGGTTTTCTCTAATGAGGAGCAAAAGTCTTAAATATCAGTAACAGTGGCTTTTAAAATTCCATTTTGTGACCTTGGGATGCCTTTTTGTAATTTCCAAGCAGCTTTTTATTTTTGAATTATTTTAAGAAATTGTTAAAATCTATAAGTACTGGGAAGAACTGAGGTTTTTATTCCAGGTCCTGCTTCATTATGAAGAAGTATTTGACTTAGTGTCAAGAGACACAGAAACACGGTAATTTTTTTATGGTGCAAAAAGGATCCTTAAATGCATTCATTCTCTTATTTATTCAACAATATCCAATGAAGAACTATTGAACATCTTTCAAGTTAAAAGTATTGTGAGGGAGCCGAGACCGGTTTGGCTCAGTGGATAGAGCGTCAGCCTGCGGACTGAGAGGTCCCGGGTTCGGTTCCGGTCAAGGGCATGTGCCTGGGTTGCGGGCACATCCCCGGTGGGGGATGTGCAGGAGGCAGCTGGTCGATGTTTCTCTCTCATCGATGTTTCTAACTCTCTCTATCTCTCTCCCTTCCTCTCTGTGAAAAATCAATAAAATATATTTAAAAAAAAAAAAAGTATTGTGAGGGAAATCTTTGATATCTAACTGCTATCTGATCAACAACCAAAAAAGGTCCACATCAGAAGAGTCCAAGCTCATGAATGATGCCCCATAGCTGTTATATGAATGAATGAATGAATGAATCAATCAATCAATCAATCAATCAAACAATCAACCAGTTACTCAGTTGATCACAGAAAGACATGTACTCTTATTCAGAGTTCAGGATAACCCAACAGAGAAATTAAAACATGAGAAATGTTTAGCTTTTGTTAGCATTCTCCTTGGGAACATGTTTAAAGTTTGAGCATTCCAAGTATAAAATATAACATCTTGTTCATGGCCCAAGTCCTTGGGATGATTGTTAGAAATGCAGGGCCTCATCCCCAAAGACTGTTTCAAGTCTGCAGGTGGCCTCTGGAGCTTTTTCACAGCTCTGCCAGGCACATCAAATGCAAAGAGTCCACGGTACTCTTCCCCCAATGGATGCCAGCATCTCTTCTCTAAGTCCCAACTTTTCATCATTTACCTCATGTATAGTTATTTGTGACTCTGAATTAAAAACATGCCTCCTCCAATTCACTCAACATCCTACAGTGTAAGTTGCTGAAAACATGATGAAGAGCATAATAAAATATTTTAGGTAAACAATGATTATTCTCTTAAGAATAAGAGAATAATCATTGTTTACAACCGAAGGACTTGTATGCATGCATATAAGCATAACCAATGGACATAAGTCACTGAGGGGTAGGGGAAGCTGGGGGAATGTCAAGGGAGGGGGGAGAAGGAGAGATATATGTAATACTCTTTGTAATACTTCAAGCAATAAAAAAATTCCATTAGAATAAAAACACACACACAATGGTTATTAAGGTAATTTATACCACATAATAGCATTTATCAAAGAAAAGCAAACCAATGGCCACCTATTTCAGATGCTGATGAGGATAGAAGATTTCCATTTGGTTAACAGTACCATTTTTATATCAGCAGTATGAGAAAAGCATACAAAGTATTTCATGGAAGGTGGACAAATGACTTGGCTTCTGATATCTTCAGCTAGAGTTTGTTTTAAAATAAGTTATTCTTGTGCTGAAGGTTTTATTCTACTGAGGTAATCATGGCATGGTGTACTAATTCAGGCCCCTGGGTTCTGGGTGCTTCTACTCATGTTGACACACAAAAAAAAGACTCTAGGCAATATATTTTTACTAGAGACCTGGTGCACAAAATTTGTGCATGGGTAGGGTCCCTAGGCCTGGCCACTGATCAAGGCCAATCAGGGCCTTCCAGCTGCTGACTGGGGCCCTCCTTCCTATTGCTAGCCAGGGCTGCTAGCCAGGGCCTTCCTTCTTTCCGTGCCACCCTCTGGTGGTCAGCACACATCATAGGGAGCGATCGAACTCCAAGTCTCCCAGTCGAACTCCCACAGGGACAATTTGCATATAAGCCCTTTAAATATCTAGATATGATTTAAATGATTTAACCCTCATTTAGCTTTATGTGCTTTTTTGGTTCATTAATTGATGTCATAGTTTTAATCATATATGATACCTATTAACTAACCAAAGAAGAGCACATAAAACTAAATGAGGGTTAACGTGACAGTAAAAGCAAGCCTAGATTGGGATGATCTATTGAATATAAAAGACATTCAATTAAAAAAATTAGAAAAGCAACTGCTTTTAAGGTAAGGAATGCTTATTGATAGGATTATTTTAATTTTGTATGTTCACAGAGGATGTTTGGGTACTGCTTGTATGATACTTTAGTTTATCTAGAAAATCGCTAAGAAATCTTAACAGTTCTGTGCACACAGGTTTACATAGTTTAAACATATTTTTAAATCTATAATAAAGCTTTAGAATGGTTCTTAAAAGGGTACTTGCACCCTCGTTTAAACCATCTAATGTACTGTGTCCCTGTCAATTATTTCTCTTGTGATTAGAGAGATGGCAGAGTTGTAATTTGTTTCAAGGTTTGAACCTTGGTTTGGTCACTCAGTTTTGCTGCTATTCCTCTTTCTTTACCCAAGCTAACACTAAAATGTCTCCATTTTTCCTGTTATTTAAAAAAGAGTAATAAAAGGAACTACAGATTTGAACATTTTGGCATATTGATGAGCTTCTTTCATAGATATTTCTATTTTCCTGTCCTTTTGGTTTGCATATTTGGAATAAATAGGAGTAAATAAATTAAAACGTGGCAGTAGATTTAATATGAAATTTGTTTTAGTTGGTCATTTATGTATATTCAGATATGATTTTTAAAATCACATTAAGTCAAATTACACATTCTTAGCTGTGTCATCTATAGAAATAGGCTTGTGTTCTCTGGCCTAATGCTAACGATGGGTTCTTCTTTGTAGATTTCAAAGAAAACTCACGTTTGTTCTTAACAAAAATCCTCTGAGACAGATGAAATGGGTGTCTTTTTCTTTGTTTTTTTTTAAAAAAAAGAAAAAATGAGATTCACATAGACCAAATTTGGACAATTATTAGATAACAGACTAAAACTAGATATTATATCACCAGATATTTATCTTGGGAAATTTAATTGTATAATAACTACCTAAGATCATTTCCCTGAATCACCAGATTTTTAAAATGGGGAGATTTTAACCCTTTTGAATTGAAAATATAGATAATTTCTCTGCATTAAATTATATGCTCATGACCAGTAATGCTGAGGATACTTATAAAATCAATTATCCAGTATTCTTTTTAATGTGCTGTGCTAGCTCAAGCTTAATAAAAAATAAAGTCCCTGATATTTATTGTTGAGCAACAGGTATGTATATGTCTTTGAATATGCTCCTTAAAATTGGCCATTAGGTTTAAAATTACTTCCCAAAATATTACTAGTAAAATGGACTGAGTCCCTGTTTCTTGTTATAATTAGCTTCCTGTTCCTGCTTTTGGATGTTATTCTCCAAAGATGAGTCAGTTTAATACATTGAGCACAAATCATGTTACTGGAATTGATCTCTCCTTAAGAACATGCAGTTGACGGTCTAGTTTTGAATAAGTTCAAACATTGCTATTAATTTCCTTAGAATCCCAAGGTCTTAACTTGCAGAGAACTGCTGAATTTAATTCTGCTGAGTTTCGTCATGTTTATATAAAATTAGAGATCAAATAACAGAACTGTCTATTTTAACCAGACATGTATGGTATGTTTTAAGCTATCTACACATTTTCTCAGTATTCTCGAGGAATCGTATAGATAGCTAGTGAGTGTAGGAACTAGAACCCAAGATTTCTGATTATAAACTCTATCCTTTTCCCATTGTACCACTGCTATTTAATCAACAGAAGCAGCTTTATAGAGAATTAATTCGCATTTCTTTGAGAAGTTTTTCTGATTATTTTTTATTCCATAGAGTTTTTTTTGGAAATGAAATGTGGTACTTAAGTGTTTTCAGTGAATATCTTCATTGAAATGATGCTTTTTGCCATGAAAGAACCTCTTATTCATTTTCTATGTAAATATTTAAAACTTACTTGATTTAAATAACAAATCCTGCCTTAATACTTATAGAGTAAAAGACTCAACCAATATTCTTCTTAATTGAAGCATATTATGTGTCTAGCTAAATGGATGGAATTATTTTAATCTAGGTTTGAAAAGCCACTTACTGAACTATAAAAAGTAGTTATACTGTTGATCCTCTAATGCCATTTCTGTACATTTATCCTAAGAAAATGATCAGAAAATGCCTATAGTCATGAATGTATTCTTTGCAATATTTATGGTATTTGGGAATATTGGAAATGATTTGGATGTTCTCTGAAAGTTACTTATATGATACACATCTATTTGATGAAATTCGATACAGCCATAGAAAAATGATTACTGTGGACACTTAGTAAAATGAAAAGTATTTAGCAAAAGCAGGTCACAGAGGAGGAGCTACACAGACGACTGCATGAGATTAGAAAAAGAGCCGTAATGTTGTTAGGATTTTCAAATTTAGTTTTACCTTCTGTGTTCCTAATTGTACAAGTTCTTATCCAGATTTGAATCACAAGATCAAATTTGTTGAAATTTTGTGTGTCAATTATATTTTGCTAATAGAATTCTATATCTAAGAGATTTCTTTTGGGGATCAGCAGAGTCTAAAGTTTTCTTGCATTTATCAGAGAAATCAGGCCAAACCAGCCCCTCTGGCCTGTAGCTCGCACAAGTACAGGTTTTCACAAGAGATTTTTACTTCTTCTTTACTTTTCAAAGACAAGAATAATGGGAGAACAGCTATTTCAGTATATTTCTTCTGTTTCATTTCCCATGTCTGGGAAAACCTTAAGCTGGCGGGGGGGGGGGGGGGGGGAGAAAGAAAGAAACAGACAACACATATTCAAAAGCATTGGACGAAATTATTTGAAGTTCAGAAAAGGGTGGCTTCAGAACAAATTCTAAACTAATTGCTAGTTACCAACTCTGCTTAGTTTCAGAATTCTCCCCTATTGCATCCCACAAGCAAGTACAAAATTGTAATAAATCATTACAATAAACCTATAAATGAAATGGAATAAAATAGGGTTGCCAGTAACTTCCTAAGTCATATTTATATTCTTTTTTTTTATGTCCTCACCTGAGGATATTTTTTAATTGATTTTTTTAGAGAGAGTGGAGGGGAGGGAGCAACAAAGGGAGGGAGGGAGAGAAAGAGAGAGAGAGAGCGGAGAGAGACACATCAGTTGGTTGCCTCCTGCATGCACCCTGATCAGGGCCTGGGAACAAGTCTGCAACCATGTCTGGGAATCGAACCCAAGACCCTTGGGTCCAGGGCTGATGCTCTAACCACTGAGAAAACAGGCCAGGGACATATTTGTATTCCAGATATCTCTCAGATTATCTAGCACAGAGTAGTTTATTCAATGATTTTTTTAAATTAAATAAATTGAATGTGGTGGTGAATAGAGTTGGCTCATTGGTAGGTATGTGGAATACAAAGCTTTAGCTAGTTTGAGGTTTCCAAATAGTACAAGATGTCATTTCTAATGTTCTTTTCAAGATGTAGCATGATGCAGATTACAGTCTTTTTTAAAGGAAGCAGACCATAGGATATGAATATAATGGGGAAAAGATCTAAAATGAAATGTGATCATTTTATGTACACATATCCAAGAAAACCTCTGCTTTTAAAATAGTAACAGGATTCCCGTTCCACTTTCTTGCTGAACTCCAAAATAAAGTGCTCGGGTCTTTATTTGCTCAGTTGTAAAAACAGTGAGAACTAAAAACCATTTCCTTGAAGCCTGAAGCAGGAACATGAAAATGTTAAAAGAGCATTCCATGTTTTAGAAGGCCCTCTTGTGGTAAAGAGGTCAAACTATCCCAAATGAAGACAGTTTTGGAAACCTGACAGGAGCAGCCACCATGACAGACTTTATTAATAATAGTAAGATTCGAAATTGAGCAAATGAATGTGAAATAATCCATTTCACCTTTCCTCCGTGGCCCCCATGGCAAAATTGAAAGACATAAAACAAATAGGCAATAACAAAAACGAATCTTTTCCCACCTGCTTTATATAACTACCAAGTAAATATCTAATGATAAAAAAAAAAGCTCCTGGCAACATTTTACTAAGAAGCTATAAAATTTTGCTTTATACATTTTCACTTGAGAGTAACTTCAGATTAGCACAAAAGTTGCAAAAATAGGACTGAGTGTTCCTGCCTGTTCTTCACCCAACTTACCTAAATAGTAACATCTTACATAACCATAGAGCCATTTATAAAACCAGATTAGCATTGCTATGCTGCCGTTAGCCAATCTACAGAGCTTAATCAGGTTTCATCATTTGTCTTAACAGCATCCTTTCTCTGACCCCAGAGCTGTCCAATCTGCGCCTTTCTCTGTCTTTCATGACCTTGACCTTTTGGAAGAGTACTGGTCAGTTATTTTGTAAAATATCCTTCCATTTCAAGTGTGTCTGCAGTTTCCTCGTGCTTACTTTCAGGTTATGCATTCTCAGCAGTCATACAGCCAAAGAGATGGCGTGCCCCTTTTTCAGTGCCTCGTAAAAGTAGGTACTTGAACATCTTGTTACCGGCGATGTTAACTTTGATCACCTGGAGTCTGCCAGACTCCTGTACTGCAATGTTGCTATTTTTTTTCCCTTAGTAACTAATAAATATACCGACATATTTTACATTAGGTGTTTAACATAGTTAGTATCATAAATGCATTTTCCTGCTCATGGACATTCTACTGAAAAGGAGGAATTTTTCAAGCTATTTTGTTCTCTGTTTGCAAATGCTCGTTTCCCTTTTCATCCGTGGCCTTCTCTCACCAGTCCTGCACTGTCAGTGAAAATCCTCAAGACAGATTCAACTTGTTCCATGTTGATTGACCCGCCCCTTGCACTTCATAACTTGTAGGTATGTCGAGAGTACCAGCGTGGCAATTGCAACCGAGGAGAAAGCGATTGTCGGTTTGCTCATCCTGCTGACAGCACAATGATTGACACCAATGACAACACCGTCACCGTGTGTATGGATTACATCAAAGGGAGATGCTCTCGGGAAAAGTGCAAATACTTTCATCCTCCCGCACATCTGCAAGCCAAGATCAAGGCTGCCCAATACCAGGTCAACCAGGCTGCAGCAGCACAGGCTGCAGCCACCGCAGCTGCCATGGTGAGTAGGCACACCGGCCCACTCCTTGTTAGCAAAGTGAACAAGTGTCTCTGACGACAGGCTCTTCCTTTATTAACCTTGTTTATTTATTTATTTATTTATTTATTTTTGCTGAGGATATGTTTGTTCAGGTATCCCAGACAATACCTAGTGCAGTTACCGTTCACAGAAGTGAGGGTAACTCCTCAAATGGTTTCACATTGCTTCTACCTTTGGCCTAACTCTTAATACTCTGTCTTACTCTGGATGGTAGGGTCTCTGACATTTCTGCTTTGTAAAGAACACCTGTCTCCTTTTCAGTTTAACGGTATTGCCATCTCTGGTGCTCTTAGGTCTGCGTGCCACCTAATCAGCCAGTGTTCTCCTTCTTCGGTGCGCTCTTCTGCACACCGTGGCTCTTCTCTCTATATATATATCTTGCTTTTAACAGTCACATAATCTGAAACTATTTAGGAGAATTGCTCCCACAAAATTGTTTTTAGCATTAGCTGCAAGATTCAAACCACGTAGGCTCTCTAGATTGTCTTAAATAATATTGTGGCATAAACATAATTGTAAAAGGAGAGATGCTTAATGATGCCATTCTCTAGAAAGGAGAAAAAGAGGCATTAGAAATGGGATCATTTAGAATAGATAAGGAACTCTGGTCTGAAGGTAAATTTTGAGGTGATCTCATAGCTGATTTTAACGAGCCCAGTCTTTGTTCTTCGCTTAGCTATTTTAATGTTGTCCTTTTCTATACATAAATATATGACTCGACCATTAAAATAGTCTTAAAGCACAATAATCACGAGAGAGGTCTTTTCTGTGTTTGTTTATGGATACTTGAGCAAAAATACAGAAGGCTGACTCTCTCCTCTCTTCCTTTCACTTTTTTTTTTTGTTAGAGTATCTTGTTTGTAATTAACTACAAAGAGGAGTTATCCTCTCAATAACAACTCAGTAGTGCCCTTATTGTGCATGCTTAGTCTTGTTATTCGTTGTATATGGCATTCCGATGATTTGTTTTTTTATTTGTTTTTTCTCACCTACCCAAAAATGCACTGCTGCCCCCATGATGCACCTCTGCTTGCTGTTTATGTTAATGCGCTTGAACCCCACTGGCCCATTGCCATCATGTGCTCGCTGCCTGCTAATTAAGACTCAGTCGGCTGTCAAATCACTGAAGCGACCCCTCGAGGCAACCTTTGACCTGGTACTATGACCTTTCACCTTTTAGCTTGGCATGTAGCTTTGTTGTAGATACAAGTTTTTTTTTTTATAGTCAATTTTAATATATATAAATATATATTTTCTGTTATAAAGTTGCAAAGTACAATGAAAAACTGAGTGTGGTTTCCTGACAAAACTAGTGGAAAGACTATATAATCTAAGTACCTGGATGGATATCATACCATGAAAGATTCTGAAAGCCCAGCAGCCCACATTCAGTTTAACTACATTGTAGAACGTTCAAATGAAATACTTCAAGGACATTAAAATTGTAATTTTGACTGTATATTTATGTACCTCTTTGGTTAGCATGGCTTTAGCGATAGAATTATTTACTTTTTAATATTTAAAGTTCAGTGTTCAAGGAAAAAAAAAAAAAAACTTGCATGCTCTGGGACATTTGCATGTCTAGGTAGAGCTGGGGGCGGGGCAGAGTGGGATCAGTTTTTATTTGACCTGTTTCATTCACTCCGTACAATTAACGATTAACATTGCTTATACTTGTCAATCCTCATGGAGCTCACAGTGCGGCTTTTCTTCTCTTCCTAAATCAGTGGCTTCTCAGAGAAAGCCCGAAGCATTATGGGACTTAAAACCCTTAACGCATTGTAACAAGTGCTCAGGAACTAGTGGGGTTTTTGTTGTTTTTGTTTTTGATAAAAATAATGCTTCCTTTAAAGCTTTTATCTTGCGTTTGTTTTAAAAATTGTTTGTTTATTGGATCCGCCCCCCCCCCCCCCCATGGGTAGTTAAGTGCTCTGCTGCTTGCTTGCTCATGCTTCCTAACAATTTTAGCCTTCAACTGATTTTTCTTTTTTCTTTTTCTCTTTTTACTGGTATTTGTTTTTTATACTCGTTCACTAAACAGGGAATTCCTCAAGCTGTACTTCCCCCATTACCAAAGAGGCCTGCTCTTGAAAAAACCAACGGTGCCACCGCAGTCTTTAACACTGGTATTTTCCAATACCAACAGGCTCTAGCCAACATGCAGTTACAGCAGCATACAGCATTTCTCCCACCAGGTAAGGGGTTTGAGTCTGTTTATACATGAATCAGCCAATCCACATAGTGTCCTACTGGTAGAGCAGATAAACCAGCCGTGCCCCCAATTTGTTGTTAGTCATAAATAAGGTGGAAGGTAAGGTGCAACAGGGAGAACTTCTCGGAGGTATCTCATGTGGTTTTCCTTAGAGACTAAGAATTATAGCTTCATGAACCATGGATGAAAGATCAGTGATGTTTTATGTACTTATTTCTGTTTGTGCAATTTAGAATTGAAATGTAGTGCTTTTTGTTTTTTCTTTCCTCAAACCTGTTGTATGTGTGTCAGGCTACTGTATGGCACTTTCTGCTGTAAGACCCCTTTGCCTTCATGATTCCATAAGAGTCCATTCGAATTCTTTGAAATGACTCCTTCAGTTTTGAGTTTTGATTTGTCAGCCCTTGTGTTCTCAAGGTGGAGAATAAAAAACTGACTGTATTCTAGGGCTCTTAAAAGTGCTCTCTTCAGTACCCATCAGTGCATGGCTTACGATCACAATTGATCCTAAGCTAATATTGAAATAGCTGTAAGTGCCCAGTGAAAATAACATTTCTTCTTGAGTCATACATTTGTTGATTTCAACTTAGACACATAAACACTCTAGAACTATCCACAAGTTTATGAAATGTAAAAACATAAACTAATCAGCCATTTACTGACCTGGATATTTAAGTCATTCATCTACTTCAGAAAATTCATATTAATTTCCTTGTAATCTGAAATTCAACTAACCGGAGACTAAGACCATTTTCCTCCTTACCTCTTAACCTTACAAAAAACATCACCATGGGTTCTGAGACTTATTTAATAAAGTAATTTTTATTTTTTTAGTTAAATTAATACATTTTTAATAGGTGTGTCAAAGATCCAGACCCATTTGTATATGGCACTATTGGCAGTGCATTAAGTTCATAATACCATGAGGGAATGTGATCATTTATTTTTTTCATAATTAAAAAAAGAATAAATTATATTCTCATTAATTTTCACTAAGCACACTTTTTTATATTGTGCATCTTTGGAAACTGGTCATCCATATATAGAATATGTAGTAGCACTCAATGAGCTAGAATATTCCACTAACTGAAATAGCCCACGCTCTAGGCACTGTAAAGAAACCATATCTGTACTCATAAAATAATATCTATCAAATTGAAGTTTGTCCACTTTCAAATTAAAATAAAACCATTTAGATCTGTAGGGTATTTTTTTTTGTATTCTGAGTTAAAAATCACATTTATCTTATATTTTATAATATTAAAACATATTATTCAACATATGTAATTTCCCAGATATTTCTGAAATTAATCTTTTTGCTCTTGTTAAAATTGCCATGCCCCTAAATTTATGCTGTCTCCAACACAAAATCCATCAATTTTTCTATAGTCAGATCTCTAGATAAAATTTCAAAGAATTACACCTAATGCTTATCATACTATACCCACATAAGCTTGAATTATCACATCTAAATTTGAACCTCCAGCCAGTTCTCCACTGTTTCTTATTGTCTCTCCTACTTCTTTTCCTTCTCCTTGAAGTAATTTTAACTATGCATACATCTCAGTTGTAAATTTTTTCCTACTTGTTTTTCCTATATTGTCATACAGATCAATTTAAAAATTTAATCTTAAAAAGTCATGTAATTAAAATAATGCACTCTTCAGAAACACACCATTCTGCCATGCAAATACCTTTCATAGGGGAAATTCCAAATTGACAAATACTGTCCTTTAAATTTGGTCTTGTGCTGAATATTGAGGGAAAAGAATGTAATTGGCTATTTGTGCATCCTTATAAGTAAATCAAACCATTTGATGTTAAAATGGACATCATGATCATTTCAAAAGTGATTTTTGCTTTTGGTAAGTGGGTCCTACAGCATTATGTCTTCATATTTGTGAGTTATTGCACCCTAGCTAGTATTTTCATTGCTGCCTTATGTTTATTTGCCGCAAACCCCTCCCCAAACTGTGTGCATTGGTTATAATGGTAATGAGGAAGATAACTCAAACTAAAATTCAAATAATAAAAGCTGCAGGGTTTTAGAGAGATAGGGTGAGGTTAACTCATTTTCAGCATGTGCAGGCTTAATTATGCATGGGGTGAAATACAGTAGGCAGACTGCAGCATAATTATAAATAAGAAATTTAAAACATGAAACCTTGGCAATATTTAAACTAGGTTTGATGTTCCGAAAATACCATGTTATTCTTTGTCACGCATCTTTTCACCCTCTCGCCCTCCCATTAGAGGATAGTGCTTTCACAGGATCTAGACTCAGTTGTACCGTATTCAGCTTTGCTTGCTCTACTGTCTCAAAGTAACGTCCCTGTGATTGCCGGTTTGTTTTTTTGTTGTCTTTCACACGTCTTTGACTCAGTAGCTGTAGCAAGTGGCAGAGGTCTTCAGGTGTCTTAAATAATGCCTGTCGCTGTAATAGAACTCCACCTGAGAGGCTGCCTCCTGAGCTCCATTACCGAGTTTAATCACTGCTCACTGTGGCCACAGTCTAATTGTGATCACAGACTCACTGCAGCTGTCCCAGGGATGCCTGTGGAGGAGTCGGTGGTTGTCAATGGCAGCTTTGTTTGGTAGCGCTGTCTCTGACAAGACTCAATTGGCAGATATTTTTCTAACAAATGTTCATCCCAGATGCTGCTAGTATGTAAATAGGATGTGCCAAGATTCAGATAGAAGTGTAAAATCATTGGAAATATTAAAATCTCAAAGTCTAAAATAATCTCATAGAAGGAACAAGGGATTCTGTCGTTGAGAAAGTGCCCTGTACTTGGCAAAATAAATTAGATTTTTTATGTTTATATGTGACAAAGAAAAAGGAATATATATGTACTGTTAATTTAACATCATGGTCGAGGAATTGTGAACATCAGTGCTAACACCGCATATGTAATGTATGTATCTTCGTTATCTCCCATTCAAGGTTTTTACTGAAGTCTAATTACCAATTTTTGTGTGTGAAATTTGCTAGAATATTTGCTATTCCAAGAAGTCCTGAGGGTCTAAACCAGCAAAGAAAACTAGTCTGTTTTCCTGGACACCAAGTAGACCAATTTGAAACATGAAAATATCCCCTCTAAATATTCTTCCTGCATTTAAATTCCGAGCTCAGGCAGTACAGAAATTTCACTTTCTCTTTACCCATAATTCATTGCTTGGTATCCCTCCAAATAAAATGGCCATGTGGATGATCACAAGCTCTTGCATGTCTGTGTGGTTGCTGCTACAGTGAACAGGAAAGTAACACCAAGGGAATGAAAATGAATGTTCTGGTTTCCTTACATTGTTAAGTCAGCTTTGTGCACTGAATTATTCAGCATTTTAATAATAAATAATATGTTTAATTATTTAACATGTGCTCAATATAAAGAAAATGTTAATGAGTTCATATGTGAAAGTCAGAAATGGCAAAGCGGCAAGGTGGCTAGTCACCAGGTTAAAACGAGACAAACGGCAGTATTTTATTTTTAAAAGAATTAAGGTGGTTTAAATTTCCCCCCCAAATACTTGTATTTAATAAGGCAGCAATTAGGAGAAACAAAGTGTACCAGCAGACAGTTGAACTGGCTTTTATTCTTCACTCGAGACTAGTTCTAATTGATCACTGTGCTATTGTATGATTTGATTGTGCTGACAGTTACATGCCACTGTTCCCATAATAACAATTTTTCTTCTTTGTTCAAATGAATTTCCTAATTACACGTGTGATGGGATGTTTTAATTCTTTTCCCTTTCAAATCCACCTTCCTGTTGCAATGCATGATGGGCAGGCTCAATATTGTGCATGACACCCGCTACAAGTGTTGGTAGGTGCCAGCTTTGTTTCTTGATTATCTTAAACCTATGGTGCACCTCAC
Organism: Myotis nattereri; assembly: GCF_964212035.1. Classification (NCBI taxonomy): domain Eukaryota; kingdom Metazoa; phylum Chordata; class Mammalia; order Chiroptera; family Vespertilionidae; genus Myotis; species Myotis nattereri. The sequence continues at coordinate 18,673,223 of NC_138077.1, forward strand.
AGCCCCTCAAAATCCACTGCTAAGTTTAACTTATGTCTATTGGGCAAGTCCATTTCCCTTTTACTAACACCTGTCAATTAAATGTCATTTTCTATTTAATTGACATGGACTCACATAAATGTTTTCTTTACACACAACTTTCCTTTAGTCACCTTTGGTGGATTTTGATTGGACTATGAGTTCTAGTGTGTAAAAAAATCTATCTCATAAAAGTAATATATTGTATATTTTTATAAGAGTAAATAAGAAAAATTACTTTCATTCAGTTAACTGTATATATATATGAAGTAATTACCTGTATGTTGACTTAGATTTAGAATGTCTATGAACACTATATAAAATTCTTGTTTGTGACTTAGCAAAGTTAGCCTGTTTGTGTCAATTTTCTTAATTTGATGGTAACAAGCTTTTTTTTCCCCTTTTTTTTTCTCTTTCATCTCCCTTCCCCTTCTCTCCTTGGAATGTTGTCCTGCTTTGCGCTGTGATTGCATGTCACTCGCTGGTGATGATGTCCCGTCACATGGCTTATTGCTGTGATAAATACCATACCCAATTATCTCCTCCATGTTGCCATGGTTTCCATATTGCTACACTCTTCTGTATGTTTGCTTATATGATTTTCCCTCCGAAAGTTCCCATGGTGCACGGTGCTACGCCAGCCACTGTGTCCGCAGCAACAACATCTGCCACAAGTGTTCCCTTCGCTGCAACAGCCACAGCCAACCAGGTTTGCTAATTTACAGCTTTGTTTCTTAAAAACCAACTCTGATAGGGCTCAATGCAATAGCCCTTACGCACGGGGATTTCCCATTGAGGTCAGTGGGAATCGTGTGTACGTGAGGGCTGTCGTGGGTGCTTTAATAGCATGGGGTTTCAAAGATTCCTCTTGTTGGCCTACACATTCTCTCTACGATGAGCAGCAGAATGCTTTTTTGCCATTTATAAGTGCTCCAAAGTTGTCGCAGCTCCATTTCTAAAGCTACTAAAATTATATTTACACAAGCAATTCTCATTTGGTCTCAACCAAACATGCAGGTATTTTGACTGATCAAAAAATGTAGCTAATTTTAAGGTTTTATTATTATTAAAATCTGGTACATACAATTTCTCAGTTCTTGCCTAAATTCTTAATATAAAGCACAATATTTAAATATCTAACATATGCCACAAAGAAACACTCTTGTAAACTGAGTTTGTTATAAATTTGTTAAAGTTTTGTTTGTTAAGCAGATTGCATATTCAAAATAGATTAAATTCATGTTCACATTTTGATTCTTAGTTCTTTAAATGAAAAAACATTTTTTCTATCATTGCCCACCTTAAATCTTGGGGAGTTATGAAGGAAAAAGACAATCAATTCTGTGTTTCATACACGTTATAGAATAACAATTACACAGGTTACTTTTAAGTAAAAGGGATCTGTTTCAGAAATTTAAATTTAATGGTATACGAGAATGACTATGTTTTAAATATATTTTATTGATTTTTTTACAGAGAGGAAGGGAGAGGGACAGAGAGTTAGAAACATCAATGAGAGAGAAACATTGATCAGCTGCCTCCTGCACACTCCCTACTGGGGATGTGCCCGCAACCAAGGTACATGCCCTTGACCGGAATCGAACCTGGGACCCTTGAGTCCGCAGGCTGACGCTCTATCCACGGAGCCAAACCGGTTAGGGAGAGAATGACTATTTAAAAGAGAATGATTATTGAAATATTTATAATTTAAAAATTGACATTGATTCAATGAGCATTGTCATTGAATCAAATTTATATACAGTAGGTTTTGGCTTGATTATCCAGATATATTTGTTATGAAAGCAAAGTTCAGTAAGGTTAATAGCATATGAAAAAATTTAGAGCCAAATCAAATTTCATATAACCCACAGACTAAGGTTAAACGTAGCCAAGTGAATCTCCAAAGAGCCCGTGTGAGATGAGAATCAACACGTTGCCCTTTGGGAAAAGAAGACCAATTAAGTGCCATTTGAATATGTAGTTATTGCTATGAGGAATAGCCACCCTTATTTCTACAACACACTGTATTCTGTTGAAGAACTAAAAACTATTAGGATAGCCATTGAAAACTCAAAAGCAGTATAGGGATGCATCTTAAAGATTCCCACAAGCTTTAAACATTTCTTGGCAAAGACCATTCAGTAGTTTTCCTGCAGCTTGTCAAAATAGCCCTGGATATATGCTAACACATCAGACTCATTTACAAGAATGCTAGATTGTGCATATGTAGCATGTGAGTAAGTAATCTATGGCAGGCATTTCTTAATGGATTCAGTGCAATCCATTTATGGGGTAGATCGATGATGCCAAATTCTCCTGTGTGTACCATGCATGACTGTAGAATTGCTGGTGTAAGCAGAACTATAGCAAAGCAAATTCCAACATGCCCTTGGCCACCTGGGTTGTAGGGGACACTTTACTTTTTTTGCATTGTGCTGTGACCATTTCATGCATAATCTTGGGTCTTCATACTGTTTTACAACCAAAAGAAAGACAAGGGAATGGATATATATATACACACATATATTATATCTACATATACATACATATGTATATGCCTACAGTACATTAGCGATGCTGGAAATAGCTGATGCCACAAAATGCAGCCTGCATGCTTGCAGAAGTTTATAGCTGGCCCTTCATCTGCATCGAGTGGTGGTGTTGAAGGTCCTTGGTATGTTTCGACAGCCCCATCCCTGATGCTTCTACACTGTTGGGTGCAACATCCTGTCCTGCAGCAGCAGGAAAAATGGTATGAGAAGCTTCATTATGCTTGGAGCACATTTTCGTGCCATTTGCCAATGCTGTAAAACTGTGTAAAGGTGTCAAGCTGAAAAATGGAAATAAAAGTGAGACCTATTAATTCACACTCCAGACGGTGGATTGTAATATGTTGCCTTAGTCTAGGACCTCTAAATTGAAACAACAACGAAAATGCCTTCATGTATGTGATCTCACTATCCTCCCACCAACCTTGCTGTGACATGGGATTCGTGCCAGTTTGTAGGTGACGAAACTTAAGCAGAGAGTCATGAAGGGCTTTGCTCAAGGTTACGCGGTAGGAAATGGGTCACTAGTGTTAGAGCCTGTGCTTCCAGTCCTCTGAGAGTCCTCGCCTCTGGTGCTGCCACTCCTGTTAGCAGCTGTAATTCTGCGTTGGGGGAGAATCAGGCTACATATTGGAAGCTCTTGGCTTTGGGGACTATTGAAATAAGTCACCTCTCTATTGGTTTCTTATTATATTTTCTCTCAAGATTTTTAATTCTCTTGCCCATTTATAATACAAAAAAAAAAGAGGTGCAATCAGGATTCAGAAATAGGTTGTGATGTAAATTTATGCTCTTACCCAGTTCTCTTCAAGTACGCCTCTGTAATTCCTACCCGGTATTTTAAATTGGAAAAGAAGTTAGATCCCATAAGTTGAACCAAAGAAAATGTTAGAAATTGGTTGCACAAAAGTAGGCAAGACATTTTCTACTTTGCTGTTTGGATTACTGAATAACTCAAACCACGGGGGTGTGGGTGTGTGTGTGTGTAGGCCAACAAAAAGGGCTTCTTTTAATTACTGCTCTGCATGAATTTTTGATAGTTTTACTTCTCTTACTTCTTAAAATCCGATAACATTGGTAGAATAGTATTTAACACAAAGATTTTAAAACTGAGTTGCTACTTTGACATTATGTTTACGTTAACTTACTGTTCTGTTGACCAGATAAGGACTGTCACCTGAGAGCTGAATGTCACTTTTCTTAAGAAATTTAATATTGAAATGTTTTCATCTCTTGATTGTTGGCTTGCTTGCATGGATCATTCATTAAATAATTTTTTATTTGCTAGATACCCATAATATCTGCCGAACATCTGACTAGCCACAAGTATGTTACCCAGATGTAGAATTTTCATCACTAAACAGTAAGTTTATTATGTGATACATTGTATATATTCATGATGGTATTTTTTAACGATAGCATCTACGTAATGCATTTAAGAAAATGTTTGCAAACTTTCAGAGAAAGTACTTATGCAGAGCTCATATTTTTATCTTAGATGGGTTATGAGGGATTTTATCATACAAACTTGTAATATGTTTATATCACTTAAATACACATAATACTTAGGGAAGGGAAATTTTGTTTTTAGCTTATATTAGAAATAAACCACAGGCCTGAAGAAAAAATATGACTTAAATCGATTAGGGGCTAGCAAACTTTTTCTTAAAAGACCATAGTAAATATTTTTGGCTGTGTGTGCCACGTGGTTTCTGTCACCACTCTTTTCTGTTACAGCTACTCAACTCTGCAAGAAACAATATGTAAGCGAAAGGGTGTGGCTCTGTTCCAATAAAACTTTACTTGCAAAAATAGGTAACATACCCTGACCGGTTTGGCTCAGTGGATAGATCGTCGGCCTGCAGACTGAAGGGTCCTGGGTCGATCCCAGTCAAGGGCATGTACCTTGGCTGTGGGCACATCCCCAGTAGGGGGTGTGCAGGAGGCAGCTGATCAATGTTTCTAACTCTCTATCCCTCTCCCTTCCTCTCTGTAAAAAAATCAATAAAATATTTTTTTAAAAAAATAGGCAACAAATAGGCTGTATTTGGCTCACAGGCAAGAGTTTCCTGATCCCTTTTGTAGATGCTCATTTTTTGGAGCGTGTGGGGGAGTGTATATTCTTAAATGAGAACATGCTTCACCTCACAGTATCATTAGAATGCAAACAGTGTGACTTTAAATAAATTTATATAGCCCCTTGGCAATGGGCAAGGAGACACCTGTTTGGTTGTGGTGCTCTTATATCAGTCAGGGGCAAAGCAGAGGTACAGGTCTTCGTTTATCCTAGCTTGATGCCTGTGTTGGTGGCCAGATTGCTTCATGCCTGAGGCACATTAAAAAAAAGGAAGAAATATATACACACACTCATATATATGCATACACACATCTAAACATCCAAATGAGCTCTAGGTACTTTGAAATAGTCACCTTGGCAGATCATATAATTTCTGAAAATGTTGCCATTGCTCAAGAATGATGTGAAAGTCTTGTGGCTTGTCTTCAGACACACTGACTTAGATACTTTGCAAAGGTGGTCATTTTCCATGCTTAAAGGATATGCATGTGTTGTTGTTTCAGTATGCATGCATCCAAGTTTGCATATATGCTCAGAAGCACATTAGGTAATTATGTTTATATTTTAAAAGAGCCATAACATTTAAAACTGCCTCTGGTGAATAAGATGGGTGATCATTCTCTGTTGCTTCCTTTCATTCATTTCTCTTCATTAACACATTTGCAAGTGACTTTTTGGTGCTACTGTGTGTTAATGACCTTGTCAATGAGATAAAGATGAATAGGCAAGGAGATCAAGATGTACATTTCAGCACACTGTATTAAAATAAGAAAGGTTTGAATAAATTTTTCTTGGAACAATGATAAAGGAGCAACTCTCCCAACAGAGTCAGAAAGTAAGAGAATTCGGACAAAGAAGGTGGCCGCAGAGAGAAGAGCGGAGATAGGGGCCTCACAGGAGAAGGGACAGAGTGCCCTGTCAGGAGACGGCAGAGAACCAGTTCAGAGGCCCTTGTGATAATTACCCAAAATGAAGGCTAGCAAAGGCTGAGCCCATGCAGAGGAGGATAGAAAATATTTGGGAGCGATTTAAGAAAGAAAGGAGGGACTCTGTGTGAGAAGTACTACCAAAGACATGCTACAGTCATGAAGTAAATGACTGAAAATGGTTTTGTCTGTTTCATAAGCTCTCTCTATGCAGTTCTGATAATAAAGTTTATTATTCTGAACAATAGCCACATACTTGAATAAGCATATTAATTTGTAGTATGTAGGTTTGGAAGAAGAGTTCTTTTTACATTAAAAAATCTGTTTCAAGCTTTTATAGTCATTTGGAGATATATATATATATATATTCTATTTCTTAGCAATAATCCAGGTTGCAAAAAATGATACCAAATGACCTTAAGTCCAGCACTTAGCAAACCAGTGGATTTGTCTGTATTGAAGCTTAGGCTCTTCGTAGTATACTAGAGGCCTGGTGCATGACATTTGTGCACTGGGGGGAGGGCGCCCTTCAGCCTGGCCTGTGCCCTCTTATAGTCCAGGACCCCTTGGGGGATGTCCGCCTACCAGCTTAGGCCCACACCCTTAGGCCCGCTCCCAGTAGTGGGCCTAAGCTGGCAGGCAGACATCCCCCAAGGGGTCCTTAGTGTTGCTGTACTCACCAGCCAAGAGCCTGGCTTCTGGCTGAGCAGTGCTCTCCCTGTGGAAGCACACTGACCACCAGGGGGCAGCTCCCACGTTAAGCGTCTTCCCCCTGGTGGTCAGTGCGCATCATAGCGACCAGTTGTTCCACCATTTGGTTGATTTGCATATTAGGGTTTTATTATATAGGATTTATATAACAAATGATTGGTTCTTTCCATGAGTTGCAAATTTAAGCTTTTTTTAAATATATTTTTATTGATTTCAGAGAGGAAGGGAGAGGGAGAGAAAGATAGAAACATCAATGATGAGAGAGAATCATTGATTGGCTGCCTCCTGCATGCCACCTACTGGGGATCGAGCAACCCAGGCATGTGCCCTTGACCAGAATCGAACCTGGGACCCTTCAGTCCCCAGGCCAACCCTCTATGCACTGAGCCAAACCGTCTAGGGCTAAACTGGTTTTGAGTGCAACAAAATGGTGGTTTCTTTCATTGTCAAGGTTGTATTCTAAAGTATGCTTTTAATATGTGAAGACTCTCTGATGAGAACAAATTTTGTATAAAAAACAGATCTACTTACAAGTACAATCTATTTCACTTAAATTTGTGAGGAACTTGAGGAATGATATTACTTTTTCTTGGCTGTAGGAAAAAATTGCTCCAAATGTTAAATGATCCAAAATAGTTAAAAGTATTATTCTTTTTTCCCTCTAAACACATAGTGTGCTAATCAAGCACCCAAATACAGATGCTCCTCGACTTATGATGGGATTCAGTCCCCCTAAGCCCATTATAAGTTGAAAATGCATTTAGTAAACCTCACCTATCCAACATCATAGCTTAGTAGCTGGTTTCTACTGAGTGCTTAGTATTCCCGCATCAGTGCAAAGTCAAAGAAATGTAAGTCGAGCCCATCTGTAAGTCAGAGACCATCTGTAAGTCAGAGACCATCTGTATAGTGAATCGTGTTTAATAGGGCTTGTTGCATGGATCTTAATTTTGTAAGCCAAAGCATTACTCTTGAAACCTATTGACTTTAGCAGAGAAGTAAAATGAATTTAAATTCTGCCCCACCACGACAGTGCTAAAAAAGAGCTCAGCTATGTTTTGTCCCTTGATTCTGCAAATTTGTTTTACACTTTTAGCTTAGTCTTTGAGAAGAGTCTAGAATGTCACAAAACTCTGCCTGTCATTGTATTCTCATAGAGAAGGTCAGCAAATTTAGATCCACTTGTACTTGTGCGGTGTTTCTTGTTTTTAAATGAAGATGTTATAATGTGCATGCATTCACACTAACTCAAGCAATATAATTAATGTAATTTTCCTAGTAAGTATGTATTGGAAACTGTTTTGAGATGTCACCTGTTTTAACAAAAACTCTGTCTTTTTTCCCTTGTAGATCATACTAAAGAGGAAAGGACAGTGTGCTTGGTTAGAGTAAAGGACGAGGTCATTAGCCATATTGTATATACCGTCCAGCAACCCCCACAAAAACCCCTCAGCCACAAGACATCCACATATTGCATGTTAACCAGAAGAGAAGACAACATGGAAACCCACTGCACACTGTTGCCTGTACACTTTGTACATTTAATTGATATTCGTGCTGAGGTGATATACCTGTCTATAAAAGAACAACATCGTCTTTCTTTTCTAGCACAGAGTTATGCATTAAAAGATGCATACCTAATTCGTTTCCTAATAGATTCATGCCATCTTGAAAAGACAGACTATGGTGTAACCACGATTCTCTTATGTATTGGTACGTCTGTAGACCAAGGTATAATTTTTTAAAAATAAGTTTATTTCTTTCAAGGTTTACAAATAACAAAGGTGCACCTTGTATTTAAAATTGCCATTAGAGGTGAGAGCGTGCATGCACAGTCATTTTTGTTTAAGAGTAATATTTTTAATGTAATAGATTGTAAGATGCGGCGAGGGAGGGATCTGACAGAGATGAATGTGCCAAGCAAAACCACAACTGTGTATCTTTTAAAGCACATCATGGCTTTAAGTACCATGTTGTAAAGGATTCTCATGAAGTGCCATAGACTGTACATCAAATTAGAGTATTATTTCTTCAGTGTTATTGTTTTCAGAGCCACCTTTTGTTGCTTATTTGCTAGTACTAATCAGTCAAAGGGCACCATTCTTTTTTTTCTTTTTTTTTTTCTTTTTTTTGGAAACCAAAGCTGTCTCAGAAATGGCCAATGTAACCACAGTAACAATAGAACAGCACAACACAATTTCTCTCAATACAGATAAACTCACACATACTGGAGATATATATAATAGATTATATATATATATATATATAATTATTTTAATGCATTGTAGTGTAATATTTATGCATACTATACTGTCTAACATGATATTCAAAAGGGATATGCCATTTCTGAGACACGATAACAAAAAAATGTTTGAGGAAATTATTTTGCTTCTATTTATAGCTCTGTCAAAGTCAAAAGACTATAAATGCTTTGCAAAAATGGTTCCACATTTGCTTAAATGCTTCACCACAGTCACGTTGAAAATAGTGACTCTAAACAAAGAAGAAAGCAGCACTGTCATCAGATGCATGATAAACCAAAATATGAAAACGGGAGGTGTTTCATTTACCTAGCAATGGGGTGGGCTACATACTTGGGGGGATTTTATATGTGATTTCTTTTGTTTTGTTCAGATTAACTGCTTATAGCCTTAGAAAGCCTTTTACAAAATTATAAAAAAAAATAGATGTGCATTCAGTTTTTAAGAATGGATTCATCCAAAGGAATTCCCTTTTTGTGGTTTGGGTGTTGCAGCTAGTAAGGGTATTTTTGCTCTGGTCAGCAGTTCTGCCAGCTGCTGAAGTAGGGGCCAGGTCACTGGTAGTTATAGTGTGGAATGGGAGAGGTGAAAGTTCAGTTGTAGAACTTTCCATACTTCCAAGTTTACTGCAAGTTTTTATGCTTGAGAGAGATGCTTTCTAATATAAGACTGATGTGTTGATTTTACTGATTGTACTGTACATCTATTAAAGCCTTAGATTATTACATTACGGGTTGGAACCCATACCAATGTAATTTCAATCGTGTTAAGAGAGTAATGGTGACTTCACATGTTATTGTAGTTAGTTACATTATAGAATATTACTTATTTTTCTTGTTAAAATGTAGTTTTTCATTTCCTACACTTATTAGATTTCATTTTGTATTAACAATTGAATACCATTTCAGTTTATAGACTCTTGTTTTATTAGATTTTACTGATGAATTTTTCAAAATACAAAAAAAAACTTTAAAGTAGTTTTTCCTTCATAACATACTCAGTTTTGAATTACATGTAGTGTCATATGAATATTCGTATTATTGTTAACTAAATGATTTATATTTTACTGATTTAATATTAAAGTGTAAGAATGTCAGTCATTGTTAGTTCTTGTCTAGTTTTCATTAAAAGAACAAAGATCTTTTATATGGATATCTTATAAATATATAATCATTGCTAAGTAAGAAGTTAAGTTGTTGCTATCGCAACAATCCTGGCAGACAATTGAGTAATATTTTGATGATTTATTTTGTTTGTAATTAGTTATTATAAGAGGATCTCTAGAACCTAGATATTAGAATAAAATTTATTTTCTACTGTATCCATTTCAAATGTTAAAGTATTGTTTAATATTTTTGAAATCCCTGAATATCAGGCCTTGTTATAAATAAGCTGCATAATCAATAAATAGAACAAGGGACTTTTTGTTGATAATCCAAATACTCAAAGTTTACGTAATGAGAATTAAAGCGTGTGTGCAAACTCTTGAGGGTTGATTATGCTGCAATTGAGCATGTTGGGACGTCTAGAGAGAAGGTTGACTTTTTGCACTTCTGTATATAGTCAAAAGAGAGAAACCTGTATAATAGTAAGATCTTATTTTGAATAAAAACGTCTATAATTACAAGGAGTTTTGTTAAGGCTAATAAAATGAGACTGAGCAAAATTGCTTGCAAAAGTGGCACCGAGTTAGCACTCCGTACCCCTTCAAACATTTGCTTTGCTTTTTGTGGACAGCTTGTAGTTTGCCAGGATTTTTTCAGCTGGAAAGATAGGCCATCCTTCCGAGATCTCATGACTGACAAAAACTCCACTGGGCCAAATCTGCCTGAAGACCATTACCAAAAATAGCAGGTACTTCAACCATTAAGGTGAAATCATGGATCAGATATTCCTTACATTTTTCAAAACTACTGCATGTTTAAAGCTTCTACAACAACAACAACAAAAAGGAGAGAAAGAACTATACTAAGGACCTATTATTCTAATCAGTTTCTGCCAATTTCAGTGGTTTATTGTTCACACGCGCACACACATACACACACACACACACACACACACACACCAATCTTCAAAACAAGTAATGACTTTCACAAAATTGAAACTATAAACAGGCAAACCAACAGCACAGTGTAGCTCTAGTTGTTCTGTGATTGTTTTTTAATTGCTGTAGCAAGCCTGTTCTTTCAGCAGGTGAAAAGGTAAAACACAGTTCAAAGTTCATGGTTCTAATTTGCAACTCAGAAGCACTCAAAAAGTGAATGTGGTCAGGGGCACTTGTTTAAGGAATCTGTGTAGCCAGCCCTCGCTCCCGCTGGCTCCCGCGTTGCACTTACCGGAAACCCCACCCCTTTCATCTGCTGACAGGACAGATGTGCTTGCTTTTACTCTTATGTAATCACAACTTACTTTCTGCTTGTAGTTGCTTACAATTATGTATTTTGTCTTGGGCTGCGATTTGTTTTACGCTTCTTTTATTATTACCGCAGTAGTTGACTTTGCTGTATGGAAAAATAAAGTGAAATTGCCCTAATAAAACTTCTCTTTCTTAAGTATCTTTGTGTCTCTGAGATTGAAGAGTAAATTTTTTTTGCGCCTTTCACATACGTGTGTGTGTGTGTGTGTGTGTGTGTGTGTGTCTGTCTGTCTTTACGAACGCATCGTTATGAAAATGCATCATCCGGTTTTAACTGACTGCAAGGAAGGTGATGCATCATTGTCTTTCTCGCTGACCCTCCTTTGATACCAGAAATGAGAATGTGAATCCTGATGTGTTGCCATCCTACACCCATCGCTTCCTGGGAGATCTTGCCCTCCCCTCCCCTGACACTCTAAGTGCCGTGTGGTAGGACTTTAGGTGTAGCGGGGAAACTATAAGAGAAAAAAGAAATTGTCTTATTAATTCTAGATCACTGTCTTTCTATTAAAGACACTTTACTTGCCCGACTCCCCCAGGAGTCTACTAACACTGGAAATCAGGCAATTTAAGAGAATATTTCAATAAAGACAGAGTGATTACACTTAATTTAGAGGGACCAGAGAGTTCACACACACACACACACACACACACACACACACACACACACACAGCTGAGCCAAGGCATGACATAACTCACTCTTTTTAAAATATATATATTTTTTAATTGATTTCAGAGAAGGGAGAGGGAGAAAGAAATATCAATGATGAGAATGATTGATCATTTGCCTCCAGCATGCCCTCCACTGCAGATCAAGTCTGCAACCCTAGCATGTGCCCTGACCAGGAATTAAATCATGACCTCCTAGTTCATAGTTCAATGTTCAACCACTGAGCCACACCGGCCAGGCCATAACTCACTCTTGATAGTGCCTTTGTGTGTGTTTGCGTGAATTTTTTAAAGGGTGAATTAAAAACTTGGTTGAACTGAGGCCACGTTTTCCATATGGTGTTGGCTTTCTGTTTCCAGAGACGGCCAGTGAAAGCCAGAGTTGCAATGTGGAAAAATGTTCTAATTTGATCAGGTAGTGCACTGTCTGTGACTGTGCCGCTTGGTATTTGGTCAAAGCTGCAAATTCCCCTTGCAGGTCAATGATCTTCTAAACTTGCAATAATGTTAGTCTGATATTTATAATTAATACAATTCTGTTCCTGGTTGAGTTCTAACGAACATTCCTGTTATCCTGAGTAGACCCAACTACTCAAGGTGCTGCTTATCAACAAGAGAGCAGCTGCCCTAAGTGATGATTCTCTAAAGCTGGGCTTTACAGCTTTATTTTAGTGTCACAGCAAAACATCCGGCTCTCCAATTAGTGGCAGTAACTTTGATATCTTTCTTTTTTTTTTTTATTGTTTTTACTTAAAAGTGAGGATAATGGGTTTTTCACAGCAAATTAAGGAAACAAACCAGGAAGCAGTTTCAATAGAAAAGTACAAGTTAAGGCAGAGTGATTGTTTGAAAGGCGCCTGGATTCCAATCCCAGTTGTCATCTACTAGCTGTGGAATACATACCAGGCAACTTCTCCTCTCCGATACTCAGAGAAGTGTGACCTAAGCCGGCCAGGGTATCTGGGCCCCTGGGAACACATGGTTGGATACATGAACCATTCAGGGCCATTGGAGATTAATGGCAATCCTGGAAGAGGAGGTCCTTCTCTGGGAGAGAAGAGTTAAAGTGCTGAGGACCATCTAACCCTGTAACTTCTAACGTCCCTCTTTAGACACCTGGTGGATAAAGCCCAAACGAAATTAAAGACATCAAAGAGGAAAAACGAAAGGAGGTCGGGGAAAGTCCTGACCAAGGGACTGCAGCTCCTGGTCACAGGTGGCCAAGTAAGGTCTTTTCAAAAAATAATTTTATAGAATTTATTGGGGTGACATTGGTTAATAAAATTATATAAGTTTCGGGTCTGCAATACATCATATGTATATTGTATTGTGTGTTCACCACCCAAACTCAAGTCTCCTTCCATCACCATTTATCCCCCCTTTACCCTCTTCTGCCTCCCCACCTCCCACCTTCCTAAAACGCTGGTAATCATCATACTGTTGTCTGGGTCTGAGAAGGTTTTGTTTTCTTGTTTTGTTTTGTTGCTTATCCCTTAACCTTTTTCTTTTTTTTTTTAGTTCTTTTTTTTTCCTTATATTTTTTATTGATTAAGATATTACATATGTGTACCCTCTCTCCCCCCCCCCCCCGCTCATCCCCTCACCCCCCCGTTGTCCGTGTCCATTGGTTAGGCCTATATGCTTGCATATAAGTCCTTTAGTTGATCTTTCCCCCTTGTCCCCACCCCTCCCCTACTTTCCCTCCAAGGCCAGACAGTCCAATCAAAGCCTCTCCGTCTCTGGATCAGTCCTTGTTCATCAGTTTATGTTATTCATTATATTCCACAAATGAGTGAGATCCTGTGGTATTTATCCGCTCTCCAGTTCCATCCATGCTGTGGCAAATGGTAAGAGTTCCTTTTTCTTCTTCCTCTTCTTAAAGAATACCTTTCAGCATTTCATATAATGCTGGTTTGGTGGTGATGAACTCCTTTAGCTTTTTCTTATCCGTGAAGCTCTTTATCTGACCTTCCATTCTGAACGATAGCTTTGCTGGATAAAGTAATCTTGGTTGCAGGTTCTTGCTATTCATCTCTTTGAATATTTCTTGCCACTCTCTTCTGGCCTGCATGGTTTCTGTTGAGAAATCAGCTGACAGTCGAATGGGTACTCCCTTGTAGGTAACTGACTGTCTTTCTCTTGCTGCTTTTAAGATTCTCTCTTTATCTTTTGCTCTTGGCATTTTAATTATGATGTGTCTTGGTGTGGTCCTCTTTGGATTCCTTTTGTTTGGGGTTCTCTGCACTTCCTGGACTTGTAGGTCCATTTCTTTCACCAGGTGGGGGAAGTTTTCTGTCATTATTTCTTCAAAAAGGTTTTCAATATCTTGCCCTCTCTCTCCTTCTGGTACCCCTATAATTCTGATGTTGGTACGCTTGAAGTTGTCCCAGAGGTTCCTTACACTGTCTTCATATTTTTTGAATCTCTTTTCTTTTTTCTTTTTCGGTTGGGTATTTTTTGTTTCTTTGTATTTCAAATCTTTGACTTGATTCTTGGGATCCTCTTGTCTGCTGTTGGATCTCTGTAAATTATTCTTTATTTCAGTCAGTGTATGCTTAATTTCTAGTTGGTCCTTTTTCATGTCCTCCATGGTCTCACTATACTCCTTGAGGGATTCATTAAATTTATCGGCGGTTTCCATAAAATTCTTGAAAAACCTTATAAACGTGGCCTTGAACTCTATATCCAGTCGTTTGCTTTCCTCCGTTTCTGCCATTTGTGACCTGTTTCTTTGTCTCTGCATTTTGGCTGCTTCCCTGTGTTGATAGAGTGGCCCTGCGCGCCAGGTGTCCTGTAGGGCCCAGTAGCTCAGCCTCCCCAGTTACCTGGGGTGGACACTCTTGGTGCACTCTTGGTGCCTTGGTTGTTGTAGGATCACTGGGAGGAACTGACCTCCAGTCCAATTGGCTGTGGGAATCAGCTGTGTCTGAAGTGGGAGAATGGTCCCCCTCTGACCACTGGGTACAGTGGCTCCTGGATCTAAGGAGGTGCTAATTCAGCCTCTGCCTGAGGCCACACAGCAGGAGCCACGAAGAGGCTCAGCTGTGAAGCAATGCAAGCCGCTGCAGGGCCTTGGGCCTTCTCTTGGAAGTTCCGGGTCTGCCTGGCTGGGCTGTAGTTAGGTACATTCACATGCAAAAGCCTCTGCTGCAGCCTGGGTGGGGCGGGGTCTCAGGGAGTCAAAGGGCGGAGAAAGCAGCTATGGTGATTCTCTGCGCCCGGAGTCGCGTGTCTCAGTGTCCGGGTAACGGCTGCAAGCACCTCTGAGGGAAAGCCGCCCTCAAGTTCGCCCGCTGCCGCCTGACAGAGCAGCCTCTCCCCGTATGAGACCTGGGTCCCCAGAGACTTCCCGGCACCGGAGTTCAGAGCAGTCAGGAGCTTGTGATTCAAAAAGACAGCCGCATCCTCAGGTGCCAGCCCCTTTCTGCTCGCGCGCGAGCTGCCGCCGTACCTCTGCACTCAGCCTCCGCAGCTCCTCTGGCTCTCAGCGTGCTTTTTTTTTCTTCTAGTTGTAGAAATTACACTCAGCCAGCCTTCTGGTTGTTCTGGGCGGTGTTTGCTCCGTCCTTTGGGATATTTTTCAATTGTGTGAGGCGACTATTTCCTGGTGTTTATCTATGCCGCCATCTTAGTTTCTCTCTGATATCTTTCTTTTAACAATGTCCTAATATTTTCATGTTAAGTGCATTTAATTTTATTAATCACAACATATACATGCGTTTGTAAATGGTGTTGAAATATGCTCCAGATGCTTAGTGTTCAGAAGGAGTTATTACTACAGTGACCACTAGGGGTCCTCAAGTCACAGGACGGGAGTGTGTTTTAGAAGTCTTTAGTTTCTTCTTTGGGAAACAGTATCATTTGCAAGAGCTATTATTTCATTACAGACCCTTGACCCTCACAGAGGTCCCACTTTGGAAAGACCCTGAAGGTCAGTGACATGTGGCCATCTATTATTTCACTGAGGCACTCTTTTGAAGAGTCGCTTCCTTCAAACAGCAAACAGCCACTTAACATGTACCTGTTAAGTGGGACACTCAGCAAGATTTTGTTACTTCATTAATTGTTATTACTCTGTTCCCTGGTGAGTCTGAGGCAGTTGCTCTAATATTGGAGGTACTCTATATGTTCTGGAAAAATATTATAATATTTTTCAAGAATTTGGAAACTTTTGAAAGCCTAGAATACACCCACTTTAAATGTTCAAAGTCTATTAACATCAGGACGAGCTCCAAAAATGTGAAATACAGTGATTCAAATGCCCAAGGATTGTTTAGAGTTCTCTTGATCTGTCCAAAAGATACTGGGCCTCATGGAAATGATTAAAGCAGTCATTGCTGGCCGTGGCCCAGCCTCCGGCACATCCTTCTGGCCATGGTTGGTCCTCACAAGGAGCCGGCCCTAGATGGGGCTGCGGCATTGGCAGCACTTGGGGTGGGTGGTGAATCTAAAGCTACCTGCGGAGTGTGGCTGTGTGAGTCCACGCATGCCCCAGAGTTCCCCTCCAAACTTCTCAGGAGTTGGACTTCATTTGGACCCACTGGGTCCTGTGTGTTCTGATCCCCAGAAGAGCAAAAGCCCGATGCGTGCTGGGGCTGACCAAGGCCTGGGGTTCAGGAACTCTCCTCCTTCACACCCTCTGTAGCTCCCTCAGTGTTGTTTGCACCTGTCCTGGACACCCGTCATCCTCAGCTGCCCTGTCCTACCCCAGCCCGGTGACCTAGGTCACCCAGGGGACAGGACTGACTATCTCCTTTTTGTCTTCTGAGGAATCGGGCCCTCAGTTCTCTCCCCTTTTGCTACCTGAGCGTTTTCTTTGTTCAGGTAATATTTTGCCTTTGCTAATTAAATGCGGGGAAGTGTGGGGTGGGGATAGCCTGCTCTTGAAGTTACCATTTTAAGAAAAAATAGCCGTGGCAGTTAAAACACCGATGAAATCTGTTACTACTAGTAACTTATTTAGGTCTTTCAGAAATGACTTACGGAAGCAAGAATGATCAGTTGTTGTTTTTTCTCTCCCCAGTTGGGTTTCATAATGACAAAACAGAATTCTTTTTTTGACAGATAAAGAATAAACCAGGGGGTTTATGCACGGTGGTTGGGAGCCTCCCGGTTGCTATGTAAATTCTAACTGCCACTCTCCCTCACGTTGGCCCCTGGGGTCAGCCCGGGGTGCTCAGCACCTGAACTTGGAACTGAGAAGAGCTCCGTGGCCGGGTTAAGTTGCAGCTTTGGGTGGGCTTGTGTGATTTCACTGCACTGAGCACAATCTCGCCCGAGAGAAACTGTAACTATTGCAACAAATGCCTAGGCCATGGTCATGATGAACACACCTCAAATCCAAGCTGCAGAAGAAAACATGCTTCCTGGGAGGGCCCCATATCTGGGGGACTCCTCAGGCCCAATGCCCCGCTTAGTAAATGTGCCCTCGCGCTAAACAGTTGCTATGAGGGGGTTAAAGGATGAGTGATATCCTGCCACAAGTTCTAACTAAAAGGTAATCGCTTGGACCTTGATAACTATGACCAAGATTGTCCATTGCAGACAGGATACCCAAGTTCATAATGGACTTAGAAACCAGCGGTGATGGTGGCTCTGAAGGCCTGGAAATCGGTGGGCAGTCCGCAGAAGTACACACTGAACTTAAACTTAGAGCAATGACAGGCCGTCAAGCCAGACATTTAGCCAAGCAGACTTCCCAAGTTCATTTACAATGACACACAGCTCATGAGTCTGGAAGAGATGATCAGCTTACTCTTGCCCAGCCATAGAGTAAGAGTGGCAAAGCTAAGCAGAAAACCTAGACCCCTGGAAGTCCCATAGTATGACATAACTTGAAGTTGAAGATGAAGGTAGAAAGACATATGAGGAATTAGAAGCCTGAGCAGAGGCTGAACAAAAGAAGCCTTAGTAATTGCCATGGAGCAGTCAAACCCTGGACACCGGGGCCTCACCATAGGAAGAACCGCTCTGCTCGCCCTGCTTTGCTTTACCCCTGCCTGGGCCCCTTCCTCTTTCACAAGTTCAACCACTGGTGTGTGGGCTCTGAGATATAGCAAACTGGTAACATCTGGGAGGAGGGGCTAAGGAATTGGGGCCGAGGAAAGGGCTGGTTATGACAACTTTGTGCACAGTAAAGATAGGTAGGAACCAAACTGCATAGGAATAGGCTATAACTTCCTAAAATGATTATTTTTTTAAGACATGCATTGAAAACGTCCTTCAACTCATAAATGTCTAGGCTGCTCACTAGAAATGGCACTGAAGCCCGGGAGCCACTGGGTGGGTAAGATCAAGGGTTCTGGAATCAGACCACCTGGATTCATTTCTCAGCTCTTCGACCTTGGAAACTTCTGACTCAGTTTCCACCCCGAGAAGATGGAAATAGTAATGCGAGTATGTACCTTGCAGGACCGTTGAGTGGTTCCCAGTCTCTGCTGCAGATTGGAATTACCTGGGGGATTTTTAAGCATTATCGATGCTTGGTCCCTAACCTAACACATTCTGATTTCATTGCTATGAAGGCAACCACTGGGTTAATATAAGAATAAAGTGCCTAGAACAGTGCCTGACATATAGCAAGCAATGGACACATATCAACTATGATTGCTATTTTGTCATTACCCATTTTGCTAATTACTGCACTTAATCTTCAATTTTCATCCTAGTTCTTGGGTTACACATCCCTTTCAAAGCAGCCATATCCACACTATCTCTCTTTCCTGTTCAGCAGTGATATTTTTTTCTCCCTGTAATTTGCCACCACAACAGGTCCTGCCCATTGCTGCACATGTAGTGAATATCTCAAAAGTAGAACAAAGTCCTTCTGACTCACTCTGAAAATGTTTATTTCATGTTCCCGCATGGTATGATCACAGACCACAACCCATGTCAAATTGAAAGTGACTGTTTGAATGTAACCAAGATTAACTAGTTGAATTCCCCTTTTATTTCAATTGTGCTCAAGAACAAATAATAGAACAGATGCAAGCATCCTCATGAAAACTGTGCTGTTAAAGTATTTAAAGTATGTTATTATATTTATTGAAATAATATTTCTAATTACATTGGAGCAGCACTGATATACTGCCATACAATATTTTATCATAGGCTTTTTTAGGTGCTTGTATTAGCACTACTCAGTTCCATAAACACATTAAAAATCGAGTTTCATGCCAGGCACCATGCTAGGCTCTGGGAAGATTGAATGGCAAGAACTGCTCAGAGTAATGCCTATAGAAAGATATACAGAACACTGAAAGCCCCCTGAGGTAGTATTTCCAACCTCTCACACTTGTCTCAAACCCTTTAGGTATGACACAAAACAATTAGAATGCGATTAAATGAAAACCACCCTCTCGAATACAATAATATAACTACCCTACTCATTATCCAACTCCTAGTATCCTTAAAAATTGAATATTAAAAACTATTTATGAATACATGTTTATTTCAGCATTTTTAACAATACTAAAACCAAGAACAGTTTTTGTTTCAATCATTAATTAATAACTAAGCAAAGTATTATCGAGTTATGTGCTTAAAAGCCATTTTCTGAAAATTATTTAATTACATGGGAAAGTAATTTTAGTGGCAGGATTATATGGTACTTTTTAACTACTCTAAGTTTTCAAAATTACTATTTGTTTTAGTAAATATTTATTGTTTTTCATTTAAATTATTTCATATCATTTTCCTTTATTTTTTACTTTGAATTCATTTTCATTGTTTCATAGACCACTCACCATTTAAGTAAGTTTGTCAAATTTAGAATATAAAAATGCACTGTAAAGCATGATGTCTTGCCAAATTATGTAAAAAATGTATGTTGTTTTATGGAAGACTAATAAAACAATGCTAACAAAACTCCTCTTATAATAATCTTTGGTCTTAAATCTCTAAAATTATACCTAGTTTCTGTGTGATCATATCATCCCCTGTATACATATTATTTATAGCACACATTTCTATTTAAAATTAATTAATATGTCAATCTATTTAGTGGTTATCCCTTCTCCCTCCCCTCTCTCCAACAGGTACCCTAATTCATCACAATTGGTTAATATACATTTATTATAATTTGATTGTGAAAGACAACGAAGTGTGTGCAACAGACCTTAAGACAAATTTGCTAGCAGGGTCACTATATTAACCAAGGAGATGAGGACCAGGTGCTGCTCTCCAAGGAGGTGACATTTGCTCGGAAACCTGGATGACAGGACGGTCTAACCTCACTATGGTTGCATACCCTTTCAGCCATCTTTCCTGTCACATGTCACCTCGTCCTTTCCACTAACTTAAATGCCACTGCACACAGAAGCATTCTTTTCCCTCCTGACACCATGAATGCAACTTTATTTCTTGCTCTATTTTCTTAGAGCTTATTGCTTTGACCACTATTTCATTACTTTTTTATTCTTCCTGATATTACAGGCTCATTGTTGACAACTCTGAATCTCCCCAAAGAAAAGGTACTTTCTTACCAGCAGGAGCCAGTCTTAGTCCCTCTCTGTGTGGCGCTTGCTGCCTTAGGACCAAGTTCTGCAGTTGGGAGGCACTGGCCTCCATAGAAAATGCAAAGTGGGAATATTCTACCCAACTCTACTTTTCAGGCTGTCAAAACAATGCAACTGCTGATTATCTAGAAAGATGAATAGAATCTCAATATTTTCCATTTTTTAAAAAATAATCTGGAGAAATGAGCTGGTATTTCCCAGGCCGCAGCCCACTCCACACTCCCTTTATTGTACCACCAAGTAGAGTAATTTGGAAGTGTTTAATTAAAACTTCCCTCCCTTCTTGAATACGAAAACAAATGTGATTACCTAACCCATTGTCTCTAGAGAAGATAATGTAGGAAAAAAATATTCTGATTGGTGTGGTATACCTTATGAATGTATTCTTATAAGGAGTCTGTGGTGAGTGAGAGAGCATATAGTCACAATCTTTCCATACTCTTTAAAATATTCCTAAGTCAGACATTCAAAGATTGTTGCCTTGCATGCAAATGCCGTTTCCTATCATCAGCTGAAATGTTTTTATTTATGTATTTGCTCCTTTTCCCAGGCGCCTAAGGCCTGTGGGTTCATTACCATCAACAGCGGAGCAGAGGAGGAACATAAGCCAATTACTTATGAATGAATTATAAGAATTGCAGTGGAAATGGATTCGTACAGAATATTCACCTGCAGTCTGAATGCTTTTGAATGTCCTTATCTTGTTTTAATTATGTGGTCCCTTTGTTTTCCTCCCTCCTCCCATTATATTACTGCACAAGGCTCTGAGCTCTGATCATGCTTTTTGGCTTTCTCGGCTCCCAGCAGATCCCTCGTTTTGGAAAGGCACATGAAAAGATGTATTGAACAATTATTTCATCTGATGTGACTTAAAAGGGCCTGGAAGCCACTCTATTTCCCTACAAACAGTTCTCCCACCTGTTCACTGCTCATTAACAACCCCTGAATAAGAGATGACATTTTTCATTCTCTGGTTAATGAGATTTAAATACTTTATAAGAGACTTTATGGGAAAATGACTTAAATTCATATTAGCTTATTTCTGTCCCCTCTCTCTTTCCACCCCTCTCTCTCCCACCCTTTCTTTACCTTTTATCCCCCGTCCTTTCTTTTGTAAGAATTTAGAGAATGCCAATCTGTGCCAAGCACCATGGTGGACACTGAGAACAGTAAGATTGCTCTGAACCAGTCTCCATGCTCAAGGAACCCAAAGAAGAGTTGGGAAGATATATGTTTCAACAAATAGCTGTAGTAAATCTGGTGGGTGATATACTCAAGGCAGGCTGTGTGGGGAAGGAGAGAGAAAGGTCATCCTAAGGAACAATGGAGGAGACAGACCCAGAAGAAGAGTCTAGGGAACATAAAATCCCCTAGCTTTACAATTTTTCCTCTCATTTCAGTGTCATGCAACCTTCTAAAACTTATATCAGCCCGGCTGGTGTTGCTCAGTGGTGGATGGTCTACCTATGAATCAGGAGGTCAGGGTTCTATTCCTGGTCAGGGCACATGGCCGGGTTGTGGGCTCAATCCCCGGATAGGGGGTGTGCAGGAGGCAGCTGATCAATGATTCTCTCTGATCATTGATGTTTCTATCTCTCTCTCCCTCTCCTTTCTTCTCTGAAATCAATAAAAACTATACTTAACTAGAGGCCCAGTGCACGAAATTTGTGCACTGGGGGTGGGAGAGGACCTCAGCCCGGCCTGTGCTCTCTCACAGCCCAGGATCCCCTGGGGATCAGGCCTAAGCTGGAACATAGACATCCCTCTCGCAGTCCGGGGCTCTCGAAGTCCAGGACACCTTGCTCCTTACCACCTGCCTACCAGGGAGGTGGGAGAAGCTCACACCACCTCTGCTTCGCTCGCCAGCAGTGAGCCGGCTTCTGGCTTGGGGGGCTGTGGGGAGTGTGACTCAACCAGAAGCGGGGCTCCCTGCCTCTTAGCGCTGGCCCTGCCCACTGGTGGAGAGGCATCTGGGGCCAGGTCAGCTGTGGGAGGGGCTGTGGGAGGTAGAGGCACCACAGTTGCAGCCCATCCAGCCTCTGCAGCGGCTCCGGGACTGCACCACCTCGTCTCCCTGCCTCTGCAGACAGGGCAACACTGGGCCCGGGACCAGGCTCGCACCACGGCCTCTCCCGCTGCCTCTGTGGAAAGGGGGTCGCCGGGATGCCATGGCTGGCCTGGTGGCGCAGGCTCGCTGGCCCCACCTACTGGTCGTTCCAGAAGGTTGTCTGAATGACATCCAGAAGGTCATTTGGCTGTCCGGTTTAATTAGCATATAACTCTTTTATTATTATAGGTAGATAAATACATAAATACATACATAAATACATACATCATAAATAAATAAATAAATAAATAAATAAATAAATAAATAAATAAATGTTTTATCATGCTCATAAGGATAAAGGAGAACATTACCATTTGCCTTCTGTAATTGCACAATACCCAAACCTACATTTCCTTATCCCTGTTTACATGATAAAGTATTATTCAGTCATGAAAAAAATAAAATCTCGCCATTCATGACAATATAGATGGATCCTGAGAGCATTATGCTAAGTGAAATAAGTCAGACAAAGAAAAATATCATATGATCTCACTTATATGTGGAATCTAAAATCAAGAATATAGCAAAGCTTAACTCATAGATACAGAGAACACATTGTAGTTGCCAGAAGTCAAGGTTGGGGGTGGGCTAAATGGGTGAAGGTGATCAAAAGGTATAAACTTCCTGTTAAAAAGAAATCCTTGGGATCTAATATACAGCGTGGTGACTATGTTAGTAACACTTTATTGTATATTTGAAAGTTAAGAGAGTAGATTTTAAAAGTTCTCTTGAGAAGGAAAAATTGTAACTATGTGTGGTGATGAATATTAACTAGACTCACTCTGGTGGTCATTTTGCAATATATATAAATATTGAATCATTATGTTGTATACCTAACAATTATATAATGATACATGTCAATTATATCTCAATTAAAAACTTATTGCTAAAAATATTAATTTTTATAAAAATCTTCATTTCTCACTGCTCTATAATAAAAATAAATTTAAAAAAAGAAGCGGCTTACGAAAAATGGCATGAATGCATGTTGGATTCAGGATGGAAAAGCTGGACTGTCAATCAGCTGTGCTTCCTACACAATTGGAGATGCAAGAGGTGCATATTACTGGCTTCTAAAGGGATAGTAAGAAACATAAAATACAGAGATTGAAAGGAGTGGGATTTGTAATTGACTGGATATGGAGGGAAAATAGAAAGAGGAAGCAGACAAGTATGACTCTGAATTTTGTGTGTGACCCGTTGGAAAGCCATAGGATTGATGGAAAGAGAATGGGAATTTAATAGGGATATAAATAAACTCCCGTTTATCAGGTTGAATCTTAAGTGTTTTAGAATCTCTGTGAGGATAGGATCAGCTCACAATGGGAACCATATCTGAAGACATGTAGTTTCCCAATAGGCTTTATTTTTATCTATCTATCTATCTATCTATCTATCTATCTATCTATCTATCATCTATCTATCTATCTATCTATCTATCTATCTATCTATCATCTATCTATCCACTTGCTTGAAGAACCTCAGATTTAAGAAGCATTCACTCCAAAGTCATTTATGTAATTCAATTCAATAAATTTTACTGTTCAACAAATGATAACATTAAGAAACATTCATAGGACCACCAACAGAGGTCAAATAAATGAGATTATTTTTTAAAAAAACCTTTTAGAAAGTTGTAAGAAAAAAGACTGACAGCCCATTAGTAAAACAAGCAAGGGATTTATCCAGATATTTTCTAAAAGAGGATATTCAATGCAAGTTAAAAATAAAATGAGATGCTACTACAAACCCACTCCAATTGCTAAAATGAAAAAGTCTGACCATGTCAAGTGTTGGCAAGAATGTGAAGCAAATGAAACACTCATACACTTCGGAGTAGAATACAAATTGATAGACCACTTTGTAAAAGGATTTAATGTAACTGAAGTTGAAGACCCATATAACCTATGAACCAGCAAATCCACTCCTAGGTTTATATCTAACAAAAATGTCTGCAAATGTACCATGGGACGGGCATAGAGAAGCGTTTTTAGAAACTTCCCCAAACCAGAAATAACCAAAGTATTCATCAACAATAGGTTAGATGAACAAATAGTAATATAGCCATAAAACAGAAAAATATTGAGCAGTGAATATAAGCTAATCAAGCTACGTGCAACACAGAATGTTGACCAAATAAAGTAAAACATAAAAAAAATCACTGTGACACTGTTATATAAAATTAAAATTCCAGCAACATTATAGTATTTAGAGATGTATATTTAGGCGTTAAATGTAAAGGACAGCCAGGGTTGGGATTGTAATTGAGAAGGGACAACTAGGATGTTTGTCAGCATGAGCGCCAATGCTGTATTTCTTGATCTGAGTGACGGTTTACATAAGTGTTCCTTTTATTATAATGTGTTAAACTGTACATGTGTGTTCTATGTACTTTTTTGTATACTCGCTATATTTCACAATTAAAATGTTTACAAAAAGCAGAAAAGCAAAAAGGAATAAAAAAGGTATGAAGTAAATGTAGAAGAAAATATTAACATCTCTTGGCATGAAAGACTCATGCTAGGAAGCTAGGAGTTAATTTTTACAGATAATAATTACAAATATACTGGTTTGGTGTGTGTGTTTTTTTAAAAAAATAAAACAAAATGATTTCCTTGGGTCACAGAATTTTTCCCTTTACCAAAAAATTTCAATAAATGAGAAAAATAAGTGTAGAAAGGAATATTTTACATCTAATTACACTTAAAGTTATAAATAAACAGTAGAGGAAACTATATTCTTCTTGACTTTGACTCTTTCTCAAACGCTTAATTAGTCTCACAAGTGAGACAGCAAAAAGGAAACGCAGGAGAACGGACAATAAAACCCAAACTGCAGCAACAAGCCACGTCTCACTACTGTTCTCCACGCCCAGGGAAACGGGGGCCTCGAAGTAATTTCGTCTTTTCTCTGATCCACAGAGAACAAACTGTGCTATTTATGAAACGTGAAATGGAAAGTCACTGGATCCCTCACCTACAGAAATATATATCCTATTTTGCTTTTTAAAAAAAATCAAATACATTTTTGGGCCCAGTTCAGAGTCATCAATCTATGGTCATGTTTACCTTCAAAATTTGTTTGGCAAGCTTAGATTCTCATGAAAAGGAAGGCCCAAGATGGTTCACACTCACATATTCTTGATATTTTAGTTCGTTGTTTGGGTTCTGAGGTAGTTTTTAAGTAGCTACTTATCATCTTGTTTCTGTGCACTTTTTTTTTTTTTTTAAGCTAACTGCGGAAAATGTGGGCAGTGAACATTTCCAGCAGATGTCAGTGTTGGCGTTTGATGTGATCTAGGGAGGCCTCAAACCCAGGGCTTTGCTGTGAAGATGAGCAGAATCCTGTGCAGATCCTTAATTCTTGCGAAGTGTGGAAAGGTATTCTTGATGAATTATGTTCTTTTGTGAGATATTATCTTCAGAAGTATATTGCTGTAGGATAGGGAATAGATATGGCTTCAACAGTTTCTTCCATCTCTTTGAGATTTAGCTTGTTCTAGTTATACATAAATTATATGCATTTATTCTTCCTCTTGCTCCAAAAAGTGTAGTCATTCTCTATTCTTGAATTTATTCCCAGAATGATTATTTGCAGGGGCGGGGGATGCTTGAGGAATCCTAATATGTTTATCTCAGAAGAATATATTTAGCCCCTACGAGGTACCAAAGAAATTGAACAGCCAAGCTGCCTTAAAAGTAGTTTTGTAGTTATGGGATTAAGTTCTATCACCAGGTATGAGCAAGTTATTAAGTAATCATGGAAGACAAGGCAACAAATTCTGTCTGAAGGAGGAGAGGTTGACTCCACTGAGGGATCTGGAGACTTAAAGGAAGAGTATGAGCTTTCTAGGGAAGAATTTTAAAGAAGAAGAAATGCCATGCAAAATGTTAATGAATGTTGGTCATACGTATAGCTTCAATACAAGTGATTTTAAATCATAGTGGGTTTTTTTTTTGGGGGGGGGGAGATTATTTGAAGTATATTCAAGTAGTTAAAAATAGTTTGGAACTAGATAGAGGTCATTTATTAAGTGATTAAGAATACAGACTGAGTAGTTTAGAGTCTACTTGGATTCAAATTCTTGCTTTCCAGTTATTAGGTTGGTATCTAGGAAGTGAACTTAATGTTCTTGTGCATCCGTTTCTTCACCTGAAGAGTAAAATGACACCAACATTTTATAATACTGTTAAGAAGATTACGTGAAACGCATGTAAAATAGTACAGTGTGGGGGCGCATAGCACGTGCTCAAAGTGTTTACTAGTATTAGTAGCTATTTTATTTCACTAGAAATAATGAAGAAACATACCAGAAGGTTGAGATTGGGTAGAGGTACCCACATTTTAATTAGGAAAATAAGTGAATTAATTTTTTATTTATCTTTACCAGTAGCTCACCAATGTTTGGTATTGCACTGAATTTGCTCTATCCTTTGAAAGGGAACATGTCTAAACAGACATTTAAAGCAGTTGTCTGTTCTGCATATCTTGCGGGGTGGTTTTGGAGCATATGGTGCATGTTATCAGTGAAGAACCAGCTCAGGTTTCTGCACACCAAGAGAATGCAGGCTTAAAGAACAGAATGTGAGGAATCTCATCGATGCAACGACAGTACTTAAATCAGAGAAAATCAGGGTTCTTGAGGACTTTGTTAATATGAGCCTGTAAGCCAACATCCCACTTGAAAAGGCTGATCACCCAGAAGTCTAATTTCCCTCTTGTCTTGTGAAGAAGAGTGACTCCTTCCCTAATTCACAGAAACCAAGAATGAAATGCATTGGTTGAAGGAGAGACTGGTAATCATATTCTTAGCTCCCAAGTTATTGACAAGAAGGTCTCCATCATTGAGAGGCAGGTGAACAATGGAGAATATTAAAATTGGATTGACTGTGTCATTCATTTTTATATTTATTGCATTTAAGTAATATGATTCATAAAATAAAATTAAATAAAAATAGAAAAACAAGAATTAGAGAAGAAAATCAAATTTTCCAACCATAAGGATAAACAGAATTCCAGTGACTGAGCTGATATGCCTTACACTGATTTTCCAGGCAACCAAAGTGAAAAAAAAAAAACTGAGTTGAATTATTCACATGAAAAGAGAAACATAACAACAACCTGATTTTAAAGGTTATATGGAGAGGCAAATGACCCAGAAGAGTCAACACAATATTGAAGGAGCAGAATGTAGTGGGAGGACTGATGTTATCTGACTTCAAGACTTACTATAAAAGTTACAGTAATCAAAACAGTGTTATATTGGCAAAAGAAGAGACAAGTAGATCAATCGAATAGAGTAGAAAGTCCAGGAATATATCCACACTAATATAGCCACCTGATTTTTGACAAAGACACAAAAGCAGTGCATAGGAGCAAAGGTAGTCTCCTCAAGTGGTGCTAAAGCACTGGACATCTACTGGACATGCCAAAAAATAAATCTAGACACAGACCTTACACCTGTTACAAAAATTAACTTAAAATGAATCATAGAACTAAATATAAAATGTGAAACTACAAAACTCCTAGTAGATAACATAGGAGAAGACCTAGATGACTTTGGGTATGTTTTTGCCTTTTTAGATACAACATCAAAGACATGATCCATGAAAGAAATAGTTGATAAACTGGACTTAACTAAAATTAAAAACTTTTGTTTGGTGAAAGATGATGCCAAGATATAGAACACAAATCACAGAATGGGAGAAAATATTTGCAAAAGACACATCTGAAAAAGAGCTGTTATCCAAAATATACAAAGAACTATTAAAATTCAACAATAAGGGCACACACACAAAAAAAACCCTTTTTAAGGGAAGGAGCAGGTGAAATACTTAATTACAAACATTCATTGATTCCTTGGGATCCTTGAGCACATTTTGCAATAAACAACTTCTAGTTATTTGAAATGAATGGGTTGAAAAACTTATTTACAAAGAATAATTAATGAAAAATGAAAAAAGGTCCATTACTAATCATAGATATACATATTTTAAGCTAAAGGTAATATATGTTTTTAATATATATTTATTTATTTCAAATAGGAGGGGAGAAGGAGAGACAGAAACATCAATGATAAGAGAGAATCATTGATCAGCTGCCTCCTGCATGCCCCCTACTGGGGATCGAGCCTGCAACCGGGCATGTGGCCTTGACCAGAATCAAACCCGAGACCTTTCAGTCCACAGGCTGATGCTCTATCCACTGAGCAAGACCAGTTAGGGCTGAAGGTAATATATTTTTATTTTTATATTTAACATATGTAAAACTAATATTTGTAACTTTGTTCCCATAAAATCACCTGCTAAAGTTTCAGCAAATTTGGGTGAGGCAGATTCATCTTATTCGTGAATGTCTTCTAGTATCCTGTAGCCCTATGCACTCCTTTATTATGCAAAAATGCTTATTTGCTTCCCTAGAAGATGGACAAGCTGTTTGTAAAACCATGTTTCCTAAAATTTGGGGAAATTAAACCTTGCAATATATATGTAAATCATCCAAATTTTTTATATCCTAACTAAGACCAAGCACAAGCAAGTACATTCATCAGATTGTCCTCTCCAGTAGGATCTTGCTGGGTGGTAGATTAGGGAAGGAAAAGACACAGTCTGTGGCTCCCAGACCTGTCACTCTTGGCAAATGCTCAGCAACAACATAACTGCAGGCGGGCATCATCGGAGGCTTAAAGTTTACAAATAAACTCAACTCAAGATGCCAAGTTGACACTGTAGTTAAAGTGTTTTGCCTCAGTCCCACATTTCATTAGGGAAAGTGAGATGTGAATATACATCTTAGACATAAATAAAAATGGTTCTTGTTTTTCTTCTGTGATATATTTTCAGTGGAAAAAAATGGTTAGAGGAAAACTGAATTTGGATACTTTCTGTAAGAGCTCCATTTTATGAATTTTCTACAAATAATAAATTTTAATTTAGAGACATCTTTTGTAACCTTTGGTTTCATTTTCCAGGGGGACTACCAGAATTTCTGAGTCTCCTGAGTTTAAGACAGGTTTCTTCATTAACATTAAGGAAACCAACAAACTCAGCAAACCCTGTGTCAGCATTTGTCTGCATGTGTCCAGGTGTGCATGCATGCGTGCGTGCATGTGTGTGTGTGTATGTGTGTGTATGTGTGTACACGTGCAACTGTGCACTTACTAGATTACTTCGATTTATAATCTCATATAATCAAAGGGACAGCTTCTTTATGTCATAAAGAAGAAAACCCAACTACTAGTTATTTGAATATCAAACTTATGTAGGTAGTTCTGACTTCTAAGAGGTATGACAAATTCCTCTCAATGGGGATAGTAGTCTCCCTGTTGCTCTCCTCCCTTGCGTTATTAAACTTTTAGGACAGTATGTCACATCTGCCAATGTCTGGTGTCCTGGGGGCATTTTTGTGGCAGTTGTCCCAGTTATGTAGGAGGTCTGATTTCTGCATCTTGATCAACCCAAGAGAAAGACACGAACAGCCGTGGGAGATGAGGCACATGCCAGTATCACCAGGGAGCAGGAAGGATGAGGCAGCGATGGCCACAGGAATTTAAATCCCGCAGTGCACAAGAATCTTATTGGAAGATATGCTAAAGGAGGCAGGATGTGTATGTGGGTATAGTTAAATCCATACCACCTGTTTGTGCAGGTGTAACATTGCAATGAGAACTTGATTTCATTTTCTAACATTTGCCTGCTGGCGGCTGTTAAGTCTCTCCTCTCCCTTTTCACCTTCTGTCCCACATCTGAGTAAACTGGTAAGGAAGCCTGGCATTTCCCCTTTTGGCTCCTGAAGGAAGTGCAAACCACACACCGATTCTCCCTGCAGTTCCCTCAATACCTCCATGCCCAACCACCATAACACCCCAAGCTCGCCTCCTTTCCCTACTCTCAAATCACTTGGGGCCCACTTGGGAGGCACAGTGCTCCCCGCAAAAGTCTCACTATGTAATAACCTTCTTCCTCCTCTTTTGGTGTGTGTGTGTATGTGTGTATGGGCATGTGTATGAGCATCATCATCAATCTCAACACTCAAACCAAATATTGGGTGTACGTCCTGGAAAAGTCTCTGGGTTCGAGGTACTAGGGTAGACTATCCAATTTATATCTTGGACTCTCAGAGAAATCACTGTTCCTTCCAAAGTATAATAAAACCCAGCCAATTCCCTTTGGAGCTATTAACATTTCATTGCTATGTAAATGTTCAGCAGAAGCAGAAGGAAGAACAGCACTCAGGGCATAATTCTGACAGATTATAGTTTGAGGTCTTGTTAAAGGTTATTAAAGGTTATGTCCTCCAAATGATTTACCCATTATGGTAGGAATTGAAATACCAACAGCCTGAAAAAGAATTAGCTCTGCCATTTTTATTAGGTCAGCATTGGGTTGTTAAAACCCAAACAGACAATAATGATGATATAGGAAGCATTTCAAGGCATTTTTAAATACAATTTTTGTGTCATTCGAAAAGAGTCAGCCTTAAATATATCTGGTTAATCCACTTATTCTCTACATACCCCATATATTCATTCTTTCCACCATCTCTTAGATAGACACTCTAGCTCTTGAGTGTGGAACATTTTGGAAGTTATGCTGTTCTCAAAGGGAGAAAATGCAGTAACTTTAGTTTGAGAAAAAGAGAAAGATTGTGATTTTGTGAGAAAAACCAAATGGCTTACCATCCACCTGCAAAAACAATAGAATATGAGCAGAAAGGACAGTAACATAGAAATGTATTTCATTGGGCATCTCCTTGTAATAAACCATAAAATTATGAGCAATTAGATTATGAAGAACTCTACAAAACAAATTGCTTCCAAAGGAGTACTGAAATCATATAATTGTACCTAGGTAGTGCTTGATTAAAAAATAATACCTCACTTTTGCGCCTACTTTGAAGATAGAACCTATAGGTAATGAGGAGAAACAAAAATCAAGGTTGCAGCTAATTGTTTTAAGAGACAGCAGCCAAAAAGTACAGAAGAGTATTTTTCAGGGAGGTAATTAGGCTTGTGGGAGTCAGAATGCAATCTTGTTAACAGTATGAGGTTCTTTATTCTTTTCCTCAATCAATTATTTAAGCCTATTTCAGGAATTTACACAATGAATACAGTCAAGGTACAGAGATTTTGGAGGACATGTAATTGGCCAGAGATGCACTAAAAGTAGTTTAGTCTACACTGGAAAGTTTCCAACGTATAAGTACTTGTTAGAAGTTCTGAAATGGATTATTCTCTTCCAATTAAAGTCTTGGCAAGAATTAAGTAGTTTAGTAAGTCTCAGAAATGATAGAGCCCGAGCAAGTCATTCAGGGGCATTTGGCACAGTACACAACCAAATCAAGCCTTGGAAACCAAACCCAAAAATAACAACTATTTATTGAGCACCGATTATGAACCAAACACTCTGCCAGGTCCATTACATAGATAATCTCATTTAATCCAGGAAAGCTTTATAAGCGTTGTTTTAAAAAATGAGTACATTGTCACTCTGAGAATTTAAATGACTTCCTGTGGCCACTCAGTGGATTAGTGGAAGACAGAGGGTTCATGGAAGGTCCAGCTCTTCCTCGCACACAGTCAGTCCCCTTCGTCTATCCACACAGATAATGATGACGATATAATCCCAGCTCCTCAATGATGTTGGTGTATTGGGATGTGCTCTGAGTGAACTGGGCAGGGCTGTGTTTACTCTTTCCTGTACCAGTAAATGGTCTTAGGGAGCATACTCAGGCATTTTTTACCCTTTGTAAGGACAATTTTTCAGAGTGCAATTTCCCTTGGTTACTTGGGTATTTTTTAGCACCTTTAAGTAGTTTTTTTAAAAAATATCATGTCTAAGTTTTCTAATTTTTATTTGTGGAAAGGTTAACATGACATCACTTTGCCATCATTTTTAGAAATCCACCCACATCCTTTAGAGGCCATGTATCTGCACTTCCTTCATGGGCAACGCTCCCTAGCTGTCTTTTCCCTTCCCTACCATAATGGTATTGAGGCTGGAAGTCTAAATAATCAGCTTTAAAAGATTCCACTGTCAAGCAAATCTCAGAAACACTATCTCACTTGATATCGGTAGATATGGGATTTGTTTTACTTAATTTGGGCAGATAGCTTGCCTGCTATGTATAATAGCTTTCTTTTTCAAAACTTAAGGAACTGAGTGAGATATACAATAACTTCAGCCAATAAAGTTATATTTGCCCCTATGGGTAAGTCACTAAACAAGACCTCTACTAAGTTATAGACATCGCCACTGTTTATGCTAAGATTTCCTCCTGGTTTTTTCTTTTTCTTTTTCTTTTTTCTTTTTTCCCAGAAGAGAGGCAACGCATCAACTGAGATGTTTTCAGGAATTGACATTTTACCTGCTGTTTCTGACTTTCAACATTCTGTTTTCAACCTCAGTGCCAAAATGGTCAATAGGCACATTACTCTCCAGGTGAATTTTATAATGTTCTCTAATTTTCCAACTAGAATGTCACTTTTCTTTCCTCAATTTTTCTGTCAGTTTTCTCCCTTTCTTAGCACTTATGTTATCACTCAAGTCTAATTTCCAATTCCTCCATAAGATTGTTACATCAGGTTTCACTATTCCCAAATAAAAGAAAAAAATACCATTGTCTGTCGTGGCCCAGACTATTTTTACTCTCTTCACAATTCAGAAGATGGATGCTGAGCTGCAGTTTCTCTGATGAATGACAAAGTCAACAGAATAAAAAACATGTCAAAAAATTGCTAGGTTCTGGAAGAGACGGAAAATAACAAGGTGGACAAAATGTAGAATTCTGCCACAACCGAGTTCCTCATAAGCCATGAGTAATAGTTTTTGTTATTTTTATTTTTATGTCATATGTCCAGATAAAGTAATATTCATCTTATTAAATCAAGTGTGCATACATGCTACATTCATTATCTTTTCATTCAACTACTACATGCTTTGAAAGTAGCGTAGGTCATAGAATAGTGAACAAAGTCTCTCTACTCATTGTTACCAACAAAAGTCATAGGGTGATGAAAAACTTTACTTAGAATTGACAATGATCTTTGGATGCAGACTTAGTAAGCTACAGCACAACAGAGCAGAAATAACTAACTAAAGGATAAGCATCTTTTGAAGGTGATACTTTGAGAGACAAGATAGAGAAGGAAATATTAAAGAATGTCAAATAATTTGTTTTGCTATTTTACCACTGAGTTACCTAAATTGTTTCTAATTACATTTATAAAATGATAAAAGAAATACCTGCTCATTTTGACAGTTCAAACAAGAGTTAAGGCTGAAATCAGTGTTCACACTTATATTAAGAAATCAATTGTTTTGACGTTGTGTTACAGGAAGCCAACACCATAATGCATTTTCTTTCTTTTTATGAAATACCCAACCAGAATATATTAATATCCTATATAATAAGAGAGGAATATGCTAATTAGTCATTATGCCCTGAGGTATAACAACCAAATGCATCACGACCAGATCACAGATCAGCAGGAGGGTGAGCCAGCAAGGTACAAGCGGGCTGCAGAGAGCTACAAGAGGGGGCAGGGCAGCAAGCTATGAGGGGGGGAAGGGGACAGGGGGCGGGGGGAGCTACATAGGGAAGGGCAGTGGGCAGAGAGCTATAGGAGGGCAGCAGTGACCTACTGGTTCATGGATTCGTGCGCAGGGCTATTAGTAATATAAAATTGATGTACAAATCTTTTAAAACTTGCTCACCTAAATTTATTTGTAATAGACATTCAGTTAATAAGTGCAAATGTTTACACATCACAGTTACATTGTATTGTGAATCTTATCGATTTATCTAAAAAATTAACATTTATTTAGACATACTACTCTTTATTTCATAAAGTAAATGATGTCTTTCATATTAGCCTTTTGGGAAAAAAATTTAATTTGAATTTTTGTTAGCACTTGTTCTATGACACTTTGACTTGGAGGATACCATATTTCTGAAACTAGATTAAAAAACATAAAGGATGGATTGCCTATTTGATAGTTTATGAGTATCAGACTAGAGATAAGCAGAATCCAAGACTATCTTTCAAACTTTCTTATAATCCAATCCTTTTTCTCTGGTGGTGGGGCTGAAAGGAGAGATAAGAAATTCTGTATAGCAGAGTAAAGTAGAATATTAGGAAAAGAGATGCATTTTTGAGTAAGAAAGTTTAGCTATTTGTAAGCATTTTTTGGTATGCAGTCTACATTTACAAAAATGTGCATGTTTCAGCCAAGAAAGCTTTTATAATTTCAATCTTTACTATTAACAACAAGCTATATAATAAAAGCCTAAGCGACCATTATGGCAAAACGACCAGAACAACTGGTCACCATGATGCGCACTGACTACCAGGGGGCAGACGCTCAACACAGGAGCTGCCCCCTGGTGGTTCGAGTGCTCTCACATGGGGAGCGCCACTCAGTCAGAAGCCCGGCTCATGGCTGGTGAGCACAGTGGCAGTGGCGAGAGCCTCTCCCACCTCTGAGGCAGCGCTAAGGAGCAGGGAGCAGGCTGGCGGTAAGGAGGAGGGGTCCCAGACTGCGAGAGGGTGCAGGCCGGGCTGAGAGATCTCTCTCAGTGCATGAATTTCGTGCACCGGACCTCTAGTATGTGATATAGTAGACTAAAGTATATTGATATTGGTTATGTTGGCATTACATAGATATCATGACTACATTCCAGTTTGAAGCTATTGTACTACTAGATTCATACATCACGGAAAGTACTATTTATCTCAGTAAAATGCTTAAAGAAAATTGTTTATTGTAAAAATGCATACTGTGCTGATCTTTCAATACTTACATCCCAACATCTTCTGAACAAAAATAAAAATGATTCTTGCCGAAACCGGTTTGGCTCAGTGGATAGAGCGTCGGCCTGTGGACTGAAGGGTCCCGGGTTCGATTCCGGTCAAGAGCATGTACCTGGGTTGCGGGCACATCCCCAGTGGGGGATGTGCAGGAGGCGGCTGGTCGATGTTTCTCTCTCATCGATGTTTCTAACTCTCTATCCTTCTACCTTCCTCTCTGTAAAAAATCAATAAAAAATATTAAAAATAAATGATTCTTGCTAAAGTGCCAGACCAGGCACATGCATTTGCCCCTATACCTTTTAAGATTTTGTTAAAAAAAATAAAAAGAGTAAGATGTGTAAGAGTAAACTTGTAATAGAAAAAAAAGAATTATGGAGAATTGTGGAAGTTAGAATAGGGGAGAAGTCATCAAGAACAAGGAATTTCACCATATTTCTCTAAAACAGAGGATGAGGTGTCACACAGTGAGGAAACAAACTTGGCAAATGGAATCCTGAGGTGCACAGTGAGTTTCGTTACCATAAAATAATGACACATCTGTAAAGAAATTGAGTAAACATTGGAGGAAAGCCATCTCTATGCAAGTTTTATTGTCATTGGGCAGTGCTTGAGTCAGGATTACCAGTGCCACACCAGTTCAGCTTCCTGGCCCCCACACCCACCCTGCATTGCCCCACAGAGAAGTAGTCAGAATTTCCATTCCATGGACATTACTTTACATCGGGAAAGTCTATGTAAAAGAATGGTTTTCCTTAGCTATTACTTCATTATTTTTCTAATTCATAAATTCCTGTCATCATTTTCATTATTCCCGTATGTTGAATTTGTAATTTTTCTAGTTTTTTTTTTCAAATTCTAAGTTTGTTTATTTAATTCTTTCCTCTTGAATTATATATGTACTTAAAACTACAAAATTTCCTCTAGCGCAACTTTATACAGTGCCTAGGTATTCTGAAATTAAAGATTTGATATTCTAAGAATTGATGAGAGATGAAAAAAATTACCTTTTTTTCCACCCCCTTGATATTTCATAGTTAAAAGAGATAAATCAAAATCTTTCTATCATGTTCAGTTTTTATATTTATTTTTCTTTATAAATTTTGATGCTAAATCATGTATTGATGTGGGAAATAAACATAAAAGATAATATAGAAAGTATTTTTTCTTATTATTAAAATAATTCTTGTTCATCTTAATAGCTGTATCCAACATTTATAGCATAGCAAGAGACTATTCTAAGTTCAACACATATACTAATTTGTTCAATAATTCCTATTTTGCAGATGAGAAATGAGAAAACTGAGGCTTAGGGAGATTATATAAATCAGGCTGAGTCATACGGTAGTAAATAGGAAAATGTAGACTCTAGCCTAGGTCTCCAACTGCAGAGCTAAAGCTTATGTGTCGCAATTATGTGTAGGGGAAAGAACATAGAAACTAGAATCAGCTGACATATCCTAGTCCCACCTCTGCGACAGTAAGCTCCGGTACAGGTTAATCAAGCTCTATGGTGCTAAGTTGGGATGGTGGTAAATATGTTCAAAGTCTGCTAAGTTAGCATCAAGGTTATGTGATCCTTGCTTTTCTGTTTCAGGAGTGAAGATAAATTTATGCATTCCAAATACTACTGGTGGTGGTAAATAACATCATCTGAGATATGGCCAACTTTGACTAAGAGAGCATTCTGAAGTCATAAAACAGAGAAACGTTACCTAGACCCACTACCATTGATTTCATTAAAGCTATACTATAACCAACTGCTCTAAGTAATAGTGACTTAAGATTCCACACAGGCCTAGACCCAATGCTAGAATCTCAGAAGTCTTAGGGGTCAGCTGACATCAGAAAAGTCTTAATCCATGTAATAATTGCAGTGGACATGAACCTCAGATTTAATCATTACCAATTATGCTGGGTTTGCACTGTTCAACCAACTTGGGTCATGTGTGAAGTATAATTTGGATTACAAAAACCGCTCCTGTTTACTTAAGCAAAAAAGAAAAAGAGAGAAAATACAGCTTCCTCCTCCCAAAGAAAGCATAATATAACTCCCAGCTGAGTCAGCTCCTGATAAAACAGCCTCCTCAGAAGTTCCCCCAACTCTTTAAATTATATCCCATTATTCCAAACTTGGTCATCTGACTGTAAAGGCAAATGGATGGGAATATAGTCCATTATCCAAGTGCATTGTAGTACCCAATATCATTGGGGTTCCAAACTAAGAAAGGAGAGAGTGAATAGTATCTCTACTATACTTACAAATTACTTCTCTAATTTGCGTAGTGCAGGATTAATTCAGGGCTGCTAAAACAATCTGAGAGTTTTAAACAACTAAATGTTATTAATCACTGAAGTCATTATGTCTTCGATTTAAAAGTTCTCTTTTTCCTCCTTGCCAATCACTTGTACTTTTTGTCTTAATTGGCTGCTATTTTCAATCAAGTACAATTGCCCTGAAGTAAAGTTAGAGTCACATTCCACTGATTAGAGTTGTCTTCTAATGATTAATGAGCCAGTCTGAAATTCACACTGTGCTTATTTAGAACATGATAGCATCATTCAGTAATGAACTTTTAAGAGTTTATTTGTTTCCCGTTGCCATATTTCTAATGAAGTGCTCATATGCATAATGAATGATTTAAGAGAAATCTGTTTTTTGTCTTATTTACTAGAAGAGTCATCTTAATGGCAAGCCATGAGCATGTTTAGATGGATTATCTAGTCAGATATGAATATGAATTAAAATATTTCATGGATTCATGAAACAATAAAACATAATGGTCTTTAGAATTCTAATAAAGTCACATAAACTCAGATATGTAAGAAAATTTTGAGACTCATTTAGTCAACCCCTTATCCAATTCCATGAATATAACTGCCAGTAGGTGATTCTCTAGCATCTTGTGGATGGACTATGAATCACACCACCTCTTGTGTCAGTCCCCTCTAGAAGGAATTAATTCTTTCACTGAATAAAATCATAAAATTTACTTTCCCTATTATCATCTTTAACTTCCTTTTTTCTGCCATGATAACTGTTTATGTGCTGGGTAGTTATTTTAGACAAAGCAAACTGTCATCAATATTGACAGCCACATTAGAACAAAGTTTAATTTCAGAACAGGATGGCAAAGGTGGTGGAAAGGTCACCCAGGAATCACAGAAGTCAGGGAAAGGGAGCGAGGGTGAAGGATCAGGAAGGGGCAGGGAAGCCTTCTTT
Organism: Myotis nattereri; assembly: GCF_964212035.1. Taxonomy (NCBI): domain Eukaryota; kingdom Metazoa; phylum Chordata; class Mammalia; order Chiroptera; family Vespertilionidae; genus Myotis; species Myotis nattereri. Next base: position 18,711,505 of record NC_138077.1, read on the forward strand.
GATAGGTGAGATTTGAGCCAAGACCTGAGGAAAGTGAAGGAACCATCCATGCAGATATCTATTTCTCTGTCCAAAGTTCAAAGCATAGAAAACAGAAAGTGAAAAGGCTATTGGGATAGAGCCTGAGTTTGGTGTCTTCCTTCAGGAGCTAGCAAGACTAGTGTAGCCAGAGCAGAGTAAGTGAGGAGAAATTGGAAGGTAGTTAAGATAGACAGTGAGTGAGATATGACGTCTTTGCAAGATTTTGAGCAAGAGTGACATGGTCGTTCTTAGTTTTCAACGATTCACTCTCTTATGTGTGGAGAACATTCTAGAAGGTGAGGAGGAAGCAGAGATCACCTAGGAGGTCTCTGCTCCAATAGTCAAGTGGAGGGATTGGCTTATGCCAAGATAATAATAGTGTATGTGTTCTCGGATTCTAGTTATGCTTTGTAGAAAAGGCCTACCTGATGTACTGATGTAATGGGCATGCAAGATCCTTCAAAATATAATGAATCAGATGATTTTAGCTTGAGCACCTGCGAGAATGGCTGTACCACTTGCTGAAGTGAGGGATCTTGGGAGAAGAGTGCCACTGCTGCAGGGAGAATAAAATGTTTGGTTTTTATTTTAATGTGACATTTAGGCGTCCAAATGGGGATACTGAGTAGGCAGGTAGATATATGAGTTGGGGTTCAGCTGAACAGCATTAGTCCGATGTTTAGTTGTTTGATTTGTAAGATATCATCTATATTGCTTTCTCCTTAGTGTTTCAAAGGGTTGGGCTTGATGATGACAGATGTTCTTTTCCAGTCTAAATTTCAGGATTAATGATGTCAGCAGTACCCTGGAAGACGCTGTAGTGTACCCCTCACCTTCAGGATGAAGGCACTCATTTCCCCAACTGCTTGGGTGCTTAGGGCTCACAGTTGCATCAGACTTGGGGGAACTGTCCTTTCTTTGAAGGGGGGTGCCTTGCACATCTTTTCCCCTGGGTGCAGGTCACATCTAATGACTGGTCATTGGAGGATGGCTAATAAGGCCTGGACCCTTTACCTCAGTTTGGGAACGCTCTTGCACAAATGCATCACAGTTGGTTGTTTTGTTATTGTTGTTTTCTGGGGGGTGTTCTTTTTGCGTGTCTTTTAATCCTCACCTGAAGATACTTTTCCATTAATCTCTTAGAGAGAGTGGAAGAGAGAGGGAAAGATAGAAATATTGATGTGAGAGAAGCACATTGATTGGTTGCCTCCTGCACAAGCCCGGACCAGGACCTGAGCCAGGAGGAGCCTACAACCAAGGTACGTACCCTTGACCACAATCAAACCCAAGACCAGAATCAACTTCAGTCCGCAGGCCTATCCGCTGAGTCAAACTGGCAAGGGCCACAAATGCATCACAGTTAAACTTCCTCCTCTCAATTTTCTTCCCTTACTCCTTAGAAGTATTCTTGAGAGTATTCCCTAATAAACCTTTGAGACCCAAACCGCCATCTCAGACTACGTTTTTCAGACAGCCTAACTTCAGCCACAAATGTTTCACAAAAGTAAATAGTCATAAATAAAGTGTTTTAACTTTTTTAAAAAAGTAATAGACATACATGGTACAATTGATTTGGGTATTATTTACATTATTTATTATAAATATCCAAAAATACTAGTTAAAGAAGAGCATTCAATTAAGCTGCCTCCTGTTTGGAATTATTTCAGCTCATATAGATTCATTCAGGGAAAGTTGGAGTCTATGACAAATGTGGATTTCATTTGCCTTACATTCTGTTTTAAAGTATACTTTTAATTAAGCCATAGATCCTCACACTTAAAGGAATTTTAACAGCGACTGTATTTAACTAAAACAGGAAAGTTTTTAAACCAAATAACACTTCAATTGCAAAAATACCTCAGAACAACTTAGAATGCTCATTATTTTTATAATTCAAAAACTTCACAAAAGGCACCAGGATTAAACTCTCAAAGCTTTTGTGCAGGTTCTAATCTGTCATTCAAATTCCCGCTTTCTGAATAGGTTGCTTTTCATCATTTCAAAAAGTTGACATTTCTATGGTTAAGCTTAACCCCTCATTTAAAAATCTCTCCCCCTAACTTCCTTGCATTTTTCAGTATTTTTTAAAAAAACACTATGAACCAGCAAACTTTAAAAGTCAGAAAGAATGTTTTCTTTTTTAATTTTAAGCAGCAAAACAAGTATGACATTTAAATTTATTGAGTACATTTTTTTAGAAGAAAAGTTAGTGTCCTTTTATTGTTTCATGTGTTCAAAAAGCATAGGAATTGTTTAGCAAACATCAGTAAACTACCACAAGGAAGAAAAAGTCAATCACTCATTTTAATCTTATTTGAGTTGTTGTTAAATAGGTTTTTAGATTATAGTGTGAGATGAAAAATCTTATCTATCAATCACCATCAAACTTGAGCTCTGGTGTAGGTTTGAATACTTTGAGACGGCATGGAGGGACCTGGAGAGTATCATGCTAAGGGGAATAAGCCAGTCAGAGAAAGACAAGTATCACATGATCTCACTCATATGTGGAATCTAATGAACAAAATAAACTGATGAACAAAATAATCCAGAGGCATGGAAGCATGAAACAGACAGTGGAATCTCAGAGGGAAGGTGGGGGATGAGGGGTGGGTGGGTGGGTGGGAAGAGATTAACCAAAGAACTTGTATGCATATATGCATAACCTATGGCCACAGACAGTAGTGTGGTGAAGGCCTGGGGTAGAGGGCAGGTGCAGGCTAGAAGGGGGCATTAGGTGCAGGGGAAAGGGAACATCTGTAATACTTTCAGCAATAAAGATCAAAAAGATTTTAAAAACTAAAAAAAAAAATGTGCTTAGTACATTTTGTTAGGCTCTACCATGTATTTAATAATATTGATTTAAAAACTTTTGGAAACACAGGAGGAAAAGCATACCACTGCAATTAACATAGGGGTGCATATGTGAATTATTGTTTTGGATTTCTTCAGATAAATACTCAGAAGTAGAATTGTTAGGTTATAAGCCATTTCCATTTTTAACTTTTTGAGGAACCTCCATACTGTTTTCCATATCTACTATGTGATCCTCAAGCATGCATTGACTACTACTGCTCACCACATAGCACCGAGGTTTAAGTTCAAAGATCCTGGAGACAGACAAAGCTTATTGAGTTCAGGCTCTGTCATTTGGTAGCTATGACTGAGCTTCTGTTTCATCATCTATGAAATAAAGATAATAACAATTATATATCTTAGGTTTATTGTGAGTTCTAGGCGAAATCACACATGTCAACTGCTTAACACAGTGCCTGGCACAGAGTCGGGAGTCACTATACTGTCAGTTATTTTCTAGTTCAGGATCTGCGTACGACATTTTCTGAAGACACGCACAAAAACAAAAAAGGTACAGCCTTATACCCAGTGGGGTGCATTCCCACCCTCCTAACTAGCCCTGCCTGTGAACAGACACCAGAAAAGCAACCGCTCATTTAAAAAAGTAGTTAATCAGACATACCAAGGATTTCCAACCACATTTCATCACCCACAACAATAACACCCATTATCTAAATCCTTGCGTTAGTATGGGTATTGGCTTAATTCCTCAGAATTCTCAGTTTAATAGGGAAGAAATACAAATGTGGAAGTTTTCCTCTTGAATCGTAATACACTAAAGAAATAAATGGAAGGAATTTAGGAAAGACTATGTTTTAAAGAACGTTCCATGGTAGTCCAAAAAAGGAGTATAAATCTTGGAATATGTCAGGAATTCTGACTGTTCAGGATACATTTGTTTCTGCTATAAATTAGAGACATGAGCTTTGCACACTGAGTGAAGGTGAGGATGTAGAGAATGATTTGGGGGAGGTTGGTAGGTGCCAATAACTATTAATGGGTACATTCTAAGGACTTAAAAAGCAGACCAATTTTTATTTTAGAATTAAAAAAAATAAGACTATAACCTCAACTTAAGATAAGGTAAAATAACCCCCAAACAACTCTCTTAGTATCTCAGGAAAGAAGAGCTGAGACGTTTTTCAAAAGTTAATCTTAAGGGAAAAGCCTTCTTATAATAAAAGCAGGTTTTCCTCTTAAGAGATACGATTCAGAATTGATTACCTTCCTTCACAGGATGCAACAATAGGAATGATTGACAAGCATGCCAAAGGCTTCATTCTTCTACCTGATTATCAGCTGTGCCTTCTGGGAGCTGATTTCAATGAGTTGTTATACTTTGAGGTGCTGTCATAGACTTTAGAAGGAACTAGAAATATTAGCTCCTTGTGTTTGCTATTCCAGCAGGGATTCCATGTCTGAATATTAGGTCTAACTTAATAATATAATTTTAAGAAATTTTTGGAACTGTATGGAGAAATGGAGTAGAGTTACCTCAATTAAATATTTATGAGAAAGCTATAGAACATCAGAACAGTGCTTTCTATATTCACTCTTACTTCTTGTCAGTGTGAATAGATATTTACCACTGTAAACAGTGAGTTGAGTATTTGACTAGCCTGGAAAATTTACATGCAATACCATTACTTTTATTGTTAATACTTCTCTGATCAGAAATTGAGTAAATACCCCTGGTAGCATGACAGGATCAATCTAACTCTTAGAACACCAATATCTATCTGCTAAAGGGAAGATGTGAACATTTATAAATTTAAATTGAATCAATCCTTCCTAGGGTAAATGAGTCCACAAAAATCACACACTAGGCATATTTAATCTGCACAGAAAGGTGTTAACTTTCCAGGAGTAATACATAAATTACTTAGCATGGTGTCTAGCACATGACAGATACTCAATAAATCTTAACTATATTTTCATTTAGAAGGGATATTAGATTTTGAGTTACAAAGATCTAAAAATAAATGGCTTAAAAATACATGAACTTTGGTCTCATGTACAATGGAGTTGACTTCATTGTATTACCAATATCTTAGAATGCTTCTATTTTCTGCTTTGCTGTTCTTAGCAGAAGCTTACATCCTCAGAACTACCTCATGCTCACAATATGGCTGCCATGATCCTACCTACTACACATAGGTAGAGGAAGGGAAAGTGCTAGTTGTGCAAAATAGTGAAGGTCAGCTGAATCCATGCCATTTAAAATAAACTAATGAACAAACATACAAAACACTTCCAGAGTTCAAACCAACAACTTTTGCTCAAATATCATTGAACACAGTCCCATGCCTTCCCTTTACTTTAGGGTAAGATGGAAAATGTATTTTAACTGAATGCATTGCCAAACCCAACAAAAACGAAATTAAGAAATAAGGGAAGTTGGATTTGGATAGGTACCTAGCAGTCTTTCCTATTGTTATTATTATGATTATAATTATTGTGAGGTCCATGAATAAATAAGTCCTTTTTTAGTGGTTTGTTTCTCTGTGTGACTATAATGTTTCCCTTTCAGCAATGTGCTGGAGCGAGCTTATACTGGCTTTCAAGAACCAGCTGATAAAATTTCAAGAGTTTTGCACACTGGTAATTAAATGTAACAATTATTAAAAATTAAATAATATAAACATAATTAAATAACTTATATAAGAAACAGATAATAAATATTTAAAATTTTCATGCTAAAAATTTAATGCATAATATGCTAATAGGCCTTCTGGACGTCATTTCGGACTTCCTTCCAGATGAAGCTGCGGCAGCGGAGGCCGAGGCAGAGGTGGCTAGGGGTGATCAGGCAGGCAGGCAGGCAGGCAGGCAGGCCAGCCATTAGGAGCCAGCAGTCCCAGATTGCAAGAGGGATGTCCAACTGCTGGTTTAGGCCCAATCTCTCTCACATCCCCCAAGGGTTCCGGATTGCGAGAGGGTGCAGGTCAGGCTGAGGGACTCCCCTCCCCCCCCACACACGAATTTCATGCACCGGGCCTCTAGTAATGTATAATTATATATTGTCCTGAGGTTATGCTTATTCATTGTGTCTGTATGGTGAAAATAGTACATAATGGAAACATATAAGGGTGTGTGTTACCATGCATCGCTTCCTAATTCTGCATTTAGTGGCATCACATTGGTAGTTTCAAACTGGTCACGGAGGAGATATTTTACCTCATGGTAGTTGACAAATACTAATATGTGGCCCCTTTTCCTGGAAAGTAGGTTGTAAATATTTATTAGCACACTTCTGCCTTAGATGAACAAAAATATTTTTAATAGTTTGCTGTATTGATGCTCGACAGTATAGAGCTCAGGGTAGGGACAAATTTAATGTTTTATGAACATAATCACACCCAGAAGGTTAACCAGTGAATACATTAAAAGAGGGAAGGAATTTTTCTCCCTCTGTTCATGCCAGGCAACAACTCTCATGGGACCACCAGCAAGGCTCGCCAGATATTTCAGCTCTGAGCTGGAGAGAATTCTTTTGTAACGAATATCTAGGAGAGATAGGCATGGAAAGGAACTGTTACACGTTTTCCCCAAGGACTAATAAGTTGGTTTATGTCCCTGAGCTTGGAACACTCATCAAAAAGAAAAGAGATTCTTTTTAAAAAAAGCCTGCCTCACTGATTGTCACTCTAGAGGGTGAGAAAGTAAGACATTTTGGGTAAATAAAGATGCAATGTGAAGTGGAAAATCAATGAGACAATGCACTGGGAATAATTTGAAAGGCTGATTTGTTGATGATTTTTTAGTTTCTATTATTTCAAACACATTTATGTACTTGCATTCTAAAAACTAATCTTGAATTAAGAAGACAGAAAGATTTAATATAATAAGACACTGCTATTTGAAAATTATTATGCATTCACTCTCAAAATATTTGTTTCTCAGACATATTTTGAAATGAGAGCCAAAACCCTGCTGAAATATCAGAACAAAGTGATCAGTTGTGGTACTTTATGGAAATGCTTGGTCTACAGACTACATACCATCTGATAAACACCTGCACAGTAAAATCACATATCACAGTTTGCCAAATATTTTTTAAAATATATTTTTATTTATTTCAGAGAAGAAGGGAGAAGGAGAGAGAGACAGAAACATCAATGATGAGAGAGAATCATTGACTGGCTGCCTCCTGCATACCTCACACTGGGGATCGGGCTCACAACCTGGGCATGTGCCCCAACTAGGAATCAAACCGTGACCTCCTGGTTCATAGGTTGACACTCAATCACTGAGCCATGCCAGCCAGGCTAGTTTGCCAAATAATTCATATGAGTATTGGGGAGTGCATCCTCTGGGGAAAAAATTATGCATTTTGTTTATGAAATCATATTGTTACCTACTTTAAAATTATAAGTTAATGGAATTCTTTAGTAATGCCGAGAGAAGGCTTGACTTCTAGAGAATTCTAATTTATTCTTTGGTAATGAGAAATAGGACTAATTATCAAATAGACCAAAATACCAGACTTCCCTGATCACCATAATTTCTTCCTGGAAGACTGATCTACATTTGAAGCCAAATGCTAACAGAATATTCAGCTTGCAAACTACATATGAAGCCAGGGAGCTGGGTGGTGTTGAGCCACATGTCCACCTTCTCTGTAGAGTACACTCTGACTTTTCTTGGCTGTCCATCAGAGCGGGAGACCAAGAGGTCAACTTCAATTGTTGTTATTTTTTTTCATTGTTTTACCATTTGGCTTTAGTTAAAAACTGTTTTAAAAACTGTTTATTTTTTACATGTTAATGATATTTACTTTGTCCCAGGTAAGACACACTGATATCCTCAGATAATTCCTATCATTACTCTGAACATTTAAATGGATGTTTCAATAATCTAAATATTTCTTAGATATTTGTACCAGTTTACTATTGCTGAATAACAACTTCCCACAAATTGCATGACTTAATACAACACACCATCTTTTCTCAGTTTCTGTGTTCCAGAAATCCGGGTGAATAAAGGCTTCTGCCCAGGTTATCACCATGTTCCATTTTTTTTTTTGGGGGGGGGGAATAGTTCCTCTACAGAAATTCTTTTGATCAGGATTCAGAATAACAAGTTATGGTAATTGTAAGAAATAATAACAGCTGCTAGCTGAATGCCTATTATACCAGGGGCTCTACATACATTATTTCTTCCAATCTTACCTGTGACAAAATTGAATCTCACTTAATATTAATGATGAGTAAATGTTAAAGTGGTAAAAGTTAATTAATGTCAATTTATTGTTCCATACCCCCTCAGCTAGTAGGTCTCAGAAGCAGAGTTTCAAATGTAGATCCACTTGAGTTTGGAGACTATATTCTCTAAATTCTACACAGTTATTAATACTCTTACCCTGATGAATTCCTATTCAACTCATCTACAAGCATTTATTGAGGGCCTATTATGTGCAGGCACTGTGCTAATAATAAGGAATATAATGGTGAACAAAATGTAGTCTCTGCCTTCTAGAATCAGAGCTCACGTTTCAGTCAGATCATAAATGTTCTTTATATCAAACAAAGAGCATATCTATGTTATTAGTATTATTGATACTAATTAGTAATTTTAATAATACTGCTTTATATTAAATATAACACATATGCTTCTAATATAGTCACAGTGAATAAACTTTTTAAAACTGCCATAGAATATTACAAAATTTTTATTTGGAGTTACTATTAGAAAAGGAGAAAGAAAATGTGTGTGTGTGTGTGCATGCACAAATACAGTTGCTTTAATTAAAGAAAAATAAATTATTTGGTGAAAAATTATTATTAACCATCAAATAATTAAAAATCAGTAAGCCTTGGATTGTCCTTATGAAGTGTGTGCCTTGGAGTTGAAGCAGGGTTACCCAGTTGCTAGACTGAATATGTGCTCTGGGCATGTACAAGGAGGGGTGAAAAACACACAAGCAAATCAATACATAACTAAATAGAACAAAGGGAGAGCAAGAGAATGATGGAGAGAGAGAGAGAGAGAGAGAGAGAGAGAGAGAGAGAGAGAGAGATTAATTTGACTTCAAATAATTTATCCAGAATTTTGAAAACAGAAAATTTAGGAAAAAACATTTTAATATATATGTACATGTGAGTTTTATTTAATGATTTTTATTTAGTATTATATAAGGAGAGAAAATCAAGTGTACCATAATGTTTTCAGTGACTTGGGCTTCTAAAAACCATAATACAGTTGGTCTTATTTAGCAGTAACTACTTGGCCCTTTGTTTCTCTTTTTGTAGATGCCATTAAAACAGAAGGACTTTTGGAGTGAACTGATATGCATCCTTTCTACACTATAGAAATCAAAATGCTAAACTTAAATTTTATTGTCTATTACAAAGAAACAACTATTGCCACCTAACGGTGGCAATGCAAATTGCTGTAGGTTCTATTATTAGCATCAGCAACTTTTATAAGCACAATGGATTCCATAAAAATGGTGTCAGTTCAATATTCAAATAACATTACAATAAAAATATGGCAATTATAAATATGGAAATATCTATTGATATTACTAATGCAGTATTATATAATTATAGGGTTTGGAAAAACATTATGCCTCATATTAATACCTGACAATAATAGTTTTTTGATGAATGTTTTATGGTATTACTTCTATTATAACAAAAGCACAATATAGCATGAGAAAATTATTTTTTTATGACCTTATCTAGGTTTTTCAATTATATTGGGAAAATGTACTAAATGTACAAGGTTAATTCCTTTGAGTTTACCATGAAATAACATCTAAATATTTGATAGTGGCTTTCTAATTATTTTTTGTTCATGTGTTTAAGTGTTCTATGAATTTTCTTTTCTTTTGGGAAATATATGTAAAATGTTTAGTTAAAAACTAATGTTTATTGTATTATTAAAGATGAATTACCATAATGCCAAAGTTAGGTAATCAGTCAGTATAATGATTTAAGGGGGATGTGATAATCATTAATATTCAGGATATGCCCGCTAAAGAGACAGCCACAGAGAGTTGCCTTCCTAGTGGGATTTGTAGGTTTCTCAAATTATTGCACTGCCATGTTGGCAAATTCTATGATGCTAGTATGTCAAGGTACTCTTGAGTTAAAGTTGCTGTTTTTAAGATGGCTGACTATATCATGTGCTTGCATTTGTTGTGTCTTGTTGACATTGGTACTCTTTGGAAGAAGAACATGGGGCAGAAAACTTGGCTGAGTAATCAGAAAAGGTACTCATAAAAGTATCTGTGGGCACTGAAGGGTAGGGCAAGTGTGGAAGGCAGTGCCCAGTGGAATTGCCTTCCCTTTCTGGCACTGAAATCTTAGGGGAACCCAAGTGAAAGGGAGAATCTGAGGGCAATGTTAAGAGCATAGAGAGACCATTACCAGCTATGCTATGCTAATGGTAAAGCGTTCAGATTTGGGGTCAAAGAACCTCCATATTGTGAATGAGAAAGGGGTTTTGTAATGAATCTAACCAGTCAAGTGACCAAAAGTAATCTCATAGAGTGGCCACAAAGAAACTCTCAACAAAATTAGAAGTAAATAACAATAAAATTAGAAAGCAATAGCAAAAACATAGGCATTTGGAAAATTTAAAATGCTTATTAATGTAATTGATTGGTTAAAGAAGAAATAATAAATTATCCATATACCAAAATGGATGTCTGATAGATATAATATCAAATAAAAAAGGCAGTTGAAGATTCATAAAATGATGGCATTTATGTAAGTTTAAACATATACATCATTATCGGGTATAAATATGTAGGCACTGGCTACCATAACATGCACGAGAATGACATAAAGCATCTTCATAGCAGTGAATACTTCTGGGAAATCAGGAAGAGTTAGAGTTATAACTGGATCTAAAACAATTTCTCTAAAAAATAGATCTGAAGCAAAAGTGATGAAGTATTAATTTATCTTAAATCTGGTTGTAGGAAGCTGAGCTTTTTAAAATCTTTTTAAAAATTATATAAGATAAGTTGCAATTAAAATAAAAGAATGCCACTTAAGAAATAAATCAGCAATGTAGAAATCAATGTCCTTATAGTCTGAGAAACTGTTTCTATCCTGGCTGTTCTATTTGGGAGTGTGAGGCTTTGGATAAATCACGTCATTACACTGGGCCCCAGTCCCCATGTCATAGCATAACTCTGAGCATTATATAGGGCTTCTATGTTTTGTTTGCCTAATTTATAACTTTCGCATGATAGATGCTCAACAAATATTTATTCCCACATTTGTTGAATAAATGCATGAATAAAGGAACAATCATGACCTGGAGGTCTAGAATCATAATGAGGTAGCAATGCACACCTTTTCTCAATTTAGAACCCAGGAACATGTCCGATAGAACAAACAAAAGATAATCATTTCTGTGTTTGCCAAGAGGTGTGCAATGAGTCTTGCCAGGTTTTGACCTTTATCTTTTGCTTGTAGCAAATAAAACATTACTTTCTGCCACATGAGAACGCTGCACCTTTGGTCATTATGTCTATTATTTGTCCTGATTTAAAGAAGTTTTTCAGGGTGTAGTTCAATGAGTAATTCTTAAGTGGCCTTCTCAGTAACATCTATTTCCCTTAGAAATGGTGCTTAGATCTTGGATATGATTTTGCTTGTGAAAATGAACCCTATTTGGCAACATTTAACCTGATAGTCATTAAAAGCAAGCCTTCTTTCTACCACCCTGTAGCTCTCCTCTCCCCCCAAAGAGGCGTGTTTCTATTAACTATCTCTGTGCTAAATATTAAACTCCCATCACAGAACACGAAGTTTCTGAACTACCTGGTGCCAAAATAACCAATCGAAAGGTGAATAATTCAGTCAAGATGATTTTGTGGAATTCTTTAGAAGAAAATATGCTTAGTTGAAAAAAAATAATTAGCCATTTCCCTGAACTCGGCTTCTTTTTCAAATGAACTTATCAAAACCATCTGTATGTCTAGACATGGCCCAAGATAAAGTATTCCCAAAAGTATATTAAGTAATGAAAATGAACAAGTTAGAAAATGAATAGTACTTTAGGGAATATTAGTAATCCTGGTAAAAGAATTTAAGGGATGGTTTAAGTTTGAAACCTACTTGAAGTCTACATGCTTAGTACTCCAAGGTGAGCAATTTACTTACATATTAATTTCAAAAATAGTTATTTTACCATCTGGCAACAATATTTTGCAAGGTATAACTTCATTACCTAAGACCTATCTCATGCAGTTCTGAGAAATAAACTGTGGATATTTTTCTTTGTGGAACTAAAAGGTGAGATTATTGATTTTTAAAATCTGATATATTTTACTATGTATTTTTTTATATATACTTGCTGTAAATCTTATGGATTCATAACCATGGAGGTAATTTTGATTTGTATAATAAGTAGGCTGTATATGCTTAGGGTTTTATTTCAGGTCTAATAACATTCTACGTTAGAGCTCTTCTAATTTTTCACAAGACCTGGACAAATACTGCCAGTTAAAGTTTACTAGAAAAGCAACATGCTTAATTTCTCCTGTTTCAGCATTGCTCTCTCACTATACCAATAGAGAGAGGTGAAGAAAAAGAAAAATGTCAACGAGAAAAGTAAGACTATGACGACACTAAGGTAGGATCTGTGATCCCATGGGAAATGTACCACAGCACCTGGATCATAATTTTATTTTTTTACATTATTTTCTTTTTCTAAACTTTTTTGTTGAGATGTAATTTATTTTCTTCTATTTTGTAGGTTGTCTTTTCAATGTTTGAAATAAACAACAGGAGGTTTATAATCTGACCACTTTCCTCAACCTCAGCTTTAGTACCCAAAGGGATCCCAGTGAGCACGCTGGTATTAATTGATTACTTACACTGATTCTTACTACTATGGGCTCGTAGACTATTATCAGCCAGTACAGAAGTACTGCAGTATTTTAACAACCCATACCTGTGTTAACATTGGCTTTCCTCTGGGAGTGTCAATCCTGAAGGCATGTGATTGCTTTTCCCATTATTAGTTCCTACAACTTTGTCTTTCTCTCCTAATTGTCATGAATTGTTTTTTAAGCCTTCTTGTTTTACTTCTGTGTCAGTTGTATTCAAATGAGAATAATGATATGTGTTTATCATTATCATTCATTATTTATCAAGCTCAAGCTTGATTAAGTAATTAATATTTGAATGACTCATAGTTATACAGGTTTTTTTATTTTTAGTTGTGTTTTTTGTTGTTTTTTTTAGTTTTGCTTTTTTTTTGTGAGAAAGCAGTCTGCAGAAAAGAGATTTAGAGATTTGACTAAGAACTGAGTAAAGATCAGGATTCTGGTCTCTGCCATGTGGAGTGTCCAAACTGTATGGGGCCTGCCTGGGCAGGATTCAAGAGGGCTGTGCTAACCTTCAGAATTAGAATGTTGTGGGGTTTTTCCCCCTTTATATTAACTTTATTAGGATAACACTGGTTAACAAAATTATACAAGTTTCCGTGCACAATTCTATAACACATCATCTATACACTGTATTGTGTGTTTACCACCCTAATTCAAGTCTCTTTCCATCACCATTTATCCCCTATATACCCTCATCTACTCCCCCCCCCACCCATCCTTTTCTGCAATCACCAACCTGTTGTCCATGTCCATGAATTTTTTCTCTTTTTTTCTTTTTGCTCAATCCCTTCACTCCACTCCCAGCTGCCCCCCACCAGCCACTCTCCCTCCCGAGAGCTGTCAGTCTGCTCTCTATCTGAATCTGTATCTATTTTGCTTGCTAGCTCATTTTGTTCAATAGATCCCACATATGAGTGAGATCATGTGATACTTATCTTTCTCTGACTGGCTTATGTCGCCTAGCAGACGAGTCTCAACTGGACTGACTGGGCACTTCAAGTCTCTGCCACGTATCTGTTCCATGCCAGTAGCTACCTCAGGAACGTCCTCAGGGAGATGACAGAAACGCAAGAAAGAGCAAGGCCTCTCGAGGTGTAGACTTAGAAGCACCATACTTGCACTTCTGCTTCATTCTATTACCCAAAGCCAGGCACATGGTCAAGTCCAGAGACAGAGGCAGAGGACACTTCAAAGTTAAATGCCCAAGGGGGTGGATGCAGAGAGGGTAAAAGATCATTCAACACATCAGCAAGACCTATCAATTCTACCTTAGAAATACTTTCCACACCTGTCCAATACTCCTTCTATCTTATTGCTCCCACCACTTCAGTTCACCATGATCTCTCTTACCTATCACCACCTGACTGCTCTGTCCAAATCTTTCTTGTCCATTCCTCCTCAGACCATTCTCAATGCAGCAGAAAACCTGCTCTGACCATTCACTTAATTAAGTCTGCCAAGTGGTTTCCTATTGTTCTCAGGATAAAGGTGAAAATCCTGACTAAGGCCTCAATTGTTTTCAATTTTCAATTGAGGGGTTATTTTAAAGCAAATAGGTGAACCTGGTGAAAGGGAGAGAGTGAAGAGGGAGTGTGGGAAAGAGAGGCTTCGGAATGAATTCCATGTGAGGACAGCCTGGGACCCCTTTCTCCAACCTCATCTCCTTCCATCCTTTCTTTCACTTTATGGTTGGAAAACATCATAATTCCCCAACTTGTACACTATTTCAAGCCTCTGGGGTCTTACTTGGACTGCTCTGTGTCCAAGTAGAGTTCTTACGGCTTCAAAACCCTCTGCCTTATGCCCTAAAAAAAAAAGAAAGGAGAAGAGCCCTGATTGGTTTGGCTCAGTGGATAGAGCGTTGGCTTGTGGACTGAAGAGTCCCTGGTTCGGGGGAGAGAGAGAGAGAGAGAGAGAGAGAGAGAGAGAGAGAGAGAGAGAGAGAGAGAGAGAATTAGTGTTTTGGGTTTCTTCAGATATATTCCCAGAAGTGGAATTGCTGGGTCATAAGGCAGTTCCATCTTTAATTTTTTGAGGTAACTGCACAGTGGCTGCACTTCTCACCAGGGAAGTCTCACTCTAGGTTACCAAAGGGGAAGTGTTAGTTTATGTACTTACTGGAGGCCCAGTGCATGAAATTCATGCACGGGTGCTGTCCCTAGGCCTGGCTGGTGATCAAAGCACAAGCGTCTGGTGTGGAAGGGCAGGTCCCAGCTGACCTTTGGGCTCTGAGCAGCTCCTGGGCCTTCGGGCCCCCAAACGCCCCCCTCTACCTGAGTCACTGGGCCCCCACCAGGCTCCCTCAGGGCGTAGAAGCTGGGTGGCAGCCCCGCCCCCTGCCGCTAGCACTGGTTGCACCTGCCTTGGCCTGGAACACTTGCTCACCTGCTCCACCATCTCACCACAATCCTGCTCTCATTGGGGCCCATTGGGTCAGCAGCATCTCCACTGCTGCCCGCTGCCACAGCCGAGTCGCTGACGCCCACCATGTTCCGTGCCACCCCCTCGTGGCCAGTGCATGTCATAGCAAGCAGTCGAACTCCTGGTAGAGGGGACAATTTACATATTAAGCTTTTATTATATAGGATGTGTGCATGTAGGTATGTTAGTGAAATTTACCAAAGGACTTACTGAGAATCACTGGCGCCAAATGGGAGTAAGAGGCTATTAGCATCATGTAAGGAGCTTTAGATAACCACTTCCTTCCGGGGCCTGTGTTTTGCACTGTCTCAGGCAGCAGATTCCTCTTCTTGGGGGCCTGATGACATTCGGCCTTGGGATGCAGCTTCTTTGTTTCTGCGCCTCCGTGACTGTTTATACAGAGCCCCCAGCCTTGCCAACTGTAAATACTCAAGTTCGCTCCAAGTGCAGTCATTGCATTTCTTTGCTCCCTCCCAGGGTCCTTGGCGAAATGCCCGCAGGCCAGCTGCCGTTTTATTGTTGACCCCTGAATGGAGTTTCTTCTGTGGCCTCCCGCAGTTCTCTCCGACCTGAGCATTCAGTGGGGCATGGCCCTTCCCAGCCTGGGTTCCCGACCTCCTCTATGTCCTGCTCTGCAGGCTGGGATTGCTCTCTAGCACGCATGCCCCAGGCAGGAAGGGGCAGCCAGTGACTTAGCTCATGCTGGTAGGGGGAGCTACTTCCCGGCCAAGGCCTGAACTGAAGCACCTGTCTCCACCCATTTGAGGGAGGCATTTAGTTATATAAGTACACGTTTCTCTCGCATGAACAGCCCAGCCATGCTACTGCTGCAAGTACAGGGAATAACAACTCACTGAGCAGATTATATTTTTTACTCCAAATATAAGATGGAGTGTGCTGGTGATAGTTGACTTGATTCAATGACTATGTCCCTTAATTAGTTACCTGAAAAACGAAGTTACTCCTGTAGTCTAATATTTTGCAACATTAACCTATGCTCCCTTTCTTCCTTAGATTTTCTCTTCCCCTTCTCCTTTCAAATAGGAATTTTTGAATCTGTTCCTGTTATCTCAAGAGAGGTCTACAGAAGGGAAAAAGCCCATGCTGTCTGATCAACAAGTATTTCTTGATCTGGGTGTTTAAAAGGCAAACCCCCAGAAGCTAAAGATGAGTTGGCTAAATGTAAAAATATTTTTTTAAAAAAATTGGGAGAGAAGGCTCGTCGGAGACCAGCAAGAGATGAGCACCTGCAGGGGAGCGGGAAACACCAGCGACTATGTCCAGTCTATTGGGTGGGCTGGACAGGCAGTAAAGGGAGGGTCTGCATGATCCAGTGCACCAGGCATCTCCAACACCTTCTATGGCAAAGGCAGGTCACATAAATGGTTGCAAAGGGCCTGGTGTAAAAACCAAAACACAACAAAAATCTGCAACTATTATAAAAATGTCCACTGGCACTCTGCCTCAGTACTTGGGGGTTTGGATGGGTCTATGGCAAACAGGACGGATGAAAGGTCAGCCCCTTCTCAACTCCTGTGATTGTTGCCATGTGAGGAGGTGATCCATTATTGCTAGATTTTCTCACTTTTCAGAGAAGCCAGAAATTTTGATTTTTTTCAGTGAACTCTCCTGACTTTTAAAAGTTTGCTAAAATGCTTTTAAAACATAGCATACGGCGGCCAAACAAACCCCATCTGCAGGACAGATGAATCCTCCATGTCTCCGATATGCAACCGGTAGTGTAGGCAGGACCTCAAAGATTCCTATGCAGTCCTACCTGGTTTGGCTCAGTGGGTAGAGCGTCGGCCTGCAGACTGACGGGCACATGCCCAGTCAAGGGTACATGCCCCGGTTGCAGGCTCACTCCCCAGTAGGGGGCATGCAGGAGGCAGCTGATCAATGATTCTCTCCCATCATTGATGTTTCTCTCTCTCTCTCCCTCTCTGAAATCAATAAAAATTTTTTTTTAAAAGATTCCTATGCCTGAGGCTGGCACTGAAGCAGCAAAGGGCTGGGCTCTGAAGGGGTCATGAAGAGAGGGTCCTGGTAATATGCTCTCTGATGACCAAGGACCAGAGACACCTGCACCACCAGTGTCTTGGCCCCGTGGCCTAATTCAAGAGTGTGAGCAAGAAGTGGGCGTTCCAACGAGCAACCAGGATGTCTGTTTCACCAGCCCAGCAGGAGGAAGTTTTGAAAACAGAAATTGATTTATGTTATGGAGAAAAGGTACATGTTAATTCATGCACACAGAATTTGTGGATTGAGATTTATCCTGCTATTCCAAGGACTGGTCAGGTATTGCTAACAATTCCTGGGTAAGCACAAAATGACCCCCAGCCTTGCACCCATGAAACATTCCCATAACCATCAGGCCATCTGGGGACCTAGCCATATGCTGCAAACTGTTATGGGGGAGGGGACTCCTATTCCATAGAGAATCCAGAGAGACCTCTGTCATGCTTTTTTATTTTTAGCAGTTTTTCACATAATGTAAAAGTGACCCACTATAATTATGTGATTCAATGATTCTAGCAAATTTATAGAGTTCTGCAACCATCACCACAATCCAGTTTTAGAAAAGTTGTATCACTGCAGGAAGATTGCTTATGCCCTGTCTAGTCGGTTCTCACTCCCCTTCCTAGCCCTGGGAAACCACTGATCTGCTTTTTGTCTATACATTTTCTTGTCTAGACCTTTCATAGAAATGGAATCATAAAATAGGTACTTTTCTGTATCTGACATATTTCACTTAACATGATGCTTTTGAAGTTCATTCACATTGAAACATGTATCAGTAGTTTGTTTTTTATTATGGAGTAGTATTCCTCTGTATGGATATGCCACATTAACAAAAAATACATTCACCTGTTGATAGATACTTGGATTGCTTCCTGTTTGGGGCTTTTATGAATAATGCTGCCATGAAGATTCATGTACATGTGTTTGTGTGGCACTGCCCAGCTTTTGAGAGGGAATGTTTCAACGTCAGCATGAAGAGCAGAAGCTAAGGTGTGCTTGGGGAACTAGGAGAAGTAACCTGATAGGTTCTGCCACGCATCTGCTCTCCACTGGGGTCTGCTTCAGTCTTCTCTCAGAACCAAGTCCTAATCAGGAACATAGTGGCAGGGGTTGGGGGAGAAATGAGGAGAGTGGTTGTTATTTTAACCAAATGAAAACAGGTGGCCCTTCCCAGGGAGGATGTTGGCTCTCAAGGTGGAGGGGGAATTTGCCTTTAAATTGAAGCCCTAATTATGTGCAGCCCATCAGGGCCTAACATGACTCAGCTTGCACCTTGTGGCTGAGTAACCATGAGGTATGGATCAATGCAGGAAAAAGTGAGATTTGCGATTCACTTTCTGGCACCACTTATTGGATTACATAAATGGGAATACTGGCACGATTTGCACATGGACATAGGTTACATTTCTATCAGTGCATCTTTAAGAAGTTAGTTTCAAGCAATAACGTGTTTGCTGTACATTCCACTCACTTAGAAGTCCTAGAAGTATGATACATAAATTGGTATTGTTAATACAAAGTTATAAGAATGGAATTAAGTTCTTTTTAGTCCAACATTATCTTTTTACATTTATTACACAATAAAATGTATATGTATATTTTTAAAAAAGTAAATGGCACCCAATGCAGCTACAATTTCAAAGAATATCTTTCCAGAAGAAATACATGCACACACAGTCTTACATCCCAAACAACCTTAAGTTTTCTGGCCTCCTGAGATCACTGTTTTCCTAACTGTCGGAATGTCTGTTCTTTTAGCTTGGTATTTCTTGGCATTCCTGGGGAGTGCATGCCCTCTCCTGGTTGTTGCCTATCACTCCACTTTGAACAGCTCCAGTCTCTCTTGTCAGGTTGACCATCTGTAGTAGAGGGAAACTGGAAAAGATAAAAACTCATTCATGGGAAACCACACCCCCTGCTCACAGCCTATGCGGTGCTTTCTCACAGTTCTGGCTCAAGCCATGCCGCCTTACCTAGCCATCTGGTCCACCCACTCCAGCAGAGCATTGAGTCTGGGTGGATGCTATCATAGAATGACTCATCAGTGCTCTCAAGTTTGTGACTTTTCAAAAGACAGGCCAGAGGAGGAAACTCTTTCATCATTAGACGTAAAAACAAAAGGAAGATGTTTGTATTCCATAATTTGTGAGTCTCAATATATGAGTATCACTGGTCTTCTCCAAGCAGATTAAGACACCTTTAAAACATCTATCTGGAATATTAGTATGAAGACTGATTCCTGCTTGTTGTTCCTCAAGTTGCTTGACGCTTTGCCAGGAGACTGCAATGCCTTATACAGCCAGGAGCCCTGCGCTATCTGGACTTGTCTACTCTGCATATCAAGTTCCCCCACTGATGTCTGCCATTGCCTTCTCTGAGAACCCTATGAGTCATACTGGGTTGTCAGCAGTAAACTTATTTTCAGGAAGAATCCTGATAGTCCCTATTTTCCTATGTGAATCACAGAAATCTTGTTGAAGTGAAGGGAGCATGTGGCTCTCTCAACCTCAGCTCAAGTAATGTCTTCCATTCCTACAACGCAGTCCAATTCTTTTTATTCTGTTTGATTCAACCTCCTAATGTCAATCCTTCCTTCACTTCCTTCATTAGACTCACACTGGCACTATGCCATGTGGTTAAATAATCTTATTAGAAATTAGAGTGAAAAAGTGAGGTTAGGGCTATGATACAGGGTTATCATGAGGTTTAGAGTTAATATACAAAAGAACTCAGAATAGTGGCTGGCCATAGTAGATACTCAACCATTGTAAGTGATGATGACAGAGATGATGATTACAACACAGAGAAACATTCTACTGAATGTTTTTGTTTTTTTTTAAAATATATTTTATTGATTTTTTACAGAGAGGAAGGGAGAGAGATAGAGAGTCAGAAACATCGATGAGAGAGAAACATCGATCAGCTGCCTCCTGCACATCTCCCACCGGGGATGTGCCCGCAACCCAGGTACATGCCCCCGACCGGAATCGAACCCGGGACCCTTCAGTCCGCAGGCCGACGCTCTATCCACTGAGCCAAACCGGTTTCAGCTCTACTGAATGTTTTATTTGTTCCATTCATCTCTCTGTTCTGACACCTATACCACATGTTTTCATTATTATATTTTAAAAATACAACTGAATATCTGGTAAAGCAATATTTCATTTCGTTAAAAATATATTTTTATTGATTTCAGAAAGGAAGAGAAAGGGAGAGAGAGATAGAGTCATCAATGATGAGACAGAATCATTGATCAGCTGCCTCTTGCATGACTCCCACTTGGGATTGAGCCTGCAACCCAGGCATGTGCCCTGACTTGGAATTGAAACGTGACCTCCTGGCTCATAGGTAAATACTCAACCACTGATCCATAACTGCCCAGCAATATTTCATTTTTTAAAGTTATTTTTTCCTGTATATTTTTACTTCCAGATGAATTTCAGAACCATTATGTCAAACACCAATGAAAGTCCTGATCAGAAGTAAAATGATACATAGTATATAAATTTGGAGAGAATTAACATGAGCACAGTATTAACTAGACCACGTATATGTCTCCATACATTCACACATTGTACTTTGTCCACCAATAGAGATTCATTGCAATATGTCTCACACATTTCTAGACACATTTATTCATAATAGTTTTATATAATTTGTTGCTATTGTGCATTACCCATAATAATCTAAATGGTTGTTATTTGTTTTTATAAATGCTGATGAATTTATGCATTTTCTGTACTTTAGCCATCTTACTGAATACTCTCATAGTTTCTCAGTTAAGTTTGAGAACCTGCAAAAATTAAATAAGAGAAAATGTGAGTCACATGCTTTTTTTTTCTGGAAGGAGATACCATATTTAAAAATATATACACATAAATGACATTTTTATTACTTTCATTAATCTTTTGTTTTTCTATAAGAACATTATTCTTCTAACATCAGTTTTGGCAAGAAGTTATGCCTGGCTGAAATACCATTTCAGTTAATTTTTTTCAGAAAAAATAGAGTCTGGCATAACTTGTTCTTATTTAACTCATGGTGGCTTCATTGATGGCCATTTCCTTTGCAAAGTAAATAGGCAATTCATTCTAAAACTTTCCCTAGAGTTGTTCTCAGACTCACTGGGTATATTTTGTGACTTATACGTTAATTTTAAATTACATGTATTGGGGTGACATTGGTCAACATGAACATATAGGTTTCAGGTGTGGGTTTCTCTGTTACATGATCTGTATATTGCACTGTGTGCCCACCACCCAAAATCAAATCTCCCCCTGTCACTTCTCCATTATATGTTTTTTTACTTTTTTGAAACCTGAATTAAAAATTACCTGGTTTTTGTTCATTCATTCAATAACTTGATCTTGCTTCATGGTGGTTGGCAGCTGTTTAGCAATTTCATCTGCAAGTTCCCTTGGCCCCTGGGATGTAATAAACCTAAGACAGGAGAGCTGAGTTGATAGGTGATATCTGAAGGTATATTCATCTGTTTTGGCCTTCAGCTCCCTCATGCTAATGTTTTCTTTTTCCTGTATTTCTAGTCTAAGAATTATTTTATTTGACAGAAAGAATTTAAAAAGTAAGGATTGAACAGTTCGTCATTCTCATGAATCCATTCTCAAGCAATCTCTTTGTTGTTCTTCATCTGATCATACCTGATCATATTTATTTTATGTATTTTACAATTCTTTTAAGCCCAAGCTTTCTCTGGCCCATCTTACGTATCTATTGTTATTTTCTATATTTATTCTAGGTTGCATGCCCCTTCTTCTTTCTTCCCAATATGTTTATTTAGTGGCTGAGCTCATTATATAACTTTCTATGCAGTCATTTCAGATTCATATGAATCTCTCCTTTCCTCTGAATTGGGGAGAATTCGAGTCTATGTATATAAATTTAATTTTTGTGTTGGTATCAACCTTCTTAAATTGAAACTTTTTTCAGAGTCTCAGGCTGTGTTATTCTACCTACATATATTCTGAACTTGTGAAGTTCACCCCCTAAAATCTAAAAGTTAGATTTTATTTTTGGATTTAAATGGTATCTTATTAATATATTTTGTTGCTATCTTTCCCAATGTCCAAATGAAATACTAAGGTAATTAAAAGGAAAATATGCATATGCATGCAAACAGGCACACATACACTCTACAAGTAACAGTAAATTGATGGAATGATTCTAACAGAAACCAAATGTTCACTAACTACAATGTTGAGTGAGTATACTGAAACATGCTTTTGGTAAGCTACCTGTGCCACTTGGCCTGACACAGTGTAGTCTAGTCACAAGAGAGTAGACTGAAAAGAATAATCTGTCTACACCTGCCCCTATTCATAAATTCAGTGACTCTAACAACCTGTAAACTGGGCAACTAGCTCTAAGCTATTGCATGGATGATTCTCTTTGAGTAAATTATAATGCTGCTCTACTCCAATCCCAAGACCCAATCTCATTTTTTCATATATTCATTCTTTATCGCTACATCTTAGGTATAAAATTTCCAGAAAACAGCTAGACAGGAAATAGCGATGGTGGGAGAGGCTGGGAAAAAATTAGGCAGGAGATTGATCACGTTTTTTCTATATGGAGCTCTGAGGGTAGCAATAAGGGTGGCTCTGGTGGTATATAAAAGCATGTATAAGTGATTTTTAAAATTTACTCATTATGGAATATATTGATCTCCTCATTACCTGTTAAATCTTTCCCATTTTACCTTCAACTTCTCTCTCCTTCACTCTGTCCCAGTTTCATTGGTCCCCTAAAATTCTGTAAACCCACCAATCATGTTTCCAACTCAAGAACTTGGTACTTGCCATATCCTTGGCCTATAATGCTCTTCCCAGGGACAGCTGCATGACTCACTCATTTCCTTCATACGCATTTATCACCTTGCACTAAGGCTTTCACTAATGATCCCATGAAAAATAGCCATACTATTCTTCTCACTCTGTCTCAATTTTCTCAACATTTGTCATCATCTGACATTCTAAGTAATTACCCACTCATATTGTTTTCAATTTCCCATGATGATAATTTAAGCTCCAGGGCGTCAAGGAGTTTGTTTAATTTATTGTGGGTTTGTTTGTTTTTTTTTTCAGAGGCTAGAGTCATGCCTGAGTAATAGTTAATGCTTTTGGGTGAAGGAATGAATCACATTATATGTTGGAGAACGAGCAATGGACAGGAAAGTAGATTGCACTTCCACATCTGTGCAGAATTGTACTAGATGCAGCTTTCTAAGAATATGAAAATTAGATTATGTGCTGTGCACATCAACATGATATCCAGCTGTATATCTGAGAAGGAATTTAGAACAGAATGCAAATAAAGTTAATCCAAGGTCATTTCACACATCTCATTGGTTGACAAATATTAAGTATGGAGGAATCTTTATTGTAGTCAATCATTACAGCAAAATCTCATTACAAAGAGAAGCAAATATAATTTTAAAGCACAGAAAAAATTTTCTGAAATTAATTTACTTTGGGAACCAGAAGAATACACACACATACACATATGCGCAGATGTAATAGAAGAGGAGTAGAAATATATAAGGAGAGCATAAATTGGGATAGAGATATTATTATAGAATAAAAACAGAGATTAATAAAATAAAATATAAGGAAAAATAAAAATGGACACTGAATGGATTAAATGTAACTTCGACATTGAGAAATATCAAGTCAGAGATAAAAAATGTAAGGGCATCTGGCAAAGTACAGCTATAAAAGACAAAAAGAATGAGACAGTGAGGAAGATGATTGATCTGAAGCAGAGGACATATAAAGGTGACCCTGAAGAGTAATTTGTATACTTAGAGTGGTGCTGGGACAAAGCAGTTGATAAATGGTAGGAGACTTTTCTTCAGCAATTTTACATGTCAGAAGACAATGGGATCATCTATACAATTTTGATGGAAATACAATGTGATCACCAAAATTACTACTCACTTCCAACTATTTGAAGCTGAAGACAAACATAACAGAAAGATATTTTCAGAAATCCAAGAGAAAAAAAACTTAAAAATTTTGATTTCTAGTTACAAAGCTTAACAAGGTAGCAAGATATATAATGAATATGGTAGTATCAATAACAAGTCTTTGGTATTGTTACTGAAGAAACTTCAAATTGACTGATATTGTGAGAGAAGTCACGTCCTAAATGAGGTCATGTATAATGAAAAGGTAAAGAAATTTGGCCTTTATCTTATAGGTGACAAGACTACCCCCTCTCCCAGGACTTTAGAAGGCAGTTGCAAATCCAGGTTGCACCTGTGCTTCTGACCAAGAAGCTATAGATTGGAGGTTCCAGTGGTTCCCTCTTGCTTGGGTTCCATTAATTTGCTAGAGAGACTCGCCAAACTTAGAGACACATTTTACTCACTAGATTACCAGTTTGTTATAAAGGGATAAAATTGAGGAATAGCCAGACAGACTAGATGCATAGAACAAGGTATGGGGAAAGAGTGCACAAATCTCAGGTATTCACCATCTTTTATACTATTTTATTATCTAGTTTGATTTTCTTCTGTTTTCTTTATTGTATCTGGGAATTTCAGAACAGGTGGAGTATCTCTCAAGTGACACATTCCCCTATTGCCATCTTTTTTTTCTTTTCTTTTCCACAGAGGAGGCATCAAGCTTTCACTGACCATAACCAGACTGGGTGACTCAGCAGAAAAAAAAAAAAAAAAAAGATATAGCAGCTTCCCTGCACACTCTTGGGACAAGACACCTGAATCCCTGCTTAATGGTTATGGCTAAGGGTGTGTCCTTTCCATTGGCCTAGGTACTCTACCTCTCTTCTTAACAGCTCTTTCTTGTCTGAATTAGCGTGGGGAGTGGGGGTGATTAGTCTGATTAAATCATCCATAGCATCTTAGATCGCCAACCATTAATACCATTGGCTAGTCTAACCCAGCAACTCTCAGGATGCTTAAGATGTTTAAAATAGGAGAAATAAAGATCATATTATTTTCAACAAACCTAAGTTCAAAAATAAAAGAAACAATTTTAGAAGTTGTTTCCCTTTTTGAGTGTAATTGGTTTCTCAAAGAAAGGAGAGCTTAAATAGATATAGAGAAGCATATATTTTAACTAAAATTGTTCTTATTTTAATATGTACATGTGGGTGTAAAAAATAACAGATAATATACATATTGGTCTCTGCCCCAATTCCTGGAACAGAGCTCTAAATCCCTTGTAATTTCCTACGTAATAAGAGCAGTAGGGGCATTTCTTGTTTTAATATTTATCTTTGACCTCACTTTTGAAACATGATTCCCAACCCCTGTAAATTCCTAATCAATGAGACCACTAGTAGCCTCTTTTATTTTACTGAGGTGACTCTGGGTGGGCTCCTGGATAGGGGCTGCTCACAACAAAGACCAAGCCATGATTAGAAGTTTGGTATTTTCAACCTCCCCAACCATTCTGTAGAGAGGGGAGAGGGACTGGATATGGAGTTAATGATTGATCATGCTTACTTGAGGAAGCTTCCATAGAACTCCAATAGCATGAGTTTGGAGAGCTTCCAGGTTAATGAATATATCCACACCTGGAGGGTGATGCATCCCACCTCCATGGGGACAGAAGTGCCTGCACTCCAGCCCCTTCCAGACCTCACACTTATCTCTTTATCTGGCTGTTCATCTGTGTCCTTTATCATATCTATCCTATATAATAAAAGCTCAGGTGGCATCACGCCAGCAGGGAAGTGCAGTTGGGGGTGATCGGGCTGGCAGGGGAGGGCAGTTGAGGGTGATCAGGCTAGCAGGGGAGTAGTTAGGGGGTGATCAGGCTGACAGGCAGATGAGCAGTAAGGAGCCAGCAGTCCCAGATTGTGAGAGGGATGTCCGACTGCCTGTTTAGGCCAATCCCACAGGGGTCCCAGATTGGAGAGAGTGCAGGCCGGGCTGAGGGTCAACCCCCCCACCCCCAATTACAAATTTCATGCACCAAGCTTCTAGTATATATATAAAAGCCTAATATGCAAAGTGTCCTCTTGAGAGTTCGACTGACTGGGAGTTCAATTGCTCACTGTGATGTGCGCTGACCACCAGGGGGTGGCATGGAATGAAGAGAGTTCCTAGCAGACAGTTGGCAGCCACTAGGGACTCTACCTGTGCATGAATTTCATGCACTGGGCCTCTAGTCTGTTAATAAACTGGTAAACATGTGTTTGCTTAAGTTCTGTAAGCATCTCTAGCAAATAAATTAAACCTGAGGGAGGGGTTGTGGGAACCTCTGATTAGTAGCCAAATTCAACAGAAGGTGTAAGTGGGGACTTGCTACTTTTGATATGAAGTAAGGTGGGAACAGTCTTATGGGACTGAGCCCTTAACTTGTGGGATCTAGCACTATCTCTAGGTAGACAGTGTTAGAATTATGTTACATTGTAGGACAGCCAGCTGGAGTTGTGGAGAACTGCTTGGTGTGGGGAGAAACCTTCTCAGATATGGTGATTGCAAGTATCAGAAGTAAAGTATTCCATGTGAGTAGTAAAGGAGACACACAGGAAAGGAAGATATAGGAGGAAAAGACAACTGAGTTGTTTTTCCCATACAAGGTGATTTGTGCTTTCTTTCTACACTTTCATATGAGAATATTAACCAGGATGTCTCTTAGAAGCAGATGCATTCGGTAATATTTATTTACTGCCTATATTAATTAATGACTAAATTAATTTATATATTTATATATACATATATATGTTATTATTCATGTAGTTTGGAAGAAGAAATCCAAGTTCAAATGTGATTGGAAATCTATTCAGGATCACAGAATTACTAAACAGCAACGGAAAGATTCATTCTCAGATCTCTTCAACAAATTTCTATCACAGTCCCATTCTACTTTCCCATAACTCATTATAAAAAATACCTACATTTATGCCTGAACTGACATAGCTCAATGGTTAAGCATTGACCTATGAACTAGGAGGTCATGGTTGGATTCCAGGTCAGGGCATGTGCCTGAGTTTCAGGCTCAAGTCCAAGTGTGGGGCATGCAGGAGGCAGCCCATCAATGATTCTCTATCATCATTAATGTTTCTATCTCTCTCTCCCTCTCCCTTACTCTCTTAAATCAATAAAAATATTTAAAAGTAAAAAAATACATACAAGAACCCTTGAATTTATGCTAAAAATCAATCAATTATAGTAAATACTAGAGGCCCGGTGTATGAAAATTCATGCACTGGAGGGGGATCCCTCAGCTCGGCCTGCTCGCTCTCACAGTCCAGGAGCCCTCAGGCGTAGGAGGCGACCCGGCGATCAGGGGAAGGCAGTGCCCCCATCACACCTCTGCTGCTGCCACTGCAGGCAGCTCAAGCCTCGGCTGGCCCTGGTTACCTGAGCTTCGGGCAGCCCTGGGCGGCTGGGGGGCTGAGGGAACTGGGGGACTCCAGAGGCAGGCACTGCAGCAGAGCTGAGGAGACTGGGCACCGCCATCTTGTGGCTGTGGGCGCCGCCATCTTTGAGGGCGTGACAGTCAATTAGCATATTCCCTCCTTATTGGCTCTGAGTGCTGCCATCTTTGAGGGTGGGGCAGTCAATTAGCATATTCCCTCCTTATTGGCTGTGGGTGCTGCCATCTTTGCAATGGTGTGAGGGTCAATTAGCATATTCCCTCTTTATTAGATAGGATTGCTATTTTTTCATTCTAAATACATTCTTTACAAAATTTTATTGTTGGAAGAAGTTGAAGAAATTCATTTACATGTGTATTTGCTCTCAGAAGCATTGATACATTAACTCTAAGATTGACTCTTCAGTCAACACATGTATAGCAAGTGCATAACAGCATAATGGACTCATATCTTATAGTGTTTCTTTGGAGAAGCACTTATTTCACTGTTTTGAGGAAGAGAAACAGATTTAAATTCCTTTACTCCATTTTTAGACATCCTTCTACAACCAAATGATTTTGTTTAATTTCCCCAAATTATTGTGTTATAATTTTAACAGTGTCCACTGACTTTTGCCCTCAGTGAAACAAAAGGTTCTTTCAAGGAACTGACAACAACAAAAAAAGAATTACTGGTAATAATATTTTGGTTCATTTTGTTATAACAAAGATTTCATTCATGCTTATTGTTGATAACTTCCTCAAATTCCATCCAAAAAGAAGTCAAATGAGCCAGCTTGTTTTGGTGAAAATATATGTGTAACTTTAAAATGTCAGCTGTTTCACTGAATAGTTGTATTTGATCAGATTTGGGTCTTAGAATGCAAAGAAACATGCCAGTCATAAAATTGGAAAATATCATAAAAAAGTTTAAAGGTGAATGAAATGACATAGCCCAACTCCTCTACATCTAGATAAAGAGAGGACTCTCAGGGCCTGTCTGCTGCCACCATGGAGCTTCCCTCTATACCTGCCCAGGTAAAGATGCAGAGCTTGGTTGCAAAGGCCAGAACCAAGGATGTTCTGATTGATGCTTGTGAGGATGGAAGTTCAAGGCCTAATTATTCTCCTTTTTAAAATGTAAGTATCTGCTCAAAAATTTTCAGAAAACTTATTTATAAAGATATATGTACCCCAATGTTCATTGTAACATTATTCATGGTAGCCAAGACATGGATAAGAGCGAAGTGTCCTTTGATTGATGATTAGATAAAGAAAATGTGGTACGCATATACAAAGGAATGCTACTCAGCTATAAAAATGGTGAAATATTACCATTTGTGACAACACAGATGAATCTTAAGAGTATCATGCTAAGTGAAATAAGTCAAATTAAAAATGATTAAGAACCATATGATTTCACTCATCCTATATAATAAAAGCCCAGTGACCGAAACAGTGGAACAACCAGAATGATCAGAGACCAGAACAACTATGACCCCTCCCCCGGGATGGCCCCGCCCCCCAGGGAGTGGTTAGAGGTTATCAGGCAGGCAAGCCAGTGGTTAGGGGCAATCAGGCAAGCAGGTGAGTGGTTTGGGGTGATCAGGCAGTCAGGCAGAGGTGGTTAGGGGTGATCAGGCAGGCAAGCGAGCAGTTAGGAGCCAGGGGTCCCAGATTGCAAGAGGGATGTCTGACTGCCGGTTTAGGCCCAATCCATGGGATTGCCTAAACCAGCAGTCAGACATCCCCCAAAAGGTCCTGGATTGAGAGAGGGTGCGGGCCGGGCTTAGTGACCCTCCCCGATCCTGTGCATGAATTTCATGCACCAGGCCTCTAGTGTAAAACATAAAACAGAAAGCAACAAATGAACAAATAAACATAAATATAGACAAGAGAATGGTGGTCACCAGAGGAGAAATGGAGATGGGGGTAAGATAAAGAGGGTAAAGGAGGTCAAATATATGGTGACAGAAGAGACTAGACTTTGCTAGTGAGCATACGATGCAATAAACAGACGGTGTGTTATAGAGTTGTACACCTGAAACTTATGTGATGTTATTAACCAATGTTACCCTAATAAATTAAAACATATGTCTAAATGCAAACGTCAACCCTTTTACCTTATTAGAATACAAACTCAAGTCCCCAAGAACTTTGCCCCTGGCTACGTCTCAGACCTCATCTCCTTCCCTCTCCCACCTCTCATCAGCTCCCACCATTTTCAAACACACAAGGCATGCTCCTGTCCCAATGACTTTGCAGTTATTGGATTCGGTGTCTGAAACTCATTTCCTCCCATAGGCTACTTAGTTTGCTCCCTTAATTCCCTTAGCTCTCTGTTTATGTCACCTCATTAGAGAGGTCTTTCTCAAATTGACAGTTTAAAATAGGATCTTCTTTCTTCCCATTGCTTTGTTCCCTTGCATTACTGTTCTTTGTACTCCTTGATTACCAGCTTGCATATGATGTGTTATTTGTTTATTGTCTCTCTGCCTCTATCTATCAGAATTGAAAGCTCCAGGAGAGGGGGGCGCGCTCATTTTATTATGTTTTCCGCAGCTATGCCCCTAGCACTTAGTAGGATCTCAAAACACTGATTAAAGAAATCGTCAAGTGAAATTAGCTACACGTGCTTTTTTTTACTTCAAGCATCCGAAGTGGTCAACTGAATGGCTTTATTATTTAATGACCAGGAAATGGAGATGAAGGATAGAGAGTTTAGCGAGTGGAAAATTTTGAAGAGCATTTCAGAGAGAAGAGATTTAAGGCACACCCAGCACTTGGGTTATCCCAAGAAGAGCGAGGAGTCTGAAGTTACACGGTGATCACTAAGTCAGGCTTCTACTTTATCCACAATTTTTCACTGACTTCTATTGGTCTCCTGTTTCCTCTTTTGAAGATTTAAGCTTTAAAATTATGAAGTTAAACTAGTACCATTTCCTTTTAAAAGGAAACAGAAACACCATTAACCTGCTTAGATTAACTCTAGAAACGCCTATTTAGAAAATGATTTTTGGGTGCTGTTTCGTTGTTGTTTTTTTTACTATAGCTTCCATATAATGGCTTTTAACTTCTCCATACAGAAAGTGCGTACTGGGATTAATTTATAAAAATCTGATCTGATTCTTGGAGCTTTATAGCACTGATATTTTTGTTCAGGAAAAAAAGAATATGAGCTAGCTAAGAATAATAATGTGAAAGATAGAATGTGGTGATAGCATACTATTATTCACTTAAACATCTCTGAAATCATACTTCCTTTATTATTTTTTGTGATGCCAAAAATATGCCTACCATTATAAGAAATGTCTTATCTGTATCTTGTATGTTTTTACTAATAAGATAGCTGTGTTCTGACTTGCTGTTCTATTTCATTGTGCTGAACTTAAGGTTTTCAATCTTCCTTTATAGAAGCAGAGAGTACTGCAATAGTTTATGCTTTTAGAGATTTCACCCTTATATTATACGTATAATAAATTAATTTCCTCATAAAATATGATGTGTTTTTCATGTTCAAGCATGTTCCTTGTTTTATAATATTTTATACATTATCTTAAATGTATAATTTGTCAAAAGTTTAGCAAAGAAGTGACAATTACATTATTGTTCCTTCAGAGTTTAAACTAATACCACAGACATAAATATTTATTCCCATAATTTAAAAAATATATATATCTGCTCAATAAGACCTCCTCAAAATTTTCACAATATTATATTTAGAGGTACTGTGAGTGAAACGAGATTTTATTTTCATTGTGACTCACCACCCTGAGGCAGCTAAAGGCAACATTTTATTGCTGAATTTTCTAAGAGGTATGATAACAATAAAGTAGACTGTAGTTGAATTCTGAACATGAACAAAACATGAAAAAAGATAAATTTAGTAAATTTACAGTTGTTTGTATGGAAAATAATACATTAATTAATAATAATGTAAGAATAAACTCTATGCTTACAACTGTAAACCTACCTTTGCCCCACAGCTAGATATGTAACCATGTGAAACACATGTAACACCTTCAAGAACCAGCTTTTTAGACAAATGGGTGTTTGGCTCATGATTCTGTAACTAATGATATAGTCTCTGCCCATGAAACGTAAGTGGTTCCTCAGCAGTTACTGCCATTGTGTATAATGCTCTACTCTGTAATCCAGCATCTATGTCTGTGCAGAGTCTTGCTGGGAAAGAAATATAAGTGGCAATTATATCTCTTCCCATGGCCCAATGTCAGGCTCTGGTTTTGGCAAAGCCCTCCCTCTTAACCCATATGCTCTAGAGAATATAGATGTGGATCCTTTTTCTAAAAATGTTTCAGATGCTTGGACAGGATCATTTCCAAGCTAACTTCTATCTTTATTTCTGGTTTTATGCTCAGTTCTCTATAGATGCTCAGTTGCTTTAACTGAGGTAGTTTATATTTGAAGTGGAAGTTGGCAGTAACATCTAGTTCAGCGGTTCTCAACCTGTGGGTCAGGACCCCTTTGGAGGTCGAATGACCCTTTCACAGGGGTTGCCTAAGACCATCGGAAAACACATATATAATTACATATTGTTTTTTTGATTAATCACCATGCTTTAATTATGTCCAATTTGTAATAATGAAATTGGGGGTCACCACAACATGAGGAACTGTATTAAAGGGTCGCGGCATTAGGAAGGTTGAGAACCACTGACCTAGTTAAAGAAGTCTCCTTGTACATGGACGTCATTTACTTCCGGCTGAAGAAACAACAACAACAACAAAAAGGAACAAGATGAAGAAAGTCTCAAAGCCCTAAAGGCAAATTTGTAGAAATGTCTGTTAAGAGATGACAAAATCACAAGAGATTTATGCTCATTAGCTTTACTTTCTTTTTCTGCTTCTGTGAGGCAGACAAGATAATTTAACTGAGCCGGGCGCAGGTAACTAAAAGTAAATAGTTCATCTTGCTCTTCTCAGAGAAAGCCTTCCTGTGGTGTAGGAGGAAGGATGTAATGGGGACGAAAAGCCAAGAGGAACGTCCAAGATTGAGCTTAATGCCCAGCTGGGTAAAATTCTAGGGATAGTTCTAGGGATGCTTGCAGATTTTTCTGTGCATGTTTTCAGATACAAGTGAGGATATAAAAGGAAAGAAATAAGCTTCAAATGCAATGAAAGGCAGAAAAAAAAAATGAAACTATGCAGAAAAGCCTTAGAAATTATAGATAGCATACAGAGCCTAAGAAAGTTAAAGTTGGTTAAGTGGGGGTTATGTTTTCCTTTTAGAAGAGAAGTTATAAATGTGAAAAAGTAATGTGATATGGAGGTGAGGTGGTGAATTAAGAAAGGCAAATTGCGCTCATATTGTTCAAGTAATGTTACTGAGGCATCAATGCCACCTGGTGGCCAACATCAACTTTAATTCCAGTTGCTTCCTGTTTTAGGAAGAGGGTACCAAAACATTTTTTTTAAAAGGAAGACATAAGGAGATAAACACACTGCCAATGCTTCCCCAACGACCTCTAGTTTGTGCTCTCTTCCAAGGCTATCCTACCGGTAGGAGCCTGTGCAAATCCCAGTAGCTACTTATCTCTTTTGGAAGAGAACAGAAGAATTACTTCATGAGGATAGCACTTTGCACTTCTAGTTACGTATCAGAGTATTTTTTTTTTAGAAAAATAAACATTATTCCCAATTTCATGCTAATATTTGTACCAATTCAAATAAAATATTCCAGTATTTTTACTTGAATTTCTTGTTTTTATATTTATATCTCTTTTCCATTCCTCTGAAAACCTCTTGGCTCACGAAACCATGAGCCAATACTATTTCATACTATTTGTCCTGCTTTAACATGCATATTTAATTGGAAGCCCCGTATAGAAAGTTAAGCACTCCGTTTTTCTTGTAAGACATTCAACAACCACTTGACATAATTTCACTTCTTTTCCCCTCACAGCATGATTTGATGAGGTGCTTTCTTATAACTGCTCTGTACTAAGAGGCAGCCAAGTGACTCTCAGTCCCAGGCGCTGAAGGAATGGTACATTGAGAGGCGTGGAAAGAATGTAGAGACAAAGAATGAAAGAGAATTTCTTGCTACTTATATCTTTATTGTCTTGGTCTCAAAACCTTGGCACTGGACAAAACTGCTTATAGAGCTACTGCTTATATTGATAACAAGTTGTCTCCTTAGGGTTTCAACCATTGTTAATCAGATTGCAGAAAATCTGCCTTCACAGTGTTAATGGGTAAAACCATCATGTTTGGTGGAAATGTTTCAGAAAACGACATAACTTCAAAATCACCAACCCTAAATATCATAGAGTATAGCCAAAAAAGACAGTGTTTTGATACTCCTATAAATGTAACTTAAGAATGATAACTCCTAAATATTTTAAAGTATAACATAAAAGGAAAGCATTTTGATACTTCAAAGTCTGCATTTCTTTCAAAGGATATAAAACTCAAAGATATTAATAAATTTTGACCAAGAATAATCACCTACTCTGAAGCACTAGAATTATAATAGCCCATATAAGACACATTTCCAGTCAGCCCTCTTTCTCTAAGAGTTATACAGAAATTTTCAAGACATGTTGTTATTTTTTTTTAAAGAATTCACAGTAAGAAAAATTATGTAGGCTCAATTTTTAAACTTTTTCCTGAGTTATATTGACCTTGACACATAAAAGTGATTGTTAAGCACAGCTGGCATGACTCTGGTTGAGTGTAGGCCTATGAACCTGAAGATCACAGTTAGATTTAGGAACATACCAATGTTGTAGGCTCAGTACCCAGTGGGGGGTGTGCAGGAGGCAGCAGATCAAAGCTTTGGTGCTGAAATAAGACTTCTGGCACAGCCTAAGTTTATAGATCATTAATCATTTAATCTTGATGTGAATCAGTTTCTTAATACAGAATAATAAAAAAAAGAAATAATAAGAGTATCTCAAATATTTGTTTGAGAGTTTAAACTACAACCTTTATTCCAGCACAGAGTAAATACTCAAAGAATATTGGCAATATCAGCTAAGATATAATAAAATGATAAGATTATGGAGAAAAACTCTCTAGTTAAAAACAGTGGTTGTTAGAGCAAGGAAATTTTGAAAAAACTCAAAATGAAAGGACACATCCTTGGGATATTTTCATTCACATGATTCCCCTCCCATCTAAATTGAGATCACACTATGTCCCAAAGTGGTGGCTCTCCTAGTTGCAAGAGGAACTCAACTAGCCTTTGAGGCAAGGAGAGGAGATTTCTCTGTTAAATGAGGCCAGAAAAATCTATCACTTTAAATGGAAATAATAACTAACTCCAAAGCAGTAACCAAATAGAATGCTGCAGTTTGAAATGTCTGTTTCATTTAAATTTAGATGTTTCAAATGCTTATATTTTAAATCTTAATACCCTGAAATAATTTTCTCTCAAAATCCTTCAGTACAAGTGGAGAGTGAATCTAATGGTTGAGGAAACGCTTCACTCAACCCTTTGACTTTAGTTGACATTGATACTATCCAAGAAATAACCACTTCAATATTGGAAGCCATAACTTAGCATATGGTACTAATTCACACAAAAGGTAATGTTAAGGCATTTCTCTTTCAATAATAGAATAACAAAAAATTTCAGAGAGGTTTGCTGCATTCTTACCTAAGAACAACATTCAAACATAGGCAACCAGAGAGCCATTTGTCAAAAAACCTCCCAATTGGACTTTACTCCTAAGAATCAGGTTGTTCTTAGAAGAGTTAGCCTTAAAACCAGATAAAGCTAATTTGTATTTAAATCTCTAACTTTTAAACTGTGTGAATTTGAGCAAGTTATTTAGCCACTAAATGAAAGGGAAATTATGCTGGCTACTATATTATGTTGTACAGGTGAGAATAAATGAGATTATAGGTGTAAAGCTCATGGTAGAGGGCCTAGCAAGTTTTATACATCAATCAGATGTTAATTACATCTTTTTCTACCCATAAGCTAGCAACATGAAATGAAATATTTGTAAATTGAAGGACATTACAAAACATATTCTTTAAAAATCATTTGATGACATCTTTTTCATTCTTTGTCATCACATAACTAAAATGGAAAAGAATATCTCCATTCCTTTGCTGGCCATTTCCTGAATAATCCAAGTCCCCTTCTGTCTGCCTGGCTTACATATTCCTTCCTGTGGAAGTTTTTCTCCACTCCTATTCCTGGGAGAGTTAATCATTTCATCCTCTGAAATACAGTGGGGCTTATTTCTGCTAATCTTTGGGTTTAACCTGTACTTTTTCTTTCATTGATTGTTTTATGTCCATGCAACCTTAGCTGACAAAACAATCCTATATAATAAAGAGGTAGTATGCAAATTGACCACCACACCCTTGCACAAGATGGCCACTCCCATGTGGCCACAAGATGGCTGGCAGGGGAGGGCAGTTGTGGGTGACCCGGCCAGCAGGGAAGGACAGTTGAGGGTGACCAGGCCAGCAGGGGAGGGCAGTTGGGGGCAACCAGGCCAGCAGGGGAGGGCAGTTAGGGGCTAATAGGCCTGCAGAGTAAGGCAGTTAGGGGCAACAAAGCTGGCAGGGGAGGGCGGTTAGAGGCAACCAGGCTGGCAGGGGAGGGCAGTTAGGGGCAACAAGGCCGGCAGGGGAGGGCAGTTGGAGGTGACCGGGCTGGCAGGGGAGGGCAGTTGGGGGCAATCGGGCTGGTAGGGGAGCAGTTAAGTGTCGATCAGGCTGGCAGGGGAGTGGCTAAGGGGCAATCAGACAGGCAGACAGGCGAGCAGTTGGGATCCAATAGTCCTGGATAGTGAGAGAGATGTCCAACTGCCAGTTTAGGCCCAATCCCACAGGGTTTGGGCCTAAACCAGCAGTCAGACACTCCCCGAGGATTGGAAAGGGTGCAGGCTGGGTTAAGGGACACTCTCCCCTCCCCCCCCCCCCGCCAGTGCACAAATTTCATGCACCAGGCCTCTAGTGTGTTTATAAGAATCATTTTCCAGCCAGTTGTCTGTAAGTCAGAACTCAAATGGCTACCGAAACCATATCAAATGTAACTGTTCATGCTGGCAGCCAGGGTACAAGTTGTATTGCATCTGTAATATAAAACACCATAGAGATCTTCTCTTCATGATCTTGAATCATGGCATGTTTTTGTGAATACCTATTTAGTCTGGCTTATAGACCACTGGGGAACAGTGATGTCATAGAATCAGGCTACAGCCTCTTTCTATACCATTGTGAGAAGAGTGATAGGCTGTCCATAACCCAATGGTTTCAAAACAGCCATAATCCACGTTAAGAAATGCATTTTACCTTTTAGACTAGTACACACACATGCACACACACAATCACTTGTACAGGCACATAAATCAAACAAAAATTTCACAATGCAAGATTTTCTTTCATAATGTGTGAGGGATTCTGTCTACTGCAATACTATTCTCTTTTATTCTATTTGATTTTTTATGCTGGTTATGGAAGACTAAATTAATTTCTTACATTGCCTGAGAATTAGAGAGTACTTAAAGGCACATTGAATACCATATCATTCTCTACTCCCACAAATGTTTGCATTCTTGTATAAAATCTTCCACATGGGGTTTGCCTTGGCATTGAGCTTCTCAATAAAATGCCTGAATGTTGCAAGGCTTAAAAAAAAATAAGATTGCAGACATATAAGTCAAATAACTAAGGAATTTTTATTTAAATGAAAAAAATGCTAGTTATCAGGCTCATAATTTTCCAAATTATTGATGCAGCCTTCTAGTTTTATTCCTGACTAGCACTATGCTGGCCACCAGACACCTCCTACCCACATTACACCAATCACAAATTTGTTTTTATAATGAATGTTCACTTCATAAGCATGATGCATGAAAGATACACTTCCTGTGCTGTTCTCCATAGGCAGCCGGGGAGGAAAAGGCTGATTCTTTATACAAAGTCTCCTTGTTGTCAGGATGTATGGTCTGTAGTTTCCAGACAGGGTGCCACCTCAGAAGTTGGCAACAAGGTACAGGAAAATGTCAGCCTTTGCTACTGAACTTAAGTTAAGTCTACTGCTTAGAGCAGTCAGGCCCCTCATCCAAAACCTAGATGGCTTTGTTATGTGAGCTTCCTGATGATGGGGCAACGATATCTTCATAACTCAAAGGCACATGTAGCTTTCATGTAAAAGAAAGAGTCTTGCTGCATAGCAGAAAGCAGTGGAGAAAGATAATGACTGAAAAAGTACCAGTGTCTTGAGCAGAACTACAGGCTCAATATAAGCAGCATGCTGTCTTTTATGTTTTTCAGGGTAGCAGGGAAGAAGAGCCTAACCCAGGGGTGGGCAAACTTTTTGACTCGAGGGCCACAATGGGTTCTTAAACTGGACCGGAGGGCCGGAACAAAAGCATGGATGGAGTGTTTGTGTGAACTAATATAAATTCAAAGTAAACATCATTACATAAAAGGGTACGGTCTTTTTTTTCAATAGTTTTATTCATTTCAAACGGACCGGATCCGGCCCACGGGCCGTAGTTTGCCCACGGCTGGCCTAACACTTAGCCTGATGGCATTTCTCATTAAACCAGTCTCAGGCTCTTTGTTCTGACTTGAGCATTCTGAAAGAACAATTTCTGATGTGGATGGTTTCTGACATAGAACATTCTAACTCCTTGACAGTTCTTTATTGGTACAAGTTAATACAATAGAATACTGGCTGATAAATTGAAGACCACGGATTTTAAAGAGGCTAAGAAACTTTAAGAGCACTTCAATGCCTTTCTTTTATCGATCTGGAAATTGAGAAGCAGAAGGTGACATGACTTTCCAAAACCATGGATTGAAAATTAATCAATGAGCCTGTCAGCATGGCTCAGTAGTTGAGCATTGACTTATGAACCAGGAGTTCACAGTTTGATTCCCGATGTGAGGCATGCCGGAGGCAGCCAATCAACGATTCTCTCCCATCATTGATGTTTCTATCTCTCTCTCCCTCTCCCTTCCTCACTGAAATCAATGAAAATATATTTTTAAGAATTAATCTACGAGATATTCTCCCCACAGTAGATTACTCTAAAGTAAATGGAAATATGAAGTCTTCTCACATTTGATTATTCCAGTTTCACTGGGGAAAATGTCATGAATAAACATGCAAATCTGATGTTTCACCCCATTAAAACACCACCAAAGGATAGCCAGTGAGCACAATTTGAGAGACCAGAATTTTGCTTTGAGGCTGGAGAAATACGAGTGTAATCCAGATGTGTGCCATTATGAAATCTGTATGATTTATCTAAACCTCCTTTTTTATCTTTAAAATGAGAATAATAGTACATTAATGATAACTAACCCATTTTTAAG
This sequence comes from Myotis nattereri, assembly GCF_964212035.1. Classification (NCBI taxonomy): domain Eukaryota; kingdom Metazoa; phylum Chordata; class Mammalia; order Chiroptera; family Vespertilionidae; genus Myotis; species Myotis nattereri. Next base: position 18,750,333 of record NC_138077.1, read on the forward strand.
GAAATGAGTAAATATACAGTAGGTACCCAACAAATGTTAGTATTAAAATATTTTATTGTATCTTATGTCTGAATTCTTTATAAATGTAAGTCAGAGGTTAGACCTTGAACTTATGGTGGAGTCCAGGTAAGACTAAATGAGCTACTGTAGCAATTTTCGACAGCCTCACTTAGGAGTTTGTTAGAAATGTAAATTTTCAGGTTCCATCCCAAACCTCCTGAATCAGACACTCTGGGGATAGAGTCCAGAAATCTGTGTTTTAAAGAGCCCTCCAAGGGATTCTGGTGAATGCTAAGGTTTGAGAGTACTGGTTTTCTGGATTCAGGTAGGGTGGAAATTGAGATAAATGGGGAAAGGCAGTGGGATCCTATCAGGGACTCCAATTTGAAGGCAACTTCTCATCCAAGAAGACTTGGCAGGCATGAAAAACCAGTTTTGAGGCAAAATATCAGTCACAAGATGAGGTAGGGGTGATGAGAGAAAGAAAAATGCCTTAAGTCAAGAGACATTCCATCTCTAGGGCACCCCAGTATAGAATGGAGATAATGGGGAAGATGCTGTAAGCTCTGAGCCCAGAAGCTGCTCAATCTCAAAATACCTTACAACTATTAATTCTATTAAACTCTAACTTATCTTCAACAGATTCTACATGGAACATCTACGTTGAGTAAATCATTGACCTGGTCAGACTGAAGGTTTGTGGAGATAGGCTTTTGTGGCTTGAAAATCCAACCCTAGTAATTTCCTTCTACATTCTCATGATTTCAACAAATGTCCTTAGAAAGGAACTTTGGGCTTTTTAGATCAGGAGCAGGAGTGGAAATACCCACTTTAGCCTGGTTTAGCCCCTGATTATTGGCCAAAGATGCTGCAGTTACGACAATCAGCAATGATGTACCCAAACTACATCCACTGGTAGGAAGACCAATCGCATTACTCTATAGTCACCAAACATTTGTTAAATTCACATTCTGCTATTTGTCCACCTGCATGTATGCTGTGAATAAAGGGGAACACATGTGTACCCTCCATTCTGCACAGCATTGTATGGACAATCTTGTAAAGTTATGCTTCGGAATTAAATCTGCAACTTCCAACAGGCAGAAATTTTGTCCCAACTTCTTTATGCAAAGACTGGAGGGAGTCCTAGCCACCCAGTTTTCTCCTACTGCTTTTCAGCGTAGTCTCTGGATCCAGCCACTTGAGACCCCCCCCTAAATGGCCCCTCATCCAATTTCTATGTTTTCTGTTCCATCTAAAGTATTTCCTACTTCAGTCAAGCCACATTCTTGATTCCCTTCAGTTAATTCACTCATCCAATCAATACATATTCATTGTGTGCATAATTTGTATTAAACACTATCAAGTTATCGAGGACTGAACAAGTCTTATTTCTGTCCCTGCTTTGGCTTAGAGTCTAGTGGTGGGGGACAGACAAGGTGACAGGTATTCCCAATATGGTGTGAGGAGTTTATAAGCTCTTAGAGGACAGAAACTTTGTCTTATGTCACGGACATCACACACAACCCTCAGCACACCTGTGCTGCCCACATAGTTAGACTTGGCCTCAGGTGATAGTGAGTGAACTGATACCTGGGAATAGTACATTCTTGTCTGAATTTGTCCTTTGTTTGGAAGGAACAGCCATGAAAGTGGAATGTCTAAGGAAGAATTTTTTTTCTGAGAAATTTTGTAATGACATGAACTAAAATCAGAGGATAGAAAGAGAATGAGAAAGCATTTGTGGGCTGACTCAGGAGAACCTCAAATAAGAGGTTCTCAGAGGCAGAAACAGCAATTCCCAGAACGCTGGCAAAGGATGGTCTCTCAAGTCATCCTTTCTGGTTTGGAGTCCCTGGCATGTGATACAACTATGCTGCCCTTTGCCCCATTCCCTTGAGGGAGAGCTCACCCTGCCTTCCTCCCTCTCACAAAAGATCTCTGACCTCCCATTGCTCCTACCATTGCTGGAGGCACTGTGTCTCTCTCAGCACAAATGCAGCTTCATGTTTTGTGGCTTCAGTGGCCACACTGTTGACTAGATGGTAAGAAATTATATTTCACACAGTGGTTATTGTTATGTTAGAGGTTCTTACTTCCAATGATCATAAAAATGAGTAATAGGATTCCCAGAGCTTAAAAATCAATGACACAAAGCACATCTAATTGAAAAAGAAACAAATTCTCTCCTGCGTGTCCTTTGTCATGGGATCTCATTTATTTTCCCTGTAAATTTTCAGATAAAAGAATTATTAAAGTGTATGCTGCCAGGATATGCTTGAGTGTGCTAAATCTACTGATGCAGTATACAAAGCAGTCAAAGGAAATGATGGTATCAGTACTATGGACTGTGTTAATGCAAACTGTTAAGGTCACAGGGAATTTTTGTGTGGCTCTAATGAACTTGGAAATTTTTATTTTGGCAGACGATTGGCAAAGCTGATTTTTACATGTAAGATGGCAGGCTGGAGTTTTGAGATAAGCTACTGCAGTCTACCATCTTTCATGTAAAAATGGTGGGTTTTAGATTTAAGTGAAGGTAGCACTTTTACCCATGACATGCTGCATTTGTAAACAGAGTAGGTGATGATGACCTAATATGATCAGAGAATGAGGGGTCCCACATTGCTAGGATTCTTTTATTTTTAATAGCATGTGGCTTAAATTTTACTGTTGGAGACTGAATTCTTGATTTGATTATCTCTGCTAAGAGGGTATAGTCAGGTGGCCAGTGTAATTTTAAGTACAATTTGTTACCAGCAATCTACAGTTATTGTTGAAGGAAAAATTCATCACTGAGATAATGTAAGAAATAAAAACACACATTAATTACATGCTTTTGTTTTTAATTGAATTTATTGAGGTGACATTGATTAATAAAATTCTATAGGTTTCAGGTGAACAATTCTATAATACATCATATGCGTATTATATTGTGCTTACCATCCCAAGTTAAGTCTCCTTCCACCACTATTTACATGTTTTCTATGTGCAAGCCACTCTAGATTTATCTCCCTTAATTTTTGCAAAAATATGAACTCTGCATAGTTGCATGGCTGGCTACCACTAGCCCATAGAATGCTTTAAATCAAACTGGAAAAGGCTCCCGGTAATCTGAAAGACAAAGTCATATGGCACATGGTTTAGTGAGGAAAGTATAGGCTGCCTTTCAGTGTCATCTCACACTCTTCTGTGGGATACAAGTTTTGCAATTGTTCATGATGCTTGATCAGTCCTTTCTACAAAATTAACTCCAGGTTTTAAGTATTTACACCACATCCAAGATAAGTGAGACTCTGTCCAATGACTGTGTTCTGTATCAAGCACTCATATCACCTCATCACTGAGATGGATGATGAATAACCTGAAGTGATGAGAATTAAGCTAGTCATATGCACCTGAATGAGGAAGAAGGGTCATAACTCAGTAGGTGTAAATGATAAAGAAATCATTGAGCTTTTGTCTTCCCTGACTTGGCATGATCCTTAATACATGGTCTCTCATGACCACACATGTGTCCACTGAGTCTCATCACCACAAACGTAAAATGACTGGGTTGTCAGAAACTAAAACTGGGAATCTTGAAACCTCCACTGTGCTGTTGCTGTGATGTTTGTTGTTTTCTGTCTTGTCCTAAAGTGAAATATTTTGGAAATTAAACCTTTGTCAAAGCTACTATTTACAAATATCATCTCCCATTTGGTTGTCTGCCTCTTTGTTTTATTGTCAGTTTTTGTCTTGTTTTGTTTTTCTGTGCAGAAACTTTTCAGTTTGATATAGAACCATTCATTTATTTTTGCCTTTACTTCCCTTACCTTTAGAGTCAAGTTCATAATGTTCTCTATGACCAAGGTCCATAAGTTTGATACCCATGTTTTCTTCTATGTAACTTATTGTTTCAGGTCTTATATTTAGGTCTTTGATCGTCATGAATTAATTTTTGTACATGGGGACAAACTGTAATCCAGTTTCATTCGTTTGCATGTGGCTTTCCAGTTTTCCCAGCACCCTTTATTGAAGAGTTATCTTTACTCCATTGTGTGTTTCTGGCTCCTTTGTCGAAAATCACCTGCCCATATACATATGATTTTATATTATAAGATCTAGATATTTCACTGTGTACCCACTACCCAAAGTCGTCTTCTCCCGTCACCATATGTGAGGACCTCCTTCACCCCTCCCCCATTCCCTCTGGCAACCACCACACTGCCGATTGGGTTCATGAGTTTCAGTTTTATATCCCACATATAAGTGAAATCATATGGTTCTTAGCTTTCTTGACTGACTTATTTCACTTAGCATCATATTCTCAAGGTCCATCCATGTTGTTAAAAAATAGCATTATTTCATCCTTTTTATGGCTGAGTAGTATTCCATCATATATATGTACCACATCACAGGACACTTGTTTTCATGCCTTGACCACTATGAATAATGCTGCAATGAACACAGGGGTGCATATATCTTTGCGAAAACATGATTTGGAGTCTTTCTGGTATATACCCAGGAGAGGGATTGCTGGGTCATATGGTAGCTCTATTCTTAATTTTTTGAGGAATCGCCAGACTGTTTTCCATAGTGTCTGTATCGGTTTACATTCCCACCAGCAGTGAATGAGGGTTCCCTTTTTCCACAACCTCTCCAGCACTTGTTACTATCTGTCTTGTTGATAATAGCCATTCCAACAGGTGTGAGGTGGTATCTCATTGCAGTTTTGATTTGCATTTTCCAGATTGCTAGTGAGGTTGAACATCTTTTCAAAAATCTATTGGCTGTTTGTATGTCTTCTTGGGAGAGATATCTGTTCAGGTCCTTTGCCCATTTGTTTGTTTGTTTGTTTGGTGTTGAGTTTCATGACTTTGGGTGGTGGGCGCACAATGCAATATGCAGAACTTGTAACATAGAAACCAATACCTGAAACCTGTATGATCATATGAACCAATGTGAATATGAAGCTCATTTTACCTTGAGTTTGATCGTCATCTGAACCCAAGAGCACAGTTTCTAGTAAAGCATCGTAGGTGTTACATCAGATTATTGGGCAGAAAGAGGAACAGAAGAGAATTTCATTGCAGAGAGAGATAGGTTTTCAGATAAACTAAGAAATGTTCTGGTTTCAAGAAAATGGATCTGTGCAGACTAGAGGCCCTTGGTGCTCTCTGCTTTGCATAAGCACAAGTCATTTTGCCCAGGAACCACAGTTTATGTTGGCTGGATCCCAATGCTCTACAACTGAATTGTCTTTGTACTGAGAGTGTTAGAGCAGGATAGAAATATAAATCAATTTTTGTCATCTGCTTACTATGTGACAGAAGTTGTCTGTGAGAAGCAAAACAAAACAAACACACACACACACACAAAACAAACAAAGGGAAATAGTCGTATTTTTCCCATTTTATAGGTGAGGGAGCTGAAGCTGGATGGCGGTAAGTGAATTGCTCAAGGGAAGAGAGAGGAAGTGGTGGAGTTCGTATTAAGCCTAAGCTGACTAATGCCAAAAAGTCCTTGCTCTTCCTTCTCTATCAGACTCCTTCAAAAATATTAATGATACTAACTTTTGCTGGTGGTGTTTTTGTTTTTTTTTTTTAAATCTTTATTGTTCAGATTATTACATTTGTTCCTCTTTTTTCCCCCCATAACTCCCCTCCTCCCAGTTCCCGCCCCACCCTCCGCCCTCACTCCCCACCCACTGCCCTCATCCATAGGTGCACGATTTTTGTCCAGTCTCTTCCCGCATCTCCCACACCCCTTTCCCCCCCAAGAATAGTCAGTCCATTCCCTTTCTATGTCCCTGATTCTATTATAATCAACAGTTCATTCTGTTCATCAGATTATTTATTCACTTGATTCTTAGATTCACTTGTTGATAGATGCATATTTGTTGTTCATAATTTGTATCTTTACCTTTTTCTTCCTCTTCCTCTTCTTAAAGGATACCTTTCAGCATTTCATATAATCCTGGTTTGGTGGTGATGAACTCCTTTAGCTTTTCCTTATCCGTGAAGCTCTTTATCTGACCTTCAATTCTGAATGATAGCTTTGCTGGATAAAGTAATCTCGGTTGTAGGTTCTTGGTATTCATCACTTTGAATATTTCTTGCCACTCCCTTCTGGCCTGCAAAGTTTCTGTTGAGAAATCAGCTGACAGTCGTATGGGTATTCCCTTGTAGGTAACTGAGTTTCTTTCTCTTGCTGTTTTTAAGATTCTCTCTTTGTCTTTTGCTCTTGGCATTTTAATTATGATGTGTCTTGGTGTGGTCCTCTTTGGATTCCTTTTGTTTGGGGTTCTCCGCGCTTCTTGGACCTGTAAGTCCATTTCTTTCACCAGGTGGGGGAAGTTTTCTGTCATTATTTCTTCAAATAGGTTTTCAATATCTTGCTCTCTCTCATCTTCTGGCACCCCTATAATTCTGATGTTGGTACGCTTGAAGCTGTCCCAGAGGCTCCTTACACTATCCTCGCATTTTTGGATTCTTTTTTCATTTTGCTTTTCCGGTTGGGTGTTTTTTGCTTCCTCGCATTTCAAATCATTGACTTGATTCTTGCGCTCCTCTGGTCTGCTGTCAGGAGTCTGTATAATATTCGTTATTTCAGTTCGTGTATGCTTAATTTCTAGTTGGTTCCCCAATATAACATCGAGGGTCTCATTAGTTTTCTTGTAGATCTCATTAAGTTTATCGGCGGCTTCTAAACAGTTCTTGAGAGACCTTAAAAGTGTGGTTCTGAACTCTAGATCTTCCATTGACAATTTTGTCCTGTTTCTTTGTCTCCGCATTTTGTTATGCTTCCTTGATGCACCCCCTAGTGGTCTTTGTGCTCAGTCTTATAGTTAAACGATTGTTGTAGCTAATACCAGGGAGGGTTTGACATCCAGGCCAAGTGGCTATGAGAATCAGCTGTGTCTGCAGTGAGAGAACTTCTGTCCTCTAGGGAGGTGCTAATCCAGCCTTTGCCTGAGGCTATCGGCAAATGCCTCTGTGCAGGGCTTGGGCGGGGCGGGTCGCACAGGATCAACAGGGTGGGCCGGAGAGAGCAGTTATGGCGGCTCTCAGTCCTGTCCCCAGGGGCTCTGCCTCTCTGAGTCCCAGCAACGGCTGCAAACCTCGAAGAGAAAGCTGCACTCACTCTGACCGAAGCCAGACAGTCCCGCTTCTCCCGTTTGAGTCTGGGTACCTAAAGACTCGCCTGTATCTGGAGCTCAGAGTCTGCGACTCCCTCCCGATTGAAAACGCCAACCACGCCCTCCGCCGCCAGCCCGCTCCAGTGCACTCCGCACCTCAGAATTTGACTTCAGCACTGCGCCTCCTCTGAGTGTCCGTCTGCGTTTCTCTTTCCTCCTAGTTGTAGGACTTCCACTCAGCCAGTGTTCCTGTGGTTCTGGGTGATGTCCCTTCCGTTTTTTGGTTTCACTTTTGAAGTAGTTGTTCAAAGCAGCAAACTCCGGCGTTAACCTATGCCGCCATCTTGGTTCTCCTGGTGTGTTTTATCTAAAACATTTATACCCACTTTTGACATTTATTGAGGGCTTACTATGTGTTAGGAATTGTGCCTTTAAAAATATCATCTCATTTAATGCATATGACACATATGGGTGGTAGATCCCATTATCACTTTTCACAAACTAGGACACTGACCCAGAGAGGTTTATTAACCTGTCCAAGATCATACAACATACAAAGCTAAAAGGTGGTGAAGCCATAAGAAAGCCATATATAAGAAATTCATGCTTCAGTTGGATTCCTCCAGAGCAGGAACCACATTTCAATATGTGCACACACCTCCCCAGCGCATTTAAGATAGTGGACACTCCATAAAGGTTGTTAAATGGACTGTGACAAAACATGGCTTTCCATTCCTTGCCCAGTGAGATTAAGTCTAAAAATTGTACTGGCCAACTATTTATAAGAGAAAAAGACTGGACACAAACCAAATGCCTATCAGGATGAATTGAATAAACTAGGTGTGGCCAAAGAGTAGTGTACTATATAGGCTTAAAAACATTAGGAATAGTTCTCTATATTTTAATAGCTATTGCCAAGATATGTTAAGATAAAAAGTTATTTTTAAAAAGCAAGCTGCACATGATTGCCAATAGTGTTCTATCTTTTGCACAATAAAAGGGGGGATATATAGGGTTGGGCAAAAGTAATTTTACAAATGTCTGAATGGAAAATAATACAATAATTAATAAATAATAATACAAGAATAAGCTCCATGTTTTGCGTACTCACAACAGTAAACTACTTTCCCCCCACCCTGTATATGATTAAAGCAAAACCTAATAAATATATTACCTCTAAGGGAGAGAGAAACAGAGGAGAGGGGCAGGGATGGAAACTGGACTTCTCTAAAATTTTGTTTTATGATTTTTATTTTGAGATCATTTTGCTATTTCATAATTTAAAAAAATTAAATCAAAACCAATTCCTAAAAATAATGATTACAAAAACCTGAAACAAGTGAACCAAACTGTATATCAAGTAGGCAATGACATGAGAAAGACTCATTTCAAGTGGTTTTAAACCATAGTATTTTGACTGTACATTCTAAGGATTAAAAAATAAACAAAACCACACACAAATTTAGAAGAGTGAATTCAGTAAGTTTGTGATTCCTTGAAATATTGTTAGTTATTTTGAAACTATTTTATATATTGAAAGAAAGCAAATAATGAATTATGTTAATGGTATCCTGAGCCAAGATATTTTCAGAGGAAGGAAAAAGAGATATAAATATGAAACCAAGGAGTTTAAGTAAAAATACTGAAACCTTTTATTTGATTTGATGAAAATATCAGCATGAACTTAGGAATAATGTTTATTTTTTCTACAAAATGCATATTTTCTCACTTGTTTCACTAAAAACTCCTAGAAGTAATGAACACCTGGAAACCATGAACATTCCTGGTGTTCAGACTGTGGTTTATAAAAATATATTTCCCATTAAAAAGAACCAAGACTCCTTGGAAAACTGCTTATTCCAGGTCTGGAGCAGGAAATGTACAGATTGTTGTAACTGAAAAAAATAAAAAGAACACAAGAGCAAACTTGAAGAGCTCCCATTGGTCAGCGTTAGGAGAAATCAAGTATAAAAATAATTACTCTGAATTGAACATATTAAACAAAATATTTAAAAATCAATGATGGTATTCAAAACAAAAACCCAATGGTCAGTTTTGAATTTTGCTAGACTATCAACTCATTGTCCTGAAAATTGATAAGTAAAAAAAGACTTAAGCATTTATCCTGTCTTTCCAACTTTTAAGGCAACCAAAATAGCTGTTGAAAAAGAGTTCTTAATAAAGGAAGGAAAAACGATAAGCTTTTTAAAAATCTTCTTTTGAAATTCTTCATGAAGTAATAGATTTTTTTAAAATATATCTTATTGATTTTTTTTACAGAGAGGAAGGGAGAGAGATAAAGAGTTAGAAACATCGATGAGAGAGAAACATCGATCAGCCACCTCCTGCACATCTCCTACTGGGGATGTGCCCGCAACCCAGGTACATGCCCTTGACCAGAATCGAACCTGGGACCCTTCAGTCCGCAGGCCGACGCTCTATCCACTGAGCCAAACCGGTTTCGGCCATGAAGTAATAGATTTAAACAATTATAATTAATGACTACTGTACCCATTAGTTGGAGAGTTGGTGTATGTCAGGTGGTGGGGTTATAGTAGATAGATAAGACTGACAATACCCGAACCCAGTGATCAGTCAGAGTATTATTAAAAGTGCAGCTGTAGTCTTCATGATGTGGTCTAAGGGGAAGTAGGTAGCACCAAGAAAAAAAAAGATACTGATTCATAAACTATAAACTTACAGGAAATGTGGAAGATAAAGTTTAAAGATACCAGGAGGATAGAGTCAGCCAAATCTATAATGTGAGCATTTATAAACAACAAATGACCCAGCTTCTTCAACAAATGGAAAGGAGTTTATAGATCAAAAGTAACGAATGAGATATATAAATGAAAAGCAATATTTGGTTCTTGTTTGTTGTCTGATTCAAATAAACCAATGATTAAAATACACTTTTAGATAATTAGATAAAATTGAATACAGTTTCTGTATTAGATATTAATGAATTATTTATTATTCTAGGTAGATAAGATTATCACAGTGTAGTTATACTAGCAAACAAGTGTTGCCTCTGAGAAGTACATGCTGAAGCATCTGTAGGCAAAATGATGTGCTACCTGGGATTTAAGATTCTTTGAAAAAATAAAAATTTGTTGGGCCCAGGGAAAGATGAAATAAGAACAGTAGGAAGTGAACCGTGGCAAGCTTAGTGAGGAAGCCTGTGAATTCATTGAATCCCATCTTCTATGCAGTGTATGAAACTCTCTAAAAGGGATTGCTACCTTTGGGCCATTGATATGAATGCAACTTTCTACAATGTTACTGTAAATGGAAGAAATAAAGATGCTGTCGCAGGAATTGTGTTTTTGCACAGTTGTGTATGTGTTGGTGTGTAGGAATGTAAACAGGTCTTTGCACATCTACAACCTTCATTTAGTAAAGTTGAATAATGTCCTTTTTCAACTGTAGGTTTGCAGTTGTGACTATGAGAAACACTTTATTCTTGTATTATTATTTATTAATTATTGTATTATTTGCCATATGAATAAGTGTAAATCTATTTTTTCCCCACCCTGTATTCACTCACGTGACAAATATATCTGAGTCCTTGGTGTGTGCTCATCACAGTCCTAGGCACAGTAGATAAAGTGGACTTCAGAGACACTTCTCGAGGACTTTGTCTTCCTGGATATTAAACCAATAAATAGACATGATTATCCTATCTAATAAAAGAGTAATATGAAAATTGACCATCACTCAAACAAACAAGATAGCTGCATCCATATGGTCAAAGATGGCCACCCCCATGTGGCCATAAGATGGCCAGCAGGGGAGGGCGGTTGTGGGCAATCAGGCCAGCAGGAGAGGGCAGTTGGGAGGGACCAGGCCTGAAAGGGAGGGCAGTTAGGGGTGACCAGGCCAGCAGAGGAGGGCAGTTGGGGGCGACCAGGCTGGCAGGGGAGGGCAGTTAGGGACAATTAGGCTGGCAGGGGAGGGCAGTTAGGGGTGACTGGGCTGGCAAGGGAGGGAAGTTAGGGGTGACTGGGCCAGCAGAGGAGGGCAGTTGGGGGCAACCAGGCCAGCAGGGGAGAGCAGTTAGGGATGACGAAGCTGGCAAGGGGGGCAGTTGTGGGTGACCAGGCTAGCAGGGGAGGGCAGTTAGGGGCAATTGGGCTGGCAGGGGAGAAGTTAGGCGCCAATCAGGCTGGCAGGGGAGTGGTTAGGGGTGATCAGGCTGGCAGGCAGAAGTGGTTAGGAGCAATCAGGCAGACAGGCAGGCGCGCAGTTGGGAGCCAGCAGTCCTGGATTGTGAGAGGGATGTCCGACTGCCCATTTAGGCCCATTCCCACTGGAATCGGGCCAAAACGGGCAGTTGAACATCCCTCGAGGAGTTCCAGATTGGAGAGGGTGCAGGCTGGGCTGAAGGACACCTCCCCCCATGCACAAATTTCATGCACCGGGCCTCTAGTTTCAAATAAAGGATGACTAGGAGGTATGAGCAGACTTAGGATAGTCAGAGAAGCCACTCTTGGAAAACTAAATTTGAATGGAGTCTGGGCTGAGTGAATCGATAAGGGGAGAGAGAGTTCCCAGCAGAGGCAGAGAGAGGGCAAAGACTGGGAAAAAATAGTAGCTTAAGATATTCAAGGGGGAAAAAAAGCCAGTGTGCTGAAAGCAAAGTGTGCTGGGGGATGGGTGGTACCACATAAGGTTAGGGAGGAAGTACAGGCCATGTGAAAGGGCATCCATGTGTCTGGGTTTGCTGATGTGGTGTCAGTCTGGGCCTGCTGTCCCACTGTGATGACTCTCAGGGCTCCTTTCACCTCACAAGGGTCCCAGTGATACATCATTCTACTTAGACTTCAGATTTTACTCCAAGTGCAATAGGAAGGCCCAGTGTGATTTTAAATTAGAGAAAAAGACCAGCCTTTTGAAAGAACACTGTAAGTCTATGCAAACTGTCAAATGATTTTTCCCTGTTTATAAAACCAATAGAGATAACAGATACCCTTAATAGACTGGGTGAACAGAGGTGATTTCCCAGGTCTCCACTCCAAATTTTTTCCCATGACCATATAACCACATAAGTCACCAAATAAACATGGGCCAGATGTAAACACACATTCGTTTACTATTTGCTATCTCAAAGGCAATGAAAAAAAATGTATACTATTTTGTAAACTTTCCTCTACTAAATGTTTCTCCTTATCCCTTTATAGCTGTAGAAATCAATGAATAGCGCATTCATCTTCAGGGAACATGTGAAGAACACTCTTTAGCACAGGGCTAAGAGAATAAGATCAGGGGAAAGGCAGCCTGCATTCTAGCTGTTAGAGTGGCACAATTTGTCTACACCTGTTAGGTCTCAGTTTTATCAACTATGTAAAATGGAGTGGAGAGTTTTTTTTTCTATTTCTGCCACTTTCAAGATAGGACTATTAATAATGGCTTGAACATAAGAGACAGAATAAAGAGATGGGGAGAAAGTGATAGAAAGGTTTGGGAGAGAAGAAAGAGCAGTATGGGGAAGGGAGAGGGACAGTGAAGGAGAAGATAGGAAAGGAGACAGGAGGAGCAAGAGAAGTGGGAAGAGGAAAGAGATGGAGGAGGAAGAGGGGGGAAAGGAAGGGAGAAGGAAGAGAATAAAAGAGAAAAGGAAAGAGGGGGCAGATAAGGAAGGAGGGAGAGGAAAGGGAGGATGGATAGTATGGGAGGGTAGGAGAGGAGAACTGGGAAAAAAGGTTTTGGATTGAGGCTCCTAAGATAATCCAGTCAGGGTTTGTGGTTGTTTTTGTTAATATATGTTTTTATTGATTTTAGAGAGGGGGGAGGGAGAAGGATAGAGAGATAGAAACAACAATGAGAGAGAAACATTGATTGGCTGCCTCCTGCACGCCCCCTACTGGGGATAGAACCTGCAACCCGAGCATGTGCCCTGACTGGGAATTGAACTGGTGACCTCTTGCTTCATGGATTGACTTGATCCTTAACCACCAACCCACACTGGCCGGGCTCAGTCAGGGTTTTTTGTTGCAAGCAACATAAATTAATTTGGTTTATGGGCTTGGAGGCTTTGGGCAAGAATGGAACTCACTGCCTGACATCAAGCGTCCCGAACTGGTCTCATGTAAACACTGATACCACCATTTCTGGGTACGGACTCTGAGGCTTGTAGCACTGACATTCATGCTGGACACTGACCAGAGGTCTCACCACCCTAGCCTGATACAGACATCTCTGCATCATTGTTCCCAAATCAACTCCCCCTATGCCCCCCAAATAGCATCTAATTGGCATGTGCCTGTGCCCTGGCTTCAAGGGACATGGAGGAAGCAATGTTTCAAGTTCTTTTATGGGAGGAGGTCCCTGCCCCCCACAGACACTCATAAGGAACATTTCCCACACATAAAAAGGAGAATAAATGTTGGGTAAAGGGAAAGAAAAGATGTGTTCATTATAGGAAAACCACGTTGTATTTGATGATACATTAACTTTGCGGTAAACATGTATTACTATAAAAATAGTCAGCCAGTAATCTAGAATAAGGTGAACATGTCTCTCAGTTCTGATATTTTGTAGGGCTCTTTGTTTTGTTGTTTTAAAAATATACATATTTTCAACTTATTTTGCATATTTTTATTATTATGCTTTTTACTTTTCAATTACAGCCTACATTCAATATTATTCTGTATTAGTCTCAGATGTACAGCAGAAGGATCCTTAGTTTGGTGTTGGGGAGAGAGGACAGAGACCAGCAAGTCCCTTCCCCTTCTCCCCAGGGAGACCAGAGGCCAAACAAGAGCTCTTCAGCCAAAGGCAGATTTTTAATAGTAAGGCCAGAGTCTCAAGTTAGGAGGTGAAAGTGCCCCGGCTCTCTGATGTGGGCTCAGCTCTGACTTTAAGTTTCTTGTGCTCAGAGGGAAACAGGAAACACATTTCCTTATCAGCCAGAGCAGAATGAGTCCTTGTAGGCGGCCCCACCCCTGAGCATGAACTTTGCCCAGCCCAACTATGTGTGTGCAGCTCATTTGTGCTCTAACTGAATCGTTTCAGAGCAGCACAGCTGGGAGACCCAAGTCTCACTTCCTTGACACTCTGCAGTCTGCAGCTCATTTTGGCCGAGCCAAAAGGTGACTTATGGAGGGAGAAAGAACCATGACAGCAGCAGCATCTAAAAAGGAACAAAACCAGAGCAACTCTCTGACATCTTGGCATGGCAGTGCAGTCATTGTAATCCTGCTGCACAGAATAATTTGTCTGGACCCAGCACTCCATTTCTTTTAAGGTAATTTATAACCAGGGAAACCACACAGATCCCTGAGGTTAGGGAGTCACAGAGAGACCACATCCTTTGTTTTTATTTCTCAGCTCCAAGGATCTTAAGCTGCTTATTGTGCCGGCTTCCAAGATGTACAAATCATCCCGGGCGGCTGGGTTGTGTAAGACTGTTTCAACTGGCGCGGTGCCGGGCCCATCAATACAAATGACTTCACTCTTCTCTGATGAACCAGAGGGTCGTGCTATGTGGCTCTCACGAAACCATGTTCTGTCCCTGAGCTGGCAGAGGCAGGCTTGCAATCGTGTTGTGTTTGAGAATCGCCGGAAGGTTGAGTTTTAACAGAGTTGGTTCTCTTACTTTGACACGTGGGAGCAACTTGATGAAAGGGAGAGAAGAGCATCTGAGTAGCATCTACCGACCAGGAAGCGCTTTATCGTTGCACCTGCCTTCGCTTCCTCTCCAGCTACAGATTGGGCAGCACCTTAGGATTAGCTGTTTCCTGTCTGCACCGCAGATGTTCTCGCTCAGACACGAATGGGATGGGGGTCTCGCTTTCTGCACAGAGCCGAGTGGTGTCTTTGGACATGCGCATACACAGCAGCTGGGAGTCGGGATTGTCTGTTCTTTCCTTTCTAGAAAGGAATCTATTTGAAAAAAAGCTCTTAAAGACATGGTAAGGTCAGTATTTACAGAATTAATGTCAAGTGGCAGCAGTTTAATAAAGCTGTAACACAGTGTGGGTTATTTCTTAGTTTTCCCCAATTAAGGCTATACAATTAAGAATTCCGTCTAGAACTTGGAGATTAAACCTGAAAGGAAATGGTATACAGGGAATTAATATAGAAAGAGTTCAAACTGCAAAAATCCAGATTGACTTTGTGAATTAAGAGCTTGAACTTTGGGCCTGCTGGTGTAGCTCAGTACTTGAGTGTTGACCCATGAACCAGGTGGTCACAGGTTCAATCCCCGGTCAGGGTCCATGACCAGGTTGTGGACTAGAGCAGGAGGCAGCCAAACAATGATTCTTTCTCATCATTATGTCTCTCTCTCTCTCTCTTCCTCTTCCTTCCTCTCTCTGAAATCAACAAAACATTGAAAAAAAAAAAAAAAAGCTTGAACTTTGGGATGAGTTTTTAACTAAAAACTCTTCCATACTTAAAGCATTGGACTAAATTAAAGGACAGATAAAAACTATTTTTTTTCTTTTCTGTTTGTTGTTGTTGTTAGTTTTGTTTCTTGATTTGGAGTTGACCAAATTGCTGCTTATTTGAAAATGTCTACCTTGACAAGTTCAGGGAAATCTTGATTTGGCAAAAGGCAGAGATTAATGCTGGAAAAGTTGAGCATTCTTACTTTATCCTCAGAGCTTGCTAAGTGCTATGGATAAATCAGTGACATTAGATCTATTACTATTTTATTCTGGACAATTTTAGGGTATGGCATATGGAAACAAAAGAAGGAGGGAAGAGAGAGATAGAGATAGAAAGATAGAGAGAGGAGGAGGAAGAGCTTGCAGATGCTCTAAATTGCAATTTGTCAGATATTCTATTTCAGGGATGTCCTCATCCTTGGAAGGCCGAGTGGATAAAGAAAAGTGCCTGAAGAGAAGGAATGCCTGGTCGGCATGGCTCAGTGGTTGACTTATGAACCACAGTTGGGGGCGTGCGGGAGGCAGCTGATCAATGATTCTCTCGCATCATTGATGTTTCTATCTGTCTCTCCCTCCATCTCCCTTCCTCTCTGAAATCAATAAAAATATATTTTAAAAAAGAGAGAGAGAGAAGGAAGAGTGAATTGCTTACTTTGGACCAAGCCAAATCTTAAGGAAGAAAAGTTTTGTGTTTGATGTCTGTTTCATTTCTTTTTGCTCCAACCCAGATGAGGTGATTAGGTGAGATCTAAGGAATTTTCTTGGAAGAAATGATGGAAGTCAAGGAGGATGCGAAGCAGCCTCCCCTAGACTAGGCCTCCTGCTCAAAGGACCCTTGAGTTTCTCACCTATTAATTTATGCCTGAAGGTCAAAGTAGTAAAATAGCCTGTTTGCCTGGTGTGTTTAATACACAGGAAACAAAGAGCACAGGTGCCAATGGAAGATCCAGGGTTTGGGCTCTGGGTCTCAGCCATGTCTTAACAGGCAACTAAGGCATCTGACAATTTGCATAATCCTGTTCCTCAAGTGCACCTACTCTCCCTTCCAGGAACTCATGGAACCATTATCAGCATAGACAGGATTCTTGAACCAGTGAGAAGCACCAAGACACTTTCTCACCTGGGGATCGGTAGGTGCAAATACGTATCTAAGATGGGAGCACACAGCCAAAATAGGGCATGTTCTCCTGAATACATGGCACAGACATTGAATGCTGAAAAAAAAGCTGCAATCAGTACATCAGAGCATCACGGACACTTGGGAGGAGAGACTAAGCCCCATTATTCAGCAGCAAATAAAAGCAGGGTCAGGCTGTGCTTTGCATCAGACTTGAAAGCAAATTCTTCTACATCAGGATGCATGTTGCTCACTGATTTCTGTGTGAAGTTCAAGAACATGTGGAGTCCCTTTACGTTCAGATGAGTGGTGGAGGCCAGAGGTTTCCAAAAACAGGGCCTGTGTGTTTGCCTGGACTCACCCAATTTTAAAGAAGTTAAGCTACCGTTTTAAAATTGCACAATCCGGAGCTCCGACTTCTCTTGAAACATTGGAAGATGGGGAACAATGATTTTCTGTATTGTCACATAACAACAATGTCCTGGGCTGAGAAGCAGCCGCTCCCATCAGGCGAGACCTGAGCTTTCTAGGATGGGGCACATTTGACCACTTTCTTTGCCTCTGACACTGAGGCTGGGTAATAGTTGCCAGTCATCACACCAGCCCAGTCCGTTTGATTTATTTCTTTTCCTTTCGGCCTTGGAAATATTCCTCTGCTGCGTACGTCTCTGTCCACCATGGAGTAACACATGCCAGGCTGTGCCAACACCACCACATGCTTCAAGAAAAGTGGAAAGTGTGTATCTTCAGGGAAATGCAAAATAGTTCATATCTTTAATAGGCCAACACTCCCTTGCTTCACTCCTATTTCTATCTGGTTCCTGCAGGCATTTGAGTGTTTTTAATTCTGAGGCAGGTTTGTCAAGCCTTAAACACCCACAGGTTCTAGGAATCACTATGATCAGATAGGTTGTCAGGTGGTTAGAATATCACTGTAGGCAGAAAGCCCTATCCAGTGCTTAGGGACTTTGAATGGGTTTTGAGTTTCTTCATGCTGTTCTTAGTCCCTTGTGTCCCAAATTACAGAAATGTGGATCACGTTTTAATGGACTTGGAGTTCACGAGTGCAAATAATACAGGCTCCAAACAGTGAAACTTTCAACTGATACAGAGGAAGGAAGCTTACGTTGCCCTAACTCAATTACTGTGTATTTGTGCTCTTAGCATTGCTAGATTTAAGGAGTAAGAAAATGGAATGAGGAGACAGGATTTTTCTTTTCCACAGTAACAAAAGTCTGGGGTGTTTTTTTTGTGTTTTTTTTGGTGGGGGCCAATTTAGTCAAAACAACTTCCTCTATCATTTCTCTGAAGACCTCCCAAAGGTATCAGATGACACTTAATTCCAATGTTAAATTTTTTTCTGTAAGAGTTATTTCCTTATCTTATGCCTTTGTCACAAAACTTTAAACATTTTTTTCTATGTTGAAATGATGACAGCACGGTAACTATAATTTTACAGCATGAAATGTGAATAATTCTCATCTAATCTTCTCCATTACAATAACAAAAAAGAGATTTTAAGGTAGGGTCTAGGTTTGTTCCACCCACCAGACAATAATTAGATTTAGGATGAGTAAAGGGACCTTCTAGAAGTAGAATAACGAAAGACTGAAAGACATGAATATCCATTTTCTTAAAAATTATGATAACTATGAGCCATGAACAAACAATGTGTATATATATATATATATATATATATATATATATATATATAGAGAGAGAGAGAGAGAGAGAGAGAGAGAGAGAGAGAGAATGTGGCATGCATACATATCCATAATGTGAAAGGAGATGGATGCACAGGTACACTTTATTTAGCACTGTCTCCAACAGTGAGATTTGTGTTATTGCTGTTCATCTCAGAAACACATGTGCTAGCACAGAGTTCTGCTTCTGCAGTGAATCGTACCTATAATGTGTCATTTGTCTCATACCCATCAGCCAGACTAGTAGAGCCACTGCTTTCCTCTTTCCCTCCCTAATGACTGCAGAGGGCTCCTTTTTTCAAACCTCCTTGATTACTTGCCTCTGACCTCATTTTCTTTCTATTTTTCTTGTTTGCACAAATACCTTTGAAGCCCAATGCAGATAAAGCCATGGATGATAATACAATAGATGCAACAAAAATACTGAGGCAGAACCATGCATCATGTTAAAATACAAGCTTGTACAAAGGCCAGCCCCTAACTTGGTCAGTTAGGAATTTGGGGGCAGGGCAGCCAAGGAAGGTTCTGCAGTCTGAGTAGGGATCTCAGCCAGTCAGGAGGGCTGGGACAGACACAGCCAGCTCCACTCCCCCAGTCCCTTGCAGTGTGGTACTTCCCCTGGGGGGAAGAGAGCCTTTTTCCTTTGTATAAAGGTGCTGGTGTTGACTAGCCATTCCCTGGGAGGGGCTGCCTGTGCTCAGAGGGCTCCCCTTTTCCAGAGTGAGCTCTTATTTCCCATGTGCACAAAAATGCCCTATTGGGCCCTAGCTGGTTTGGCTCAGTGAATAGAGCATTGGCCTTCGGACTGAAGGGTCCCAGGTTCAATTCCAGTCAAGGGCACATGCCTGGGTTTCAAGCTCGATTCCCCAGTAGGGGTCGTGCAAGAGGCAGCCAATCAATGACTCTCTCTTCATTGATGTTTCTCTCTCTCCCTCTCCCTTTCTCTCTGAATTTAATAAAAATATATTTTTTAAAATGTCCTATTGGGCAAATCCTTTGCATCCTATAGGACACCACAGACAGCACAGGCCTTGGAGAACATGGCTAACACTGATGAAAATGCAAACCTGGAAGAAAAAGGACTCTGGAAAAATGGTGTTGCTTCAGAAAATGTTTAGAAAACCTAGTAACTCCTTTGGAAACAGAATCTTTGGACTATGTCTTCATCGGGTCTGTGCTCTGATGATCACACTCAGGAGTTGGTGAAGGATTGCACTCTGCATTGCAACCCCCTCCCCCCACCCCAGGTCCCTATCCCCTCACTCCATCAGCACTTGGCTCACAGAGAGGGTGTCTCTGGGAGGCAGGAGTGCCTGGATCAGTGCACTCAATGACATTCTGGAGGATGGAGGACAGGTTGGAGCCTGGGGAGTAAGCAGTCACTGCCACTAAGGCATAATTTTAAAATGTAAAAACTTAAACAAGTGGTTCCACAAAACATTTTCTGGTAAACTGGAAAGAAAATAAGAAAATGCTCCCCTATCCTGACCACCAATCAAATTTTTGGTTCTTGGGAGTATCAGTAAAAGTCCCGGCGTTCAGAGTGAAAGAAAGTTCACATCTGCCTCAGAAAAGTGCGAGCGTGCTTGAGGGTCCTGTGTGTGTGTGTGTGTGTGTGTGTGTGTGTGTGTGTGTGTGTGTGACCCAGCTTTCACACTGATATTCTCAGTGGCTGGAAATACTACTGCAAGTCCACTCTATCTGTGGAGTGCTCTAGAAACTAGAATCAGGAGGGGAGGGAATGAACACAGGCCCGGCTTTCTGGGGACACTTGCCCAGCTCTGTCCTCTGTGCCAATATGAGTGAGGGCTGTTTGTCCTTCCTGTGTGCTTCCTTGAGTACAAAAATTCAGCCAAAAATCAAGGGAAGTTTTCTTTCACATTGTACAAGTGCTTCTTTGAGAGCTGCTACAATAGCTAGAACAGGCCAAGTCCTAAGACGACTTTGGAGCAGGAACGAGCTTCTCTGGAACAGTGTGTTCAGAAATGTTTTTAATTATAAAATTGACCACCTGCATCTTCTATGCTGTCCTAGGGAGGCTGTGGAGGGAGTGGTGGGGGAAGGAGGAATGACAAGGGAGGGACAGGCTTCTGAGTATCAGCACCTACGATAGCCTGAAGAAAACAGGGACAAAAGTCTATATGGCTATGCAAGGTGTGTGTGTGTGTGTGTGTGTGTGTGTGTGTGTGTGTGTACGATGGGAGGTTTGCATGTGAGTGAGAGTTTTAACGTATGTACCCAGAAAGACTGCTGGCTATAAAGAACATTTTTATGTCAAATGGGGAAATTTGAATATGGATTTTATATTAGCTAATATTAGAGAATCATGACAATTAAGTGCGATACGAATGTTTTGAAGATGTAGAGATAGTCTCTTTTTAAAATAAGTGCACTAGTTCTTTTTTTATTTTAGGAGATCTCAGATAAAATTTTATATTTGTAACATATTTAAAAATCTTGAAAATAAGAATAGTAATCAAAACAAGTTAGTGTAAAAAAGGGGTTTAATAAAATAAATGTTAATCGTTGAACCATAGATACCTGTAACATAATTAAATTTTGTAACAATATGTGGACACATAAACCAGAATTATTAAACATTTATGCAGAATAAGTTGTATTTATTTATTTATTTTAAATATTGTTTTTTAAATATAGTTTTAATGATTTCAGAGAGGAAGGGCAAGGGAGAGAGAGATAGAAACATCAATGATGAGAGAGAATCATTGACTGGCTGCCCCTACACAACCCCCATTGGGGATCCAGCCCGCAACCCAGGCATGTGCCCTGACTGGGAATATAACTGTGACCTCCTGGTTCCTAGGTCGATGCTCAACCACTGAGCCATGCCGGCCGGGCTAAATTTTATTTTTAACAGAAGCAATTATAGTACAAAGCAGCCAGCTGGTAAAGGAGTTAGCAGAGTATAAGACCATTAAGTGTAAGGGTTGGTGTCTGCCTTTGCACCCTCTGCTTGCACAGAGCAGCTCTCAAAATGGCAAATGTCTGTGAATGAATGATGAAGTCGTACCAGCCTCCTTCCAACTCTCAACCTCTTTACCCTGCAACCGCATCTCATTGGATGGTTCTTACATCCTTTCCCATTTTCTTTTACTATGTTGCTTGCAGGTAAAGTTTCATAGCTCTTTAGCCCTGAAAGCAAAATCAGTGAGGCTGTTGAGCTCAAAAGAAATTGTGTCCTCGTGGCGTTGGTCAGTAGAAATGTAGGTCAGGATTCTCTGGGTAGAAATACTGGCAGTAAAGGCTTTTCTCTGTTTTAGCTTCTTGTGGCCCTCTGGAAAGAATATGTCATGCATTGACAATACTGCGTGTTAGAAAGAATTTCTGTAAACCTCTTTTAATTTTAATTAAATCAAGCATGTAATGTTTTTCATCTGAAGAAAAATAAATAGATGTTTATTATTGTCCTTCAGCCATATTTCACATAGTTTGATCTCTGTATTCATTATTCATTCATTCATTCATTCTACCAATATTTACTGCCATCTAGTAGTGTGCAAGCCCAATATTAGATTTTGAAGAAAAAAGAGAAGTGATAATAGAAATGGCCTTTGCTTTCACAGAAATTTATGTCTAGTGAGTGATACTGCAGCCAAAAGGCAAGATATAATTTGTGATGCTGATTTCTGACCCTCACCTCACCCCCATATTTTTGGTTAGCTTGAACCTTGTATTTTGTAAAAACTGGAAATGTTTCTATTGATGTTAATTCTTTTCTTTCCACCCCCAGTTTCTGGCTGGTGGTCAGAGTGGAGGAGCCAAAGTATCACAAGATGGGCCACTGCTGTTGTGTTTTGGGCCTGGCCGGAAGTGGAGGTTCTGGGAGCAGCCCAAGGAAGCCTGTTTTTTTGGAAGTGCCCCAAATCTGGCTTTACAAAAACACAACACACACACACACACACACACACACACACACACACACACATTGATTTGGAAGTTGTGGTGACCAAGGGACTAATTCTCCTAACCAAGATGAGCCTAAAACTTTAGATCTTGCATAAAAAATATATATCAGTCCAGAAAGGATTCATTACAAAATCCTATTTTTCTTTGCCATTATTATTTAATTTTCAAAACATTTGGACTTCCCTAATTAAAACTCCCATCCTCACCCTTACAGGCAAAGGCATGGTGTATTTTAAACATCAGGACTTTACACTTAATACATCTTACTTTCAATACTCGGGCCTCATGTGTGAGCATCACTCTCCGAGGTCCTTCTTTGTAGAGTTCAGCCACGTCTGCCTCCCCCAGCCCAGCCTGCATGGTTGAATCCTTAAGGATCTGCCTACAGGTGTTGCTATAGTGCACTTAATGCAATCAGAGGCCCCTTTCATTTCTCTACAGGTCGAGTACAGACACGGTGCTCAGTGGATGCTGAGGGACTTTTCCTATGTGCAAGCCTCATGCCTGTCCTTAACAATGAGCAGTTTCATAACTTTCAGCTGCATGACTATAAATGGTACATCCACATCCATACAATGGAATGGATTACAGCCATGAAAGTGAGTCTGTGTAATGTGTATCTGTCAAGGACAAGGTGATCAGAGTTACATTCCATTTTTCTTATGTATTTACATCAACATAGCATCGCTCATGGACTCTCTAAGTCTAAGAAGTTGTTGGGAAATTCTATAAAAGTTTCCATTATGCTAAGGTCACAGACTGCTTTAGAAGTCCTAGTACAGCCCTAACCAATTGCAAGAGTTTTACTTTCGGCCCTGAGTTTAGTTTCCCAGAGTAAAATTTGCCGAGATGCTGTTATTGTTTTATCACTGATAGTTGTAATTACACTTATATTCAATACTTACAAAGATGATCAGTTAGCTTATGTGTAGATAAACAGAAAAATTATTATCCACATTGCATTTTATAGACATTCATTTATATGTCATCTGGAGACTTTCTCAATCCTTGATTTATATGCCCAGTCAACATTTTTAAAGAGAATCCTCATGAGGTAAGAAGAGAATATGAAAGGGTTAAAAAACTCTCAATTTTTAAATTTTCCCTTTTTATCCCTTTTTAAAAGTGAGAGCGAGCTGAAAAGGAAGGCTGAGAGCTGGGAAGTGGGAGACGTAAGACATGCTGAAAAGGGGGAAGATGAAGGAAGCCAAAGTGCCTTAGGCCTAGGGAACGCACACAGCCCTTTTCTTATGGGGTCTGGATTGGGCTTCCTTGTGACGGCAGATTGTTCTGATTCAGATTTTCACTAAAACAAGAGCTTGGGGCCCTAACCGGTTTGGCTCAGTGGATAGGCATCGGCCTGCGGACTGAAGGGTCCCAGGTTGGATTCTTGTCAAGGGCATGTACCTTGGTTGTGGGCACTTCCCCAGTAGGGGGTGTGCAGGAGGCAGCTGATCGATGTTTCTTTCTCATTGATGTTTCTAACTCTCTATCCCTCTCCCTTTATCTCTGTAAAAAGTCAATAAAATATATTAAAAATAACAACAAAAAAACAAGAGCTTGGGAAGGAGAAGAATTCACATCTGAAACTGAGACTTCCTTGAATTAGTGGCTGAGGCCTAGGTACAGACTCAGATTGCTCCCTCAGATGAGCAGGCAGTCTCCTACACATCATAATGAGGACTCAACTTCTCTCCACATTAGATTTAAACTTAGACACTATGACTCAGATGACCAGACGGCCAGAAATTTAATTTTCTTTCATTTCCCCCAATATAAACCCAACTTGCTCACAGGTCCTTATTTCTGCTCTGTGATGACAGCCAACACGCACTCCTGTGGCTAACTCAGTCTCTCCTTGTTTACAAGTCTCCTTCAGGGGATTGTTCAGGCAGTTCAGGGTCTCACCTGGTCAGTTCAAGTTCAACCTCCCAGGCAGAGCTGCTTCCCTCTTAAAGTTCCACCCTTCTCTCTCCCAGGGTGCGCCTGGGAGAGAGGAGAAGCTTCCCAGGAGTGTGGCTGAGGAGGGGAGAGTCTGCCTGTTATTCTTTCCTCCTCTCTGGTGTCTGCGAGGCGCTGCATGTGTCTCTGGCTCTCCGCCTTGCCCTCTGTTGCCAGTGCATCTGCTGCTGACATGTGCCACTCTCTCCTGCCCCCCAGATCCAGCAGAGATGCACAGCAACATTAATAATTTGGGGAAAGAAAGTAAAAAATGGGTTTAGTTTTTCCTTTCCACAAAAGAAGTGCTTTACAAACAGTTGGCTTCTCTATTGTGGGGATGATAGAAACACGACCCTATTATTATCGCCTTTAAATATCAACCAACACACAAATGCTAGTATTTGCTTCCTTGAATAGATGCAAATAAAACCTTTTATTTCCTAACCAACAATTTCTGTAAAGCATTTAAAAATTGCTTATAATTATACTCATCATTACACAAAAATGCATGAAAAATCCATTAATTTATTCTCTCAGAAATATTTATGCTCCCTCAGTCACTGGGGGAAGTTCAGATAAATTAGATCCTGCCCTTAATGAGTTTTCTGTGTATTGGAAGAAAACAATTGTTAAAAAAAAAAAACCTGTTAAAATAAAATATAATGGCTGCTATGTCAGGGGAGATAAAAGGGGCTTACAGAGCATTGGGTAAGGGAGTGAGGTTTAGTTTGAAACTAGAAGGACATGGAAGAGGAAATCTCTCTATACCGAAGAGAGAAAGAATAGCATGTGAGAGATGTTAAGGCCAGAAAGACCAGACACTAAGAGAAACCAATTGAGTCTCATCATCGCTAATGAATAGTTGTGGCCCAAATTGAGACTGGAGAGAGGCCAGCACTGGACCTTCAAGGGCCATGGATAGGATTTTAGAATTCATCCCACAAGCATTGGGAAGCCATTTGCTGGCTTTAAGTTAGATGTTTATTAAAACCAACAATCTGGCTAGAAAATGTATTAAATTATAGGGAGCCCTGAGGGACTATGGGAGGCAGCTGGTGGCAGGGGACAGAAAGGAGAAGAGACAGATTCAGGAGACATTAAGAAAGTAAACTCGCCCTAACTGGTTTGGCTCAGTGGATAGAGCATCATCAGCCTGAGGACTGAAGGGTCCCAGGTTTGATTCCGGTTAAGGGCTTATACCTTGGTTGCGGGCACGTCCCCCCAGTGGGGAGTGTGCAGGAGGCAGCGGAATTGATGTTTCTCTCTCATCAATGTTTCTAACTCTCTATCCCTCTCCCTTTCTCTCTGTAAAAAATCAATAAAATATATTTTTTTTAAAAAGAAAGTAGACCCAATAGACGTGGTGCTGGATTAGATAGACAGTGATGGAGAGGGAAGGACCTAACTCCTCATTTTTCCCTCTGGTAGGTGGCACATCATTTAATGGGATATGGGACCACAAAGGCAGGTAGCAGGTAGAGGAACAGAGGAAGAGCTCTATTGTGAATATATTTATTATGAGTGGTCTGGAGAGTATCCATGTGCTTATGTCCTGGAGACAATTTACTACCCAGGACTAGCACTCAATCAACAGGGCTGCATTGGAAGTGCTGATTGAAACCATCCCACGCACTTGAGAGCAGGTGTGATAGCCTAGGACAGTGATGGCGAACCTATGACACGCAAACTCATTTTTTTGGTTGATTTTTCTTTGTTAAATGGCATTTAAATATATAAAATAAATATAAAAAATATAAATCTTTGTTTTACTATGGTTTCAAATATCAAAAAATTTCTATATGTGACAGGGCACCAGAGTTAAGTTAGGGTTTTTCAAAATGCTGACACGCCGAGCTCAAAAGGTTCGCCATCACTGGCCTAGGAAGAGAATATAAAACCAGAGCTAAACATGACATTTAAGAAAGAGTAAAGGTGAAGGCTGCAATCAAAAGGAGAGTGAGAGAAGAAAAGGCCGCGATGGGTAGAAGAAAAGCATCAGAGAAACCAAAGAAAGAGAGACTTTTGAAAAAAAGGGTATAATCAACATTACCCAGTGTTGCTGAGAAGTTCACTTAATATAAATTTCTAAAAATGACCATTGACTACTGGTGGAGGGGCCTGGCCAGAAGACTTTTCAGCCTGAAAGAAAGCTAAGAAATGGATTGAGTAGAGAAGGGAGTCGGACAATGTACATTGAGTGCAGCCACTTGTTCAAAAACCCTGTCTGGTATTTACGTGTGTTCCCACGGCTTGAAATCCCTGTCCTGCAGAAAGGAATCCAAGCTCCTATAAAAGAGATAAGTTTTACAGTCAGTTCAGTAAGGCCCACAGCTGGGCGGCTGAATTTGTAGAGGCCACGTCTCTGAGCATAGCCGGAGAAAAACCTGGACAAACGTTGGGTTTGTTTTTCTGTTCGGTTCCACTGCCTCAAAATTCTGAGGGCCTGTGGTGGCGCTGCTCTAACCCACTGTCCTGTTGGTGCCCCAGGTTTGTGCCAACTGTGTTTGCCAGCCAGCTGTGGGGCTGGCAGCTGCGGCAGCGTGGGTCAAGCTGAGATGCCTGGTTAGTCCTGCTCGTTTATGGATGTAATGGCAATCCTCTGGCACTGCCCCGGCTCTCATTTCAGTGTCATTTCAGCAAGTGGAAGAAGATTTTTGGAAGAAGATCCCCAAGTAGAATCTGAGTCTGGGTGGGAGTTTGTAATTAGGGTAGACATCTTAGGGTAGAGAGCATGGCCGTTTAAAATAATTTCTGAAACAAAGTCGGTATCAATCAAATAATAGTCAAGTCCTTCAATCTGGATGGTCCCTGACTGCCTTGACTCTATCACGATAAAAGAAATAGAGGATTGTCTTTGAAATAGTTGCCAAACGTCTAAATCATTTTAGAAAAATGGCTTGGAAGACCGGTGTCCACATCAGAAAAATGATCAAATCTAAACGAGGCTGAATTCCACGGGGGCTTTCTGCAAGTGACCTTTCGCACATGTGAAATGCCTGCTTTGTTTTTGCATTTTTAACAGTTTTGTTGAATGAGATGTGAGGGCAGCCCTGTTCCTGGGGGCAGCCTCGCAGCTAGCTGGCTGGGAGGCACTGCAGCCTTTCAGCTCGACACCCACATGGCTCCCTGAATTGCTCTCCCCTGAAAACAATGAGGCAATTCATTGTCCAAGTGTCCTCCCGGGACAGAACACATCAGTCCGAGCTGAAATCTTTAAATAAGGGAGCCTTTCAATGTTTGTCTAAAACTCTTCAACCCACCCACAAAATGAGCAGAGCCCATTTACAGGCTGGGGGGTGGGGAGGGGTGGATTGGAACAGAAGACAGGAGGAAGGGAAAGCAGAAAACCGATATCTGTTTATCTGATTCTCCAAACTAGACTCTAAAGCCGGGATTGATCACGGGCAGAACGACGTCTTGTCCAAACAGCACATAGGCTGGCTGGCCGTGGGGCTCTGGGCTGCGTTTGAACGGAGCAGGGGGAAGTCTCTGGGAGTCAGCCTCTTCGTGCCTTATCATGTTCAAAGGGGATTAGCTTTACTGAGCAGGGAGACAGGGATCTGTTTCTGTAACAAGTTGTGACGGCTAACTGTGCACTTTCTGCACCACACGAAGGAAGGTATGACCGCCGCTGAATTTTAGGTCTTGATGACTCAGTGTGCCAAGCCTTATACCTAGCAACAGGGAGGAGGAGAAAAAACTCAACATCCCCCCCCCTTTTTTTTTTTTTGGAGTGCCCAGAACAAGTCATGTACATTTTTCAAGCACTTATCCCCTATTTAGTCCGTAATCTTAGTCTACGCTGTTGTATACTAGTTTATTATTATTGCCTACTCCATGTTTATTTTTTCCACCAGGCAGTGAACTTCTCCAGGAAAGGGAATGTCTGTTTCCTTGTGTCTATTCCACTTTGTCTCCGGTACTCGGCACCCCTGTGTTTGGAACTTTGCAGGTGCTCAATAAATACTTGCTGAGTGAATGAGTATTTGAAAACATATTTGCTAGTAGAAGAGAATTGAGAGTTACCTCTAAACAGATGTTTTTGTGTGTTTGTGTTTATTGATTTCAGAGAGAAAGAGAGAGAGAGAAACATCAGTGATGAGAGAGAACCATTGATTGGCTGTCTCCTGCATACCCACACTGGGGATCCAGCCTGCAACCAGGGCATGTGCCCTGACCTGGAATCGAACTGTGGCCTCTGGGTTCATGCTCAACCACTGAGCCACACTAGTTGGGCATAAATAGATGTTAATAATATAGAAATATCTTTTTTTCCTGCTTGCCTACTGACACGTAAACTATTTCCTGAGGCCATACAAGAAAGGCAATTATATCTTTTGACATTATTACTATATGAGAATGATTGGCTACATACATAACAATAGTTGCTTAGTTCCTAAGTCCAAGTGTCTTCATATTCACTTGCTGCTTTTCAATCAAGAGCCCTGAGATATGTTCTTACTCTAGAATATCAAAGCAGGAAGGACTTCACAGGTTTACTAACCCAATGATTTTACCTGTGAGAAAAATAAAGTCTATATAGGTGAGATGATTAGCCCACATGTAACATGTGACAAAGCCAAGACTGGAATTCAGATCTCTCTTACAGTAACTGTGACACTAGGGGCTAACCTTTTCATTTATGAACGAGTAACAAGCACTGAAGTATTAAACCCCTTACTCCAAATCCCTACACAGCAAGTCCGGACAGAACCAGGGCTGGAAAAAAAGCATGTGAAGTCCTAGTTTTAGTGAAGATCTCTGAATTTTCCCCATGACTTCTATAAATAGTATATGCACACATATTCCGTATGCGGTTCTCTTGATGAATTAGAGAACTGTGGAAGTCAGGATTGGTAAGGGATCTAATTTCTCATTGGACTACACCCCTCTTTGGTCTTGGTTATTACACCTCCAGTGCTTGGGACCTCACACACACACAGCTTCCTGTTCTCAGTGCATTGTTATTCAGATTTAATTATTACAAAGTTTATTCTTTAGACCAAACCTACATCTATGCTTTATCTACTTTCCCTCATTGGTTCAATTTGTATCTTTGGGGCTAGAGATAACAGGTCTAAGTTCTCTTGAGTATGCCAGGACAGTCACTATCTGAACAACTTGAGAGAGTTATCTCTCTTTTAGGATAAATATTTGTCCACTATATTCTTATTGTCATAAGAACTGGATAATTGGATGGCAGATATATAAATAATATATTTTAACTACCTGAAAAATAACTCAGAAATCAAAATGATGCATAAACATACAAAATGGTAACAAAACACAAGTTAAGTAATAAAAACTAATCCAATGTATAATTATAATAGGAGTTGTCAATTCATAAACAAGAATAAGAAACTTGGGAATAAAATTGAGGGTGGTATGCCCAGCTGGTGTGGCTAAGTGGTTGAGCATCCACCTATGAACTAGGAGTTCACGGTTGGATTCCTGATCGATCCCCAATGTGGGGCATGCAGGAGGCAGTCAATCAACGATTCTCTCTGATCATTGATATTTCTATCTCTCTCTCCCTCTCCTTCTCTGAAATCAATAAAAAACATACATATTTTTAAATAAGGGTGATAGAGAGTCTATCAGATGAAGAATTCCTGTAGAGGTTGCTCTGCTAAAACCCTTAAGCAGCCCTTGGTGATAGCAGTAGGTGATTTTCATGTCTGAGGTATAGAAATACTAAACTAAAAGAATTTTAAAACTTCTAGGCTGCTTTGGAATCTGCAGGAATGACTCAAAGCCACTGTGTGTACTAAGAGGATAGCACGTTGCATTGGTTATTTCAGGAAATTATGAGACAAAAAGTCTGAGATGTATACAAAGAGTTGAGAAACAATCAAAAGATCCACCAAAGTTATGTATGAAGCACTGAAAATTGAATGCTTGGCCAACATCTCCAGTTTCCTGTGGTTTCAGGGACAGAACCAATAAGCCCCAATGTCCATCTTTAGTTAGCCACCTACTTATTTGGTTAAGAAGCCAAAAGTGCCTGTGAAGTAGAATTAGAACAAGACAGTAGAGAAGTTCATTCAGATTTTGCTGATCATACAAGTTGAGGGTTGGGCAACAACCCACAAAAGAAATCCGTACAGCAGAGTAAGGCATTAGGGAACTCTCTTGCAGTGTGAGAAAGAAAAGAAAGCATTAAAAACAAGCAAACAATTAGAAAGGTAGTTGTGATCTTTCCTAAATGATGAACTCCGTGCGCATGCACATAGCTTTTACAATGTTTTCTTTATCCGGTATGATAGCACATTTCAATATGTTTGTGATTCAAAAATATGATTGACATGGGCGGGAGAGATAGCATTGCTTTCAGTAGGGTTGAGATACATTGGCTCAGTGCCTCCTTTTTGTTGTTTGAAACAGCATGGCCACCACTCCTGGTGACATTCCTTCCGAACAAAACGGTCTATTTCCTTTTGCTTTCCCGCCCCCTAGTATTTTGGACTCTTTATTCATTTTAACTCTATTTTCAATAACAAAAATAAAGAAATGATGAGAGTTGCCCTAAATATGATTCTGGGGTGAAGTAAAGAATGTACCTACTTTAATCCTAAAAGTTTATTTCCGAAAACAGTCACAGCCAACATCTTGTGCATACAAGTCCCATAATGGTGTTCTCTGTTGGCAGGAAAATGGCAGATATTACATACTCACATCTTAGGTTATTTGTAGAAAAATATTATTTCTCTTTTTTTTAAAAAAAATTATTGTTGAAAATATTACATTTGTCCCCTTTTTGCACCCCCCCCCCCGACCTCTTCTAGCCTGCCCCACCATAGGCCTTCACCACCTTATTGTCTGTGTCCATGGGTTATGCATATATGCATACAAATTCTTTGGTTGATCTCTTCCCACCCACCCACACTCCCCACCTTACCTCTGCGATTCGGCAGTCTGTTCCATGCTTCTGTGTCTCTTGATCTATTTTGTTCAACAGTTTATTTTGCTCATTAGATTCCACATGAGTGAGATCATGTGATATTTGTCTTTCTCTGAGTGGCTTGTTTCGCTTTGCACATTGTGTAAATGGCAAGTCAACTGTTTGTAAGAGAAGGTGTTTTCTTCTTTATTTTTAATGGACTTTATTTCTTAGAGCAGTTTTAGGGTCAACGCAAAACTGAAGTTCTCAGTATGTGAGAACTTCATCAAAGTTCTCACATACTCTCTACTCCTGCACAAGTACAACCTCCCACACAATAAATATCTGATACCAAAGTGGTACAGTTGTTACACTCAATAAACCTGCATTGACACATCATTTCTTTGTTTTTAAACTAAGTCATGTCACTGAGCACTTTTGGTTAAACTCTTAACACAGGCCATGGAAATGAAGTTACTGTATTATTGGTAAAGTTGTATATTCCAAAGTATTCACTGCATTGCTTATTTTTACTAAATCAAATAGGTGATTAGCAGCTAACATCTAATAGTCTTCAAGTCTGATGCTCAAGTTACTTAGATTTCTAATTTTTTATTAGAGGCCATTGAAACATCCCAAAGGGTCAACTTAGACCTAGGAAAACAGAAGTCCTGTGTCAGATTTTACATGATTAGGAAAAAGAATGGGACATGGTTACTCGCATTGTCTGGGTTTTGTGATTTTGTCATATTTTTGGAAACCTTCAAAACCTGGATTTTAGTTTGGTTTTGAAACTCTCTTTTTTAAATGCTATAACCATAAAATCTTCTCTCTGGGAAATTTGAAATCCCATAACATTTAAAACATAAATAGGATGTTTAGGGTCCTACTATTTTATAAATAAAAGACAAGTCTTGTTTAAAGCAAGGAAACCTATCAGGGATAAAGAGAAACATTATGTAACAATAAAGGGGTCAATTTCCAAGAAGACGTAACAGTGCACCCCCAGAGTATCAAATTATGTCAGGCAAACACTAACAGGATTACAAGGCGAGATAGTTAAATCTGCTATTATAGTTGGAGACTTTAATGTCCTCTGTCAGAATCAGACAGATCCAAAGGCCAGAAAGAGAAATAGTGACATCAACATTTTGTGAAACAATACAATGAAGAGTATGCGTCCCAGTTCCAATCCTGATGTGCCAAATCAACTGAATAGCGCTTCTCTTAAACACTATGGATTTTCTGAATTTTGAGAGCTTTCTCCTGGTAGGGAAGTGTTTTATAAACTTGGGCTATCTCAAAGCAGCAGAAAGCACAGAGTAGGTGTCTTTTCCCGGGTGGAACACAGAGAGAACCTGAGCTTTGTTTGGTTTCTAAGTTTCCAAAATCTGAGTTATATAGTCATACTAAATTATTAGTCACTTTACAAACAGATATGAGAATTAAAATTGATTTTCATGTCAAATACTTTAAAATCAACACAGACATTAAATTATGTCGATAGAGAATTTTTTAATATACTCATTTTTATGTAGTTAGGAAACTAGGATTTTTCTTGTATCAGTTGCTCTTCAAATTGGGTAATTCTGTTCTGTTCCATATGCTATGAAAGCAAACCAAAGAGAGCAAAACAAAACAAAACAAAAAAAGCTCATTTTTTATTATGTTTGATACTTTTCAATATTCTGGCTTAATATTTCACGTAGGGTTTTTAAAAGGGAAAATGCACATTTTTACCTTTTCTACTCTAATGATAGTTAGACTTTAGTAACTCTTCTGTGGTATCAGATTTGTAACTTGTGTATTTAATGCTTCAGTGAATCTGGAATTTGAACATTTTGCAGCAGGTTCCCTTTTCCCCTTGAGATAAAAATGAATCTTTGCTGCGATGGCAGCTGTCAAATGAAAAGAAACTTGAGGACTCTGAGATTATTGTGTCTGGAAAGACATTTTTACTGTTAAATTCTGAGAATTATTAATCAAAGAATAACTGCATTTGAAATAAATAAAATGGCCTATATCGTTGTACCTGAATGTATAATAGATTTATGCCTTGAATGTGCGAGAACAACTGAGGTATAATGATGACAAGTGAGCCCATCGACTTTCCAAATTCCATAACTCACAGTTTTTGCTGGTATTTTTTAAGCCCCATAAAAGGAGCACATAATTGTCAGGAGCATTTTAAAATTATATATATATAATATATATATATATATATATATATATATATATATATATATATATATATATATTATATATATATATATATATTGAAAATAATGGTTTAGAGAATTATAAAATACTAGAGGCCCAGTTCATGAATTCATGCACCAGTGGGGTCCTTTGGCCTGGCCTGTAGGATCAGGCCAAAACTGGCTCTCTGATGTCCCCCAAGGGGTCCTGGATTGCAAGAGGGCACAGGCCAGGCCGAAGGACTTCACCGGTGCACAATTGGGGCCAGGGAGAGACGTGGGAAGTTGCCAGCCAGGGAGGGACCATGGGAGGGCTCCAGGGCATGTCTGGCCCATCTCACTCAGTCCCGATCAGCCAGACCCCAGCAGCAAGCTAACCTACTGGTCAGAGTGCCTGCCCCCTGGTGGTCAGTGCATGTCATAGCAACTGGTCAACTGATCAACTGTCTGCCCCCTGGTGGTCAGTGCACATGATAGTGAGTAGTTGAGCAGCTTTAGCATATCATTAGCATATTGAGCTTTGACTTGTTGAATGGCCGACAGGTCAGCTGACTGGTCGACTGGACACTTAGCATATTAGGCTTTTATTAGATAGGATATACAATGAATATGATGGTATAGGAGAAGAAGAATATCCATCTATATACTCACCAAAGAGGTTAAGATTGAAAGGAATGCAATACTGCTAGGGATAACTGTTTAACCCCTTCCCAATCACATACATCAATCCTTCCCCTTTTTCCACTTTTCACACTACTAACTTCTTACGATATTATGGAGAATTTTACTGTGTATGTATCTATTTCAAAGCAAGTTCTCCCATTGCTTTATATGTTTTTACTAGAAGCCCAGTGTACGAAATTCATGCACGGTGGGGTGGGGGAATCCCTCAGCCTGGCCTGCACCCTCTCACAACCCGGGAACCCTCAGGGGATGTCCAACTGCCTGTTTAGGCCACAGGGATTCCTGCGGGATCAGGACTAAACTGGCAGTTGGACATTGCCTCTTGCCTCTGGGACCACTGGCTCCTAACCACTGGCCTGCCTGCCTGATCACCCCTAACCACCTCTGCCTGCCTGCTTGATTGCCCCAACCACTCGCCTGCCTTCCTGATCACCCCTAACAACTCGCTTGCCTGCTTGATCACCCTTAACCACTCTGCCTGCCTGCCTCATCACCCCTAACTACTCACCTGCCTGCCTCATTGCCCCTAACCACTCGTCTGCCTGCCTGATCACCCCTACCTGCCTCTGCTTCAGCCCCCGCTGCCATGGCTTTGTATAGAAGGATGTCCAGAATGGCATCTGGAAGGTCGTTCAGCTGTCTGGTCTAATTAGCATATTACGCTTTTATTATTATAGATGCTTTATCTGAAGGGCATCATGAATTCAAAGAACAGGTTAAGTATACTTTGATTTCATTACACTTTACATATTGAAAACCACATAAGGTTCTCCATATTTTACTAGCTATTGCTATGTTTATTTAGATTACATTTTAAAATTTGTTAGTTCTTGCCTTAACATTCCTATGTCTTGTAGTTTGTAATCTCATGGATATTTTAGGCAATGAAGTAATGCAAATATTGAAAATTTTTTCTTTTCCTTTCCAATTGCTGTATCTTTTCTTTCATTTGGTTTTCTTATTGCCTGGGCTAGGACTTCCATTGTAATGATTACTAGGAGCAATGGCAGAGGTTGCCTTTTCTTGTTCCTGAGCTGAATGCTTGTACTTCAAAACTTTTATCATTACACCTGATGTTTGTTCTTCAATGAAACGCAGAGGAATTTTTCATAGCCCTTGGCATATTAATATTTTATATTTTTTCTTGCGTCAAGTTTGGTAATATGTTTTTTAAGAAAAGTATCCCTTTTACCTAAGTATTTAAATGTATTGGCATTCACATAGTATTCTTTAAAAGAAACCCTATCTATAATTATCCCGTCCTCAAATTTGTCATTCCTTCTAATATTTCTATGTCATCTTTTATTGACATGTTTTGCTGGACATTTATCTATCTATTATTTATTTAAAATAACCTGATTTTATGTTGTTAGTTATTTCTATTTCTATTCTATTTAATATTTTAATATTTGCCTTTATTTTTATTATATGGTTCTTCAATTTACTTCAAACTGATTTTCAATCTTCACTTTTTTATAATTAGTATTTAAATACGTTTGAAGGTATAAAATTCCTTATAAGAACTACTTTTAGTTGTGTCCTCAAGTATTGATATATTGCATATTCACTTTTTCTCCATTTTAAATAGTTTGCAATTTCCATTATGATTTACTCTTTTTTAACTCATCTGTTACTTTGCCATATATTTTGTAGTTTAAAAATAAATGTTCATTGTCCTCTTTGTCATTGATTTACATATTAATTACATGGTGGTCAGGAAACTCTATATGCTAATTTTTTTAAAATATGATGAGACTACTTTTGAAAACTAATATATGATTATTTTTGGTTGGTGTCTATGTGTACATAACTTTTAAACTTCTAGTGGTGAAGTCATAGACCTCTGTTTATTATTAAAATATACTTCTTAATTGTGCTGTTCATAGCCTCTATATTTTTACTACAGTGTTCCCCTCTTAACCATGATTTCGCTTTCCTTTGATGTCTAAAATAAGTCCATCTTTCTAGTTTGGCATATTTTTTCAAAAAAGTCATAAGTTTTCCTTTGAGAAAATATTGCAATTCAGTGAATCAACATATCCTTTAGTCTTTGCTTGCATTTATCTTTCTTAATAAAGTACACACGATACACACAAAGGCGCGCACGCACACACACACACACACACACACACACATTAATCTCCGAGGCAAAGGTATATATATTCAGTACCATATTGAAAGTACCATTCATTTATTAAAAAATAATTGCATTGTAGTGGTTTCATGGCAGTAAAGGCAGGACTTGAAATGGTGAGAGTAGTTATAAAATTAATTCAAATTTATATTTTTGGTCCTTCACATCCAACAAGAAATTTTAAAAAGCGAACCAAAATATTTTAGTAATAAAAACTATTATAAAAGTTGAATAGCCCTCAAACTACTTCTGTGTAAAAGAAAGGTTTATTCTTAAGGTTTTAAAACATAAATATAGGTTTAGGCCAAAAAACATAAATTTTTCAATGTGGTATAGATGATGTGAAAGCAAAAATCTGAAACAGAACTTTCCAGCTACCAATGAACATGTCATCATTATTGAGATATTTGAGTTTGAAGTATTGCAAAATTTTCTCTTTTAAGCTTGGCATTTGACACCATCTAAATACAATTGGTCTCAGGAAAGAGACCCTCTATTATTAGAGACTGCCTTGTTACAAGTCAGATTGATTTGTGATTCCTCCAAAGGAGTTTACAATCTTGTTTTCTCATCATTCTTATCACATAGTCATAACTGCCACGTTGCAGACAAGTGATCCAAATCCCCAATTCCTGAAATGGTTGATCTGCTCAGAGAAACTGAACAAATCCTCTGGAAGTCTGGCTAATTAATCAATTCTACTTATCTCAGAAACTGAAATCTTAAGAAAGTCAGACACTCTTGGAGATTTTGAGTTTGGAGATTTCAGTGTCACCAGTATCACGTGATGCCAGGATTCGCTGTGTAGAATGTAATCAACGTTGTGAAGCTGCAGCATTCAGATTGTAGGGAAATAAACATGTACGTTGAGGGAGTCATGGGCTCATTAATGAATGTCTAGCTGGGACTGCGGACTGACTAATGTCAATTTAGCTGTTTGTCTGTTTTGCAATTTCAAAAACAATAAAAAATAATCTCTGTGCCCATTTCAGGTTGTATAAAGAGGTGCTGTAGACACAGAGAGTTGCCACCCAGATCACCCCCAAGGAAGGAGTTTCTGTCTCAGCAGATTCCTCCAGTTGTCAGCTTCCTCAGGACTTGATCCATCTGCAGGGAGCCAGTTTGCTCAAGCACATGTTCTCCCAGGTAGGACAGAGCCAATGACTGGGCCAGACAGAGGTATAAAGGCCCAGCCATTTCCACCCAATGTGCGTCACCTTGGATGTGCCAGGCACACGCCTGGGCTCTCCATGGGAACCTCTCCCTCTGCCCCACCCTGCTTTACCCCCTTCCCTTCAGAGGATATTGATGCCTAATAAACACTGTGTTTGCCAAATTCCATCTCAGTGTCTGCTTCTGGAATAATTAAACCTTCCACAAAAGATAGACTAACACTTATACATAAATACTATCCTGTATAGTTAGGGAGGATTATGAAAAACACACACCTATTCACAATTAAAAGAGAATGTGGTATCAAACACCAAAAAAGACAGATGTATTTATTATAATTTTGAAAAAATCTTAATGTCAATTGTTTAACCTTGTACCAACCCCTCAGTTAAAGCACACAGGGAATCAGAGACTGTTGACACTTTCTTACCGTTCTTGTAACACTTCCTCGAATACTGTAAAAATTGCCAATTTAAACTGTAATATTTTTAAGAGTATTCAATGAGAAAGAACCAAAACAGCTGAAAAAATATTATAATATGAAAGCCTTGGAAGAAATATACAGAATTCTAAGAATGTGAAAGGGACTGCAGACAACTGTTCCACTAAATCAAGTAAAATATAAACCATTTTGATGTGAATGACCTACTGAGGATTATGTCTTCAGGTGAACAATTCAATAAACAGTAGTGAATTGGTGCCTACAATGTATAGGGCCTATTGTTAGGCATTGTAAGTACTATAACAAAGTGAGAGGAAGAGGTTTATGCTCTCAGATATAGGATGAAATAAGGAAACATGTTAATTGCATTTCAAATCCTCTGGGTTCGAGAGGGAGAGGGAGAGGGAGAGGGAGAGGGAGGGGGTGAGGGGGAGGGGGAGGGGGAGAGGAGAGGGAGGGGGAGGGGGAGGGGGAGGGAGATCATAAACTATGAGTAAGATTCTGCCAGTTTGTATTGAAGGAATATGGAGTTCAAGTGAAGACAATGGCATGAGCAATGGGAAGGAAGTGTGTTGTGTGTTTACTAGACTTCCCTTGGTCTCACTGTCTCATCCATAAAAAAGTAGTTGG
This sequence comes from Myotis nattereri, assembly GCF_964212035.1. Lineage (NCBI taxonomy): Eukaryota > Metazoa > Chordata > Mammalia > Chiroptera > Vespertilionidae > Myotis > Myotis nattereri. The sequence goes on from NC_138077.1 coordinate 18,788,672, forward strand.
ACAAGATTAGAGCTTCTCAAATTACATCTCTTGAAACACAGCTAACTCATGAAGTAGTTCTTCTAGGTCAACTTGTTGGATTATAGTCCTTGGAAGAAGGACCTACAATCTACCCGCTTATACTTGAACTTCTTGCAAATGTGCACAGATTAGGAAGACTTGTTTTCTTTTTCTTGTAAAAATTCAGGCCTGTGCTTGCTCTTTCAAATAAAACTATATGAGTGAGTACACTGCCATAGCTCACAAGTGCCAACTCCAATTAAACATTATCCTGGGCTTGGATGCCTAGCAGTAGTTGTGCAATAGCGAGTGAGTGGGTAGCCTGCCAAGGTGTGATATTATCTTTTATAGGTTTTACCTGAAAACTTCTTGTCTGACTTTTATTTTTGTGGAAGGGAATGTGAGCAGATGGCAGATGTGGTTAGGGATTTAACTTTGAAATAAAAACAACCAACTATATCCTGTTTCCAGTGTCCAGATTACATTGAAGAATATTAGAGTGTGAAGCAAACTGGAAAATAAAGATTACTGTTTGCAACTCCAGATCTTTTTGAAATTATGTAACTTTAGCAAGATACAAAAGTGAATGAGATTCTGAAGTTGATACGACTACAAATGTCACCTATAATGATATTCCACTTTTCAAGGTCTTATGTTTATCAAAACTGACTTATTGTTCTCATTTAGTGATGCTGAAGTTTTAAAAAGTTATCAATTTGGATTTGTTCACTATCTTTGTACTAGAAAAAAACAGCAAACGTGGCTGTTTTAAATAACTGCAGCCCTATGTATGAGTTTACTTAAAAAAAATTACTGATTTAAAAGTTTGGAAACTTTTATGAGGTCCATTTCAGGTAATTTAGTGATCTCATCTGATTCCCTATTCTTGGAGGTGTGTTTGCAAGAAGTGAATAGATAATGTCCCCATTATCCTATATAATAAAAGCCCAGCGACCATAACGGCGTAACAATCAGAACGACCACTTGACCAGTCGTTATGAGGTGCATTAACCACCTCTCGGTTCCTCTCCTAGGCCCACAGGCTCTGATCACTGGATGGCCAATGGGGAAATGGGGTGGATGGCAGTAGAGCGGGACTGGGACTGGTGAGCAGGCAGAAGATGGCCCTGATGCAGGCTAGGCCTAGGGACGCTACCTGTGCACGATTTCGTGCACTGGGCCTCTAGTTTTTGCATAAAAAAAACACAGTAGAGCAAAGGTAGTCTTTTGTTTTCACTACTAAAATTTTATTAGCAAAAATAAATAAATAAATAAAGCAAAACAAGACAGTGCAATAATTACCATGGTTTATGGAGGAATATTAGTGAGAACTAACTCTTATGTCTGGAACAGAATTGACACATTGTTACTTATTAATGTTAAATGAGTAAGCATTTGGGGATATCAATTCCTACTGGGGATGGAAAGGAAAAACCTAATACACTGCAATCAGGTTTTTCAGATCCCTTAACTAAAAATGAGCAAATACGAATCAATATAAAGAGGTTTCAAAATGTTCAGAAATAAAATGAGAATTACAATGAGGTCAATAAAAACTTGAAATTGTTAGGATATCCAAAATAATGTTTCATATCTAAAGAGAAGTTTTAAATAGGTAGACTGTAAAAATAATCTTTTTGTATATCTAAAGTTTGGACCAACAAGAGAACATATTTAAAAACAAACAAAAACCCATGCACTTTATATTTCAGAGTACAGTTGAGGAAAATAGAGCATGTAATAAAATCTATGGATAAAAGGGTAATTAAGTGTGATTACTAGCATTTTAGTATAATGCAGATAGCAATTTCCAGGAAGCTTATGGGGGAAAGAATTGTATAACAGAATTAATCATAAGAAAATATCTATAAGGAAATTGAAGTTATGAAAATCAATAAGAACATCAATTTATAATGAGCAGTTTTCCTCCTTTGGGAGACTTAACCTTTGCAAAAGGAACCAGTGAAAGATGAATAACAGGGACTTTGATGAAAGATAGGGGGAAAAATCTATCACATCTTCAATATGTAATCTTTTTTTTTTTAAATATATTTTATTGATTTTTTACAGAGAGGAAGGGAGAGAGATAGAGAGTTAGAAACATCGATGAGAGAGAAACATCGATCAGCTGCCTCCTGCACATCTCCTAATGGGGATGTGCCCGCAACCCAGGTACATGCCCTTGACCGGAATCAAACCTGGGACCTTTCAGTCTGCAGGCCGATGCTCTATCCACTGAGCCAAACCAGTTTCGGCAATATGTAATCTTAAAGCTTACAGTTATTAAGGTATAAGCCCCAAATTCATCTATTTCCAAGTCTTGCTTTCACCAAATAAAACAGATGTATTCCCACTTCACAGATGAGATAACTAAAGCTTAGCAAGATTTCTGAGTTAAAAAATGATAGTGAATCGTTTTAAGTAGCATTTAAAAAGTGCTACTTCTAATTGTACTTCTAATTTGAGGGTTTTTAAAAATATATTTTTTTTTATTGATTTCAGAGAGGAATGGAGGAGAAAGAGATAGAAACATCAATTATGTGAGAGGGAGTCATTGATTGGCTGCCTCCTGCATGCCCCCTACTGGGGATTGAGCCCACTACCCAGGCATGTGTCCTGACCAGGAATCCAACCGTGACCTTCTGGTTCATAGGTCGATGCTCAACCACTGAGCCATGCCAGCTGAGCTAATTTGAATTTGATTTAGACTATTTCTTTTCAAAATATGACTGTTAAGAGCCATTAAAATATCAGGATATTGCTTGCTTTGTTGTTTTATCAGCTCTTCCTGCCACATTTAACTTAACATTAATTAAATATCATAAGTTGTTTTTAGTGGCTATCTGTCATTTTGCAGGGTCTGAGGGGCAATGCTCCTCCATACCATCACTATCGTGCTGTGGTTTCTCACTGCCCTTTCAGGACTATGCCCCCTCCCTTTCATTGTGTGGAGTTTGGGTGGGAACTGGTTGTAGCCTCCCACAGTGGACACCCTACAGGCCAGACCTCCCCTTCCTGCCTGAATGCAAGGAATCAGGGGATAGGGTCCCTCCAGTTTATTAGTCAAAGCCTCTGCCCTCCCCTTACTCCCTAATCACCTCCTCCCTCCAGTTTCTCAACAAATTTCCTTCATCTTATGTTAGCTAGGATCATTTTATGATGTTTGCAACTAAGGACATTAAATATCACAGTATTTATTTGTAGAAAAGACAACAGTAGTCTTTTCAAAATCACATTAACCCTTTTCAAAATCACATTAAATGTTGAACAGATTTTGGTGATATTTTAGCTGATCCACACATTTTATGAATGAAGAAGCAAAGGCTTAAAGAGTGTTATGGACCAAATTGTGTTTCCTCCAAATTCACATGTTGAAACCCTAACCCCCTGTACTCAAAATATGACTGTATTTGAAGATAGGTCCTTTAAAGAGGCAATTAAAGTAAAATGGGGTCATTAGGGTGGACCTTAATCCAGTCTGACTAGTGTCTTTATCAGATGAAGTCATTAGGACACACACAGTCAACGCCCCAGTCACATGCATGCACAGAGAGGTGGCCATGTGAACACATGGAGAGAAGGTACCTGCTATAGACTAAATGTTTGTATCCCCACCCCCAAACGCATACGTTGAAACCTAATCTACAGTGTGATGGTATTTGGAGATAGGGCCTTTGGGGGAGATTAAGTCATGAAGGTAGAGATGAAAGGGGTTTATACCCTACTAGAGGCCCGATACATGAATATTCATGCAAGAGTAGGCCTTCCTTCCCCCCAGCTGCCAGCACCAGCTTTCCTCTTGCACCTGTGACCCAGGCTTCCCTCCTCTGGCAGCCGGCAGGCACCCGGGACCAAGGCTGGCTTCCCCCAGACCCAGCTTCATCAGGAAGGATGTCTGGAATGATGTCCAGAAGATGTTCAGTCTCATTAGCATATTACCCTTTTATTATTATAGATAAAATACATCTCAGAGAGCTCCCTTGCCCCTGTCTCCATGTGAGGATTCAGCCAGAAGACTATGAATCAGGAAGCGACCCTTCCCCAGATACTGACTCTGCCAGTGACTTGATCTTGGACTTCTCAGCCTACAGACCTGTGAGAAATAAATCTTCATTGTTTAGCCACAGCCTACGGTATTTTTGTTACAGCATCCTGAACTAAGACTGTGTCCATCTGCACACCTAGGAGAGAGACTTCAGAAGAAACCAAACCTGTAGACACGTTGATCTTGGACGTCCAGCCTCCAGAACTGTGAGAAAATAAATTTCTATTGTTTACACCACCCAATCTGTGGCAGTTTGTTATGGCAGTCTCATCAAACTAGTACAAAAGAGTAATACTGGTTGTTCAACATTACACTGTCAACCATGACAAATTTGGACCCAAATCCAAATCTAAAGAGTCCCAGTCTGACTCATATACGCAGCAGTAAACTTGGGTCATATGTATTATGAGAATTATAATGCTATTTTGAGTGCTATTTTGGTTAATAATGTGAATGACTAGCATGGCACTTAAAACTTCTGGGTGTGCTTACCAAGATATAAAAATGGCTCTAACTCTGAGGCTGAATACAGGATTATGACACATAACTAATTTTCGCACACACAAATGTTTATTTTTTTCAGATTCCCAGTTTACTTGACTTAAACAAATCTATTAAATTTGGCTAGAGATTTGTTTTTCCAGACCCATGTTCCAGAATATGATTCAGTGGCTCCTAAGACCACACTCTTCTGTGATTTTAGTAATAAATTACACTCTAAGCTTTTACCAAAAGCTTTACAGCTCTGCCAGAATCCATAATTAATCTTTTTTTCTTAATTCATTTTGTAAATTAAATGCTAAGCTACCAAAGGAATAATGCAAAACATAAATACAAAAAAAGAAAGGAAATGCGTGTGTCCTTAATTCAGTGGAAAATGGGGGTGAGTAAAAACTTCTCTGGGGGAATGAATTGACTCAATTAACTGTCTTAGTTAAATTAATCCCATTAGAGACCCAAACACTATCCAGTGCTCTGGAAAAAGTGACTTCCTAAATGGCACTCTGGTCTCCCAGCAATTAATATAATACATATAGATATACACATGTCCCCTAGAGTGTGTGATCCATGGTACTTCAAAGGAAGCCTACTCAAAATATTATTTTTTAATATATATTTTTTTTATTTCAAAGAGGAAGGGAGAGGGAGAGAGAGAGAGAGAGAGAGAGAGAGAGAGAGAGAGAGAGAGAGAAATGATGAGAGAGAATCATTGATTGGCTGCCTCCTGCACACCCCACTTTGGGAATAGAGCCCGCAATCTGGGCGTGTGTCCTGACCAGGAATTGAACTGTGACTTCCGGGTTCATAGGTCAACGCTCAACCACCGAGCCGCATTGGCTAAGCAAAATATCCTTATTTTCTGTTCTGTCCTTGAAGAGGCTTGGCATCTGAGGTGTTCTTGTCAAATGGATCACCCTCAGAAGTTTATAAAAAGAAATTTCCCTTAAAGCTATCCTCCCAATTGAGTAGATAACTTCATTTACTTCCTCACTAAGTACCTGTCCCAATTGCCTATTATATAGTGCATCAGCCGGCTGGGTATACTTGTGTGAGGAAGAGCAGGACTTCGCCTCAATGACTTATGTGAGAAAGAGGAAGGTGGCAGTACAATCCCTGGAAAATTTCTGCAGGAATTTTGAATTAATGAGGATGTGAACACAGTGCCCTCAAAATTAAAAAATTACAACAGGTGCTGTGTCCTAAAGGAAATATGTAATCTCCTGGGAAATTAAAATTTAAAAGGCAATGCTATTTAAACTGCATCAAAAATGTAAACTCCTTAGATATAAGTCTGACAAAGATCTATATATTGAAAACTATACAACATTGCTTAGAGAAATGAAAAGAAAACCCTAAATAAATTAAGAAACGTTCTTTGTTCATAGATTGGAAGACTTAATATTGTTAAGATGCTAGTGACAAAGAAAAATCAAGAAGGATGCATAGCAGCTTTCTTTCTTAGAGTAATAGATACATGACGCCGGTAGGATGATAGCTGGGGGATGGCTGGCAAGGAGCAAGGCGGCCACATGAGCACAAGGCCAGTGTAGTCACACAGGCCCAGCACCGTGTCCTCAGAAGGGCTTCATAGCAAGAATTTAATGTTCGGAGGTTGCTGCCTTGATGTTCAAAATGATAATTATAACTTTGAACAGTAGAGTTGATGTGGTAAGCTTGGAGTCTCAGCTCACATGCCTCCTTCTCCCCTGACCTCCCTGCCTTCCAGTGTTCTCAGTAGCAGCCTGCTCCCCTGACCCCTCACCTCTTGGGCAACAGCCTGACTTCATCTACCCCCACTGGTGTTGCTGTCCTCCCATCCTACTCTCTCACCCCTGTGATCTGGGCAAGGTTGTGAGGAGAGGATCACTTGCAAGTGTCCAATGGCATCTCTTGGGGCAGAAGGGGACGGTGGTTGTCACTGCCTGAAGCTGGCAGTGCCATGACATGTCCTGCTGGTGCAAGTCTCTCCCCCACCCCCAATCCAGCTACCAACAGGTCCTATCTTGGAGATTGCTACCTTTTTTTAAAAAAATATATTTTTTATTGATTTTTCACAGAGAGGAAGGGAGAAAGCGAGTTAGAAACATCAATGAGAGAGAAACATGGATCAGCTGCCCCCTGCACATCCCCCACTGGGGATGTGCCCGCAACCAAGGCACATGCACTTGACCGGAATCAAACCCGGGACCCCTCAGTCTGCAGGCCGATGCTCTATCCACTGAGCCAAACCGGTTTCGGCAAGAGATTGCTACCTCTTAAAGTTAAGGCAATTGCCCACCACAGGTTTGAGAGGAGTCCCAATGGGAAAGGAAAATGTCTGGCTTCACTCTCCTGCCCCTGACTGGGACATGACATATTACTTAGTCCCAAAGGCAGAGGTCCTGTGACTGGCAGGATGAGGAACCCAGCGCTGGTGGGCTCAGCACTGAGTGAGTGATGGGATGGAGCACTTCTGAAGGCTGACTCTGTGCCCCAGGGAATATAACACTAAATAGCAAACGTAAGGCATCATGATATGGAGAGAGGGAGAGAGAGAGAGAGAGAGAGAGAGAGAGAGAGAGAGAGAGAGAGAGAGAGGTCACGAAGAAAGGAAAAAATTTCATGTTTTGGTTTCTACATTTTCCTTTTGCACTGGGCTTCTCAAATCATTCTGTTGTCTCTGGGAGGGAACTGGTTACACTGTGAGGAGGCAGGGGCACAGGGTGAGGGGAATAGAATGACTTCTTTGCCCTCTGCATTAGGCCTCCGGAATCTCACCAGCTCCTAAATTACTTGATACTTCAAAAATTCCATCGTGCACATTGAGTTATATTTGAAAGTTCCCGGTTTCACTTTCCTCATCCACTAAACTGTGTGCTTTTTAAGGGCAGGAGTCTATCGCTTCATCAAGGAAGGCAGGATCTCAGCCCTCAGAGAGGACAAAGTAATGACTCCTTAAAAAGGCTTATTGAATAACAGAAGAGGGCGTGTGTGTGTGTGTGTGTGTGTGTGTGTGTGTGTGTGAATTCAGGAAATGAGTGTGATCTAACAGAGAGGGTCAGTAGGCTAATGGAAGACTCCACCTCCCTTATGCAGGAAGCCCACATCCTATTTTTGTCCTGAAGGTTGTAATCTCATCAGAGAAAGAAGGATAATTAAGATGTTAATGATCAAGCTTCAGCCCTCCCTTCTTGCAGTTTTAATAGTAGGTCTACACAGCTTGAAAAACAGCTCACACATTTGAGGAGCTTCTGGGAGGGCAAAATCTGATGCTTTCCTGTCTCCCCAAGAAACAGGTCCAAAGAGAGTACATGAAGAGGGTTGGCTCTTTCAAGATAGAAATGTCATTATTTTTGTGTGTTTGGGGCAATGATTATTTTCTTCTCTATTACCTAACGTTTTAAACAATTAAAATATTAGATCAGCAACAAGTAAAATATTCTGACAAACTATTACTTAATATAGTCCCTGTAGCCTTAGCATTTACTGTTGCTTGTCTAAGTCAGTGCCTGTTGAATCAGACTGAAAAGATATAAAAAAGATCACGTCAGTAAAAAAATGATAATAATTAGATAAGTAAAATAAATAAAGGACACCAGGACAGTATTATTATTTTTAAAAATGTATTTTTTTATTTATTTCAGAAAGGAAGGAGATGGAGAGATAGAAATATCAGTGATGAGAGAGAATCATTGATTAGTTGCCTCCTGCACGCCCCACACTGGGGATGGAGCCCGCAACCCGGAATCTAACCTTGACCTCCTGGTTCATAGATTGATGCTCAACCACTGAGCCATGCCAGCTGGGCCAAGGAAAGTATTATTTAAAAATTTAATGAAGTCCGAGGAAAAGAGAAAAACCCAAGGAGGACCTAGGAAAGGACCTTTACAGGGAAACTGGAATTTTTGAGTTAAAGAGCTGATAAAAGACAAAGAAATTTCTGTATTGTGCATGTTAGAACCCTAAAGTGAACTGCAAAGGGCTTAGAAAACATTAACACAGAGCCTAAGAAGCAGTTCCAGATATGGTTACTTGTGTGTCAGAATCTCAACACTGTAACTACTGAGTTTTTTAAGCCATTGTTGCAAAACATAGGAAAGATAATGCTTGCTATGGCTCTGTGACTTCGCCCAAGTTTTAGCCTTTCAAACCCTCAATTTTTGTATCCACAAAGAAACTGATAATACTAATACTTACCTCATATGTTGTTGTAAGGGCTATAAAGAATTAATTATTAATGAATGTAAAACATTTCGGTCAGTGTTTGGCAGGTATCAAACACTCGTCCCATATTATCTATTATTAGGAAAGGCAAGGATTAGTGAGAATAAGTGCAAAATTGCTTTTGTTTTTCAGAACTGGAACTGTAGGTTTTTAGTTCGTTCTGCAAGGATTAGAAGCTATATCTCTCCCAACACATTTTTTTTTTCCCTATAGAAATTCAATAACAATATACAAGTGTCCTCTTCTCTGAGGCTTTGTGTGTATGTATGCTTAGGGAAACAATATATTTACAAGGATTTCTGACTTTGATCTTCAATTAAATACCCATTTGTCTCTTAGTAAATGGCAATACTCTCAAACAAATAATAGGATTTTGCTTTTTGCGAATAAAGGAAGAGTTGGCTTGCAAACTCCACCAGGCCCTATGCCCTGTTTTATTGGGGAAGTCTTCACCAATGAGGCACCTAAACATATTAGCTTCATTTTTAAAAGCCATGCTTAATGGGTTGTAAAAGAAACAGTGATTCGTTATCTCTTTGAAGGAGCTGTTTAACAATGAAAGGTATTTATAAAGAGATTGAAAGTCACTGTTTAATTACTGTTATTGTTATTCAGGGGCAGTGAAATCAGATATAAACTCTGTTCTTCAAGAAAGATCGGAGCCTCTTCAGAAGTGCTCTAGGAATTTGAAGAGAGCCTGTCCCCAACTGCTTCTAGAACTGCAATCTTTGCTGTTGTCTATGTTACTATTAAAATGAAAGTCGTGAACTTTTATAAAGGCGGACATGATAACTGATGTTGAAAGCTATAGCTGCGATTGACAAGGGGCTGTAGTTGGCGAAAAAGTAAAGACAACAGCCTTTCCTTATGCTCTCACGATATTGACAAATTAGGAAGGAGGGGCTCATGTTATATTTATAGTATTTTCTAAATTATCCATGAATTTTAAAAAGTCGATTCTCCTTTTGTCAGGAGGATGAAAGTGGCTGTGGTTTTCTTTGAAGGAAAGGTATGTGTGTTTATTGCTGATGTCTTTGTAAATACAGAGCGGAGGGTTGTGATCTATCTCCATGTAATTCACGAGGCGCGGGCTTTGTTGTCCTTAAGCGGACTGCCAACACTGACGTCATCGTGCTTCCTCTCCTCCAGCTCAGCTGGATGAACTGTGGGGCATGTGCCCTGACTTGGCGCTCAGCATCAGGGTCAAAGCGTAGGGAGTTCTGACAAGGATTCCATTGTGAGCTGGTTATGGAAATGCCACCATGATGCTCCTTCGAGCGTGTACATTGCACCACCGCCCACCCCTCTCCTTCCCAGGGAGGTTCTGTGTCAAGCTTGATACAGTGGAACCCAGAAGGGGAGTGAAGAAAGGAAGAATGAGGGAAATGTAAGTTAGAACAGTTATTATTCTATTCTTTTTTTAAAATATATTTTATTGATTTCAGAGCGGAAGGAAGAGGGAGAGAGAGATAGAAACATCAATGATGAGAGAGAATCATTGATTGGCTGCCTCCTGCACGCCCCCTACTGAGGATCAAGCCCACAACCTGGGCTTGTGCCCTGACTGGGAATCAAACTGTGAACTCCTGGTACATAGGTCGATGCTCAACCACTGAGCCACCACAGCCAGGCTGTTATTCAATTATACCCTAATGAGGGGAACCTTATTCTTCCTGCTTTTGTAATTTCTGCTGTCTACTATAAAAGAATAGAGCAAACCTCACTGTCATTTTGGAATGGGAACTCCTAGTGTTCAAAATACTGGCTCCAGGAGAAATCTGGCATTCTCTATCTTATACAGACTCTGACTGTTATATATTATTTTGGAGCTCCTTAGCATATTCTAAATCTGTCTGGTTGGTTGGTTATCGCTTATCTGTCTGTATACAGTATCAAGACATAACAAAATGTACAGCTGAAATCCTTTTTAGCTTTATGAGATAAACTGTCAGGAAGAAATGTGAAAAACTTTGAAAATGGGCAGAAAAATTGCTAAGTGTTTTGTTAGGGTTATGTCTCTCTTTCTCATGGTCTTTTGGCCTATTTTACACCTCTAATATTAATTTCAAAAATTATCCATAGAAATACAAATGAATTGTGTGTGGTGGAACTTAATTAGTTATTACAGGTGCACATGGCCAGTTTCCCATCTAACTGTATATTCATTTCCACATTCCCAAGAGCCTCTGTATGTGTGGTCTAAGGATTCTTCTTTGACTGGTTATAACATTTCACTGGCTCCCTCATTAACTGAGTTAAATAAAATATGTGATACATGTTTACTTTATATTTGGATGACGATCATGATTTTATCTTTTTATTAAAAAGTTACCCTTTGTCAAGAGCTTTAGAGTCAACAGAATTGAATTACAAACCTATAGGTAGAGAAACTCCCCATGACGTTAGAAATGTTCTGAACTACTTAATAGATTCTTATCAAATGTTTCTGCCTTTGGTGTTCAACAATAATCCTAAACTGCGAATCTGGGGTGATTGGTCCCTATGGAGTTTCAGTTAAGGGAGGAGACTGTTGGAAGCTCTGGCTCACAGTGCTGGGGAGGCATTCAAGTCCATGTGCCTCTCCAAAGAACAGAATCTCTTCAACTTCATGGAGAACTAGGCTAAAGGTAAATTGCTGAAATGATCATTACACTGGTTCATTCGGATTGTAACAAGAATGTCCCACCCTCTCCTTTCCTAACCTAATGCCACCCTAAAGATCTTCTTACCTCATTTTTTTTTTTATCTCAGGTTTGGCTTTGAATATACAGATAAATATTTGAGAGATCATAAAACCAATAAAATAATAATAGACATCATTGATTGGAAAGCTTGTATTTATAGACACTTAGCACTTATTACTAGAGCTATTCCTCACAGCAACTCTACCTGGAAAGTATTATTACCTACATGCTGTGCATGAGAAAGCCGGTGCTCAAAGAGGTGAAATAGCTGGCCCCAAAGTATCCATCTAGTAAGTGGTGGAGGTGGCCAGTGGGGTCAGCCATTGCATAATACAGAGCCTGAGAAGCTGGGCTCTGGAGTTCTACGTCTGGCTCTGAATCCTGGCACCACCTTTCGGCTTCCTCCAAGATCACAGGCATTTAGGAGATGAATAAGAAAAGAGGATCTGAGAAGAAGACTGCAATAGAAAAATCTGAAATACCAGAGGAGAAGCAGGAAAGTGTGTGGTCACGGAGGGAAGAAGGGAGAGCATTCCAGGAAGAACGAGATGATCAACTGTGTCAAATACATAAGGATATCAACTGACATAATTAAAACAAGTTTATGTGGAGCAACATCGAGTGTCATTGACAAACTTCCCCAGGAAAATTTGTCAAAGTGGCGGCAGAAATCAGGTCACAGTCTGTTGAAGACGTAATGTGGGGATACAGAAGGAAAACACTGAAGACACAGGAGAGGGGGGAAATGCTGATGAAATTCCCTAAGAGACGTCTGACAAGTAGCAAAGACCATCCAAAGGAGAGACGGACGCATGAGCTTTGGAGATTAGAAGGGAGGCCACCTGTCAAGCCGTAATGTCTCTGGGAATACAGAAGAGAAAGGTACAGCCGGGGAAGCAAAGGACAGCTGGACAGCTTGTTGATGGTTTTGACTTGCCATTGTGAAAGAAGCCAGAGACCACTTATTACGAACTTATCAATACTTGGCCAGAGGGGGCAGCAGGCCAGCTGTGCCCGGGCATCTGGGCCAGCGACTGCACAGTGGCGTGATTTCGCCAGTAGGACTTAGGATCCTAAACCTTTGGCTTGTATTAAGATTAGAGTTGGGGAGAAGGGCAAGGTGTGGAAGGGAAATGGGGAAGCAGCAAAAGTGGCTAAACGAAAGAAGGAGAAGGTGTGTGTGTGTGTGTGGGGGGGGGGGGCGCGGGCGTGCTCTAGCCATGTGCTGAATAAAACAGCAGAACCTGGCTGGGGTCCTGAGAGGGTCAAACAGCAGGAGAATCAAGCCCTGAGGGCTTCTGCAGGAGGAAGAATGGGGTGACACACATTGTAGCTCAGCTGAAATCTCAAGGGCAAGGTGAGCAGGCACAAGACAGGACTGACGGAAGAGTGAAAAATTCCCTAGCTCAACCCTGAAAATGTTAAAGTGAATAAATTATTAAACACGAATTTTTCATCCTAACAGGAGCCATTTTAAAGAGACACCTCTTCCAGCTGTTTCAGAAATAGCATGAGTAGCTAGAGAACATATAAACAAGACGTAGAAGTTTCTTATTATTTCTGATTACATTTTAGATTATTATCATTTTAGCCTCTCTATGGTGTGTGGAGTGGCGATGCAGGTTATCAACCCCACACCAAGAAAACTGGTGTAGGAAGTCGGTCTAAACAATTCTTGTGAGTGATGTCTTTACAGAATGTTCTTGAAAGTGTGAAAGGGGAATGAGAAACCATCACCCATATCTCAGTGAATGTTTAAATTTGGGGATCCTAATCTGTTTCATTTCTGGACTTGATTTCGGGCAATGGAAAATGATCAGTGTTCCATCATGCAAGGAAAACAACTCATTTCCAGTCATATCTCCGATTTCCATATTGATAGGTGGGAGAAAACAGGCAGGGGAAGCAACTTGGATAACAAAATGAAATGTATTTATTATCAGTTGTTCCATTTGTGTGTGTTTCATACATTGTAGCCTAGTGTTACCTAAATTATTTGTTTTTTTAAAAAACCACAAAACTTCAGCTAAGGACTCAGTATTAGTTGATTTGAGATGTTAACAGAGCTATAGACCCTATAAATAAAACAAAAATCTGGAACTTAATATTTGCTGAAACCAGCCAAGAAAATGAGACATCAAATTGGTTTGCTTGAACCTGCTTAAATTCTCTCATCCTTGAAGAAATATTAAGTTAAAGCATCTGCTTGGAAAGCCTGTAAGATAATTGGAGAGGAGAGAAGGCTGGCGGGATCGGAGGGAGTGCTAATGATGGACCCTCTGAGATGCACTTGGCAGTGTGCTCTGCTAATCAATGTGAGTCACAGGCTAATGTATGTACACAAGTCTATTAAGCGCTTCTCTGTGTCAGGCTCAGCATTTTTCCTTTCCCCTTTTCTCTCTGGAAATACTATTAGTCAGCTAATGCACCTTGCTGCAGGAGACAAGACAGACTTCAGGGATTTGGGATATGGTAATGCCTTTGATCACGGCACAGATGAATTGTCAATGCACTTTGCCAAAAGTAAACCAGCCTAACCCAAGAAAGGTTAACGTTTGGTAACTATTATTTTCAAACTTTTGTTTTCATCTCAGTAGTTTGAATTATAAGAATATAATTTTTATCACCTGTTTCCTCTCTCAAACCCAAAAGAAAAGGAATAAAATTGAAACCAAGGCAGGGAATCAAATCAGAGCTGAAGGAAGTTATAGGGAACTTAAGAGCCTTTTGCTTTATTCATATTTTTAAATATATTTTTATTGATTTTAGAAAGGAAGGGAGAGGGAGAGAAAGATAGAAAAATCAATGATGAGAGAGAATCATTGATTGTCTGCCTCCTGCACACCCCACAATGGGGATGGAGCCTGCAACCCCAGGCATGTACCGTGATTGGGAATTAAACCATGACCTCCTGGTTCATAGGTCAATGCTCAACCACTGAGCCAGGCTTAAGAGCCATTTAAATAGTCAGGTATAACAATTTTAGTAATATTTAATATAATAATGGTATAAATAAAATATTTTCAAATTGGGCATTCTCTTCTTCTTAATATTTTCTTGTCTAATTAGCTTTCCATGTATGTCCATGGTACCCACCTGGCTGAACCCTGCTCTAGGTCAACTGCATCAAGAAAAAATGGTTTTCATCACTTGCTACTTCCCCCATCATTATTTTCCCTGGTACTCTGTTTCACACAAATGTTATACAAACTTAAATATATTAACACTACTCTTGTATTAATATATTTTAACATTATCTTGCCAATCTTTTTTTCAGGAAAACCTATGTGTTTTCCATTTATTTTTTAGCCTTTCTTCCTGAGGCTGCCTCCCAGCCAGCCCCCAAAGCAGCTGTCTGTCTGCTGTGGGTGCTGATGGAAAATGTCACGCACTGGCTGTGAGTAGGGTGGGGAGGGGGACTAGGAAAGTAAGTTTAGAGCCTTAGGATGGGTGTTCTCATTTTCTCCCATGCCAACTGTATTTTTTGAAGCTTCCAGATACAGATCTTCAGGACAGACGAACCCCGGCACTCCTGAAAGAGCTCTCCATCTCCTCAGCTCCCCCCTTCCAGCGGCTCTGTTGTCTGGAATTAACCTGCTTTGTGTAGCCAGGCTGCATAGAAGGATGCAGACATCAGGAGACAAGGCCTCCTTAGGAGGGGTAAAGGATGCCCTCGCATTCTACAATGCTTGCCAGCAGGTACTGTTGTGCAGAATGCCTGCAATTTGTTGTTAATATATATGTACAGGTGAAGAAGGGTCAGGGTGATTTTCAACAGGCAAATATAGTTTTGTATGTCTCTATTTTATCCCCCTCTCATCAATGTCTCCAAATTCTTTGCTCCCTTTAATATATATATATATATATATATATATATATATATATATATATATATATAATCTCCTAGTGTTCAGTCACATATTGATACCAAGCTTCTTTCTACATAAAAAACAGATTCGAGGTAGAACGGAAAGAAAATTACAAGCCAAGACAGAGTCCAGGCTTCAGAGTTCTCTGTTCCTCTTGTAACCACCGATAACATCGCCCAACTTGAAGCTGCTGGGAGCTGCATGGGCAGCTCAGTTTTAAATGTTTGATGTTATCAGCTGTAACAGGGAAACCAAAACAACCAGCTCTCGGGTCTTGGTATACCAACCCCGGAAGGACTACGCTTAGACTATTCCATGGAAACGTGTGTAGCTCTGATTGCTGTAAATCCGGATTCACGTACCAGCACATATTTATTATCGACATTGTTAGAAACCCATTTCCATCACCCTTTTCATGACAGCAGAGACCAAGTTGGTTGTCTTCTGCTGCCTTTTGGAAACATTTCTGTGATGAAAGATGACAAAAAACAATGGAACAGCCCTCTTCTCTGGGAGAAGCTAGTCCCAGGGCCT
This sequence comes from Myotis nattereri, assembly GCF_964212035.1. Lineage (NCBI taxonomy): Eukaryota > Metazoa > Chordata > Mammalia > Chiroptera > Vespertilionidae > Myotis > Myotis nattereri. The sequence continues at coordinate 18,804,508 of NC_138077.1, forward strand.
GAGGGGAAACATTCAGTAACTGGTTTATGGTGCAAATGCCTTTGTTCAGAGAAGGAGGTGAACAAGCAGGGACTTTTACCTGGGTGAGTAAAGCAAGCCTTTAGCAACCCAAGGAACAAGTTACAAGAAAAACTCAGCTCCTCGTCAGGACCATATTAGGGCAACACTACAGAAAATAAATCATCTTCTCTGGTCATGGTGCTTGGGAGAAATTTAATCCACTATTCAAATCATAGCCTTGAGAGTAACACCAACTAAATATATATAATTAGTCTCTGCAAACAGCCTCATCTATAGAAAAGAGACTAAAATTCCTCCAGACTGTGAAAATCTAGAACTTAGTATCTATAAATAGAGCCTTTAATTGTATGCTTTGAGATTCAACAGCCTTCTCAATTGACAGACATTTGTCTCATATTTCTCATCATCTTTTCTTCCTCGTCAAAGCATAAAAGACTATATGGATTTGGAAGTGAGTAGATTTTTAGTAATATTCAAGCAAATGGCAGTGGGGATAGACTTCATTACAAAGCTGTATAGAGGAAATTGATAATATATTCTAGACAAGACATCTTAGATACATTTTCTGTGGATCAGTAAAATTATATTCATTCCTATTGGTCATGATGCAACCATATTCCCACTTTCTGTTAAGGAAAGATTTACAAATTCAATCTTTAGTACTCATAATATTTAAGTAGATCACTTTCCTTAAACTCCAGTGTGTCCTAAATACATTTTCAAATTGTTTATGGTTTCTGCTCTTATCTTTTTTAGAGCATGGTGTCTCCTACAGGTCTAAAGTCTCACCCCCTCATGCTGGATATTCTATGTATTCCCCAGCTTGACTAACTGTTCTGCTAGAGCCTGAGCAAGGGTTGATCAGTATGTCCTTGCTTTTCAGATGACATTCCTCCTTGACCCGTTTTTCTTCCACCAGCCCCCTTGGTTCAGTTACTGAGATCTGAGCCTTCCGCTTATAAGTAATGAGAGCCTCCTGGGTGTTCCTTTGTGGGGTTTAGTTCCCTCTCTTCTTTGCAGCATCCCTGTGAGGCTGGTGGTATTGTTGAGCCTTTACAAGTAGAGATGGTAATGGCCAGATTAGAGACGGTGCTGGGAGGGTTGGGCATTTTTACCCAATATGCCCAGTGGTCAGCAAACTGCAGCTCAGCAAACCGTGGTTCGCGAGCCACATGCGGCTCTTTGGCCCCTTCAGTGTGGCTCTTCCACAAAATACCGACTTCTGCACACGGGCCACGAAGTTTCAATCGCACTGTATGTGCACGCCCGCACGTGGTATTTTATGGAAGAGCCACACTGAAGGGGCCAAAGAGCCGCATGTGGCTCGCGAGCCGCGGTTTGCCGACCACGGTTTGTCTAGCAGCTAGAGCTCTATGACATGGTTGTGCCTATTTATCAATGAAGAACCTGAGGCCTAGCATTGAGGATATTTGCACAGTCTCCAAACTAGACAGTAGCAGAGACAGGGCTGTGCCTCCAAAGCAACTCCTGTTATTCCCACAACAACGCTCTGTCTTTCCCCGAAACCAGCCACACCATTGAATTGAAACCGTCCATTCTTTCCTGCTTGAGACAAGCTGCAAGCCAACAACCCTCCCTTCCTCCCTGGAATATTTAATGTGTCATCTGGGTGCAACCTGTGTCTCTTCTGTCTTAACTTTGAAACTTGCTCTTCCCTTCACCCTAGATTTATGGCTCATTTTAATGGGGTTCTCAGCAGCCCACGTTTTTCCTGTTTAAATTCTTCCTCTGACAAGTAATAGCGTATAACTGTAATAACAGGTATTAGTTATGACAACTGTACTGAAATGATTTTCATGACAAAATTACTTCTAAATTATTTTTTGGTAGTACATGGATTTGCAGCTTAGTATTGTATGATTTATACATGGAATTGGGTTAGTCTGCCTAATTACAAAAATAGGAGAAAATGAGCTGCATAAGAAAAAAAGAACATGTTGAATAGTTTAAATAGAATATATTTATATGTCCAGTGTAGGGTTTTTTCCCCCTTCACAACATGCCATTTTATCATGTTACTCCCCAACTCGAAAACTATGAACAGCACCCCAGTCATTTTAAGTACAAACTATGTATATTTTCTTCAAGTGTGTCACCCTGTACTTCTCCAGTTACAGCTCCCATAGCTTCTCTCAACAATTTTCTGTACAATCTGCTGCCCACAGAGCACACCTTACCGTTTTCACTTCTTTCATTTCATGCACGATTTTCTTTCATTGCAATATTCCACCTTCCTCTCTGACTACATGCACCATACTCTTCCTCAAAATCTCACCTCCTCCATGAAGAGTCGTCCCTGCCTTTGCTCTCCTCTGAACGCCTACACCTTCATGTAGCTAGCACTCACATGATGTTAGGGATTATTGGTACATTCTGTTATTTTTTATAAAGCGAAAATAAAAATTAGAGAAGTTTGGTGATGAAACACAACTCTCTGATTGAGCTCATTTAGAACAAGGCCTGGTTTTAATTGAGTGAGCAGGGACTGAATGGCTAGGATATGGAAAGCATGGTGCTAGGAGCTTCTGGGATGCAAAGTGAATAAGGTCATCTAGGTTTCTGAAAAAATGAGCTATATTCTTTTGGAACAAGACATGCTATCCTTAAAGTTGAAATAAAAGAGTAAAAGGTACTGTCTGATATTTTCTAGCTCTACATATGACCCTCAAGGACATATTGCCGACTTTAGGAAAAATATATGTCAGTACTAAGGAAACATTTCAATGGTCTATTTGTCAAAAAGCTTAGGAAGTTTCACTTCTCTGGACGAATGTGATGGTTAATTTTATGTGTCAAGTTGGCTAGGTCAGGGTACCCAGACATTTGGTTAAATGCAAGTGGATGTTGCTTTAGAGGTACTTTTTTAAGATGACATTATCAGTTAAATTCTAGGCTTTGGGTAAAGCAGATAACTGTCCCCGAGGAAGAGGTAATTCTGTCTGCCTGTAGTTGGCCTTTGGACTCGAACTGCAGCATCAACTCTTCCCTGGGTCTCCCAAGTATATTTTCAAATTGTTATGGTTTCTGCTTTTTTTTTTTTTTTTTTTTTTTTGAGCATGGTGTCTCCTACAGGTCTAAAGTCTCACCCCCTCATGCTGGATATTCTATGTATTCCCCAGCTTGACTAACTGTTCTGCTAGAGCCTGAGCAAGGGTTGATCAGTATGTCCTTGCTTTTCAGATGACATTCCTCCTTGACCCGTTTTTCTTCCACCAGCCCCCTTGGTTCAGTTACTGAGATCTGAGCCTTCCGCTTATAAGTAATGAGAGCCTCCTGGGTGTTCCTTTGTGGGGTTTAGTTCCCTCTCTTCTTTGCAGCATCCCTGTGAGGTTGGTGGTGCTGTCGAGCCTTTACAAGTAGAGATGATAATGGCCAGATTAGAGACGGTTCTGGGAGGGTTGGGCATCTTTACCCAATAAGCTAGACAGATGAGCTCAATGACATGGTTTTGCCTATTTACCAATGAAGAACCTGGGGTCTAGCAATGATGATATTTTTGCAGCCTCCAAACTAAATAGTAGCAGAGACAGGGCTCTGCCTCCAAAGCAACTCCTGTTATTTCCACAACACTTTGTCTTCCAAATCCAGCCACACAATCGGATCTCCAGTCTGCAAGCTCACCCTGCAGATTTTGGACCTGCTAGTCTTCACAAATGTATAAGCTAATTACTTAAAATAAATTTTTGTCCCTCTCTCTCTCTCCCCTCCCCTTCCCTCCCCTCCTCTCCTCTCCCCTCCCTTCCCCCTCCCTTCCCTTCCCTTCCCTTCCCTTCCCTTCCCTTCCCTTCCCTTCCCTTCCCTTCCCTTCCTTTCCTTCCTTTCCTTCCTTTCCTTCCTTTCCTTCCTTTCCTTCCTTTCCCTTCCCTCCCTCCCTCCCTTTCTGATCTTCTGGAGAACTCTGACTAATATGGCTAAACTCCCTTTCAGCTCTAACAGCCTGTGATTCATGTATAAAATAGAATTTCTTCTTCAAATCTGTGGTTCAGTCTTGTTTATACATAAATCTTTATCCACATTAATGATTTTTCCTTAGCTTTATCCATGAAATGGAATCACTATGTTTAGTGATAAGAACATTTTCAAGATCCTGGAAACTTACTTGGATTGTATAAAGTACCATGGGGCTTTGTGGCATGGTCCCTGCATCTATAACTTTTTAATTTGAATAGCATAAAAGAAATAATTATAGAATAGTTGCAATTTGCCTAGACTCATTTACTTTACTTCTCTTTCTTCTCTATGAAGTCCCCCACAACCTTTCATTCTATGTCTTCATGGATAAGTTGGCAGAAAAGCTAGTCTATAAATATCATTTCCTCCCCCCCATAGGCCTTAATCTTCTTGCTTGTTGTGGAAAAGAAACCACTGTTGAAAGCCATTCATATGAGAAATTAGTAGCTCCTAAAATACTGCTGAAGCAAAAAAGAAAATTTCAGCTACATCTGTAAGATAGTATACCCATGCAAAAAGTTAAATTCAGTTCTTCTAAGTACTATGCTTTTATTTTTTACTGACCTTTGACCTGAATGAAAGCATATTTATCAAGGCCTTTATGCCATGTTTCTCTTTGAGTTCCCATATTATGGCTTAAATTCATTCTCATTTTAAAAAATTACATTCTTTATTGTTTAAAGTACTTCATATGTCTCCTTTTCCCAGGCTGTTCCCACCCCCTACCCCCCAGCACATGCCCTCACCCCCCTATTGTCTGTGTGCATGCGTACAAGTCCTTTGTAAATTCATTCTTTCTTCATTAATTTATCCAGCAAATACTTATGTAGTTTGTTGCCAGACTCCATTCAGGTACTGAAGCATGAACAAAATGGACTTTTATCTGCTCTGCGGAGCATAATTCTAGTAGGAAGAGGAGAATATCACTACCAAAAGCACAAAACTTTTAAAATTTAAACATATGAAAATACATTGAGTATTTGGAATTGCAATGTAGGAGAAGGTCACAGCCTGTTTTTGTTCTCTTATTTTATATTAATTATATAGGGACCACGGGAACACTGGGATGTATGATCTTGTGACAAATGGCCGGTGGAGGGGCCCTTCAGGTCTCCTACTATTCTCTTGAGCAGAATGGCCCCCAGACCACAAGGTGGAAGGCTAGCTAGCCCTAAGGAAGTCTCAAGTAAGCATTTTGGACACAGAGCTTTCAAGAAAGGCATTAGCACATTTTGAGAGAGTTGTTTAAATTGCAAAACTAAAGTGCTCATTATAAAGCCCTCAGAAAATAGAAAAATCAATAAGAAAGAAAACTTGACAGTTTAACTCCATCAAGATAGAACCACTGTGAACACTTTCATATATTAAAGTACGTAATGTAAGTAAAATATGAACATGTAAATCAGGCTGATGTCACACATAGTAATTTGTAGCCTCTGTACTTAGAAATTATATTGTAGAATGTTTTTCTGTCTTGACTTTTTTCCTAAAACATGATAGCAAATGGCTGCAAAAGTGCCCTCCTGTCACCCCATGTACTATTGTTGGACATTTATGTTTTCTCCTTTTGTTTATCTCATCTCAGCACCTCTGCTCATTTCCTTAAGAGAAATGCATAGACATATAATTACTGGCTCAAATGAAAGCATACTTTTTATCCATTTTGATGCTTATGGCCAGCCTGTACCAATTTACACTCCTGCCGCCAATGTATGCAAACACTACAAAGGTTATGTTAAAAAACAAATGCAAAACGAAGGTCAGCAGGTAAGATGCGCAGAAAAATCATGGCCGTGCAGCCACCGAGGCCTCCTGCTTCTGGAGAAGGCTGTCTGTTCAGATCAGAAGAGCTCTATCCATTGCCTTTAGGTCCATGTTCTGCTGAAGCAAGTCCGCTGTGTAATGAATGGGCTCTGAATGGTATTTTACCGGCAAGATTTGGGCATTTTTCCAGTTCTGTCCAGGGTTTACTCAATAAGCCAAACCCCTTTCTTGGCTCGAAGCTGCCAAAGCCAGAGACTCTTTCCCTGGAGATTCCTGGGCCTCTGTGTTGCTTGTGCATAGAGCTTCGGGACCCTCTCACTTCTGGAGTTTCTCTTGTGTTCCAGTTGCAGAGGAGCGATGGGTTCCTGCTCTCTTCTGTCACAGAGCCTCTGGCATCCCGATGGAAAGCATTCCCCCATGACCTCTCTGGCACTTACTGTACCTCCAGCCTCATAGGCCTCTTTCTGCCCCTTGAACTTTTCAATCTCATTCTGGCCCGAGGGCCTTTGAACTTGGTGCTCTTTATCCCTCTTTTCTCCTATATTTACCTCTGGGATATACTCATTCTGGTATAAATATCTAAAAATGGTTCCCCTTTATCATCATGCTCAACACTGTTATTGTACTCTGCTTTTCTTTTTCTTCTTAGCATGTAGCATTATCGGAAACTACATCATTCATTTATTTCAGTGGTTCTCAACCTTCTTAATGCCGCAACCCTTTAATACAGTTCCTCATGTTGTGGTGACCCCCAACCATAAAATTATTTTCATTGCTGCTTCATAACTGTAATCTTGCTACTGTTATGAATCATAATGTAAATATCTGATATGCAGGATGTATTTTCATTGTTACAATTTGAACATAATTAAAACATAGTGATTAATCACAAAACAATATGTAATTATATATGTGTTTTCCGATGGTCTTAGGATACCCCTGTGAAAGGGTCGTTCGACCCCCAAAGGGGTCGCGACCCACAGGTTGAGAACCGCTGATTTATTTGGTTTTGATTTGTTTATTGCCTGTGTCTGCTTGATGGACTATAAACTCTATAAGGGCAAGGTCCCCTGTGGCTTGTTCATTGCTGTCTCCCCCTATTCTTGAAACTGTGCTGAATTAGTAACCGTGTGTTGAATTAGTGAAAGAAAGAGGTAAATTAGATATCCTGGTTTTGAGTGGGCAAGACCATCTACTCCCCCCTGCCCTGCCCACTGTGCTCACATTCACAAAACATGTTGAGCCTTTAGTGAGATGAACACATTTAATCTCTCCTACTCGGCTCCTAGCAGAGCCCCGGTTTAAATATGCATTAGAAATATCTTAATCCCGTATGTCTCCTGCCTTCAATTTCTCAGGAGGAGATGGGCGGGTCGGAGGTTAGGACTCTTACCCTCAATGTCTGAGTCATCTGGTGCACATTTAGAGTTGTCTCAGATCCCAGCACTTGCCTTACAACATGTTTCAGGAACTAAGTTCACACACAATTTCCTCAGTTATTGAATTCTTTGAAAAATTTTTAGGTAAAAGGAGTTTTACATTAATTATGATTTTTGAGTCTCATTTCATTTACTGTTTGCCTACTTTGGTCTCCAGTTTCTTAAATAAGATTAAAAGATATAATCCATCTATAATTCTAAGGAATTTCTCTCTCTCTCTCTCTCTCTCTCTCTCTCTCTCTCTCTCTCTTCTTTTAAAAAGACACAGAATGAAAAAAAAACATAAAAAGCATATCAAAATATTGTACATGGACTGTAAATATTACTATTCTTATTTTTATTATCTTTAAAAATTACTTATTACCTTCACCTTCTATATTTTCTTTTTACCAATTTGCTAAATTGGGAAATTCATTTCCATAACAGTTTGAGAATGTTCCAGAAGAGGGGGATGTGTACGCTGGTCTGGGCTCTGCCTGCTAATCATCATGTGACTTAGGGGGACCCCTAGAATACCGTTTTTTTGTTATAAAACAAGAGGTTGCATCTCGGTGGTCCCTAAGCACAATGGTGTCAAGAAAAAAAATGGTTGACTTATAGACTCAAGTTATTTTATACACAATAAAAAATAAACACCACTTATTATGACTCTCTCAAAAGCAATAGTAAATTAGGGGCTCTGGCAACACCGATCCCACAGCTCTGGATGGTGATATTCGTCTGGAGATGAGTCGCGTCAGCGCTGTCTGCATGGAGGGTGCTCTCTGCAGTGGGCCGCACCCTCTTCTGCTCATGTATGCCACATTCTTGCCTTGAAGATAGCCGAGTGTGCTCCCCCTGAGTGACATGATCTCCCAGGTGCCTTCTTGCCCTGACACCCTCTGGGACCCTGCTGATCTGTGCCAGGCTTTGCTCCGTCCCTGCTCTTGGCCGGGATTTCTGTGGCTTGTGGACCCGTGTGTACATTGTGGGTGAGGGCTGCGGTCTGTCTGCACTCTGTGCCCAAATGGAGGTGAGAAAATTGAGAGAAAAAAAGTGAGAAGAAAAAGATGAAGACTTGAGGGAAAATAATAGAGAGAAAAAAACACACCCAGAGTTTTGGCTTTCATCCCTCATCTGTCTGACCAAGTTCATGTCGACTTTGTCTACATTTAATTTATTATGTGCCACTCATTGAGGCTAGGGTTCAAAAGTCTGACTCCTCCTCCAGTGTTAGCCACAGTTGGAACTGGAGAACATGTAACAACAGTCTTATTATTAAGAGGAAGTAAAAAAAGAAGCCAAAATTATATTTATGTATTTTTTTAAAGAAAATCATTTTGTGTGTGTGTTCTGAGAAAAGGATATTTTGAACAGATTTGGACAAGGTGATTACTAATCAAAAGATGGGTTGTGTTTAAAGACAAAATGGGAATAATGACTCTGGGACTCAGAGAGACTGGGGAGAAAGCTGACGAGGGCACATTAGCTGCACTCGACTAGCAGCGTGAATGTGGCAATGGCGAAATGAGAACAGTGTCTGAAAGGAAATGAAGGTCTTATCCTAGGAGCCAAAAAGATTTCATTTTTTGTTTTCCCCAGAATTATCATCATCGGCTGTGATGGATGATGAAGGACCACTTAACATTCTCCCCGAGGAATAATCGCCAGCCTCCTTGTTGGCCCAACTTTCGCATAGACTAACATGACAAAGACATAATTTTGCCCTAATTCTTGAAAGAACAGGAAAACACTGATGTAATTCGTTTGTTTAATTCTAGAAAATCTTTCCCTGAAGTCTGTTTTGGCACTGCCAAACTGGGAAAGGATGTCTGGGGGAGTAATTAAAGGCTTTAAATGGAAAAGAAAGAGAAATCCTTATTGCATTCTGGGGACTCAGTGAGAATAGTGGGAACCAAGGGAAATTTATTTAGATGGTTATCAAAAGTCGGTGGGAAGATATCTGTCAATATTGTAAAGATGCTTACAGTTGGTGCTGATGAGGGCCAATCCAGTTTAGCATTGTACAGCCTGCACTAAACAAGTTAAGATTTTAAGCAAGATTGCCAGAGGCAGTGTAATGTCTGCAAGAGAACAGACTCCTTGAAGGCTGGAGTCGTTTCCTGTTGACCACAGATTGGTGTAGATAATGCATGAAAGCCCTGGCGTTAGAACTTCTATGCTTAGAGGAGCGGTTAGCTAGAGTTACTGTTATGACTTGAATACATAAACTGTGTATTTTAAAAGTATCTACACTAATAAAAGAGAAAAATGGTAATTGGCGTACGGCGATACCGTTTTCATTGGCTAATCAGGGCTATATGCAAATTAACTGCCAACTAAGATTGGCAGTTAACTGCTAACAAGATGGCGGCTAATTTGCATATGTAGGCACAATGCAGGGAGGCAAAAGGGAAAGCAGGAAGAAGCCCCCTGCCACTGACAGTGATCGGAAACCCAGGGGGGAGCTAAGAGCTGGGGGGCAGGGCAAAGGCGGCCCTGGGGCCGCCTTTGCCATGCCCCCCAGCCATGATCGGAGAATCAGGCGCCTTTGCCGCCCTGGCCAGTGACAGCAGGAAGTAGGGGTGGAGCCAGCGATGGGAGCTGGGCACGGTCGAAGCTGGCAGTCCCAGGAGCTAGGGGTCCCTTGCCTGGGCCTAAAGCGAAGCCCACGATCGCGGCGCCCCCCTGCTGCCACTGCGGGTCCCCGCTGCCCGGGCCGGACGCCTAGGCCAGAGGTGTGAGGCCTGGGCAGGGGCAGAGCCTGCAACCGCGGGGAGCTGGGGGTCCCCTGCCCAGGCCTGACACCTCTGCCGGAGGCCTCAGGCCTGGTCAAGGGGCCGATCTGGTGATTGGTGATCAGAGGGTGATGAGGGTCAACTCCTCTGGCTGAGGCATCAGGCCTGGGCGGGGGGGCGGAGCCGGGGATTGGGGGGATATGATGGTCTCCTTGCCCAGGCCTGAAACCTGGGTCAGAGGCGTCAGGCTTGGGCGGGGGGTGGAGCAAGCGATCAGAGGGAGATGGGAGTCCCCTACCCAGGCATGATTCCTGGGCCAGAGGCCTCAGGCCTGGGCGGGGGCCAAAGCCAGTGATCGGGGGGATATGGGGGTCCCCTGTCCAAGCCTGACACCTCTGGCAGAGGCGTCAGGCCTGGGCAAGGGGCCGATCAGGCGATCAGAGGGTGATGGGGGTCAACACCTGAGGGCTCCCTGTATGTGAGAGGGGGCAGGCTGGGCTGAGGGACACTCTCCACCCCCCCCCACACCCAGTGCAGGAATGTCGTGCACCGGGCCCCTAGTTATTCTATAATGCTGATTGGAAGGTACATATGTGAAAATTCTGCAGGCAATCTCAGCTGGACAAACTCAAAGCTAAGTCATTATTCCTTTTTCACAGGTTGATTTCCGCCCCCCATGACCCTATCTCCTTTACTGGTCCTTCCTCTTCTTTATAACCCATGCATATTTGTTTGATTCAGAGACTGTTTCTTAGCTTTCTAACTTCTTAGCCTAACTCATTCAGCTTCATGGATTTAATGATATATACTGTATACTTAGACTTCTAAATTTATAGTTGTACTGCCTACCCAAAGCAGGTTCAGAATTTATACATTAAACTGCTCCCTCAACATCTCCACTCTTCTATACCTAATCTTGTCGATATCTGATACCTCAGATGATACATATTTAGAGAGGCACTGAGTGTAAACTAGATGATGTTATGGACTTTGTTTCTTTAAAAGAGCTAGATGTGTAATAAAAGTCTGCTAAGTATTGGTTGGATGAATGAATAAGTGATTGCCCTAATTTGTCCCAATTCTGCTTTTTTCCCCATCCATATTTTTATTATAGTTAAGTGTCCTGCCATACATCCAGCTGGCCAGTGTGTAAAACTCAGAGACATTTAAAATCCTTCTTATATCTTACCTTCCACATCAAATCAATCATAGAATCTTAATTTTATGTGAAGGAATGATCCGTAATCCATTTCTTTTTATTACTATCATTATATATTCTTGTCTTCCATAACAAAAGTATTATATCTTCTGTTATGGGCTGACCTGTACTCCTACCCCAATCCATACATTTAGGCCCTAATCCCTGTAATTCAGGATGTATTTGGAGACAGAGCTTTTAGAAAGGTAATCAATTAACTTGAGATTGTTAGGGTGGTGCCTTATAAAAGGGAATATGAGGACACACAAAGAGACTCCAGGGGTGTGTGTGCACAGAGGGAAGGCCATGTGAGGACACAGATAGAAGGTGACCATCTGCAAGCCAAGGAGAGATGCCACGGAAGAAACCACATCTGCCAACACCTTGATCGCAAACTTCTAGCCTCCAGAACTGTGAAAATAAAGTTATGTTGTTTAAGCCACCAAATCTGTGGTATTTTGTCACAGCAGTCCTAGCAGACTAATATGTCTTCCTCAAAAAGATCTTCAAGAAGTCATATATTCTCTCTCTCTTTCACATGTATATAATAAATGTTGTAACAACTGACTTGAAGGTCATCCCAATACACTTAATTTGTGTAATAAAACATGTTTTGCTTTTTTATTAAGATAACTCAAATTGGTTTCTATTACTGCTGGTAAAATATAAAAACTTTAAATAGCCTAGCTTAAATGTCACATTCTCTAAGGAGAAAAGAAAAAGGTAAAGGTATATAACCTTCCCTCCTCTGTCTTCTTGATAACCCTTTACATTTAGCTCTTAATAACCCTTTCCAAATCATTGGTAACTTACTTACTTATTTGCAATTGCTTACTTACAGGTTTTTCTCTAACGATCTTGTGCAGCATATAGTAAAATACACCCACCATAGGGCCCGACATATAGGAGATGCATAGCACACCACTAATGAATGGTTGACTCATATAATCAATTAAAATGCATTGGGTATTCCATATTAATTGTGATAGTAAGTAAAGAGTGAAGAGAATTGCATGAGGGAGAAATAATAGAACCAAAACCAAAATGGAAGTTTTTAAGGGCTTTGATTAGAGTATGTGAGAATCTCTTTTCTTCCTGGAAAAACAAGGCTCTGATACTTGGTGGATTCTTGGACTGGTTTAAAATATATGACCTTGGCATTCTAGAATCGGAATTCCTTTGATTGCATCTCTCTCTCTCTCTCTCATTCTCTCTCTCTCTCTCTCTCTCTCTCTCTCTCTCTCTCTCTCTCTCATCTCATATAGGGTCTGAGTCTTCTTGCAAATCTGTTAGATAAATTATTGCTAACACACTTACATCTCTGTTCATTGTAATTTTCTCATCAGAATACAGGCTCACAAAAATTGGCTGGGATTCAAGAATTCTTGAAACTCTTAACTGCAGAGAAGTCCATTTCTAAACTGCAACTTCGTTATAACAAAAATTATGGATTTATAATTTATAGATTAATAGAAAGAAACTATTCTTATATGTGTAGATAGCAAAATGATAAGAGGAAGAACTGCTTCCTGGAGTTGGTAAAATTTTATGTTATCAATATTTCTAATTCAATAAAAAACAACAACAAAAAATCTACATTTTTTTCTTTTCTGCTTTGTGTCCCTTATAATTATCAATCCATAAGAGAAGCAATGGGTTTGGATGCTGAATAAAAGTAATACAATCTGGCGAATTCTGCCCCTTTTTGTTTCAGTATATACATTGATAGCTCATCTATTTCCCATAACAAAAATATCTGCAAAGGCAGATACTAAGTGAATCATCCATATTTTACTAGTAAAGCACAGCTTCTTATGATAAGAATATGTGGCATCTCTCTTATTATAGTTCAGTAGGTGAATGCACACATTTGCCTATGAATTATCTCACAAAAGCACAAGTTGTTATTGTATTTAATAGCAGATGTTACTCCTACAACCATTACCAACATATTGCTTCTAGTACTGTGAATGATAGATAGTCCAGGACAGCGAATCGTTGAGTAGAACAATTTTCTTAAAGCTAAAATAGCACAAGAATAAATACTTGCAAATGTCCTCACTGAAGTTCTTACAAGACAGGTAAAAAACAAACAAACAAAAAAACAAAACCTCAGCACTCAGCATCCAAAAAAAAACTTCATACACACGGTAAATTGTATTTGGGCAACGGTGACTATCATTCCTAGTAACCAAAGGGAGACCTCCTTAACCAGTTCAGCTGCATTCCCAGAAACTAGGGCTCCAGAGCCAGGTTCAGTCTCTATGAAATCCTTGTCTGTGGGATAATAGGTTTTGTAACTACCTGATACTTGTGAAAAGCGACTGGCATCAGTTCCATAGAAAGTGTCATTGATTTTGATGACTTTTCTGAGAAACAGAGTGAGCATCCAAGAAGCTGGGCACAGTTAGAGCAATAGGACATTACAGTCACCATGAATGGCATCCACCCAGGGTTTGGTTAAAAGCAGGCCTAGTGATACTAATCTAGAGCAGTGGTTCTCAACCTTCCTAATGCCGCAACCCTTTAATACAGTACCTGATGTTGTGGTGACCCCCAACAATAAAATTATTTTCGTTGCTGCTTCATAACTGTAATTTTGCTACTGTTATGAATCCTAATGTAAATATCTGCTATGAAGGATGTATTTTCATTGTTACAAATTGAACATAATTAAAGCATAGTGATTAATCACAAAAACAATATGTAATTATATATGTGTTTTCCGATGGTCTTAGGCGACCTCTGTGAGAGGGTCGTTTGACTCCCAAAGTGGTCGAGGCCAACAGGTTGAGAACCGCTGCTCTAGAGTGATAGAAAGTAGATCACTGAGTGTATGGGGGTGGGATCTGACTGCCAATGAACTGCCTGGGCTTATGGAAGTGTTCTCGACTTTGACTGGGAATTTAGTCCCATGGGTTTATATATTGTCAAAACTCAGTCAACTGGATGAGTTTACAAAGATAGGCCGGGTTTGAAAATTCTTTAAAGTGGATGAATTTTTATTGTATCTAAATCAAATTATATCTCAATAAAGCTGATGAAAAATGGACATCAGGTTTGGAAGGGTGACTGTCATTGGAGGCAGTGTCCTAAGACTGAATGGGGAGGCAAAGTATGTCTTGGAAATGCCCCCCTTCTGAACCCTGGGGTCTTCTTGCTCTTCCTCGCCTAGATGGGGGCTCCCTGGAGGGCCCCTCAGACTCCTCAGGCAGAACTGGCTTTCTCCCTTCTCCACAAAATTCTTATCCCTGTTTTCCCATGTTTCATCTTCTGGTGTGTATATTCATCATTACCTACGTGCTCTACAAATTTGCATTGAGTGAATAAATGAATAAAGGAAAGAAGGAAGGAAAGAAGAAAGGAAGGAAAGAAAGGAGGTTAGCTAAACAATTTAAATTAAGGAATCAGTGTCTTGTAATAAACTATTATCTTTCTTAGTGTTTCTTTTTCTTCTTTTTTCCATTAAAAATAAATTTCTGGTAGGACAATAAACTTAATGGATGATATTCATTCTTCTAGAAAATGAGAAGGAATCTAAAAAGTGAATATTGGTAGATTGACTAATTGCATAAAATTTATTAACTGAGTTGGTCACTGTAAAAGAGATTTTGGATGGGAGAGTTTGCCCAGGGCCCTCATTCTGTGCCTGCTTCACCCTGCATAAGACAAGAATGAAGCATCCCAGCCAGTGAGGAGCACAGGTTTTTAAGTCAGGGAGACATGGCTTTGAATCCCAGCTCTGCCACTTACAAACTGTATGGCACTTGAAATGATGTTCAATCCCACTAAACCTGTTTCCTCATCTGCAAAGAGCAGTTAATATGATCTATCCCATAGATTATAAGGATTCCATGAGATAAAATAAAAACATGCTTGACATTTGTTAGTTCCTTTTCTTTCCCTTCCCTGACCCTCAGACACCCCCGGTCCCTAACTCCATCAGGCCTGCCAGCAGGAATCCTGAGAGAGAACCATGGCAACCTCAGTCAGAGGTGGATGATTACAGGACAGTGTGATAGGAACAAGTACAGGGTGAAAAAACGATGGTATAGTTATGGGTAGAATGAGAATATGCTATGTGATCAAAAATAAAGGAGCATTCCTCTGTGTTATAATATCCAGCTTTAGTTAACTGATAAACATTGTATTCTGAGATAATAATCAAGAAACATTTATCTTGTAGATGTCCTTTTCCATCCGTTTTGTTCCCTGCTCTATGTCCAGGGTTGAAAGCCTGACAGAGGATAGACACACAAATTGTTGTTTTGTGAAAGAACATTAAAACCAAACAATGTTGTCACTTTAAACAAGACCAGAATGAGCAAAACTCTTCTCTTTCAATGACTTAAGCTCTGGATTGCCACGGGTGTTTTTCAAGGTAAACTTTACAAAAAGCTTTGCTCTGAGAGAATTCCAATTGTCCACAGAGTAGCCTGGGAACAATATAAGGAAGGAAAGTTTGTGACTGTCAGGGCAACTTCTCTGTATATCCAGCTCACAAAATAGAATTTTTTTAAATCTTAAAGCAACAACAGATCTCTGTAAATAATTGCAAAAGTATAGGAGAGAAAATAGAATCATTCCACTCATAGACATACAATTTTTAAATGTTTGTGTGTTTCTTTCTTCCAGGTTTTCTATGTGTTTTCAAGCACAATAGACACACTCACACACCTGCATATATCTCTAGAGTTGAAATAGATTGTGGATTGGATTTTTGAATTCTGATTCTTATTACGTCATACTATAAGCACTTCATCCTAATCAGTCTTCATAATTTTTTAAGTTGCTGCATACTCTATGGAATGTGTATCCAACATTTATGAGGAATGAGCCAGCCTAACCCTAGATGCATCGCAGAAATAGAGTCCTGGGCAGGTGCCAGCAATAATGCTTGGCTCAGGAATGAAGTGCATGTGCCTGCCCCACCTCCTGTGATAATGATGTCATGTTATCTGTGGTGCTGAAAAGTAGCACTTCTGGGCGTCTGACTGAGTAGACGAAAAGGACACCTGAGGGCCTGGCGTTGAAAGGAAGAGATATGACTACGAGAGAGAAGACTGACCGGGAAAGTGGGAAAATCGGTGCTAAATGCCCTGGTGGCGAGTCCAAAGTGCTTCTGGCATTGGGACTTCTGTCTATAACTAAGGATTCGAGGTAATGATGAATCTGTGTGAGCACTGGCATCCTTTTCTACCTACACACTTGTGCAAGCTGGAAGAGATTTTCAAGTGAAAGTAGAAGCTAAGATGAATTATCTTTGCTGCGATGATAGCTAATATATTGAGCATTTACTGTGTCGCGGGATCTGTTCTATGTTCTTTCCACCCATTAACTCATCTAATCCTCACAATGACTCCAATAAATAATTTCCATTATTACCCCATTATCCTCCTATTTCAGGAAGGTTAAAGGAGGCAAAGAGAAGCTATACAAATTGTCCTCTGTGGGGGTCCTGTGAGCGATGACAGGGCACCTTTCTCTGCTGATGGAGTTGGAGAGCTGACTTTGCAATGGAAGAGAAAAGCACCCAAAGGACCATCTGGTCATCAGACACTAGTTCCAGAGTTCCAGAAGTGCCTCCAGGTGTCTGGAGAAGCAGCCACTAGGTCGCCTGGGATGCTCATCTCACTGAGACAACACTAACTGTTTATTTGTACATAGACCACAGGGGAAGGTCCATTTTGCCCCTAGACATTCTGTGTTTTTTCCCAACTCTTTCACATATGAATTAAAAAGTGCAAATGAAAAGTACTTCTAGTAGTAAGAAATAAGATTCCTCTTCAACTTTTGTCCTCTGCTTACGAAAACTTGCAGCGAACTTCATCTCACATGTTCACCCCAGCCTGAGGGAACTGTGTTTTTCTTTTCATCATTCTATTAGCATAGTTCTCTAGAAGACCACCAATCGCTCTCCCAGTTGCCATGGAGACTTCTCTGTCACTGGGACTCTAACTTTTTAAACAGTTATCAACTTCTTTCTTGATATTCTTCACCATTTAGTTTCTATAATCCCAAACATCCTTGTTTTGTTTTATTATGGTATCTCTTTCTCTATCTGCTTAATGTGCTCTTCTACCGGGACACTTAACAGTTGACATTCTCCAGATTTTCATTGCCATCCCATTGTTTTGCTCACACTGCATATTTCCCCTGTCTCATGTCTTCATTTTTGAACTTTCCATCTCTCATCTTTATGTGATAATTTTACAGCCTGGAAATTTCCAGAAGTGGATGCAAGTCTATCTATTCAGATTTAGTTCGCTCTACTTGTCAACTGAACACCCACTGCATGGCTGAGAGGCCACCTTAAACTTAACATGTGTAAAGCTCAGCTCATCGTGTTTTCCCCCAAACCTGTTCATCCTTCTGTGTACACTCTCTCTCTCAGTGAACAGCACCATGCTTCATCCACTGATAACCAAATAAATAGTATTGTTCTTGTTTTCTTTTCCCTGCAAAGTGTCACGTTACAAACACTTCTCATTGTATTTCCTAAATAATTACCTGAATCTTGTATGAGTGATGACATATGAGTTACAAGAGACAGAAACCCAACTTAAATTTCCCTGAAGCAAAAAGGAAACTGTATACCCTTGTGTCATCTTGACTGATGAAACTACATCTGGGGAGCAAGGGAGTTCACGGTCCCAGGTGTCTCTCTACAGATCTCAGTCTCTCTGGTCCCATCCCATGCTGATCTCTGCTTCTGTCTGTGTCTTGGCTGCATCCTCTCTGGCAATTAAGTCCAGGCTCACAGATTCATAAAGAGAGGAAAGGTTCCTTCCTCTCCTAACTCCAATCCTAAGAATGATTTTTTTTTGGATCAGCTTGTGTTGTACCTCCTCACCTTGGTCCAGTTACTGTGGTGGTGGGGGTTGAGGGGAGGGCATGTAGGGTGAGACAGTAGGAGGAGTGAACAGATTTGACCCAGCCTGGTACCCAGCCACGTTTGGTATGGTGGTGATGCTGGTGGAGGGTGTTGGGGAGGAAAGTGGGGATCCATTCCCCAAATAAAGAGGCTGACTTTTATTACAAGAATCAGAGAAAAGGGTCCTGTGCAGGCAAAACTTAATAAATATCCACTACAAATGTATTCATACCTCACTATCTTTCTACTTCCCTTGCTTATCTTTTTTTAAACTATTCTCCTAAATTACTCTTACCTTTTCTTATCTGCTTGACACTAAGTCATAGTCTCTCTAAATCGATTTTCAACACAGAGCACAGAGGCCTGATTTCATAAAAAATAAATAATTTGAAAATAAATAAGCCTGTGTGTGTCTGTGTGTGTGTTTGTGAGTGAGGGTATACACATCACCCATCTACATCAAACCCTTAAAAGGTCCCATTTTCCTCCAGCTTAAAATCCAAGTTTCTTATGGCCTTCATAACCCCTAAACCCATCCTTGGCAATCCAACCTCAAGTATTTTCACTTATGGTCCTCCACATCAACCTGCAGTAATACTAGACAGCTTGTGTGTTTGCTGAACACAGTAACCTTTCCTTGGCTTGACTAATCATGTTGCCCTTGCTTCTTCCTACTATGCTTGTTTCCAGACTTCCTCTACCCAACTCTTACTCGGCCTTCAAAGCTCAGTGCCTATGTTATCTGCCCATGAAAATCTCTTTATCGGATACTGAGCTCCCTCAATCAATTGTGCATATTTGCATTACTGCAATAAATGATTCTATCACCACTCTCCCCCACCACAGTGCAAGCTCCCTGAAGGCAAGAACTTTGGGTTAAATTACCTTAGTATTCCCCATATTAAAACATTGAGGGGGAGAGATCAACCAAAGGACTTGTATGCATGCATATAAGCATAAGCGATGGATGTGGACAACAGGGGGTGAGGGTGAGGGCAAGATTGGGGAGATGAGAGGACATTGGGGGGGATAAGGACACATTTGTAATGTCTTAATCAATAAAGGGAAAATTAAGAAAACATTGTTTGCTGAATGGTACACACTCTACAAATACTAAAAAAATAAAATTGAGAATTAAAAATAAAATACCATAAACTCAATCAATTATATGTCATTAATTCTGAGATACTGGCAGAATTTTGCCTTAAAACATTTTTAAAAATCACATATTTGACCACCTGGAAATCATGTTGTTGCACCTTGATTATATCTATTATACTTGAAGTTCAATTAAAATCCTTTAATTAAATGGTCTGTTTTGGAACTTAGATAATCTGATTATGTTAATTTTTAAATAAGTGAAAGAATGTCAGAATTATGTTAGTCTATATTTTCCAACAGAGCAAAGAGGCCAAATGGATTTTTTCTTTTATTCTGCAACATATATTATCCCAGCAATATCATAATTAATATTATCATTTACATAATACTATCTTGGAACACGGTATCAGATATTAGATCAGCTCTAAGTGTAAGGTCTAAAATGCTTTTAAAATAAATCCCTTTATCAACCTACTGATGAAATTTATTCATTAACTTCCCTTGATAGACCTGATTTGAATGACCCTATATTCCCCCTTTCTTTTATGATGTCCATCTGACTTCCCTTTTCTTTCTTCATGGTACTCACTCTACATCTCCTTGACTGCTCCGCTCATTCAGCTATTTGCTGAGTTCTTTCTAAGAGTTGGTCTTCATCACTGAGCCTCTGCTCCTGAGCCACTTTCTCCCCGGGTGTTCTTGTTTGCTTCCATGGTACCATTGTTGTGCCCAACATAGACCTCTCTTCTGAGCTCCAAAGCCATTTATCCTTTGCCTGCTCAGCATCTTTGCTTGGATTTCTAACTGGTAACTTGACTCCACATATTCCAACCTTAACTTGTTTTTCCCCATTTCTTCCTCCTTGGCAGTGAATGGCACCATCACACACAGAATATGTTTGTTGCAACAAACACACTGGAGTCGTTTTTATTCTTTTCTTTCTCTCTCTCTCTCTCTCTCTCTCTCTCTCTCTCTCTCTCTCTCTCTCTCTCCAACCTGCCAATCACCATATCACACTGTTCCTGCCTATGTCATATCGCTGCCATCCATCCACTTACTTCTTTCTCCACTGCCACTGTCACAGTCCAACTCACCACCATCTTCTTTTCTGCATCACTTTAATTCACTCCTAAATAGTCCCTAGCATCTGCTTTTGTTCCTTCCAATCTATTATTCACACTGTTGACCCAGTGATCCTTTCAAAAGGCATCGATCTGATCATGTCACTCCCATGCTTAAAATGCTAAATGATTTCCCATTACTTTTAGGACAAGCTCCAAAATATATTTCAAATGGCCTACAAAGACTTGCCTTCCTTTCCAGCTCATCATTATCTTTCTTCTCCTGGATCCCTCTCTATGCATCAATCTTGCAGTTTCCTTTTGTTTCTCAAAGAATGTTCTTTCCTACTTCAGGGTCTTTGCACACACTTTTTCTTGTGTTTCTGTTCATATTAAAGCAGTAATAAAACAGCCACATGTTACGAAAAATTAAGCAGTACAGAAATCTATAAAATTAAAATCTTTTCTCTCCCTCCTACCCCTGCCACTCTTATCAGAAGTACCCAGTGTCACTTGTTTCTCATATATTTTGCTAAAATGTGTGTGTGTGTGTGTGTGTGTGTGTGTGTATTTGGAAGGAGGGGAAAGAATGGAGTTTACTCTGTACTTTATTCTATAATAGAGTGCAGTGAGTGATTGAAGTATAAATTCTGGAACCTGGCTGCCTGAATTAAAAATCCCATCTCTACCACAAAGAATATAGGTGTGTGAGCTAGGACAAGTTACTTTTCCACTCTGTGTCTTAGTTTCCTCATCTGTAAAAATCATTACCCGGCCTTCCAGCAAGGCACGGACAAATTGTACAGCAGGCTGGAGAGAAAAAAATTGCTTCTGATCGCAAATAATACTCACTGGGATTTGGGAAACCCTGACTAACTGTTCCCAAACTAACTGTTCTGTAAAGTCTCCCATGTCAAAAAATAAAAATAATAAGAAGAAAAAACAAAAAAGAAAAAATAGATCTATTTGTAAAGCGTAAAAACAAAAACAAAAATTAGACTCCCATTTCAATTACTGGGGACCCACCACCCCTCCCGCCCCAACAATGTCTTAATTTTCTAGAGGAGATCTAGTAAGCCTCTGAATTAATTCTAGATTACTCCATGTGACAACTGGTTTATCTACTCTTCTTCATCTACCATGGCCCACCAGAGTACTGCCCTTAATGCCAATTAATTTCATAGCCGTCATTCTCTATCTCATCTAATCCTAGGTTTTCCCTAATTCTATGAAGCTAGTTGCCAAGACATTTTATTTGATGGCCATTTCTAAATTATTCAAGGCTCTTAGTACATAAAAGTTGAGCCTTAAGCATGGTTTTTCTTTTTATTATATTTTATATTTTGTTACTGTTTACATAAAATGAATCTAATACTTTTTATATTTATTTTTTGATCCTCCAACTTATTGATTTCTCTAGTGTTTTATTCTAGCACTATCCCAAGTATGTAATTATTATATCTCCAAATATTAGTAATTTTCTCCCTTTGTTCAGTATATATAGCTCATTTCTTTCTGTTGTATATTTTTTTTGCTAATATTTCTAGAACAATGTACATAATAGATATACATAATGGATGTATTGGTGGGTATTCTTGCCTTGTTTGTGCTTTTAATGGTAATGCTTTGGCCAGTGGTTCACCATAAAGATTATTGGGGCTGACCTTTAGTTTGAGAGAGGTGCTATACAGTAGTAACTATTATTATTTTTGAAGTATCTACTTTTATACTACCAAAGAGATGTTTATAAAAACAGATTAAATTTCATCAAGTGAGGTTTAGGATCACTTGAAAAGATTATAATTTTCTCTTTTGACTTATTAGCATGATATACTTTAACAGAATTTCTAAAATGCATCCAATTATTTTCAGATATTTCACTCATCACACTCTTCCTTTTTTCTTAATGCCTCTTCCTGCCTCTTTTTTTTTTTTTTCATGGTCATACTAATCAACAAAATAAGAAAACTTATTTTGGGACCAAAACCACTTTTGAGATTTAATTAATATACTTAATCAATTTTCTGAGTATCATCTATCCCTCTTACAATTTCTCCCTTCTCTATTATTTCTTCTCCCCCTATCCCTTTTCCCTCTCTGTCCCTTGCATAATATTGGTGGGAGAATCACATCCCAAGACAACTCATAGTGGGTACTTATGAGTAACTCCCAGTGAAATTTGGCTAAAAGAACAGATACAGTGTCTTTGGAAATTAAGGTAGGAGATTCTAAAACAATTCAAGATTTATTAAATGCCTGCAAAATTCTAGGCATGTTGCTGAAATGATGATTATGTCAGTTTCAACCTTAAAGGAACCTTAAGTCTGACCAGAGACCAAGGGGTAAATACAATACACTACAATGACATGTTACTAGGACATGCAGGAGGGTCACTACTATCTGGGAAAGACCCCAAAGTGCTCAACATCTAGTTGAGTTCAGAAAAACTAACAAAGAACTACTTTCTTGGTTTGTAAAAGTTGATAAAGATTCAAAAGAAGAAGGAATTATATATCAAATTCTAGATCTATTTGAAATATAGACAGCACTTGTAATTTTTTCTAAGTCAAATTTCTAAAAGAACAAAATGGAATGCTTTGAACTGCCTTACAAAAATGCAAAATTATTAGCACTTCACTTCAGAGGTTGATGTCTTCCAGCTAATCGGTAGAAGTTCAATATCACATGGCATTTTTTTTAAAATCCTCACCCAAAGACATACTTAAGGAGGGAGAGGGAGAGAGAGAGAGAGAGAGAGAGAGAGAGAGAGAGAGAGAGAGAGAAAGAGAGAGAGAGAGAGAGAGAGAGAGAGAGAGAGAGAGAGAGATTCATGTGAGAGAGCATCATGGACCAATTGCCTTCTGTATATACCCCAACTGGGATCAAACTTCAATCCAGGTATGTGCCCTGACCAGGAATCGAACCAGCAATCCCACGTAGCTTTTCTACTCTATGATCTTAATTTTAGAGCCTTTATGAAAATTTTAGAGGTAAGTTTCTCTCCATCCTAGGAAAATAGAATAACAATTGTAAGGAAGTGTTTTAATGATATGCCATTGGTTATTATAGCCTAGTATTCAGACTAATGAATGTAAGCCTGGGAGTTACAAGTTGAGGGACATTACATTGACTTACTTGAGTACTATGTTTAGAAAGTGTCATTCTCATAAGTTTTTAGACTTTACTAAAAGGTAGTACTAATGATAGTGTTGGTGCTAGTGGAGTGGAGTAGGTGGTGCTCAGGGGGGCCTTTGTATTAAACCATCTCATTGGAAACTGTTTTCAGAGACACCCTGGACTTATAAATTTGAAGTCATATCTAACTTTTTGTCCTAAAATGACATTACTAATTATTTTTTCACATATATTACCCATAAAACTTCATCTGAGATGACTTTTGGATGTTTAAAAAGATCAAATTTATTCTTCAAGATTGCATATTTGAGACCTCTGAGGATATACATATAGAAATGCATTGTAGTCTCTGAAAACAGATAAAAAATAGTGGCAATGACAGCATTATTGGAATAAGTACTCAGTTTCTAGGTACGAATATTTGAATAGAAAAACAATCAATTGGATGCCTTGATAAAAACTATTAGTTTTCTTCTATATCCATTCTTAGGAAAGTCACCAATTTTTAGCTGTATAAAGACTACATTTTCCTGCCTCCCTTCAAGCAAGATGAAGCCATATCACTTAGGTTTTTTTCCTAATATATATTTTATTGATTTTTTACAGAGAGGAAGGGAGAGGTAGAGAGAGTTAGAAACATCAATGAGAAACACTTCAGCTGCCTCCTGCACGCCCCCTACTGGGCACCGCACCCTCAACCAAGGTACATGCCCTTGATGGAATGAAACCTGGGACCCTTCTGTGAGCCAACGCTCTATCCACTGAGCCAAACTGGTTAGGGCCCTATAACTTAGTTTTGACCGATAAAATATAAGCAGAAGTGTCATGTGGCAGCCTTGAACCTTCATTAATAGAGAATTGTCACGTATCTATTGCCAGTTCTTTGTCTCTTTGCCTTCCTACAGGTTGGAATGTGACACAATTGCTGGAACTGAAGGTGCTATTTGTTGTTGTTAATCCTCACCCGAGGATATTTTTCCATTGATTTTTAGAGAGAGTAGGAGCACATGGGGTGAAGGGGACTGGAGAAAGATAGAGAGAAAGAAACATCAATGTGAGAGAGACACATCAATTGGTTGCCTCCCACACATGCCCCAAACAAAACTGGGGATTGAGCCTGCGATCAAGGTACGTGCCCTTGAGTGAAATGGAGCCCAGGACCCTTCAATCTGTGGGCTGACGCTCTATCCACTGAGCCAAACCAGCTAAGGCTAAAGCTGCTATTTTTGGTCCAGGATATGACCTTGGGATTGAAGGGCATATAACAATAACAAGTTACAATCCATGCACTTAAAATTTTTATGTAATTGAGCCCTGTACAAGTCTTACACTGTTTGCCTTAAGGCTTTTATGTAAGAGAAATAGGTATATCTCTTCTGTCACTGTCATTTGGGGTCTCAAATACTCAAAAGGAATGGCATCCTATGTGATATGGGTGAATACATTCAAGTGTGTCTGTTCAAAGTATCATATTATTCTTTTAGAGTAGAGATATATTTTTAGAATGGTGGTAAAAGAAAATATATTTTGTAATTTAACAAACTTAGTTGTGCTTTATAGTCACATTAGTGTATCATCATTTAAATATTAATTTTCAAGAAAATTGCCAAATCAGAAAAAATATTGGAGTACCCTGAAGATGGCCAGGGACAGAGGAGGTGGTAAAGGGGACTGTATTCCAGATATCCTTGTATGGACTTAGGGGAGGACATGAGGCATCTTGTGGTCTTCGTGAAAATCCAGCATCTCTGCCTTACCTATTATTTCTGCCACAAATATGTATTTGATGCTCACTGTGCTAGAGGTACTGTCTTAGGGGCTGACTGTAATGTAATGATTAAAACAAAGCTGCAACTCTTATGGAACCTTTATTTTTGTATCTGGACATAAAGGACAAGTAATAAAATATACATAATATGTGAGAAGAGATGTTTTACGTAGAAAATTAAGACGGAATTAAGAAGTAGAGTAGGATTGAGTGTGTGTTGGGGAAAGAGGTGACAATTCAGAGGTCTTCCCTCCCTCTGGAATAAGAAAAACATGTAACAACCATATACTTTAGTCCATTGTTTTTACTATGTTCCAGAGCCTGCACTTTCACAGATTAGCACACAACACACCAGTGACTCCCTCATTCTTGTCCCAAGGGCAGTGTAAAGAATCATAAACTTGGACCCTCCATAGGGCTTGGATTCTAGAATAAGAAAGGCAAAATTCCACGTTTTATTTTTGCCTGTTTCAGGTTACTTTTAAGTTTAAGCATAGTTATTGACAATAAGATTTAATTTATAGAAACCTAACCTGTGTTCGAATTTTACTTTTCACATATTGTCCCAGACATAATATTTTTTACTTCTCACTACTTTTCTCAACATAGAGATAGATATTTTTATAATCTTTTCACATTGAGGAAATAGTCCTGTAAAAAAAAAAAAAAGCCTAGAATTCCAGGTGAGAAAAGATCTACATGATCTACATGTGTATACTGGCCATGCCTTCCTACTCACTACCCAAATGTCACCAAGCAAGTCAGCAAGCTTGATTCTTCATCTGTATTATGAAGCAACATTAACAATCTTCTACAGTTAAACAAGATCCTGCCTGTGAAGAATGTGAAAGAACTAGAAAACCATGGACATTGTCAGTTATTACTATACTAACTGTTCTCTCAGGACGAGGATGTTTTAGGGCATTGAGATTCCCTGAAACTCACGTGAAGTCCCCGTGAGCTGGGAGAACAGAGCTGCTGGTAGGCAGCATTTGAGTAAGTGCATATTTGTTTAAACTTGTTTTCTTAATTTATTACAACCATTATGCCCTGCCAGGAAGGGCATATTCTCAATGTTCTTGAGCAGTTGCAAATTAAAGAGAAATGTACTGGAAATAAACCCATCTCAGTATTTCATCATTAAATACATGTGCACAGGATAGTTGTTTATAAGAATGAAAGACAGCCTCTATAAACAAAATTAGAAGGTAATGGCAAGACAGGAGAAAATTCGTGACATAGGTGAAAATAAGGTTAATAATTCTTACAACAGAGGGAACTTTTAGAAATCAATAGGCAAGAAATGTGTATCTTGAGAAAAGTAATGAATTATGTAAATAAACCATTTAAATAAAAGGTTAACCTAGAGAGAGTAGAAATTTTTATTCCCAATTTTTATTGGCTATCAAGGAAAAGAGATTTTAAAAAACAGTGTGCAATTTTTTCCATTGGCAAATATTTTATAAAAATTAAAAAACAAAATGTAGATATATAATTGGTACAGCTGGAGAAAATTTGGTAACATAAATAAAAAGCCATAAAAATGTGCACGAGATCTAAAAGTCTTGAAAATAGAACTGCTGATTTCATTTCTATTAATTGATCTAGTTAAAAACAATAAAGATGCACACAAAGTTTAATGTACCTACATGTTTATTAGAGTATTATTTAGAGTAGAAAACTGTAGAAATAATCTAAATACATAACAACAGGGGATTGGTTAAATGAATTAAATAGTGATTAGTAGGATCTCTTAATGATCTTAAATTGTTTAACGAATTAAATATTATTTAATGAAAAACGTGCTAGAGTTAATATGCACATCATGTGCTCACTAAATGAATATATGGAAAAATACATTCCAAAAATTATGGGAAAACAAATAAAATGTTTCTCTTTCAGTTGAATTATAAATAGCCAAATTATCTGCAATAAATATGTGTTACTTTATAATTACAAATAAACCCCAATGAACTGAATTTATTTCTTTAAAAATTATGAAAGACTGGAATCTTAAACTAGGGCAGAAAATTCAATTCAAATATGAAAGAATATCATTATGTTCTCTAATTTATTTCCCCTTTCTCTTGAACCCATATGTCCACCAAATGGCCAAAGCAAGTTTATTGTGGGTCAGGAGAGGCTAAACATTTCCAATTACAATTCTTCTGGCATAAGGGGTCATTTTTAGGTAAATATTATTTCAGTTCAAAAATCAGATAATGTCTCCCTTGTCAAGGAGCCTCCCTTGCTCCTGCTCCTTCCCCACATGTTTCCAGGATAGAGAAGGAAGATGATGTACCTTAAGAGGTGGGCTCTGCTGCAAGCTGGCCTATGGATGTGCTATCTTGTTCCACAGGTTTCTGGGTATTGGCCTTTTTTGAAATAAGTTTTATTATTTTTCAGGAATGGTGAAGCCAACAGATCAGGAGACAATTGTCATTGAAAATATAGTTTTTTACTCACCATTCCCAAGAGGAGGGGTCACTCCACACAGGGAGCCGCATGGTGAGCCCCAGGCTCAGTCAGGAGGGAAAAACAAAGGCAGGCAAGAGGCTTTACTGTGGTTTCCTCGAGGAAGGAAAAAACAAGCCAGGGTATGGGGGTGTAGGACTGGCTAGAATGAGTGTCAGCAGGCTCTGGGTGTAGAGGCTGTCCCTGGTAGTCTGGTACCTGGTCCTGGAGTGATTAGGGCAGGCGACTAGTGGCCTGGAGTATAAGAGCTCAATGAAGGAGGTGGTTGTTGGGATAGGTTTCATGCTGCTTGGTTTGCATGTGAAAGATGCACTTGCAAGCCACAGGAGTCCTTTAAAGATCTCCAGATACTGACAAGCCCCAGGAGGGGCAGGGTCATAAAGGACTCAGATGTCAAAATGTCAGACACACCTGGTTAATGCAACCTTCCTTCTTACACCCATCCCTAACATCCCCCTCTTCCAGTCTCCAAGCAGCTGACATCTACTATGAATGCCTGTGGACTCTACACTTGATTCCCACACCAGGTCTCAGCTCTTGCCAGTTCCCGGTCTGGATTTGCCTCTTCTGGTCCCTGGTCCTCTTGGCACTTTCACTTCACTTTGCATGGGCATGTGGCAACTGTGGAATCTCCCGCAAACCCCGCATCCCCATGGGGAACTGGGTCCCGGACTCTGGCCCCCTCTGAGCCTAAAATCTCACAATTTTTGTTACATTGCTCTAGCCCAGGGCACATTGGAGGCAGTGTTATCCCAAAGTCGCAAAGACAATGTGACCCAAACAACTCTGCTTTGGATATCTTCCTCAGCTGTGTTTTGGAGAAGTAGATATTGAGATCTGATTTCCTGTCTCTTCGTCTCTCCTCCAGCCCTTCCTTTCTCTCCTATTGCGCCCTTCTCAATTATCTCCTACTCCAAATGTCAGAACTTTCCTTTTTGGGAAACTTAATTTACATGACATCCTCATTCCTCCTTACTCTATAGCTTATAAAAACAACTGTGATAGAGTCACCTAAGCCTGGCTTTTTATAATTGGAGCTGAAGAAGGCCAAGAACTAGGTTTGACTCATGATAAAAACGCAATGGGTAGTAAAATAAAATATTATTCCTGCTATAGTCTCCCCTTAGAAAATGGGGCCTCCCTACAAAGGACATTCAGCTCACGTCTATACCTTCCCCTTTCAGAAGGATATCTTCTCAGACTTTATGACTCTCATCTCTTCAAGTTCATGTGGGTAAACCTGGCATTACACAAATCCTCACCTTTCTGAAATAAAGGTTATTACCCTTTCTCCGGGATGCAGAGCTTCTTTTACTCTTAGTCCCATCTTAATTCCCCTTGACCACCTCCATGACCACTAGACAGCGTAGCCAAAACTGTAAGCAAAGCTTCCCCTCAAATGGCATAAGACTTGGCTAAGTCTTCAACACCCGGGATGGAGGAAGTCAGCATCTATCTCTGATGAAAGGCAGCAGGACAATTTCAGCTCAGAGCTCCCACCACGTCCCCACCTCGCCCAAGTTATTATGATCTCTCTGGCCCCCAGACACCTCATTTCAGAAGGAGAGAGGGCCCGGGTGTTGTGGCACAGTGGTTGAGCATTGACCTATGAACCAGGAGGTCATGGTTCGATTCCAGGTCAGGGCACATACTCAGGTTGTGGGTTCGGTCCCTGGTGTGGTGTGTGCAGGAGGTGACCGATCAATGAGTCGCTCTCATCATTGATGTTTCTATCTCTCCCTCTTCCTTCCTCTCTGAAATCAATAAAAATATATTAAGAAGAAAAAAAAGGAGAGAGGTACAGGTGGAGTCATGAAACAATGTGACCTGTCCCGTGATCTTTCCAGAAGGCAGCAAATTCCATATTGCTTGCGGTGGGGTCCCTTTCTGGCTCAGCTACATTCTCCTGCTCTGAAACAGTCTCCAAATGTGCCCCAGGCCACCGCTCCTCTGCCTGAGCTGCTGCTACTGAAATTGTAATTCCCCTCTAAGAAGAGTCCTTAAAAGTCCAAAGTCCAAGTCAGGGTACCAAAAAGATGCCTTTCCAAGCTCCACCCTCTCTGCTATATGCTGGTTATCCTACCTCTACTTCTGCATATGGTTGCTTCTGCAGAATCTTGACCTTCAATTGGAAATGACATGACTTCTAAATTTGGGTCCATTTAAGGTCTATATGGATTCTGATCTCTACATTTTATGGTTTCAATACTTGCATATTAATATATAGATATAAGGTAGCATATTATTTTCATTTTCTGTAATTTAATTTTAAAAAAACTTTTGATCAGGATATACCCATATATATCTATATCTAGATACATACAGTGAAACTGCAGAACATTAATGCTACAGAAAAGCATCAAAAGATATCAGTGGGAAAAGACTGCATTCATTTAAAGGGACAATTAGCTTGACTGTTGAAAATTTTGCATAATTAGCTATCATTCAAGAGTTAGAATAAAACACAGATATAGAAAGGAAGACAATGTACCATCCATGACTACTACTGAAATAGTTAATAAAGGATGTAACTCAAAAACAAGAAATGTAAGTCCTGATAGAATGATTAGAATGTAAGCAACAATAAAAAGAACAGAAAATTTTAAATATATTGGCAAAAATAAAAATATATACAATGACGAATGTTTTTTAAAATATAAAACTAAGAATGAATTAGTCAATACATGGTTTGAATAAATTAGTTGATGAACTACTGGCTACCATATGCAAATTATTTTTTGCCAATTTGGCTTTAGACAATTTTGACACTGTGTTTTTAACTATACTGCAGTTCTACATTTTTGTATGGTAAAACTGTCAATCTTCTCCTTTATAGTTTTTTTTATTTATTTGATATTTGGTTTAGAAAGTTACATTCATACTCCAAGGTTACAAAAATATGTGATTTTTAAGAACTTACATTGTTTCTCCTATTTACAAAAGTGTAGCACATAAACTTATTAATGTAGGAACTAGGAATGTACATATATTGAAATAAAAATTAGGAGATATGGTAAAATAAAAAATCATAATTTTAAAGATTCTGAGGCTAAAACAACAAGAGTTATTGTCATAAAAACTTGAAGGTCTGGATAAAAAATTTAAATTTACTCTGAGAGTTGATTGCAAGTTAGGGTACCAATTATTTCTTCTAGTGTACTGAGCAGCTGCTGTCCCATCAGTACTCTTACCTCTCTGGTATTTTTAATTAGAGATTGAGGGCATCAAATGTGATAAGACATTGTGCCTATTTCTTTAGATAGTTTAGATTGTACTTTTAAGTGCTTTAAAACACTTTAAATGTGTAATGGAATTATTGGGTTACAAAAAATCCCAATTTGATGACAGTTGATTGAAGCAAAAGGTTAATTTTATTAAAAGCTCATGTAGCTGACTATCAATAAAAACCCCAAATAAATAAAAAAATAAAACATTTTTTCCTATCTTCAGTCCTATATCATGCTTTTTTTCAGTGTAGACAATAGACTATATATATATATATATATATATATATATATATACACACACACACATACAGAATATGGAAAAATATTTTCTAGATTCTCGTGTGTCTCCTGATGTATTGTGTTTGCATTTTGAGTCACAAGAAACACAGCCTTTGAGGCCAAATGCTCCTGGATTAGGGTTGCAAGTTTTAGCAAATAAAAATACAGAATGCCTAGTTATTTCAGCTAAAACAATAAATAAAATTTTTAGTGTATATCCTATGCAATAATTGATCAGGCAACCTAATCTTACATTGAAGCTTAGCACCATCTCTCCTGCTATGTGACTTTGAAAGATTAACTAATCTCTCAGACTTTAATCTCCACGTTTACTACTTGGGAAGAATAATAGCCATTTTTGGAGTCTTGACATATATATTGTACGCAAAAAAATTGAATAATATCTGAAGCACGATAGGTAATTAGAAAATGTTAGATTCTTTCCTCTCTTCTTAGACTCTATCCAGCCACATGGAAATAGCAGCAGTTACAAATTTAAAATCCTTCATGTCAAGAAGTATATAAATCACTCATGGATAAACTAATGAATTTAATGTTGGCAGCCAAAAATTTAAGACATTCTATAATTAATTAATTAATTTATGCTCATGTTGCACCTGTTATCTCACAACAAGCACTAAAGTTTTCTGGTCCAGAAAACTGGGAGGGTGGATGGAGGCTACACTAGAACATTTGGATGTTAAATTTAAAGTGCTGAAAATAGAATTTTTGATTTCCATGCCCATCTAATTGTCTTTCAGATTTTCCAATTTCAGCAAAGGATGCAATCATTGGATTCAATCTAAAACCTAGGAGGATGTCAGTGTGATCCCAATTAAAATACCAGTGGGTTTATCTATAGAAATGCAAAGCCTCTAAAAAAACCAAGATGATTTTGGAAAAAGACAGAGCACACCTAGCATCCAAATTTTGTTTTTAACACCATTTCTTAATAAAAGGACCCAGGGTTCCTTGGATAAATAACCAGTTCTTAAACTGGGGCAGGGAATGTACTAGTTGAACCTGAAGAATTTACAATTCCAAAAAGTAAGAAGTGCTAAAAAACACACACACACAAGAAAACAAAAAAAACAACAACAACAAAAAGCAACCTTACATCAATGGGTATTTGTCAAGGTGACATAGGAGCAGACAGAAAGAACTCCCAGTAGCCAAAGCTAGAATGATTTGAACAACAAAATAAATGAAGTACTACTGCATTATAACCTAAAGTATAAAATAAATATTCATGAATTCATACTAACATAAATAAATAATTGAATGAATAAATAATGAGGGACAAGAGACAAATCTTAGTCGTATAACAATTCCAAATACAGCAGTCCTCCATTATCCTTGGAGATACATTCCAAGACACTTATTGAATGCCTGGAAACATGCATAGTAATAAACCCTATAGTTACTGTTTTTATCCTGTACTTGCATACTTACGATAAAGTTTGATTTATAATTTAGGAACAATAAGAGACTGACAACAATACCTAATAAGAGAACAAAAATAACAATATACTGTAATAGAAGCTATGTCAATGGCTTTCAGCCATTTTTAAGTAAAATAATGGTGACTTGAGCACAACCCTGCAACATCACTATAGTGAACCTGATAACTGAGCGGGTTAGTGACTAATGAGCATATACAGCTTGGATATGCAGAACAAAGGGATGAGTCACTCACTTCCGGCACGAGATTTCATCAGCACTGCATGCCATTGAAACCTTACGAATTGTTTATTTCTGGATTTTTTCGTTCGACATTTTAAACTGCACTTGCACGAGGGTGATTGAAACTGAGACAAACAAAACCTTAAATAAAGGCAGATCGATCGTTGTAACTTATGGAGAGATAGTCTGCCCTCACAGAGGTGAAGTGTAACTCGCCACTCCCTAACTGTGAACTAGAGTCACCTCCTTCCGAAGAACTCGGTGTGATAAGGAGAGGAAGAGTAGCTGTACAGGGGTGGGACTCACAAACATCATCTCAAATAGGCAATCAAGGCCAACATCAGCGGCGGTAGATTATGTTGTGCTGTGCACCCTTGATATGCTGTGATGAAAATGCCAATTTACCTCTGTATTTTTCTTCCCCCCAAACCCATAACTTCAGTCAAAGATGGGGAGCAAGTGGGATTCTTACACATAATTGAGGGAAATATCTAATGACACAACCACTCTGGAAAACTGTTTTATCAGTTCCTTATAAAACACACACACACACACACACACACACACACACACACACACACACGACCTAGCAATGCGACTCCTAGGCTGTTTATTAAAAAAGAAATGAAAGAAAAAAAGTGTTATAAAAAAGTCTTGGACACAAATTTCCTGGTGGCTTTATTCAAAATAGCCAAATACCGGGGGAAAAACCCACAAATGTCCATCAAATAGTGAATGGATTGCAAATCGTGTTCTGTCTCTATGATGGAAGAGAACTCCACAATGAAAAGAAACCAACTGGGTTCATGTAACAACATGGTGGAGCCTTACAAAACATTTGAAGTAAAAGAAGCCAGACACAGAGAGTACATACCCTTAAAGGAAACTCTAGAACAGGCAAAACTAAATGAGTGTGAAAGACTGCATATTCATGTTTGCCTGGAGCTAGGGGATCAGGCGTGGGGGGTGGGGAAATGAATTCCGAAACATCACAGGGGAAACTCTTAAGCAATGGCAATATCTGTATCTCTATTGTGGTGGTTGCTACATAGTCTTAGACATTTGTAAAAAAATTCATTGAACGATTCACTTACAGGTGGTGTATTAAAGTACATGCAAATTACACCTCAAAAAGTTGATTTAGAATAAAAAACACTACACTGTATCGTTAAGTATGTCCTTATGGATCAAATCACAGCTCTGCTACCTACCGTCCATGTGACTTCAGTCTTACCACTTAACCTCTTCCTGCCTCAGAATCTCTAAGTGGGGCTAACAACAGTACTTGTCTCCCAGGGAAGTTAGGAGGGTTAAATGAGCAAATACATTTAGGTGAAGTGATTAGAGGCTGCCTGCCACTGATCACTAAATAAGTAAGCTCTACATAAGGAATAGTTGCTCTTTCTACCCTTTATTTTTCTCTTTTCTTCAATATCCTCATTCCGTAGTGATCGTGATGAATCACATCACTTTTACTTCCAAAATATATAACGCCTTCCTCCATTTTTTTACTCCTAAAACAAATAGCCCTTTAATTTATTTCTTTACACCCACTCTTGTACCCCTTCTCTGCAGAGTAGCTTTTAAATATATGAATGAGGTCGTGTTCCATTCTTGCTAAAGTCCTTCGATGATTTTCCTTGGCACCTTAAATAAAGTTCCAAACTTCTTATCATCACCAGTGAGGCCCTTCCCCAGAGGCTGTCCACGCACCTTTCATCACTTCTCTCTTATTCACCAGGCCCCACTCTACCAGACACTCATTTTCTTTATTCTTGGAACTCACTGAACTCCTTCATGCCCCGAGGGCTTCGGGACCAGCTGTTCCCTCGCCTCCAGCTTCTTCAGCCAGATCTGTAAATGGCTAGCTCTTATGTTTCAGCTCTCAGCTTGGAATACCACCTCTTCTGAGAATATTTTCCTGACAATACAAATTTAAATGAGTTGCCCATGTGCAGCCGCCATCTACCGTGTTGCCGTTATGCACAGGCATTATTTTGAAACCGTCACAAACAGAGAAAAAATAGAAGTGTAGTTCTAAGATGTTCCTTGTCCGACTTGCAAGGAAGATGCCGCTGACCTGGTGCCCCAATCACGCTGCCATGTTAGGGACTATTTGCTACAAACATGGGCATTCAGTTGTAGATAACTGCAATGCGACGGACACAAAGGAAATGAACATCAAAACACTCTGCCATGTAAGCCTTTGGCTGTGTTTACATTGTGCCAGTAATGTATCCTTGATAACAGAAGGATCCAGTTCCAAATCATGCTTTCCATTTCATTGTCCTCAGGCTCTTCCATCTGGAAAAGTTCCTTGGTTTTCTCTTGACTTTCATGACCTCATGACAGGCCAGTTATTTTGTAGGTTGTCCTTCCATTTGGATTCACCTGATGTTTCCTTATGATGAGGTTGTGTTATGAATCACTGGCAAAAACATCACAGAAATGATGCTGTGTCCCTCTCCTTGCTCCCTCCCGGGTGGCACATGAGGTTGATTCCACCCTTTGTAAGTGATGTTCTCTTTGATCACTTGATTACAGTGGTGTCTGTCAAGCTTCTCCACTAGAAAGTTACTCATTTTCCTTTGTAATTTGCAAGCATTTTGTGGGGAGGTACTTCAAAGCTGTAAATATAGTTTTCCTTGTCAAATTTACATTCCTTTAGTTAGTTATTTATATCTGTTCAAACTAATGGTTCCCTATTTTATTCCATATGTTTTAACCTGTTGTTGTTATTTATTCTGATGCTCACACTCGCAGATTTGACTAGTAGGAGCCTCTCCAAGCTCACTTCTCTTTCCTTTTGGCATAGTTCAACCATCGTTTCAGGGTTTCCTTCCTTTCTGGGCTCATTTTGTGCCTTCCCTGCTCTGAATCAACTAACTTTGCAAGAAGCCCTATTTTCTTTTAGTGAAAAATAATATTTAGAACACAAGGTCTGGGCTCTATGTGTGCTCACTGCGATTGGATTTTGGTGCTTGATTTCTCTCAGTGTAAATTTTTATATAATATATAACATATATTATGCATTATCCTATATAATAAAGAGGCAATATGCAAATTGACCCTCACTCTGTCACACAGCAGAGGCAGGGTTCCCGTAACACAAGATGGCTGCGCCCACAATGGAGGTGGGGGTTCCTGTAACAACCTATAAGGAGTGATCAGCAGGGACCTGAGGCTGCATGGCACCAGGCCAGGGTGGGGGACCTGAGGCTGCACCCCCCGCCCGGTGGGGCTTGACAGAGGACCTCAGGCCACAACCCCCACCCCAGAAGGGCTTGATGGGGGACCTCAGGCTGTGGCCCCACCCCAGCACCAGGCCAGGGGACCTGAGGGTGCGCTGGGAGACCTGAGGCTATGTCCCCTACCGGGCACCGGGCCAGGGGACCGGAGGCTCTGCCCCTCTCCCAGTGGGGCTTGACAGCAGACCTGAGGCTGTGCCTTCCACCTGGCAGGGCTTGACGAGGGCCCTGAGACTGTGCCCGGCCTGGCAGGTCTTGATGGGGTTGAGGTCAGCCAGGTCTGGATCTCGCCCAATGAGGGTGAGGCCAGTCGGGTCTGGGTCTCACGCAATTTCAAGGTGTACACAGTTGGGTGGGGACTTGACTCTGGGTCCCACGGTGTGCCCCAGACTCTGACAGGAGGAAGATTTTTATACACATTTTACTAATTTTCTTTCATCTCTGACACTTCTATTATAGAGAAAGGGCAAATGGCAATATTAAAATATTTCCTCTAATTAATTTCCTTTTAATGTGCACGAATTTTGTGCACCGGGCCACTAGTCATATAATATATTCCCTAGCTATTTCTACCAAGAGATATAAAACATACGTTTTTATATGTTATTTAATATATATGTATTTTCTCTATAATATACATTATGTATATTAGAAATCTTTGTTATATATTATAAGGTGTCTGCATCTCTACATATGTGTTTATTGCTATATTTTTCTACACATATATTAGCAAGTATAAATTTCTCAGTCCAATCCAACCAGACAGGCAGGATTATTCTAATTTTCCCATTTTTTAAATTGAAACTCCCTTTCCAACAGTGAGAAACCTGGCTTTCGCTACCCTCCGTGCCTTTTCTTCTATGAATCTTCCAGGCTGAGCAGGTGTCCTTTGCCTGCACAGGCTCTGATGACAAACAGCACTGCCTGATCCCCCTCCCCTCCTCGCTCTGTCCCGTCTGCCCCATCCAGTTGGAGGACTGAATTGTCCCAGAGTGGAAGAGAGGAGAAAGAGGTAGAGGAAGAGTTGGTCTGTTCCATATTCTCATGGAAGTCACCACAATATAAAGTATCCTGTTTATTTCTTTTATTGCATGTCTCTCCCAATGAGAACGTAAACTCTGCAAAGCCAGGCATTTTTTCTGTCTTGTTACTGAAAAACGGGAGCTCTTGGGAGGCAAGCAATGGACATTTGTTTCTTCTGCAATGCACATGTAAAGGATTAAAAAACTTCAGGCACTTATTTGTCTTTAAATTAGTAAAACTCGGTCTCAACAATTCAGATAGCAATCAGTTTAATTACGTCTTTCACTTTAAAACTGGTTGTTTTAGGCTTGTAAAGGCACAGTGTTAAAATGATAATTTTGTCAGCTTTGGAGTTACTACCATGAAGGTGAAAGTCCTACTTCTTGGTGTTTAGTGATAATAAATTATTACCTACATTTTTAAGAGTATTTTAACTATAACACTCTCCCCCCCCACCCCCCACCCCCGCAAAAAAAAGATCATTCAGTTGTATGGGCTTATGTTAGACAACAGAATATAAAGATTGACTCAATTGAAGATTCACTTTGTACATTTAAGTTATGTAGTTTCTTTATTTTTTTTGTTAATGTAATATGCATATTTCCATTTTGACAGAGTTGTAGCAAAGAAAAATTTATTTAAATATAAATGACTTAATTATTGATAAGCACAATTCATTCTGAGAAGAGGCTGGTTTATTTATTTTTCTGTTTCCTGGTATGATTTCTTGCAGAGGGACAAGATTTTGACTTGGAGACATTCTGCATGCTACAGCACGTCCCATGTGATATGCTAGTTGCTAAGGTAACTGTAGTTTCCTGAAAATGCCAAACTAAACAGGAGCCTGAATCATCAGCATGCAATTTGCTGCTATTGTATTCATTAAAATTTTCCTTAGCATAACATTCAAATAAACACATAATGACCAGATAATTCTGGATTCTTTCTATGACCTCTCCTGTTCTGGCCTTGACATTTGAAAGCACGATCACAAGGCAGTCAATTACACAAAGAGTTTAAAATATTACATGAATTTGAACTCACATACATTCTCAGGTTCTGCTAATTAAGGTATATGTGATCATTTGATTTTAATTAAGCATATCTTTGTAATCTCTCTGCATACACATTTGCTAAGCATGGGTGAGAAGAAATTGGATTGCAGGATACCAGAAACTGTTTTTCAGAATCTTAATCTGTTTTTATAAACAAATTGATATCTGCAATAACAATTGAGTCTTCCTTTTTGAAGCAGAACTTCAAAACATAGGTTCTTTACTTAAAAATATCTTACTAAAAATGGTATAATAGCCATGTATATGGATAGCTATACATATATATTATATCCATTTGAAGATAATATGAAAGTCTTTATTTTTTTCCTATAACTAAGCTGAAGTTCTCTATTTTTTCTTATAGTTAATATATTTCCTAATTTAGACTCTTCGTTCCATAAATTAGCAAGTTTGTTTTAAGACAGCTTTTACTCAAGAAGCAACTTAAAAGATATACAGACCTTTTCAGGCTTTGCAACATTATTCATGAAATTGATGAAACCACACATTGTTGATTGATTTCTGTTAGTTAAAAGCATACCTTAAAATTGTCAATTTCTCTCTTGTTGCTTTTTGATTCCCTGCACAAATTACTAAGAATTTCAACTGCACTTTGAAAGCACGTAAATATATTTCCTGAATAGAGTTAGGTTTAAGAAAGTGCACAGTAACATTTTGAAAAAGAAATGTTACCTTTGGAAACAATACTCATGTCTGATCCAATGAAGAAGAAATCTGCCTGAATCAGAGATTTCCACTGTTTCTAGAATTAAATGGCCAGAATTCAAATTCAGCTCTCCCCTTGTCAACAGTAGGACCTGAGGCTCGCCAAGAAAGTGGCAGTATTTTGGAATTATCATAATGTCTGCTTCTTAGGGTTGATAGGAAATTAAATCAGAGGATCTCTGTAAGGAAATCATTATGATTCTTGACACACAATAAGTGCTTCATAAGTGTTATCTGCTATTATTTCTATTATTATTACTACTAGAGGCCTGTTGCATGAAAAGATTCGTGCAATAGGCCTTCCTTCCCCTGGCTGCCAGCACCTGGCACCCAGGCCTTCACTCCAGCCAGAGCCACCTTCAGCACCTTCGCTGCTCGCAGGTCCGCTTCGTGCCTATGTATACAAATTAACCGCCATCTTTGTTGGCATATCTTTGTTAATTTGCATATCTTGCTGATTATCCAGTGGGAGGTGTAGCAAAGGTACGGTCAATTACCCTGTTTGTCTATTATTAGATTAGATTGAGTCCATTGGAATGAGAAACTCATTTACAATATTCTTTTATATGTTGAATGTAATGTTTGGGACTTGAGCACTGTAGACTTCATCACATGCTATTTTAACTTTCTATAGATATAGCCTTTATCTCAGAGCACTTGGTGAGGCATCTTTTGGTGAAAGTGCCATAGCATTTTTATAAGGAAATGAAGGTTTCAACAAGTTAAGTTTGAGAGTGAAGTTTGACCCCTCCCTTAAATGACAAAGCTTTCTAGTTTACTTTATTGCAAACTCCCAAGTCGTAGTCAAATAGAAACATTTGAACATGGATTGTTATTTTCTTGATGACTCATGCTGCTGCTTATGAACTTAAAGAGCTGCAATCTAGCATTACCTTTGGGGATTTCTGGGACACATGGACAGGTTTGTCCTGGACAACTGGTGATTTTTTTGTTCGGCTTCTTTCATCTCCCTCCTTACTGTCAGCTGTCACTTCTATGCCTTTAGTGGTTTTGACCCCATCTCATCTGTAACGGAGTAAATTGGAAAGACACCAGGTTACCAAGCGAAATAAAACACCCAAGCAAGGAGAACATGGGACAAGCTTATATGCAGTGGTGAACCAGCTGGACCTGGGACTGCGGCTCTGCTTCCTGTAGGTATTCCTTGCCGGGAGTTTTGAGGTTGCTATACGTTTATCAACGGGCCAAATGACACAATTTACAATTAAATGTAGAAGTGTTGGGTGAACATAAAGATGGACTACTGAAGAATGTTTCATTTAGTGGGGAGACTGAGAATACCTGTTGATCCCACTCTCAGTAGCATGAAATAACAATGAGTCATGCTTGTTGCATAATGAGTTTATCTCATGAGTCATCACTTCTCCAGAAGAGCGGCTTCACCTGTTTGTGTGTGTGTGTGTGTGTGTGTGTGTGTGTGTGTGTGCTTTCCACATAGTCATCCAACTGTTATTTTGATTACATTAACAGTTTCTGCATTTTTACTTATACTATGTAGTCCTACTTCAGGCAAATCCTGAGAAGGCAGAGTTTTTTGTAAAAGATATTAATGCTGGGAAAAACAGAAGGCAGCAGGAAATGAGGAAGACTAACTATGAGAAGAATTGGCTCCATAAAAAGCCATAGTGCCTTAGCTGGTTTAGCTCAGTGGATATAGAGTGTTGGCCTGAGGACAGAAGGGTCCTGGTCAAGGGCATGTACCTTGGTTTCAGGCTCCTTCCCAGCTGGGGCCCTGGGAAGGTGTGTGCAGGAGGCAACCAATTGATGTGGTTCTCTCATGTTGATATTTCTCTCTGAATTTCCCTCTCTCTTCCATTCTTTCTAAAAATCAATGGAAAAATATCATCGGGAGAGGATTTTTTAAAAAGCCATAGGCATGAGTCTACAGGAACTGAGCAGGGCCGTTGAGGACAGGATACTGTGGACATCACTCATTCATAGTATTACCAGGAGTCAGAGCCAACTCAATGGCACATAACCCACATGTAGTCTGATGCAGAAATTAGTTAATTTGAAGCTTCTTTGAAAGATTTTTCTCTTAAAGAACTCCTCATGGTTTTATTGATTAGACTCTTTATCACTTGTAAACATTACATACTGAAGTCTGTTGTCTTTCAATGTTGAAGCTTTGAAACTTTTTTCTTTTGAGATGTACAATTTTATACTAAGCCTCATATTTTCACTTATTTTTTATGACAAAAATTTGAAGACATATATCTTTATCTGCATTAATTAATCATATTGTCTACATACTATCACATCTGTTATTTTTGTAAGCAAGATGTTATTATTTAGTTGATTCAATATCTGTATTTATTTCAATGTTTTCAGAGCCTGATTACCTAATTAATTAAATGAACATTTTTTATGGTCTTCTCATTCATTATTTTATATTATTAATAGCTACAGAACACTTGGCATACATCAGATGCTCAATATATATTCATCATGAATAAATAAAGGAATAAATATTGATACTAGGTCTGTGTTAACTTAGTTGTGAAACTGTAGAACTTGATGAAGATATTTTTGGTGCTAGAGGTGTATTTTTGTGAACCCATCAGCTTACTTGCTTGTTTTCTGTAATCGGTTGAAGTTTTGCAGATTTCTTAATATCAAGGAAAGGAGAAAGATCCATTGGCTCCCCAGTAGTATGCCAAGCATCTTCCTAGGTATCAGACATATGATATATTCTCAATAAATATTTCTTGACTCAAGGAATGGATTCAGAAAACACATTCTAGGATGATGAACAAAGAAGAAAAATTCTAATGTATTTGCTCTTGGTGAGAGCTATGAGCATTATGTCTCCATCACAAGTTCATTATCTCTTTGTGAATAGTTCTATGTGAGAAGACAAAGTCCAACTATAATTGTCTTCAGTATTAAGTGATGACTATAAAATTCTCCATAACTACAACAGGCTTCTTAAAGAGTATGAAAATAATCTATGTCCCAGCCCACAGACCCAGTTATTGAACTTATCAATCAGAGCTTATCCTGTGCCCGAGTCCAGTTACTTCTGCTAGCATTTCATGTGTTCAAGATATTTCATTGTTGACCACAGCATCCCTTTGATAACTATATTCTTCATTTAACTATGAAACCACTGTCTTAAAGACCATTCTGGAGTTATGCAGGATATGTCAACCTTATAACTTGAACTTCCAATAGCAAACTTATTCACTTCCAAGTTACAGGAGTCCTTAATGGTCCTCTTACTAATTCATTGGAAAAAAAAATGATCAGCACAATGTATAGACTTGTAAAAAATACATATTTTAAAATGAACCATCTCCTTGTTGCTTGCTACCTCCCATTTCAACTCAAAATTTTAAGACCAACATCTGGTTCCAGACTACAGGTCTATTGTTACTACATCACAATTATGTTGTTAGAAGATCACTGAGACTATAAATATGTACAAATAATATATGTAGAAAGTATATGGAGGGAGGACAAAGTACTATCAGTAACACAGATCACAGGAGCTAGGAGAGACAGTAAAAACAGCCATGGCCATCACCACACTGTTGTCTGTGTCTATGGTCACAGAGAAAGGGCGGGAAGGGACGGGGGTGAGAAGGATGTGGACAAAGGGGGGGATGAAGACATTTGTAATAGTGTAAACAATAAAAGTAAAGTTTAAAAAGGCTATGAAAAGAGCTTTTACTTAACAACTATTAATTGAGCATTTACTGTGTTAGCATAAGTAATTATGGTGGAGGCAGAAAAATAGATCCCACATCCTACTTCCTAGAACTTATGAATGTCACCTTATATGACATGAAAGTGTCTTTGTAAATGTGATTAAAATAAAATCCTGAGAGTAGAAGCTTATCCTCGATTTTCCTGGCGGATTCAATGTAATCACATGTGTCTTTATAAGAGATACACAGCGAGAGGGGGTGTGAGACAGAGAGTAGAAAACTGGCCTTGAAGACTGGAGTGACATGGCCACAAGCTCAGCAACGTCAGCAGCCATTCCCTGAAGAAAACTGGAAAAGGTAAGAAAGAGATTCTCTCCCAGAGCTTCTACCAGCACCATTGATTTCAGCCCAGTGATACCAATTTCAAACTCTGACACCCAGAACTGTGAGATAATAAATTTCTGTTGTTTCAGGCCACCAAGTTTGTGATAATTTATAGCAACAGCCTCAGAAAACTAATACAGTGCCTGAAGTTATATCAGTAGGAATCACACACACACACACACACACACACACACACACACACAGAAATCTGGTTCCTCACTTATTAAGTACATAACTAAAAGATAGGGGATCCCAGCCAGCATAGTTCAGTGGTTGAGGATCGACCTATGGACCAGGAGTTCATGGTTCAATTACTGGTGAGGGCACATGCACAGGTTGGGAGCTCGATCCCCAGTGTGGGGTGGGCAGGAAGCAGCCGATCAATGATTCTCTCTCATCATTGATATTTCTATCTCTCTCTCCCTTTTCCTTCCTCTCTGAAATTAATAAAAATATAAATAAATAAATAAATAAATAAATAAATAAATAAATAAATACATAATAGGGGAGATTTTATATCTACTAACTATTTACAATGTGCCAGGCATGTAGGCACTTAATTTACATAATTGCAATCTTTACAACACCATTGTTTTTGCCTGACCAGCATCTACATTTTTAGTGATAGCTTTCATGTTGGTGTAAACTTTAGCTTATAGCAAATATTACTTGGACATTTAAATGCAGTAGTTTGAATTTAAATGGAAAGCTATGTGTAAATAGTATATGACTGGTTAATAATAACTGCTTTTGCCTTAGATGGTACATATTTTTGAGTTTTTTATTGTTATTCAAAATAGTTATATTTACTGAGTGTCTTATTATCTTAGCCTGTAAGTTTAGGGTTACCTAA
Organism: Myotis nattereri; assembly: GCF_964212035.1. NCBI lineage: Eukaryota > Metazoa > Chordata > Mammalia > Chiroptera > Vespertilionidae > Myotis > Myotis nattereri. Next base: position 18,848,182 of record NC_138077.1, read on the forward strand.
GGGTATCAGTTACTCTGTCTGGAATTAATATTAGGGAAAATCTGAAGGACAGACCATAGACTTCTTAAGAAATTATTTGTATTTGTCATCCTGTGACCAACTACTGCTTATATCTAAATGCTTAGGAAAAAAGTAGAATTGTAGGAAGCCATACACCAGGGGAAGTAATCCATCAATCTTGGGATGTGGAGGGTTAGGGGTAAAGGGGTTGGTAGGTAACATGTGTTTTCATCATCTCTATGCTTAACCAGGCTTTGGTGCTATTTGATAGTTCTCCTGAGGACACCAGTGCCAGTACAAGTTGCTATAAAATTCTGACACTAGGAGATTAGCTAAGATTGTCCCCAGGGAACACAGTGGGCAAGGGAATAGCAAAACCTAATCTGATCTCTTTCTCTGCTGCTGCTAGCCACCCTTGTCAACAGGCTCACCATTTCCCTGATCCACCAAGAGACACCCTTTCAATCACTTCCCCTCTCCTGATGGTTTTCTCCCATAACCATTTGTTATGTCTTAGAATCTGTATTTCCTTCATATAGTGTGATCCACAGAAGAAAGGTCTTTATTGACTATCTCTCCAGGGCAAAGACTAGACATTCGTATCATGGGCACCCAGCTGTCCTGACTGATTCATCTCTTTAGGGGCCTGTAGGCTTTAGGAATCATCCAACCACTTACTTGCCATCTGTGTATAACCTGGGAATCCTCTCCTTTTTTTCTCTATTGAGTCTGGAAACCAGGAAGGTAGCATTAACTCTGGTTGTATTTTATCTCCTTAACTTATATCTGGTATGTTGTATTCTTTGTGTAAATGTCAGGTTGAATAAACAGGAAACTTTCTTTTAGTTCTACCTTCAAAGCTCAGAAATTAGTCTTAACCAGACTGAACACCTGGACAAGGAGATGAGGATAATATCCAAGTGAAGCCAAATAAACACTCCTAAGAATATAAATGTCAGAAGCTCATAAGTCTGAGAAAACTCTGAAACTTGTTGATTTCAAAGACAGTGCTCCAAATTGCCTTACTTTCAGTCTTCAATATTAGCATGTTTTTTATTTTACACATATTTGACACAGTCCATTTGTCCTGCTTATCACTAAAAACCTCCATCAATTCACTGAACTTACAGATTATTAGGGAAAATTAATAATGTATGCAAAGCATAATGGTACTGCACAAACATTTGATGAATGTAAACTATTTATATTATCAAGGGTGATGGAGAAGATCAAATTAGAATGATATGCACAGGTGCTTTGTGGAAGTTATAAATGTCAGTCATTATAAGTTTGTTATCATTCTTACTCTGAGAGGGATGAGTCAACATATTCAGATGATAAATTCTTGTTACTTGACCTTATGTTGTTTTAAAAATTCAGTCTTGTGTGTTCACACCACTACATTAGAACTTACTGTACTTGTTCTTTCTCTTTAGATAAACAATGGTAATGTGTTCAAATTAACCCAGTTGGAATTAATTAAATTAGCCTATTGGCAAAATACCATATTTTAGGTACATTTCTGAAGACCCCATCTCAACATTAAGCATTTCCTTAAGAAATTAATAAAATCAAGTGATGGTTTGTTTTATCTGACCATCTGGGTTTCTACACTAATTGCTGCTGATGAGTTGGTCTTTCTGTAGAATTTTTAAGTTCACATAGAAATAGCATTTTGTTCTTTGTCATTCATGCTTCAATTCACATTCACTCGATAAAGAGAATTCAAACAAACAGACTAAGAAAATTTAGCTGAGGCATATTCCAGGGTAAGTCCATAAACTTTCGCTAGAAAATAGGTGTAGGCCTTAAAAGTTAAAATATTTCTAGATTAAACTTAATTTAAAACAAACAAATATATAAAACCATTAAGTAGAAGGGTCTTAGCCTCTTGGTGTAATTAATGCATAGTTCAAATTTTCTTGCCTATATACAACAGGTGTGCCCGATTCCATGAAGTAATTAACAAACATTTTACAAGTGTTTTTTGTGCTCAGCCGCTGACATTGCTATTACAGAGGTTACATGAGACACCCCAAAGAAGTTGGGAATTTAGAGTCATAAGACTTAGGTGAAGATCCAGCTTCACCTTTTATTAAATACTAGAGGTCTGGTGCACAAAATTCGTGCATGGGTTGGGTCCCTTAGCCTGGCCAGCTATCAGGGCTCATCTCACACAGTCCTGATCAGGCTGATTAGGGCCCACTGGCTGCAGGGAGGGACAGCAGGAGGTTGGTTGGCCGCAGGAGGTTGGCTGTGGGAGCACACTGACCACCAGGGGATAGCTCCTGCATTAAGCATCTGCCCCATGGTGGTCAGTGTGTTGTCATAGTGACCAGTCATTCGGTTGACCAGTAGTAATGGTCACTTGGACTTTTATATATATACTAGAGGCCCGGTGCACAAAAATTTGTGCACTCGGGGGGGCGGGGGGGTCCTTCAGCCTGGCCTGTGCCCTCTCGCAGTCTGGGACCCCTTGGGAGATAACAACCTGCTGGCTGCTCCCAGGTGGCAGAGGGCAGGCCCAATCCCTAGGTGCAGCCCCTGGTTGGGCTTAGAGTAGGGCCAATTGGGGAGTTGGGGCACCACCCCCTGTCATGCACAGAGCAGGGCGGATTGGGAGGTTGCGATGCCACCCTCAGTCACGCTTAGGGTAGGGCTGATTGGGGGGTTGTGGCGCCACCCCCTGTCATGCACAGAGCAGGGCCAATCAGGGGGTTGGGGCGCCGCCACTGTCACACTCAGGGCAGGGCTGATGGGGAGGTTATGGCTCTACCCCATCACACATAGAGCAGGGCCCGTGGGGGGAGGGGGTTGGGGCACCGCCCTCTATCACCCACAGAGCAGGGCGGATAGGGAGGTTGTGGCCCCAACCCCTGTCACACACCGAGCCGCAGGGCGATCAGGGGGTTTGGGCGCTGCCCCCTGTCACGCTGATCCCGGTGCTGGGAGGCCTCGTGGCTCCACTGATCCCAGTGCTGGGAGGCATATTACCCTTATACTATATAGAATAGAGGCCTGTGCACTGGTGGGGGCCGGCTGGTTTGCCCTGAAGGGTGTCCTGGATCAGGGTGGGGGTCCCCACTGGGGTGCCTGGCCAGTCTGGGTGAGGGGCTGAGGGCTGTTTTCAGGCTGGGACTGAAGCTCCCAACTGCTCCTTTTTTTCTTTTTTTCTTTTTTTATTCTGGGCCAGCTTTAGCTCTGAGGCTCCAGCTCTTAGGCCTCCGCTCCTGAAAGCAGGTATCTGGTTTGTTTGTGTTCTATAATCGAAACTCTGTATCAACTCCAGCTCTGAGATCCCAGCCAGCTGAAAGCTGGTTTCTGGAGTTTTGTTTAGCGTCTGTATTTGTTACAATGTTTGAAACTGCAGGCTCAGAGGCCTGCAGCGGCCAGAGGGGAACGTTGGAGTCCTCCGTCACTGAAGCAAGCAAGACTCATGTTAGTTTCAAGCTGACTGGCTGCCAGCCGCCATCTTGGCTGACAGTTAATTTGAATATCACCCTGATTAGCCAATGGGAGGGGTAGCAGTCGTACACCAATTACCATGTTTCTCTTTTATTAGTGTAAATATCATATCTGATATTCCTCAGCTGAAAACTAGGAACTAATGATCCTGCATACAACTCAAGGGGGTGCTGGAACCAAATATAATAGACCCCCTTTTCCACAGGGAAATGTTCCAAGACCCTCAGGAAATGCCTGGAACCGTGGATAGTGCTGAACCATATACATATTGTTTTTTCTTACACATACATACCTATCATAAAGTTTAATTTACAAATTAGGTACAGTAAGCTATTACCAACAGTAATGAATAATAAATAGAATAATTATAACAATATAAGTAAAGTAACGGTTACTTAAACCTAAGCACCCACCGTGATACTGTGATGTTGATCTGATAACTCAGACAACATCTGCTACGTGACTAAAGTGGGAGTGGGGGGTTGCATAAACTGTGGATATGCTGGACAAAGGAGTGTTACATGTCTGGGCGGGATGGAATGGGACAACTTGAGATTTCATCATACTACACAAAACAATTTAAGATTTATTCATTGTTCATTTCTGTGATTTCCGTCTAATATTTTTGGACCACCATTGACAGCAGGTAACTGAAACCACAAAAAGCAAAACCACAGATAAGGGGGTTCACTGAAGTATTATGAGAATACTTGATAAAAGTATAGTCATTATTTATTATGTTCATTTGAAAATATAGCAATTGGTAAGCATATGCAATTATTAGGAAGGCATTATCAAATTTGTCAATTACACTTTATAATAGATATGTATGTGTAAGAAAAAACACAATACATATATGGTTCAGCACTATTACTGGTTCCAGGCATTTCCTGGGGGTCTTGGAACATTTCCCTGTTGAAAAGGGGGGAATACTATATTTAGTTCCAGCACCCCCTTGAGTTGTAGGCAGAATCATCACCATCAAAAGCAACATTGGTGGTACAGACTACTTCTGGAAACATTCATAACCAGGACCAAAATTTCATGAAGTCAATGAAATTTAACTGATATTTTTCCTATATTGGGAAACACCTTGGAATTATATTTCATACGTCTTTCTCTCTCAAACATAGATCTGATCCATCAGAAAATCGTGTTGACTTTCCTTTCAAAACAGTCCTCAGGTCTGTCCAGGTTTCCTCACCTCCACATCCTACTCCAAGCTCCATCACCTCACTTGGCAAAGTGCGGAAGCTTCTCAATGGCCCCGCCCACCTGCATTTTCTATAGAGTCTCTGTTAATTATTATCACAGTACTCAACAATTCATAAAAATGTAAATCTCATCTATTACTCCCCTGTTCTCAACACTTTAATAGCTTCCCATACATTTAGAATATAGTGAAAAATGCTTACCAAGGGACACAATGCTCTCTACTACCTGCCTCTGCAACCTCATTTTCCCCTCCTCCTGCCTCATTTGCTGGCCCCAGCTTCTCCTAATCAAACTCAAGTTCCTGAAATCTCAAAGTCTTTGCTCTGGCTGGAATATTGAATTCTACCTCATACCAGATATAAAAACACAGATTTAAAAAAAAAGTTCTATGTAAATAATGAAAGACAGAACAATTTGCAAAGGGCAAAACAATAGTGGAGTGTTTTGAGCTAAGAAAAAACTATGAAATATGACACACAGAAAACACTAACTAGAAAAGATTACAAATTGAGTACATTGAAATAAAGAATTTTTGTTGCTCAATAGATACTATTAAGAGAGTAAAAACAATGCATCATTAAACCGTACACTTGTTTTCTGCTTTTCTCTACACATATGCTTTATTTTATATACTTGTATACACATAAGGGTTACAAACTTGGAAGGGTGACTTAACAAGCACTTAGAGGAGTGGACAGAGAAGAGAGAAATTATACAGAGAGCACAGGACCTTTCATGCTATTTAAAGAGGAAGTAAGAATTGCATGTTGGTCCAATGTGGTTGGAGTGCAGAGGATGAAGTGAGGAGCCCCCAAATTAAGCCCCGTCTCTGGGTTGTCTGGCAACTGTGCTGAAAAACACATCCTATCTAGTATGTGTGTGGTAGGTTATTTTGAAATAACTCAATATCTTTACTCTTAGTATTCTCTTCAATACGTGCTTTGTTTTGGGAAAAGCTCATTACAAAAAGCTGAATCATAATTAGATACAGTTTTCCCTTTTTTTTCTGCGCGATCTCACAGAAACAAAATTACATTCTCATGAAATCTAATTAAAACACTAGATGATAATCCCCCAATGCTACTTTTACATGCTGATTAATTAGTTCAAGTTTTATAATCTTCAGTACATATTAGCGAGAACAGCTGTTAAGTTAACAATTAAAACAATCCCCGACTTTCTTGTAAGCATTGGGTAAGGAGAGCTCAGGGTTTCACACCCATCTGGACGTGTGTTCTACTATAATACTGACATGAATCAAAATGTTCTACCAGATATAGTTATTTTTCTCTGAAGTCAAGATTTTCAATTTGTTACTGCTGGAAATAAACTCATCATAGTTTCTAAATATGTTGACCAAGCTTTAAAACAAAAGCAGCTCATTGTAAATATTTAGCCAGGAATTATTAAATAGATCAGCCCAGCGTGACTATTCCAGCTGGAGGAGGAGAGTGGGATTTCTTGCTGCTCATATTACTGTATAAACCATTCTTTAAATAAGGCGGAGAACGCCAGGACTGATTATTTCTGCTCCTGGGATTCATTACATTCTCACAAAACAATTGCCAGCTGAGATTCCGTCATGTCAGACAGAGCTCAGGGGAAGTTTGCAGTTACAGTCTTCAGGGTATTTCCACCACCTTAAGTTGCATTTGTGGGACTCCAAAAAGAGAGCTATACCTTCTACAAAGTGAGAACAGTTAGCGATAGCAGTGTTTTGTGACTGGATATGTGGAGTGGTCCACCTCTGGTATAAATCTAGCTCATTTGACAGAAATCAGGCCTCAATGCAAAGCTAAAACTTTTACTTGCCTCAATTCCTAACCACAATCTATATTTCACCATGTTCAAAAATAATATTCAATTGCAATTATACCTTCATCTCTGCAAAGTACTTTTGGACTGACATTGATCTATAATATATCATCTGTATATTGTGTGTCCACCACCGAAAGTCAAATCTCCTTCTGTCACCATATACTCGTATTTGACCACCTTTACATTTTACTACCTCCTTCCCACCCTCCTTTCCCCCTAAGTGTTGCTTGTGTCTATGAGTTTTTGTTTGTTTTTATGTGTTTGTTGCTTTCAGTTTTATACCCCACATAGAAGTGAAGTTATATGATTCTTGACTTTTTCCATGGGACTTATTTCATTTAACACTAGAGGCTCAGGGCACAAAATTTGTGCACTGGGAGGGGGGGGTGTCCCTCAGCCCAGCCTGCACCCTCTCCAATCTGGGATCCCTCAGGGGACATCATACTGCCAGTTTAGGCCCAATTCCTGTGGGATTGGGCCTAAACCAGCAGATGGACATCCCTCTCACAACCCGGGACTGCTGGCTCCCAACCACTCGCCTGCCTGCCTGATTGCCCCTAACCACTTCTGCCTGTCAGCCTGATCAGCCCCTAACCACTCCACTGGCAGCTTGATTAACACCTAACTGCTCCTCTGCTGGCCCAATCGCCCCCAACTTCCCTCCCCTGATGGCCTGGTCACCCACAACTGCCCTCCCCTGCTGGCCTGATCTCGCCCAAATGGGCCTCCCCTGCAGGCCTGATCTTGCCCCCAACTGCCCTCCTCTGCTGGCCAATTTGGCTCTGATTGGTCAGTTTCTATGACAGTCAGCATCTCTGAGCCTATCAATGGGGCCTGATCAGAAAGGCGGGGCTGATCAGCAGCCCTGGTGGAGGCCTGGAGAGAAATGGAGGTGCAGCTGCTGAACAGAGCTAAAGAGAGGCAAGTGCTGTTCAACAGCTGCCACAGAGGCTACGGATCAGACCCTGCTTCTCTCTTTAGGCCTCTCTCTGTGCCTGATTCACAGCCCCCTCAGCAGGGAGTGCTGGGTCACCATGACAACCCAGAGCTGACTGCAGGACTGACTTTCAGTTGGTGGAGCCTCCTGGTCATTGCGGATGTGACTGACCCAGGGTTTTTATATATATTAGGATGATATTTTCAAGCTCCATCCATGTTGTCACAAAAATTTGAAAATATTTATTTGTCAAAAATATGTATCTATTTGTTTATTGCAGCATTATTCATGGTGGTCAAGACATAGAAACAACCAAAATCTCTTTTGCTAGATGATTGGACAAAGATGTATACAATGGAACACTACTCAGTCATAAGAAAAGATGGAATACTGCCATGTCGTCTTTAAAGTGTTTTTTTATGTGCATTTCTATATATTTTTTCTTAAAGCAATTACCAGAAGTCTAATTAATATTAAAGATATATTACCCATCCGCCAATAAGAATATCAACCAGAGACTATTTAAAATATAAAGGTCCATGAAATAGTGAGGTTAGAAAATACAATTCATTGTTATTATCATACTTCTCACATGATTTCCAATTCTGAAATACAAATTTTTTTATGGATTTTAGATAATTTTACAGTTTTCTTTATTCTTAAAATTAACCAAATATAATAGTTATTGCACTTGTGAATGTTTTCTCTTGGTGTTGACATTAATAATTAAGCTGTTATTGTTCCATTTTGCTTTCCAGGAACTTTCCTCATTATCCAAACTTAGAAAATGAAATTTTAATTTAGACCATGTCAAAGCTCGAGAACTAATGACTCTTTTCATATGGCTTATTACCACCTCAAGAGATATGAGTCAAATCTTCCAAACACTTGATAATATTGTAAACATGTTTCCAGTTGACAGTTATTTTACTTTTTTCATTAAAAATGAATGAAAAACAGATACAATTGCCACATGTAGTGATCCTCTCATCAAAGGGGAAGGAGAAACTCGTGTCCAATTTTTACAACCGCAGTATAAGCCGTTACTCATCTGGTTGTGTTGTCCTGGCCTGTAAAAAAAGAGAATGTGTAAGTGGATGAGCACAACTCATCAATCTAGAACAGAAATAACTCAAAAAAACTGAAGTAAAAACTAAAGTGTGTGTGATGCATCTCACTGTTCAAAACACATCTACACACATTACATTTGCAAATGCAGCCCATGACCATATTCTTACATGGCCAGCATCACATGGAGACAAAACCTGCCTGTGAACAGTCACCTTGGCAGTAGGAAGAATGAAATAGGAAAGAAGATGGGGTAGGATGATAACACTGAAGGGTTGATGTTGCCATGCTATCCTCAGAGAACTTCACTGAAGTGATTCAGTTGGTCTGGGGATCCGTGATGGCCATCCAGTGTATCAAAGCCCAAGTCCCTCCACCTACCCTCGCTGAGCGTGAACACGCCCAGGCCTCCTCTGACTCTCAAAGAGCCCGAGTCTATGTTGGGACACAGTCCCTTAGGAGCAGCAAAGAGCTACCAAACTAAAGCTTTCCTCCCTTGCACATGTGTGACTCCACTTGTCAAACATGGAAATTAAAAGGCAGTAAAGAAGCTCCTTTGAAAACCCTGACCATCCATACTTTAATATTTGTTCTATCTAACTATTCCTTCAGGCCAACTGGGAGCTCCTTGATGGTGGGGGTTGTGAAGTCCTCAGGGTTAATACAGGGCTAGTTATAGGCACTAAGCATTTAGCAGTTGTTTGATTGAGTTAATAATTAGTGAATAAAATTTTAAAGAAAATTGAATATATTAAAAATAAAATAATATTAATATTAATGGATCAAGGAAGAGATAATTAATATTCAAGAGGTAACGAAACTATACACATAAAAACAAAAATAGTCATTTTTCTGTTTCTAATATTTTCTACAGTCAATAATATATGTAATTACAAAATCTGTTATATTTTTATGTATGTCATAATGATATAATACCTTTCTATATTTAATACTTATTTTAATAATATGTAATGTTTTTTATATTTAATAAGTTAGCAGATATGAAAATACAAAATAAATTAATATAAAATTCAGCTATTGGTCCGGCTGGTGTAGCTCAGTGGTTGAGTGTCAACGTATAAACCGGGCGGTCATGGTTTGATTCCCGGTCAGGGCATATGTCCGGTTGTGGGCTCAATTCCCAGTGCAGGGCGTGCAGGAGGCAGCCGATCAATGGTTCTCTCTCATCATTGATGTTTCTATCTCTCCTTACCTCTCCCTTCTTTTCTGAAATCAATAAAACATATATATTTTAAAATAAATTTTAAAAATAAATAAATAAAATACAGCATTTGGACTATTTGAAAAGAGTTTTAATAATAATACTCACTGATGGTGAGGACATAATGAAAGATACCCTTATGTGTCATTGGCAGTATTTAAATGGTAGAGCTCTCTTTTGGGCGACCCATATTATAAGAATCAAGAATAATTAAAACTATAGATACTATTCATCAAGTTAATCCCATACGTGGGTATTGAACCTAAGGCATCAACATAAAATTTGGGGGGGAAACCTAAAACATATATTCACTGTAACACTATCCAAAAAAATGAGGACAAATATAAGCAATTTAAATGTCCATCTGTGGAAGTACTAAGTTCTTTCTAGTACCAGAACAGTAAAATATTAGGCAGCTTCTGAAGATGAGAAACATGAAATATGTATAGCAACAGAGAGGCTCTGTATGCTAATGTAAGAAAAGCAGATGTCACAGCTGTGACCACATTGAGATGGCAATTATGTAAATGTAAAGCTTGTTTATTGCCAGAGCCTAGAAGCCTTTGAGGAGAGATAACAGTTTCATTTGGTAAGTTGCATGGCTGTGAGAGAATTTTCTCAGTTATGTTAATGTTGCTGTGTTGGTACTATAACGTCAATTAAAAGAGCATGCATACCTTCAAGGAAAACTTTCTGGTGCTTTCTTCACCACACTTAAGGGGAGAGCTATTACAGAAATGACACATATGTTCAATCCAGCTGTAGAGGAAGGACATGGAGCAGGCAGGGGTCAGGAGCCTGAGCTCAGGACCCAGCTGTGCCACGTGTGATCCTGTATATACCTACCTGCAACTCAGTTCGTTGATTTGAAAAGTAAGATGGTTTGACAAAATGTACCTTAAGGAATATCTATGGGTATAAAAGTGGATATTTTCTCTTTCAAATGCATTTGTGCTTAGGCTTCCACAATCCTCTTTTGGCAGCATTGCTATATTTTTTTCTTTGTGTAGGGAAAAAAAATGCCTATTATGCAAATGACTGTGATCCCTGAGTCTTGAGGATGTCACCTAGCAAAGACAACATCCTCACAGGTGTGAATGTCATCATTAAGAGCTTCAATATAAGTTGGAGACACTTGTAAATCTGGCAGACAAATAGGTGCATATAGTGGTTCATTCTAAAACCACCCTAGAAGTGACCAAGGCCAGGTTAGGTAGTGTGTTCACTTGGTCTCATTCTTTTATGAAACAAAGACATTAATACCAAAGTTAGTTTTATTCTGGAGCAATTGGAGTAGTGCATCTCAGCACTATTTAACATATACCAAGAAAATGCACCTTTCAGCACCAAGAACATTAAACTTCACATGAACATACATTCAATATAAATTGATTGTCTATTTCAACACAGCAACGTTCTCTGATAAGCTAACGGATTGCAGCCTAGTCATTCTTTTATTTTTAGTTATGACAATTTACAGTTAAAACTCTGTTCTCTTTTCTCTTTGAAATATATGATAATTGGTATGATTTACTTTTTAATTGCCTGAATATACACAAGTGAATATATATTTGTTAATTTATATATCACACATGTACCTATATGTGCATATTTTACATATACCTCAGGTGAGATCATTTTAAAGGAACTAATAAAGTTAGGAATAAAGTATTTTAAGAGCAATTTTATCAAACTTCCACTTTCTGTCATATTCATCTTAAATGAAGTCAAAATTGATCACTATCTTTAGCTAAATAAGTTTGGATGAAATATAACCACCCTTAAAATATGTCTCCTAACTGAAAGTTGAAAGTAAAAAAGTATTTTCATCAACTTTAGGTACAGAATGTGCTGGAGAACAGTCTTGGATTAGCATGATGACAGTCTTTCTTACAATCAGAGTTGATTAATTGCTCCTAAAATCCCACATTAACATGAAGTGTTTTCAAAATAGCAAATCTTAAATACAGCGATTTTCAACTGAGGTGCCACAGCACACTGGTGTGCCACAAGAATTTTTAAAACATGCAACACCTGATGTTTTGTCAGGGACACTGGCCTCTTTTTCCTTAGATTATCATGTAAAAAAAATAACAGCCGTCCAGTGTGAATGAATCAAAATTATACCTATTTTTTTGTCAGATCAGCAAAAAGTATATTTTTGTGTGATACAGAATTTTAGTAATTAGTTTATGTGTGCCATGAGATGAAAAATGTTAAATGGAACCCTAATGAACCTACTCAGTGCCCATTCTAAATAATCCTTATCAAGTAATTTTGACAACACTATATTTGACAACACTATATCAACACTATATTTAGATATTACTTTGTAATTCTACATTGTGTCACTTAGAAAATAAATGGTACAGTACTCTCATTTTTTATAAGGAAAATGCTTTAAACATCTATAAGAGCTGTCATCCTCAATAATAATTCTTTTTTTTATCTTGTAGTTTACTTCTGGTGATTAATTTAAATTCTTAATTATTTTTAGTGTTTTGTAGTTTTATATAATGTCTATTATTAATCATAGATATATGATGTATTCACTCTTTTAAGAAATATTTATTGAATACCTATACATCAACATATACTTTACTAGTAAATCACTTATTTACAAATTAATGTTATTACTTTGTAATTTCTATAACATGATTTTTAATTAAGATATACTTCTATTACCATAAGCCTTATAAAGTATGCAATTCAGTGGATTTTGATATATTCACAAGATTATACAACAATGAGCACTATCTAATTTCAGAGTATTATCACCCTGAAAAGAAATCCTGAACTCATTAGCGACCATTCCTTATTCCTCTATCCTACTAGTTCCTAGAAATCTGTATCTATTTTATATCTTTATGGAATTTCCTCTTCTAGACATTTCATATAAATCTATTCATACAATATGTAGCACTGTATGTCTGGCTTCTTTCACTTAGCAAAATGTTTCAAAGGTTCATTCTGTTGTAGCATATATCAGTGATTCATTTCTTTTGTAGCTGAATAATATCCCTATGTATGAAATATCATATTTTGTATGTCCATTCACCAATAACAAACATTTGAGTTTTGCAATTTTCAGTGTACCAATCTGACTTTTCTTTTGTTAAATATATTATTAATTATTTTCATATTACTAATTCTATTCCAAATAAAGTTATTTTCTTAATCTCATTTTTGGATTATTCATGTAAATGTATAATGTAAAAAATACAATTGATTTTTGTATATTGATCTTGTATCCTGAAACCTTGCTGCACTCATTTATTAGATCTAACAGCTTGTTGTTGATGGTTCTTAGCATTTTCACATAGGAGAGAATGTCCTCTGCAAGTAGAGATGGTTTCCATTCCTCATTTGCAATATGAATAGCTCTTATTTCTTTGCATTGCTTAGTTGCCCTGGATAGACTCCTCTGTACAATGTTGAATAAAAATGATGACAGTGGACATCCTTGTCCTGTTCCTGGTCTTGGGGGAAAGGGTTCCATCTTTCGCCATGAAATGTGATGTTTCCCTTAGGGGCCCTTTACCAGGCTGAGGAACTTCCCTTCTATTTCTAGTTTCAGTGTTTTTACCATGAAGTGGTCTGCAGAGTTGCACGTTGTCAGTATGAGTTCTGTGATAACATTAAAGGGTTTTGCTTTTTAATTATGTAACGTAAGACATAATTGTGCTATTCCACTGCTTAATATTCACTGAAGGTTCCCAGGTGGTTCCCTAATAAACAGCAAACTGCCCAATACAAGGTTCTCCTCTTTGTCCTTCAAGATCCAGCACACATGTCAGTTTTTCTTTATTAGATGTTCATCCTGTGGCTTCCCAGAGCATGCTTACTCTGCCTGCTTGTCTGTCTATATAACCTCAACTGTACTAAAAAAAAAAAAAAATGTCTAACCTCCTCTAGACTAGGGATTTCCTGATGTAAACTTTCTTTTATTCCCATTATCTGTCATGCTAAATAGTACAGAACAGGTTCCTATATAAAATAAATAAGTTTTAGTTCTAATATCATGAGAACTAGCCTCTCAACAATGAGCAACTCTATCTTACTTATAGGAGACTAGAGGCCCGGTGCACAAATTCATTCACAGGTGGGGGGGTCCCTCGGCCTGGCCGGCGACTGGGGCTGATTGGGCCATATTTCCCAGTCCCGATTAGAACTGTTCGGCCGGGTGGTAGGGACTGCAGGAGGTTGGCTATGGGAGAACACTGACCATCAGGGGGAAGCTCCTGCATTGAGCATCTGCTCCCTGGTGGTCAATGCACATCATAGCAACCATTCGACCAGTCATTTGGTCTTTCAGTAGTTCGGTAGCTTAGGCTTTTATATATAGAGATGGATTCCCTCTCCCCTTCTCCCCCCGCCCCCCCCATTACCACCAATTGTCCCATAGCAAGGCATTTCAAACTTTTGGCATTCATAAATAACTTAATGGGCTTTTGACATATATCCACACCACAATATTTGGATACATTTACAGAGATATATTACAATTTGAATTATTAACGCATAGTATTTTAAAAATGAACATCAATTATAACACAAACCATAAAACAACCTCAAAGAGAGGTAAGATACCATATGTAATCCTGCTGTGAGGTTTCTATAAATCTTGATGATAAAGAGCTTCTTGGTTCTTAGTCAGGAATCAAGTTCCACATCACCACTATGTTTTTTGTTTGCTTTAAATTAGAAATTCCTAAGTCACAATACCGACATACAGAGAAGGCAACACATGTTTGATGAATCTCTGATATGGTTCTAGATAGTTGGATCATAAGAAAGTATCGTCAGGCTTGCCGGCATGAGGCAGTGTTGAGTGTTGACCTAGATACCAGGAGGTCAGGGTTCGATTCCCAGTCAAGGCACATGCCTGGGATGCAGGCTCCATCCCTTGTGTGGGGCAAGCAAGAGGCAGCCAATCATGATTCTCTCTCATCATTGATGTTTCTATCTCTCTCTACCTCTCCCTTCCTCTGAAATCAATAACAATTTACTTTTTTAAAAAAAGGATAGTCAGATTACTCATCACAGACTATTTTTCAGTATCATCTTAGAAGCTATGACACAAATGTACACCACTGAAGAATGCAGAAGTCAGAAATAGAGGCAAATAGAGCTCTCATCCATTTTTCATGTTGTATTTCAATAGCAGGTGAGGATTTAAAATATACCTAATAATATCATTTCATTCTTCCTATGATAAGTACAGAAAATTACCAAGTGTGGGAAAGAATCAAATATTAATGATGGAGACATTTGTGTGTGTTTTTAAGAAGCCCTAGCACATATACTAAAGAGTAAAACTTGTTATGTTTCCTCCTGGAAGTGATAGCTTTAGGTTATCCAAGATGATTATAGAATATACTAGTAATATTGGCTAGGGTCTAGGCCAGTGATGGCGAACCTATGACACACGTGTCAGAGGTGACACGCGAACTCATTTTTTTGGTTGATTTTTCTTTGTTAAATGGCATTTAAATATATAAAATAAATACCAAAAATATACATCTTTGTTTTACTATGGTTGCAAATATGAAAAAATTTATATGTGTGACACGGCACCAGAGTTAAGTTAGGGTTTTTCAAAATGCTAACACGCTGAGCTCAAAAGGTTTGCCATCACTGGCCTAGGCTCTGGAGTCGACAGAATTTTCCTGGGGTAGAATTCTGGCTCCACTATTTTCTCTCTTGGGACCCAAAGCAATTTATCTAACATTGTTTTAAAGTGAGGGTAATGGTAATTTCTATTTCAAAGGTGGATTAAGAGAATTAAATGATGTAAAAACATAATGTGCTTAGGATACTGCCTGGAAAATAGCATGTGCTCAATGGCAGGGTGACTAAGCAGAGAGAAAATGGGGAAGAAAATCCTGAACTTACCTGTGCTTCTT
Organism: Myotis nattereri; assembly: GCF_964212035.1. NCBI lineage: Eukaryota > Metazoa > Chordata > Mammalia > Chiroptera > Vespertilionidae > Myotis > Myotis nattereri. Next base: position 18,863,813 of record NC_138077.1, read on the forward strand.
TAGGTCCAAAGCCAGTAACAAACCAGCTAATAACCTTGCGGGCCGTGTTAGAATTCTGCCTCCCAAAAGGCCCATAACAATTTGTTCAGACCTGTCTATTTTAGCCATCTGCTCATTGCCTTATAGTTAATGCATCTCTTTTTTCTCTTAGTTGTGAGTTCCTTGGTGATAGGGATAATATCTTTTTCATAATTGAATCTCAGTAGCACTTTAATAAATACTGAATTGAAAAAGTACTGTAAGAATGATACATACTCAACCACAAGGATGTATCTTATAAAAAAGATGAAGAATTTTTGAAAGTAGCAGTATTTAAGATAGACTGTAAAACATGGTTAATTTCATTTTTCTTAGCGATAATTTTCATTTTTTTCTATAATTATGCATTTGAAGTTTTTCACAAAAACAAAGACTGCATAAGCATTCTCTTTGTAAAAAATATTTAAGCAATGCATAAGCATGTAAAATAATAAAATGTCCTTCTATCAACCTCTCCAAATTTCATTCTTCTCATCAAAAGTAACTAATATTAATAAATCAGTATGAATTTCACCCAAATATTTCTCTATACAATTAACATGTATGTGCTTATGGGTGATGGGAGGCTTTAACTATTTAACTGTATAGTGTGGATTCTTATATAATTTGGTTTATATTTTCTGTTGCAGTGTTCTGAGTCCTGAATCTTTCACTAGGAAATATATCTTGGAGATCTTTCCTTCATATAAACCAGTGGTTCTCAACCTTCTGGTCCTTTAAATACAGTTCCTCATGTTGTGACCCAACCATAAAATTATTTTCGTTGCTACTTCATAACTGTAATGTTGCTACTGTTATGAACTGTAATGTAAATATCTGATATGCAGGATGGTCTTAGGCGACCCCTGTGAAAGGGTCGTTCGACTGCCAAAGGGGTCGCAACCCACAGGTTGAGAACCACTGAATTGTAAACTATGCCTCAATGAACATTTTATACATGGATTTTCATGCACATTGGAAACTACTTCGATAATATACTCTGAAATGGAATCGTTGGGTTTAAAGTTATTCATATTGTAAAAAATGACAGAATAGGAAGAATATTAATATAACATTGTGTTTAAATTTACTATAACATTGTGTTCAAATTTTTCTTTTAAAATATATTCTAGAAACTTTTATCAATTGGTCCTGAAGCTTTTAGGTAAATGAAAGTTTCAAATGACCAAATATCAATCTACAAAGACTGGTTGAAATTCCAGTTAAATAAAGGTGCAAAGAGAGACTTACTGTTGGTAAATTGGTATTTTTGTTATTTTCTCTTTATCAACTTGTTCTTCAAAAAGACTTAATATCCATGTGAGTTTCCATTTTTTATTTTTTTAAAAAAATATACTTTTATTGAATTTAGAGAGGGAGAGAGAGATAGAAACATCAATGATGAGAGAGAATCATTGATAAGCTGCCTCTGGGGATTGGCGGCCTCTGGGGATCGAGCCTGAAACTCAGGCATGTGCCTTGACCGGAAATCAAAACGTGACCTCCTGGTTCATGGGTCAGTGCTCAACCACTGAGCTCCTAATTTTCCATATGGTGGAGCCTTAGAGGAAAAGTTGGAGGAAAGAAACATTAGCAGGTTAAAATTGTTTATAATAAGGTAACATTTACCTCAAATAAACATCTTTGAGCATACACAAACCAAGGACCTTGTGAAGTGCTCAGAATACAGGATTCGGCTGCCTTATCAAAACTTGTTCAGAATAGGACAGAACGATAGCTCAGCTGAAATATGAATGTCTAGATTGGATTCCTCTGAAGCAGAGCCTGAGCGGGTTTCGAGCCTCCTGCATTCTCCTGCTGCTGCTCTAGGGTTACCTATTATGAATGTGGTGCGGGACAGGCCTTTGTTTCTATACTCTAATTCTATCTTCTAATATCATAAGGCTTGTATGGTGAAATAATAATAGTACCTATTCCAGTGAGCAATACCGTTTTTACAAAACTTCTCAATTACCGTGCATGTATCAGTTTATAGACCAGTTCTAAGAGTCCTAACGTACTTTCTGAAATTTTAAGAGGGCAGTTAATCATACTATGTTTCTTTTTCTCCTCTGGTGGTTATTTAACAAATGGTGTTCATTCAAAGTCATGGCTATTTTGAATACAAAGCTGAAACAACATAAGCCAAAGCTCAGTTAAAACTTTGTTTTTCTGCAAGCAAAATTATTTTTCTTTGCCAACATTTCTTTCTCTTTCACAATGTGTCTGGGTCATATTTTTTCTCAAATAACAGCGACTAGATCTGTAATTTCTATAAGACATTGTTTTGTTGAGGCTGACATCCAAGAAATATGGAAGAAATAGATTACTTTCCCATTGGGAACCCAGGCATTCAAATTGACTGATAACAGCCTGCTTCTACTTGATGAGTACAATGGCACATTCTGAGAATTTAGTTACTCGCTGTGACAGTCATTGCAGGAAAAAGCAACTGTTCACCGTAACAAATTTTGCTTTTCCTGTGGAACAATGCAAAATTCAACCCGTGCAGTCAAAGGAACTGGCAAAAAGCCTCAAATGTGTGGGTTTCCCTTTGGATGGAAATCTTTCTGTGGTCTCCAGTCATAACGTAAACAGATAACAAATGACTTCAAGGAGTGGGACAAATATGACTGAAACTGCCCAAGTTTGTGTCACCAATAGTTCACATATATGTTGAGATCATGAGTCAGAGGCATGGTGTGATTTATTCCCCTCGCAGTCAGAGTTCAAAATTCAGGTCCCAACTCTAACCTCTTGACCTTGCGGATGCCAGGTCCTTGCGCTACAATGACTCAAATGAAGTTACTGGCAATATTAAATGTACAAGTGCACTTACTCCCCTTTCTTGCAGACATTCTAATTTTTGCCAAATTTGATCCAGCGTGTTTACAAGTATTGATTACTGGACTTTAGATGTACTTGCTTATTTACTACAGTAGAAAAACAGATCAAGGAAACTGTAGGAAAATAGCTTTAAGTTATGCATTGGGGGGAAAAATGTGTAAATCTATTACTTTCATGCCCAAATCAAATTTACCTGAAGTCTAAGGAGCTAGAATGTAAAGCTGACCAAAAGGGATATTACTCTTAAAACCTAAGCCATTGAATCTGGGAATATATGCCAGGGACTCTCAGAATGCTTTCCCACAGGGTTAGCCATTTGGCACCTGACCATTTCCTTCTGTTGACAGGTTACAAGTTGAGAAGAAAAACATCCTCCTGGTGAGCCTACCTATGAACCTACGTTCCCACTTTTAAAAACTAAATAGGATCCCTCCAAAGCATTCTCTCTTTTTTGGTGTATGAATAATGCATACTTATTAAATTGCTTAATGTCACAACATGAAAAATTTCTTCATGCTCCTAATTCTTCTTAGAGAATAGAGCCTTAATGATCCTGCATTTATCTTTTTTGTTAGATAATTGGACATGAACAACAGTGTTTTGCCCTTTTATCTGTGTTTACTAGAAAGCTCTGTGCCTGCTTTTGTACTTAACTGTTTCCTGTATCCTAGCTTGTCATATAATAATTCCACATATCTTGCCTCTCATTACTTTGACCTATCATTTTACTCTTTCTCTATTGGATATATATTTTGTTGCAAGTACTATTTGTTACAGTGTATTTTATTGCAAGTAATATATTTTTTTTTTCACTGAAACAACTAGAACTATGGAGAAATAAGCAAGGGGGATTCGAAATGAAAGCTAGAAATGCAAACAAGCCTTTATTTGATTTCTTTGTTTAAAGCTTTTGGTCCTAAATATAGTAACTAAATTCTGATATTAAAAAGTTGCCTGTTGTAGCAAGAAGCACCATGTGTTAGAGGAAATAGCATGGTGCTCAATCACTGGACTCAATATCTATTCCCTGTGTAAACATATGAAAAAAACTTGGATTTTCTGAGTTTCTGCTAACTGGATAGTGAAATAAAATAAAATGCATTTGCTGAAACATAAAACATAATAATGTTTGTAACATGCTTAACACATGATGGTTAACGAAAGTTGAGCATTACCTAGATTAACCTATGGCTTGTTTGGCTTTTACTCCCTGGGCGAAAAAATCATAGAAACATGTTAACATCTGCTAAATCTCCCCTTGTCTAATTCTTTTGAATTTTGGGTTCTAGCAACAATTTGGTAGGTTGAAGGCAGTGCCACCTGCTTCTTCTTGCTGAAATGTCGGCACTCATTCCATTTACTGTCTGCATTTAGACTTGAGCTCTCTTCCACAGGCCATTGCCTGGCTTATGCTATTCATTTTGCTTCCCTAAATTAAATTCTTACGGTCTGGAGGAAACAAATACCCTTTGCTAACATGCGGAAGTTTCTGCTCTGTACCCTGCCTGCTTTGCTTTAGTTAAAGTCAATATAGGCTCTCTCCCTTTATGTCTCTTTCCTGGTGAAAGAAAGAACTGCTAACTTAGCCTTGAACTGACCACAATCTTTTCTCTATTAATCCACCCCAACACGTGGTTCTTGTTGGCTTCTATGTAGACCTCATTTTTATTTTCCTTGTAATTTTAGTTTCCTTCAGCATTATTGAACTTGTTTGCAAGTGATTAAAACATTTTAAAGCAAAAGAAAAGAAAAGAAAGTAGAATCTCTCACATCTCTGGAGAGATAGAAAAATGCTCATTGGTTCCACGGTCCTACATCAATTTTGTGTGTGTTTATGGCCAGTTTTTATTGTATGTAAAGGATGAAATAAAAATTTTAAGTGTACTTTGAACATTAAAAGTAGTAACAATACAGATTTATGTCCCAACAATTTTGAATTTATAGTGATATTTTTTAAAAAAAAACACTTTACTTTTACCTCTTTGCACAGAATTTTAACTGACTGTAAAAAAACTGCTTTTCTTCCCTATGTGCCTCATCTTAGATTAATGTCCCTTTAGTGAAATCTTTTGCTTATGATTACAAATTACTGAAGTTGCGTAAAAATATCCCCTAAAACAGTCTCAAGGCTTATGAACACTGAACTGCTCCTATAAATTTATTTGGCAAGGGCAACTCACTTCAAATTCCCAGCGACAATATCTCACTAAGTAACAATTTCATGGGTCTTTAGAAAGGAGAGCTTGCCCCAGAAATATATGCTCCTTATCAGGGAGGCTTTACATAGACTGGTAATTATTACATTTGGAAACATCTTAAATGAGGATAAGGCATCCTCCCCTGCTGTTAGGAGTCTTTCTTCCTTAACTCCTCATTCCCTCTTATCCTATCAAAAACCAACCTCCTATCAAAACCATCAACGAAGTGTGTGTTCTCTTCCTTCAGCACATACCCAGCTGCTTCTCACCGTCCTGGTCCATGCTCTCATCCCCCCTCTCGTAGGTTATTAAAATAGCTTCTAACTCCCTTCTACAATGTAGGCTTAACATAGCAGCAAAACGAGCCTTTAAAAATATTTGGGGGACTGGGTGAAAAAAGTGAAGGGATTGAGAAGTACAGATGTAAAGTACAGCACAGGAAATATCCTATATAATAAAAGCATAATATGCAAATCGACTGAGTGGCCGAACAGCAGAACGACCATCCGGAGGACCATCCAGGACCACGCTTGACACCCACTGGCACCAGGCCAACCAAGGCAGGTGCGATGCGATTGGTCAGGGCCCAGCCAGTGGCCCATGATCGCCCTTCAGAGGGAGGCCCAGGTCACCGACCGGGAGGCTGTGGTGGGTGGGCAGGGCCTCCCTCAGAAGCTTGAGTCCCAGGAGCCAGTGGCTGGAGGGAAGCCCAGGTCCCGGGTGCAGGAGGGAAACCAGTGCTGGCAGCCAGGGGAAGGAAAGCCTACTCTTGCACAAATTTTGTGCACCGGGGCTCCAGTAGTCAATGATATTATAATAGCTATGTGTGGTGCCAATTGGGTACTGGAAATATCAGGGGTTTTCCTTACTTCTTCACTGATTTCTAGCCTAGAAGGTTTTCTCCATTTACAAATAAACCACAGATCAAATAGCGGTTAGGCAATGCACAATCCTAAAATGCATAGGATAGCATTATACTACTCCTCATCAGTTACATTACCAGGGGTGGGCAAACTTTTTGACTCGAGGGCCACAATGGGTTCTTAAACTGGACCGGAGGGCCGGAACAAAAGCATGGATGGAGTGTTTGTGTGAACTAATATAAATTCAAAGTAAACATCATTACATAAAAGGGTACAGTCTTTTATTTCCATAGTTTTATTCATTTCAAACGGGCCGGATCCGGCCCGCAGGCCGTAGTTTGCCCACGGTTGCATTAGACAGTATGATAAGACAGGTGGAATGAACCTATTAAAAGGTAATTATTGAGCACCTGCCCTGTGCTATTTATGCTAAAACGTAATTTTGTATTATTCATTAGATTAATATCTAAAGAGCTAGTCAGGTAAATATTACCATCCTGGCATTGCCGTCCTTCAGTCATACAAGGCTGGATATACAAAGTTGGAGCTCCTGAAGCCTGGTGTAAGACCAGGATGTGTGGTGCCTTCATAATATTGTGCATCAGCAGATAAACATGTACCCTTTTACACTGGTTTTCTCTAATTATCTGTCCAGCAGAATGCCTGAGGCCGAATTCCTAATAAGAAAGGAAACTAAGAAACAACATTGTTGGGGAGGCTCTCCTTCCAGTCCATTTTCGTGTGCCACGCTATTCAACCTCCAAACGCGTGCCCTAGCTGGCAGAATGCCAGCCTTGCTTTTACTCTTTGCCAGGCTTCTTAGCAACACATTGGAGACAGCCCATGCCCGGTCCCAAGTAGCTCAACAAAATAGTCCTTTCCCCTTCGGATTATGTCTGCACAGGGAGGGGTTCCGTCAATTCACCTCCTTCAGCAGAGTCGGTGATTATTCTCTGCTTTGAGGGATTGGTGCCCTGGGCAGGCTGACCCCTTAAGCCCGTCTGGTCAAAAGCTGACAGCTCTACCAGGTATGACTTAGGAAAGGGGAAAAATGTTGTTCTTTCCTAAATGATGCTTCTTAGCTGTAATCATTTGAATCTAAATCTTTCGACTTGGTTCATTAAACAAGTCCTTCAAGCTAACAGGATTTTTTTTATTATTATTATTATCATGGACAGCACTCAAGTTCAAAAAAGAAAAGATAGAAACCATATTTCCCCCCCAAATCTAAATTAATATTAAAAGTGAAAGAAAATTGTTGAGCTGAGCACTGGTTAGGCAATAAGTGAATCAGTCTGATTCTATTGCGGTTCATTTTGATTTGCATTGCATTTGCTTTCCCGAGGACGTCCTAAATGGCCTCTGGGGTGCCTGCTGAGTCCTAGGGGCCCCACCATGGAGTCTGAGGGTCTCTATTCTGCGGAGAGGTCCATGCTGATGGGAGTACAAAGGCCAAGGCAGTAATGGCAGCAGGAGTGCTGGTGCCCTGATAGGCAGCAGGAGAAGCAGGCAAGGACCGTGAGTGAGGAGTCAAGGCTGGAGCCCATGGAAAAGTTTAGTAAGCTTCGAGTCGTGTCTTTTCAGCTTCGACACCACCATTTCCAACCACTACAGCTGGGTAGTGGGGAAAGCGCAATATCTCGTTTTCAAAGCAATAGGCTTGTGTCTATTTATGCCTTTTTAAACCATTTCCTGAAGTTTCAGCCACAAGCTAGAACTTCCCAGGAGGCATTATTCAGCCCCTCATTTGTATATCCTTAATGGGTCTCAGTACTAAGCAGTGTCTTACTAGAGTCCATATTTCAAAAAAAAATACTATCTTACAAATAGTAAATGGACAATGCATTCATTTGTGGAAGGATCATTGTAATAAGAATCGACCACCTTTTTTTCTTCCCTAAGGCAGAAGAAGCAAACACCAGAATAAACTGCCTGTAGCATAATTGGGAGAACTTCCTGAGCAGACAGGCATTTGTTTAGACGCCTTCACTTAATGTAGCATAAAAGAGCCAAGCAAATGAAATGCGGGCAATGCTTTTCATCAGCAGAAGACTTGTTAGTCTTGTATCTTTTCCTGGCTAAATAACAAATATAATTTATTAGGTATTTGGCTTAGGAAATCAAAAATGATATCAATTTTTAAATTTTCTGAGTTCTCCTATGAGACCCATTTTCACTTTTCCTGAAAGAAAAGTTAATATATATGACTCACTGTTTGCATAATGATTAATCAGGTGGTATAAATAATATATGTGTCTACATTTGTGACCCCTGAGAAAATCTATTAGAAAGCTGTATTGTAAACTGTATAGAAAAAAAATTCTATTCTATAAGATTTTATTTATTGGATTTGAATGTATTAGCTTAAAAACCAATAAAGGAATTAAAGCAATGCTTATTTCATCCACAAAACCCATAGATAGAAAGAGACCAAGAGTAAGGGAAAAAAATCAAAGTTATATGACCAAAAAAAATGTTTCAAGTGAGAAATGTAAAGGAACAAAAAAATGTGGTGACCATTAAGCTATCAAAAGTGAGGTTTCAGCCAAAGGTCTGTTTCCCACAAAGGAAAATCTACTGCTTAACACAAGCAAATTTCAGGCCCTCCATCGTTGGCTCCTGCTCTGGCAGACACTATGCTTGCCATCACAATAGATATTTCTCCTTTCCCTCTTCCTTGCTAAGAAAATCTTCATTTATCAGATTCCTTGATTTGGGGAAAATTGGATTCTTCCTCTGAGGTGGGCATACTACACAGGAATAAGGGGAAATTTTCTGGGGAGTTAACTGGGAAATAATTTTTTTTCCACCATAAGAAAGACGTCCTCCAAGAGACAAAGTTATTTTCTGTGCCATTCAGTGCCTCGCTCCCTGCATGTAACATGGGGTAGGGATGACATCATCACAGCTGTGGCAGCCACATTGATCCCATGAGGGGAAGGCCTAGAGACAGAGCTTAAGCCCTAATATAATTAAGCTACCGGATCGCTGTCAGTAAATTCTTACCACAAAACTTCTTGTCAGAAAACTAAGTTCCTAACGATTCAAGCCACTGTTGTTTGCATTCTTGTTATTTACAGCCCTTAGCAATCCTGACATATGCCTGCCCCCCGTTCTTCACCGCCTTGCTCCCCACTTGTCACCACTCTGCACTCTGCTGTCCCCTGCTTCTCTGCCTGTGTCCAACATCGCCCTCTGAATGCCTTCTGCCTTCTGTGACCCTCTGAACTTCTACTCACCTTTCATTTCATGAGCTTTCACTTTATGAAATTCCCTCGATGAAAGCTTCCCTGAATTCAGTGATCTCTCACTTTATCACTCTCATCTTTTGTTTTACCCACTACCATCGAAACAGAATTTCCTTTTTGGATTGATTTCTATGTTCGGGCCACACGAGTCTTCTTTCCGTTTCTCAAACACTCTGCACCAGTGCCTCCCTTACAGCTACTCTCGAAGGTCGCTTGGATTTCCACCCTCACTGTTCTCTTGCCAGCGATGTCCTGCCCCAACATCTTCACACAGTACATTGCCTTTTGTCCTTCAGGTTTTAGTATCAACCTCTACAAGGAACTTTCAGTTCAGGGAAGGCAAGGTCAGGTTCTTCTTGCATCTTTAACACATACGACGTAGCCTTGAATTGAGCAGGTTCACAGTAAATATTTGAAAGTGAACGAATGAATTAAATTCTATACTTTAAATGGGAATCTATTCAATGTCAGATATGGCACACTATTCATTTATGCAGATGACAGTTACATTCTCGGGGTGATGAACACAAATGCTCCACAAATGCTGAATGGAGGGGTGACTGCCATCACAGTTTTGCCTTGTGTTTTCCCTCTCTCTAGTGAAAAGCACATGCTTATTTGCAGGAAAGACTGCTGTGACTAACAGGAGTGGCAATGCTTGTGAGGGCAACGCTTTGTAGGTTGATATCTCTGTAAATTGAGGACGTCACTGTTAGCAATCCTAAGTGTTTACTTATTACATCTAAGCATTCCTAGAAAGACTTTGTTCCCAGAGTCTACAAATTGGATACTGGAGAGGTCAAGCCATTGATGGTTTTGTATTTTGATGGATCTGTGAAAATATTTCTCTCCTAAATATTTCTCTTCATAATAGGGATGGGTGCACCAATAAAAGGTTTATAATTGATCATTTTAGTCAGTGGGATTTTAGATTGGAAACTGGGAAATAAACCAGGCCAGTGTAGCTCAGTGGTTGAGCATTGACCTATGAAATAGGAGGACACAGTTGGATTCCTGGTCAAGGCACATGCCTGGGTTGTGGGCTTGATACCTAGTGGGGGCGTGCAGGAAGCAGCGGACCCATGGTTTTCTCTCATGATGGATGTTTCTATCTCTCTCCCCGTCTCCCTTCCTCTTTGAAATCAATAAAAACATATTTTAAAAAATAAAAAATATATTAAAAAAAGAAACTGGGAAATAATAATTGGTGGATTTAAGTTAAAATTAAATCTAACTCTCTTTACAAAGTTATCCATATAAATAATGTTCAAAATGTCTACATGTTAAATGGCAAAGATAGAAACTTAACACAAATAAAATTCCAAGAACAAAGAGGAAAAACAAAATCCCTAAACATTTGCAGAGACAGACACTCTGTTTCTGTGATACAAGAAGTGGTTCTGAGAATTCTTCAGCATTTCCCTCATTGTACAACTTCATCTAAATGTAGCGATATCGCTTTCCATTAGTCAGCCAGTATCTACTGATGTCAGATGCGTATAAAGGAATGAAAACAAAAAACCATTGGTCCAAAATTTCCTCCTACTTTTTCATTTTAAAATGTCTGTTTAAAACATTATGTCTTAACCACTAAAACAATCTGCTTCAAAATCCATATTTGTTTCAAGATAGAAACTTGAATCAAATGCACTTTCCATTTGTTGGAAAGATAAGATTTAGACAAAAGCAGATCAGATGTTAAGTACTAATATAGGTGTGACAGTAAATGTTCTAGAGCAGTGGTCGGCAAACTCATTAGTCAACAGAGCCAAATATCAACAGTACAAGGATTGAAATTTCTTTTGAGAGCCAAATTTTTTAAACTTAAACTATATAGATAGGTACATTGTTATTAACTTAATTAGGGTACTCCTAAGGCTTAGGAAGAGCCACACTCAAGGGGCCAAAGAGCCACATGTGGCTCACGAACCACAGTTTGCCGACCACGGTTCTAGGGGATTGAGAAATGGAAAGTGGCTTCAGGGTGGGGCAATCTCGTTTAAGGTCGATTTGTGAAGCTTAAGAATATGGAAAGAACTGAGTTATCAGAGGTGAGAGAAACCAGGCGAGCACCACAAGCAATATACAGAAGTATTATGAGAGTGAAACGTTCACAGTCTGATAGTAATAAAATCATATTGCAAATCCAAACACATCACTGCACAAGAGAAAGGGATCTTTTTACCACTGGTGATAGGAAATGCATATGCTGTTCTGATTTCAATGTCACCTTTGCTGACAGTGGTGAATCAGGTCATTAGAGGAGCATGTTCATGGCCTGTTTATTGAGGCTCTTGGGGTCTGGCTAGGGAGACCAGATTGGAAGATGTAATAGACTTTACAGGGTCATTTAGTATTTATTGCCTCTCTCTCTCTCTCTCTCTCTCTCTCTCTCTCTCTCCTCTCTCTCTCTCTCTCTCTCTCTCTCTCTCTCTCTCTCTCTCTTCACTTTAAATATACACACATTAAGCATTTTAAGTACACACACATTAAACATCTTTTGGATTCTTTTCTTGGATAAGAGCATCTTTTGGGATTCATCTCATGATTATCTTTATGAGTCATTATGACAAAAGAAGGGCAAAATGACCCTTTTAAGTCCTTCCTATCCACCTGAGAATTCTTTGCTCTTTGAAGACAAAGTGAAGTCTTTCATCCTAAACCTTCGGTGGGGCTACCTCCTGTAAGCTCCTGGAGCAAACGAGTGCACCAAGTAAAAACACGTATCTTCCCATCAGCCAGGTCAAGAGCATTATAGGGTAATTAACTCAGATCTGTTATTGTATTTAGCACATGGATTCTTTCAGCTCATTACTAAGTGTGAGACTGTACAAAAATGGAGAGGGGAAAGTCCAAAATTCAATCTGGAGAAAAATATTAAAAATAAAACAGAAACATATGCAAGCAAATGAAAAGGGATTTGTAGTTGATGAAAACCTGGACTAATTCGCAGGGCTGCATGGTATTGTTTCTAGTTGTAAGTGTTTGCAACTTAGAAGCCAGGACAGATCACTCAAGAAACTTGAAACTAAGAAAAATAGGAGACTTACTAACCATGTTTTCATTGGCATTCTAGATTAACCTTTATGTTTTGTTTATATTATATATAATACTCATATCCACGGCCATGCATTTACTGTATGAAATGCTGGGCAAAGAACTTCATTTTCCAAGTACTTATAAATACACAATTATGTTCCATAAAGTGAGATCTCTTCTAGGTTATTTTATTAGCTTACCATCCTTTATGTCTTCACTGGTCAGGCAAGATGAATTTGAAATGCTATGATATAAATGTTATATTAAAAACTTCAACTTATTAACATATATGGTTCATGAGGGTCTGTATTGAGTTTACTTTGATCACAAAAAGACAGTGTCTTTAAAAAAAAAAAAGAACGTATAAGTTCTGATGTATAATAACAGAATGTAAATGTTGAGAAGTTGAAAGTTGTCCATGGTAAAGAACAGACAGGTTTTTCAAATCCCATATACATATTAAAATTACATTGAAAAATGAGTCGTTCTAACTTTTCATTAGAGTGCCCCTTTCCTTTCTTCAAATTAAGTAAACCCCAAATATGTTTTCTGATGTTTAAGATAGTCTTTGCTTAGATATTTTAAAGTAAACTTTTTGCTTATTTCACATCAGGAAAGGGGTTGAGATTAGAATGGGAAAACCAAAATTGTCCTATTTCTTGTCCTTCAAATCCAACTATTGTCCAATCACCTTCCCGTCCCTCTTTTTCACCATCCTTCTTTCATTTTGGTTATAAAGAAGCAAGAATTGGAAAGAAAGTGATAAAATCAACAAGCAAAAGGGTAGGAACGAGTTTGGAGAAATTTTCAGCTCTTTAAAAGTGGAGGTGAATAATTTAATGCAACAAGCATTTACCAGTATTCAGTGACCTCCATATGTAAGACATTAAATAAAAGCTCCCATGTGCCAAAGTAGAACATTGATTCCTACTCTCTCTTTCCTATCCCCCCACCAAGATATTTCACAAACAATATTCTATATTTCTAGATACAGAAATAGAACTGGGCCCAAATTACATTCTACTGATAGGCCAAGGACAGCTTGAGGGAAACTAGACCAGGGAGGTCTGATTTTGGCAAGCTCTATCTTTCCCTTTCCTTGTTTCTTTCCAGCTGGCCTGAAATTTCAAGAAGGCCTGGATGCTCCTCAGCTCTCTTTTCTCTGCCTCACCCTACCAACAATCCCCCCCAAAAAAACTTATCTATAGGCCATCTACAAAAGATCTCCCCTAGATGAGTGAATAAATGAATGAGTTACTGAGTGTTGATCTGTTCCTGTGTTTAAGAAGAGTCTTTGTGGGAGTTTGTTAAACCAAAGAAATGGCTAAAATAATGAGACTGGAGGAGAACCTAGGGAACTACTGGTAAGGTAGAACAAATGTGAGAAAAGATTTGACTTCGTGGAACCTCTTAAATCCCAGCATTCTAGAGGTCACATGCTCCTCCATCACACATGGTTAGAACTATAGAATCGGGAGGTCTTGTTTTGTATGACAGGGGTCAGAAAACTATTTGACTCATGAGCCAAATCCAGCCCACTGCCTGTTTTTGTAGATAACGTTGAACAGAAACAGTTTCACATCCATTCTTTAGTTCATTCGCTGCTTTCATGCTATAATGGCAGAGTTGAGTAGTTGCAGCTAAAATATTTGCTTTCTGGCTTTTTTTAGAAAGTGTTTGCTGAACCTTGATCTCTAGAAATAATGATATTGAAATGTGTGGCAAATCTTTTATGTTACTTTTTCTTCTTTCTCTTCTTTTCCAACTTACTTTTCTTCAATTGTAGAACAGAGCAATTAATACTTTTAGGTTGAATACTTAGCAAGGAAATCGTGCTTAAAAAGCAAAAGGGAAAGAACCATGGCCATATGAAACATCTTCAAATCTTGCTGCCTCTATGCTATAGATATAATTGAATGAGAGTTTGTAGTTATTGTCTTGCTTTGGTTATATAACTCCAAATCAATTCTTATTCGGTTTCCTTTAATCACTTCTAAGGACTGATGTATTAACATACTGGGAATTTACTACTAATGCAGTACAGAGAAATGCATATTTTCATCTCTTCTTACACCACTAATGCATCATGTGCATAAAGAATGAGGCATAGTCCAGCCACAGTGGCCAGTGATCGGGCACCGACCTATGAACCAGGAGGTCATGGTTTGATTTCCAGTCAGGGGCATATAGAAAGCAGCCAATCAATGATTCTCTCTCATCTTTGTTGTTTCTATCTCTATCTCCTTCTCTGAAATCAAATAAAAATACTTTTTTTAAAAAAAAATAAAAGGAGGCATAGATGTTAGGAGTTTACAAATATTTAGAGCAGTGGTTCTCAACCTTGGCTGCACATTAGAATCACCTGGGAATCTTTTAAAAATCCTGATTTCTGGGCGTCATCCTCCGGAAATTCTGTTTCTTTGTTATAGGGTGTTATTAGTAACAAAGAAACAGAATTTCCGGAGGATGAGGCCCAGAAATCAGGATTTTAAAAAGATTCCCAGGTGATTCTAATGTGCAGCCAAGGTTGAGAATCCCTGACATAGAGAATATAACAAAAACCTGGGCTATCACTATTTTCATTAAACTTGAAAATTACGAAGTGGCCCCTATTTTTTAAATATGAAACTTCACAGTAGCCCATCCCTTATTTTAGGCATTCCCCAAAGCATGCTTCCCAGAAAGTTTCTAGGTAAGTAGGTAAAGAAAGAAAAGGGATAAGGAGGTCAAAGAAGCTTGGGAACGGCAACGTTAAGTGGAGGTACAGTGGGGCCTTGACTTATGAGTTTAATTCGTTCGGAGACGGAGCTCATTAAGGAGCTCGTTAACTCAAATTACTCTGTCAACTCAATGCAAAAAAATCGGCCGAGAGACAGCTGATATCTCAAAAAACTCATTAGTCGGGACACTCGTAAGTCAAGGCCCCACTGTATTTAGGGCAGGACTTTTAGAGCATTTAATATGAAAACACTCATTGTTAATTGCAAAGAGAGTGCAGAGTGTGCTTTGTTCTTTAATTCATTTATTTATTCACTCATTTAATACGTTTCTTGAGTCTCTGTTCTCAGCGCGCCAAATAAAGCATTTCAAAAAGTTCAGCATTTATGGAGAATTGGAGGATCACATAGGTTTAGAGAGTTTGGGGAAGAATTAATAAAGAAAAGAATCTCTGATGATGAGTGGAATTATGATAAGCAGGCTTGTCTGGGGGAGAGGCTTGCTGGAACTAGAAATACATGACTAGCAAATGCACATAGACAGGGATTACTGCACACTTATTGAATGCCATGAAATTACATGGAATGGGACAATTGCAATAGCATGATGAAATCTCTGCTTTGCGAATGGTACCTCATATGTACTGCCAGTTTGTACATGTACATGTTCACACATGTGTGCAGACCATACACCTAAATACTGAAATAGACTTTGTTCTAGTGCATCAGGTAGCAGCATATTACTAACCTGCTAAATATTAATCAAACTATCCCCTGAGTTTGTTTCTATTAGTTTTTACAAATTTTAATTGGATTTAAAATTCTTTTCTTCAGCATTTGATTGGCTTATTAGTGTCCTTAATTTGTTCTTCTGAGGTCACCCCCCACCCAGTGTCTTTTTTATTCATTCTAAGGCCTTCAAGCAAACAAAAATGAAACACGTAATTTTATTCTCAAATGTTAGTTCAATTTAATACATAAATGATGATGCTCGATGTCTCCTGAGTTTTCTGTTGGGAGACTCACTATTTATCCAAATTGACTTCTGTTTAATTTACTGTTCTATTTAAGGGAGAGTTGCCATGACATACATTAATCTGACTGGGTAAGCAATTTGCATAGGGTAAAAATGAAACATATCCCATATTTAAGTATATCTAACACATTTATATCTCCATTTGGGATCTTTCCAGACACTGACAAATTAATATACTTTCTTAGAATTCTAATATGCATCTCACACTTCATGGGTCCAAAACTAAGATTATGATCTTCTGCCTAAAACCTGCTCCTCCCCGTTTTCCCATCTCACATTCCACATTAGTCTATCCCCAAATTTTGTTGTCTCTGCTTCAAAAATATATCCACCCTCAGGTCCTTTTCACAGCCTCCACTACTACCAAATGGGGATCAAACCCCAGCTCATCCATCTTCTGGGTGATTGCAAAATTCCCCTACATATTCTTCCTATTTCTTTAAGTCTCATCATAGCTACCACAATGGTTTTGTTCAATTACGCCACTTCTCTACTCAGAGTCTGCTGTGGGCATCCAACTGAATTCGATTTAAAATCCTGAACCTTTACAATGATGTTCAAGAGCTGGCATCTATTGTTACATCTCTGTCCTCGTATCCCACTGGGTGTCCTTCATTGCTCTGTTCCAGCCCCTCTGGCCCCATTAGGCTCCCTGGTTAGTCCAGCCTCAGACCTTTGCACTTACCTTTGTGCTTGGAGGATCTACCCTGTTCCCCAGGTATTCACAAGACTTGCTTCTTCAGCTTCAGATCTTTATGCAAATATCAGCTTCTCAGTGGGAGATTTCCTAAACACTCTATTTAAAATGTGAATAAACCCAACTCTGACACACCTTACTCTTCTTCCCTGCTGTATTTCTCCACTGCCACTCATCACTATCTGATGTACTACTTCACTTATTTAATTTGTTTACAGGCTCTCTTCCTCCTTTAGATTTTAAATTCCACGAGGGTAAGGAATTTGGGTTTATTGTTCAATGTTGTGCCTGGTTCACAGTGACACTCAAAATACATTGAATCCTGAATAAAACTATGACTTTGCTTATTCAAAATTTACTTTTAGGTTGTTAGTTAGTGTCTGGGAGACTCATGGTATCATGCTATATGCAGAAGCTTTATAATCTGGACTGATTCTAACATATGTAATGGAATTGTTTCTTTTTTTAGAAACAAATTCCTGATATAAAATGATTAGCATAATTCAAAAGCACCTGGTGTATATTAAAAAAAATAGTAAAAATGATAGCTATTTTATTTATGCCACCTTTTAGTAATATTGTAGTAATAATTATAATAATATCTATAATTTTCATGCTTACCAGCCATTGTTTATATTTTATCTTCCTTTCCACTTTCCCAACTCAGCCTATTGGATTTATTATCCCTATATTGGAGAAGAGGTACGCTAAGGAATTTGTACATAATCAGGCAAGTAATAGTGACGAAGCTAACTCCAAATACAGTCTCACTTAACTGCAGAATCCGCACTCTTTCCATTCTCTCTCCCATAAGGAAAACTCCAATGCAAAATTATCTGCAGGAAGCCAAGCACAGGAATGCAAGCGTGTATCCTCAAAACAATTCTTTGTGGACATCAAGAATCCTGTATATGTCCCAGTACTACAAGTATCAGTTAGTGAATATTACCAGATATCATGACTATCTCATTTAATCCTTTGAACAACCGTGTGTATTGGCAGATATTGTAGCCCATGTGTATATAGCCCATATTGCAGATGAAGAAAGTGAGGCAAGGAGTGTTTAATACATTGTCCTAAGTCATATAACCTACAAATAGTAAAACTAGTGTCCAAAACCAATAGTCTCATTATGAAGCACACAGTTGTCACAAGTGCACAAATCACCACCTCCTCTTACATTCTACTATTTTTGGAAAGATACATTAGTGTCACAGGTAACCCAGGTCTCCTTACATAGCAGGAGATTTTATGTAAGATCTTACATATTATATTTACAAAATCTCTGTTGCCCTAACTGGTTTGGCGCAGTAGATAGAGTGTCGGCCTGCAGACTAAAGGGTCCCAGGTTCGATTCCAGTCAAGGGTGTGTGCCCTGGTTGCGGGCACATCCCCAGTAGGGGGTGTGCAGGAGGCAGCTGATTGATATTTCTAACTCTCTATTCCTCTCACTTCCTCTCTGTAAAAAAATCAATAAAATATATTTTTTAAAAAATCTCTGTTGTCTGGCACAGTGATCCTATCAGGGTCCTGGAGGAGAATATCAGAAATTAAATTCACAGTTATTATTTATCTTTAAAAACCAGAAGGAAAATAAATTTACTAACGGTTTTATTTATTTATTTATTTATTTATTTATTTATTTATTTGGATGGACCCTGGGACCCTTGCTAGCTCCCTATGTCATAAGGTCACTGTCACACATGTATGATATCCTAGCTGTGGTCGGCAAACTGCGGCTCGCGAGCCACATGCGGCTCTTTGGCCCCTTGAGTGTGGCTCTTCCTAAGCCTTAGGAGTACCCTAATTAAATTAATAACAATGTACCTACCTATATAGTTTAAGTTTAAAAAATATGGCTCTCAAAAGAAATTTCGGTCGTTGTACTGTTGATATTTGGCTCTGTTGACTAATGAGTTTGCTGACCACTGGCAGTGGCTTAAAAAGCTTCCTGCAAGGAAGCTGCAGATAGAAGATAATACTAATAATGAGTACAATGGCAAAGTGCAAAAAGGAGGCAAAACAAACATTTCCTCAACTCTTTGTATAAGCTCTTGCTTAGTTATAGCATAAAGTAACAATGATGATCTAATGACATGTGTCAGGTGTCAGACACAAAGTTGAGACTGTCAAGATCATTGAAATAGAAATGTTATCCACCACTGTTAATGAAAAATATCATCCTAAGTATACGCATTGTCTTTTACATTAGTTAATGATGTTAAGTAGACTGCTAGACTGACAAATATTTTAAATCTGAGCATTCAAAGTTATTTTTAGTGACAAGCAAAAGGTTTTTTGCTTTTGTGCAGTTAAAAGTAAAATAAATAATTATAATTATTCACTATAAGTTTATCTCATCCTTTTAAGATTCTATATTTGTGCATGTTTTATAATAAATAAAAATTTTATAGAATGGGACATGTCTATAATTTATACATAAACATGGAAAAATACATGTTTATGTATTCTATGGTAAAAATATGTGTGGAGATGGGATGAGCAATTATAAGTTTTAAAACACTCCTTGGTAGATGGTCATTTTAGGCAAGTAAGAGATATTCTATACACATTTCCTATTTTTATTTGTCAGAAGTTAAGCTGATAAACCAAAGCCTTATTTGGCATATATTCCTTTTTAGGTTTCTTCAGATGTTTGAAATAAGTTTTGAATAAGCCTGGGAAAATATAGTTAGCCAGTTGGAAAATTCTCAAACATCTAATGCTCTTTTTGTTAAAAATCAGGCCCTTTGTAAAGACCCAGATTAAAAAAAAAAAAAAAAAAAAAAAGACCTATGTCTTTTTCTTCAAATAAGAATGAATGTAATTGTAGGTTTTGTGAGGAGTAAGGCCATAAAGCACTTTTTCTGGCTGGTTTTCCATTCGCTCCTTTCAAATGTTCTCAGCCTTGCACAGAAACCCAAGTTTCATTATGTAAAAGAGTGGTTTGCCACTAATCAGCAGTTCCAATGCCAGTGAAGAAGTGTTTGTATGTTCTACACGGAGCTTAATTAGACTGTACTCTAAGATTTGTCACACGATCCAAGCTAATAAGGTTATTTTGAAGCATGTGTTGAACTACTGGGCTTCATTTATTGAAAATTAATTAGAATAATTTATATTATAAGATAAATAATCGGTCATTTACCAAAGCTACTGGAAGAATCTCCTTTTAGCATGGCCATTGCGGAGGACAGACATGGTGAAATATAAAAAAAAAAAAAAACTTGCATGACAGTACTAATGACATATCCTAAACAAATCTGCCCCCTATTAGTGTAGTCTGTGGTCTGATACAGAAGTGACTGAGTCTATTTCTGGCAAAATTTCTGTATGGATGTATCCCTATAGCAGTCAGGAGCTCAGTCTAAGCCTAGTGGACCAAGGTCTATGGGTCATGAGACTCTGGGTAACTTATTTAAACCACCATGCTTTTGATTGCTTATTTTTGAAATGAAGACAATAATAATACCTTTCTCGTATGATAGTTGTGAAGGTTATTGAATGAAATAATGCAATCAAAGTTCTTATCATGTAAAGAGGTAGGCATATGGGTTTATTTTCAATAATTATGAACTATTATGATAAACTAGAGGCCTGATGCACAAAATATGTGCAAGGTGCTCAGCCCTCACAGCCGCAGCAGCTGCCCCTTGGCCTTCGCAGCCCCGGCTTCATCTGGAAGGTAGTTTGAAAGGACGTCCAGAAGGTCGTTTGGCTGTCCAGTCTAATTAGCATATTACACTTTTATTATTATAAATAATTTTATGGTAAACACAACCAAATAGTTACAAAGTATGATACTTAGTATCAGGGCTTAATTGTGCATAATCAGCAATGCAGAAACTTTCAGATCTGGTAACATAAGTAAGAATATATATAATAGTTCTACTCGGAACTATTATATGTATAGTTTAAATACATAATGAATCATTTCAAGATGAAATTTCTTAAAAATCGGTGCACTATTTCCCCATCGTTGATCTAGATTTCCAAAACTGGAACTGCCTTTGGGACCAGCTGTGATGTCTCCCCTCTTCATTTTTGTGCGGATGTTTGTGTCTTAAACTAACGTCATACCTTTAAAAATTAAGCTAAAACAAAGGTCAGTACATAGCTGCTGAGGCTCATTCTTGTCCAAATAATATATCAACTCTAACACAGTAGACAGATATGTTGATCAAAATTGTTAATGAACTTCAAAATATCATCAAAAAGTAGCATTCGTGAAAATATAGATGATAATTCTTTGACGCTCCAAGTCAGTCTAATTTAGCAAGCATGCTGCAACAACCTCTTGGGTCCTGAGCATTTGATTGACTTTGTGCAGGATTTTAAAGGTAGTGGCAGCAGCTCAGTTAGCCAATAAGGACGTTGATCTTTGTAAATCTGTTCTTGTCACTGATGCTTCTGCTCAACTTTGTGTGTGTATTTGATGATTATTCTATATAATAAAAGCCTAATATGCTAAGTGTCTGGTCGTCTGGCCAGCCATTCAACCAATCAAAGCATCATATACTAATGATATGCGAAGGCCACTCAACCACTTGCTATGATGTGCACTGACCACCAGGGGCAGATGCTCTGACTGGTAGGTTAGCTTGCTGCTGGGGTCCAGCCAATTGGGACTGAGCACAATGAGACGGACACCCCTTGGAGCCCTCCCTTGGTCCCTCCCTTGCTGGCCAACCTCCTGCATCCCTTCCTGCCCCTGATCGTGCACTGGTGGGGTCCCTCGGCCTGGCCTGCACCCTCTCACAATCCGGGACCCTTTGGGGAATGTCTTGGAGAGCCAGTTTCAGCCCGATCCTGCAGGCCAGGCCAAGGGACCCCACTGGTGCACAAATTTGTGCACCGACCTCTAGTTTCTTTATATTCTGTATGCCTTTCATGGTTTAAAATGAGAGCTGGCACTTTTGAACTGGAAGTTTCCAGTGAGAGCCATACCTCCTGACTAGTTTGAGGAAAAGCACTGACCCTAGATAAAATACAAAAATAATGAAGTTGACATTGTGAGTTTCTCCTAGACCTTTTCCTAGATATAGATTATTTAAAATAAATTTAATTAGCAGTCTACAAGAGTCTTTAGTCTTCTGTTGACCAGAGGTCTGACCACTCACATTTAGAAAAATCTAAAGAGAAATGTCAGTCTGTTCAATGAGTACTTGTGAAATAGTTCCAATATATTCTTTTGTGACTTTAATTAACCAGTCATTTTTTTGTTGTTTGCAGCTAGAAAGCCTAAGCTGGGTTTCTGCACAAGGTCCTATTAAAAAGCCACTTGGTTTTGTATTTCATAGAGAATCAAGTCCACACTAATCTGTTTGACTTTCAAAACCAACTTATATGCCTGAAAAAAAATATATAGTCACTTAAGCTGTAAGATCTGACAACTAGAAACTGAAAACTATTGCCAATAATTATCATTATTAATCTTCTCTTAAGAAACTTTTTTATGACTCTGGAAGCTAATCAACAACAAGACTTGATGGTCTTGGGGGGGGGGGGTGAAGAGATAAAAAGTAATAATAGAACAAGAAAACTTAAAAGAGGTGTGATCCAAATACAGGCTATTGTTTTAAAATCTTTGGTATATCTAAGATTCAAAACGTGCAATCTCTTAGAGAGTTGATTTTAGTTATAAAAACTCTTTAGTAGAAGGCTGTTTTGACTTTGTGTAAACTCATTGTGCCAATGACCAGATTCCACCCTGATGGTGATCATTAAGCTCCACTGTGCTGATGTGAAGCAGTGCTAGAACTTTCTTTAGAAAACTCTATTACATAGCACTTATTAGTAGAGTTATTAGCTTCACAGATTAAGGAAAATAGCTGCAATCTAATTTGCTTCGTCATTTTTCTCTACCCAACAAATGCATATAACTTAATTTCAAGCAGTAAAGGATGGATATTGGCTATATATATATAAGGGAGGATAAAGTGATGAGTATGCAACCTAGATTATTAGATTGCCTTTTATCATCTCTTTTAGTATTGATTTTCGATTCTCCTTAGATAGAAATCCTATATTAAAATGTTTTAGTTTCAGAAGAATATGATTATATCTCCCCTGCCTACTGCTTATCTACACTTACAAGGAAGGCGGATTGCTGTGAATGCAGTTATTGAAGATTGAGATATCCATCTCTGTGGTTAAGCTACTGCAGTACAATGGTTCCTGATGAGTTTTAGCCATAAAACTTTACTTACACGAAATTTTTTTGACTAAAGATGGTATATAAAATGTAACATAGGAACTCATTGTGAAAAGTAGGATATCAGGGATCTCCATTCTGCAAGTTCTCAACCTGTCCTTTCATACCTCTCACTCCCTCCTCACTCAGTCACCCTCAGGAAACTCAGGGGGTCTAAGAGCTGGAGGTCTCAGATGTCTGACTTTGAACTAAATGTACTGGTATTGGGAAATATGTATATGTGTAATTTTTAACTAGTTAGCTTTATTATTATACTCTGATGCAACATAGGCATGTAAGTAGTCAATGTGTAGTCAACTGTTGTAAAACATGTTTAAGTACAGATTTTTGTAAATAAAAATCCATGTGCTCTTCATTATTTGTTCCACATATATTTTACGAAGTTTTTCTGGACTTTTTTGTTGAAATCATCTAGAACTCTTACTCAGGTCACAGTTGAAGGTCACAGTGAAGTTAGGGGGAAAAAGAGAAGTCCTCGGTGGGAGCCGAACATCCCAGATGACTTATGGGACAGATGACTTTTGGATTAGTTTTCTTCCACTTTGCAGAAATGAAACTGGGCTAAAAGCTCCCATATCTTCCAAAATTTCATCATGATATGGATCACCTGGGGTAGTTGCACTTCTGAGTACAAATTCCCAGATTCATTCCAAATCCATGATTCAGAATTCTCAGAAGGGAGCCTGGAAAGTTACATATGTACGTGCTTAACAAGACTTCCAGGTGATTTTTATCATTGGAAAGGTTGGGAAACAATGAGTTGAACAACTCTAACTGCCATTCTAACTTGCAAATCCTATCATCCTTTTGTTTCTTTGATAACATATTTTAACTGAATCTGTTGACTTTGAAGTGGAGATAGTGGAAGAAAAAATTTTTCCTTTAAAATAAACATGATGTTGAACTTGGCATTTTTCATAAAAAATAATTTTGTAATATTGAATAGCTAGAAGTTAGATTTTTCTCCATGTCTTTTCTTCTTTTCTTATTCCTTTCTTAAAATTACAGATTGCTTTAATTTTGATTAATTTCTTTGCTTTCTCTTATTTTGTTCCTGTTTTTCTTGCATCTTTCCTCTTAACGTTTGATCATTATCCTTATAAATCACTAAAAAGGATGCTGAAATCTTTCTTTTGAGTACCATGTTACAGATTTTCTGCAAACTCTGGCAGAAAATTTCCCCTAATTAACAATAAGTTTGAATTAACTTGTCCAAGCAGGACAGGGCATCTACAGGCTTTATTCATGCAGAAAGCATTTACTGTGCAATGTCAAGGTGACATTTTAATCGCAGTCAATTTGGCGAGCCTCTTTATTTTTTCTAGTTTCTCATTTGGTTTTAAGTAATGTGGGGACTAGGGAATAGATAGTTACCTCGTTTTAAAAGACATGGATACAAATTAGCATCTGTGGAGCCACCCTTTGGCTTATGTAGGACTCAGCCCCACAATCCTCAGATGTTACCAATAAGACAACATTCATTCTTGGTATCATGTCTCTCTCAAGGGTGACGGCTGATTTCCTTCTTTCTCCTCTGCCACTCCTGGGAGCCCAGAGATCCTTCTGCAGCTCCTGGGACCCAGGAAATCTTTGAATTTGTTGGAGGTCCACGACTATATACCTCCATAACCTAAACTGATTTCCTCTGGAGTCTCCTCCCCCACTTCCTCTTGAATGTCTACCTTAGAAGTAATGTGCAGATGCCTTTTGTTCTTGAATTTCATATAATTACCAAGGATTTTGACTGGAAAGCTATCACAGAATGTTGTTTTGCACTTACATCCATTTACAATGCTACCTAGCTGAGGTATAGATGCCATGTGTTACACTAACCCTTGCTCCACGATAGACATAATTTTCTCTGCCTAATTCTTAATTGCAACAAATACTTATGTATTTATTTTTTTGAAAAGAGCCACTGAAAATTTGTTCTCATGTGAGCATGAATTACTGATTTGTTAAGTAGACTCTCTACAGCTGCATTCTAAATACTTCAGTGATTTCATCATAGTTTAAAGGTAGCAAAAAGTTATATACTGGGAAAGCGAAATCTAAGAATTAATCAGCTAGTATAGCTCAAAGTGTTTTTATAAAACAACGTAAGAATGGAGGGATGAGAAATGAATTTCCTACATAAATTGAATATATACGTTTCAGTTTCGATACCACTTAAATGATATCATTGTCCGCCTATAAAATGTCAGTGGAATTCTGAAAAAAATAAAAATAGTGTATTATTTGTTCCCAGTCTTATTTTTTTATTTTTTAAATTTATGACTTTGCTTATGTTATTTGTGTTTTCATAGGGATTCATTTGGTCTTTCATGAATTTGGAAGTGATTTCTTAATCTGCTTCATTTCTTAGAGATATTTATGATTTTTAAAATTTTAACTTTTGTTTTGTGTCTTACATCTTGTTTGTGATACCAGAGAATTACATTTTTTTTTTTATTGATTAAGGCATTACACATGTGTCCTTAAGTCAGTCAGAGAAAGATAGTAAATATCACATGATCTCACTCATTTGTGGATTATAATGTACAACATAAACTGATGAACAAAAACAGATCCAGAGACAGAGAAGCATTGATCAGACCGTCAAACCTCAGAGGGAAGGTAGGGGAGGGTGGGGGTAAGAGGGAGAGAATTACATTTTCAACTGAACTAAGCAACATAATGAGAGTAACGAAAGGTTATGTAAAGTAACTTAGTAGTTTTCATTTTCTATCTTACCCTTCAGTTTTCCCGTTTCTTGAATAAATATACTTCTAACAACAGCATTCTAATTTTAACCCAATATTATAACATAAATTTTTTATTTTACTACCTAATTTTGAAAATTATATTTTAATGTCTATATAAAGTCAGCATTGCTTTGACATAATTGAACTAGTTTCGAAATTGCCAGTTAGCAATATCCAGTTTGTTTATATTAGAAAAAACTTTGCAATCAGAATTTTATATATACATTTTAGCCAAAACTGAATGTAATGATATTAGTGGATTAGAGAGCTAAAGATTTTTAGGCCTCAGTATAAATTTTTTTTTTTTTGGACTTAATGACTTTGAAATTAAACCACCTATTTTGGAAGTATATCAGTTTCAACATACACAAATCAGAATACTTCACATGAATTTCATAGGTTTCATTGTTTTAATTTCCATTTATTTTATGAATATCCACAAAAAGAAACTAATCATATCACCTACTATTATACTGGCTTCCTTTTATATTTAGCATCAATGTCCATATAAAAATTCTGATATATAAAGGTGAAATACTAAACAGAATTAATGCATATCAAAACAACCATATATATGGTGAATAAATATTATAAAAATATATAGGTAGATTATTTTGCTTTTAACTCATCTTTATATTAAAATTTTTCTATGCAATATTCTAGAAAGCTTAAATTGTATTTTTTGGTATAATTTCTTTTTATTTAAAAATTATCTATGAATTTTCTATTGTAATGTCCTTTTGTTAAGTGTTGAAAAAAATTAAGGTGATAAAGTTGGTATACTTAATATGATAATTATAATGCTATTGGGATTGGAACCACAATATTACTGTCCATCACCTTAAAAGTTAACATCTTAGTCTGGCCTTTAAGTTTATTTTTAATAATGCTTTGCCTCACAAATTGCCTTTTAGGATCAGAAAGTTAAGCTGTCAAATGTCAAATTAGATTGGCTTGACTGCCTAATTAAATACAGATTCATCTGGAAAAGTGTTCTCCAGCTCTCAGATTTCACTCTCATATCCACTCACATTCAGAATGACCCCTACATAGCCTCAACTTTAGAACAAGGACAAACAGACAAAAATATCAACTCTCTCCTGTGCCGCAGTTTAGTCATTTCTTGACCTGAGAAAGGCAATGTCAACTGAGTATACATTGTAGACTTAATCAGGGAGACAGAGGGTGCACCCCCAAAATTGGAGAGGCCTATACTGACAAGGCTCAACAACATAGAGTCAGAATGCATCTGAGTCTCTCCTTCTCTCTCCTTCTCTCTCTCTCTCTCTCTCTCTCTCTCTCTCTCTCTCTCTCTCTCTCTTCCACTTTTTCCAAAACTGTCACAACACATGGGTAGGAGGAGACAATGGTGACTACCAGCTCTAAACATTCTTCCCTAGTAACATCCAGCAGAAAGTGAGAGCAGCCAAAACTGCTCCTCACCCACTGCATGGGGTGAGCAAAGCCATGCCACTTCTCTGGGATTGGGCGTCTTTCCCTGAGAAATAAAGGAGCTGGTCTATATGAGTGATAAGATGTCTCAAGGTTCTAAATTTCTGAAATTCTCTGATTAGCAATCTATGAAAATTGTATTTCTTGGATGCTTGGCTAGTTTTTATGAGACTGTGAAAACCACAGCAATGGTGAACTTTATATACACAGAGAATAAGCTAAGCTGATTCTCTCTCAGCTAAGAGAGAGAGTTGAAGACACTACCTGAGAGTTGAAGATGCGCTGCAACAAAAATTAATCTGAAGAAAACCTGTCCTCTGTGATGTAAGGGGAGTGGATGAGGAACACGCTTGGAGACTAGAAATATTGTTGAACAGTCAAAAACAAAAGTTTGCCTATAGATAAGACATGGAGTTGCATGGCTCCACCAGGAAGACTTCTGTTTCTGAGAGGGACAAGCTCATACGATGCCCTGACCACCCTTGGGCATGGACAAAGACTACCCTCTTTCTGGTAAACTGCTGTTCATGGAGAGGAAGCCAGACAGACAGAAGGCAGTTTCACTGTGTGCCTTTGCTGGGCACTGGGCTAATCACTGTACTTTGCAAAGCCAACTATTATATTTTAAATTTTTCAAAATAAGCAAGTACTTTGCATGTAGGTAAGAAAGGCAGAATGAATTCAGTGTCTGGCTTACAACACCTAATTTCAGCATCTCATTGAAAAGTAAAAAGTAGAACTCATCCAAGCATATTTTCTTCCCTTTTCAATGAGTCATAGTGGGAGGGCGGAGAGATAATAATCAGTGTGTCTGACTTAAAAGTAATGACTAATCAACAACTGTGTAATTGCTAACTTTATATGGTTTTTGCACAAAGTAAGAATTTTTCGTTGACAGAGCTATTCAATCTCCTTCAAATACAACAAATGAAGACTGGGTATTTTTACATTTTAAAGTGAATAGAGAGTTAATGTTTATAATATGTGAAATTATAAACCACATGCAGATTAGCAAATGGTAGGCAAATGTACTATATTTATCCTGTCCTAGTTTAATAATTGACCTCTACTAAGCCTTTTTTTTCATTAGAGTCTATTCTAGTGAGCCATAGGCTTAAGAGGGATTTTTCTAAATAGGTAGAGCATAGAGTGCAAAGGAAAGTATCCACTGAAAATGTAGGGCCTACTGGGGGCATGATAATAACTGTACTTAGATCCCAACACATTAAAAGGCCATATCATAGCAACAATAGTGGTATTGAATTAAATTAATTCAAGAAGCAGAAGCTGTTCTACATTTCATATAGAAAAATAAATTTAAAATTTGTTCCATTGACCTACATTATAGACACCAGTACTTAATGGCATATGAATATGAACCACTTATTTAGCCTTTCTCTGTTTGGTTTCTACTTTTGTAGAATAAGTTTCATAATATGATGGATGTACCATATGGCTGTTATGAGACTTAGATGAAATCAACATGGAGAGTCTCAAAAACAGCACATATTAATTCAATGAACAGTACCTTTACAATAACATGGAGAAAGCACACACTTTACAGCTAGAGACCTTTATAATCTTAACTTCTTCTTATTTCAACATTATAACCTTGAACAAATCACTTTCCCTCTCTGGATTTAATTTCTTCATCAATGGAATGAGTTAAAAACACCTAGCATACAGTGTTGTTTCAACCTTTCATAATAGTACATGTAACACCCTGGCTTAATATTCAATAATTGTACAAAGAAGGTGCCAACAAAATATGATATATGTATATGTATAAATTTATGGAAATGAGAATGTGGAATGATACAAAGCATGTTTAGATTTTTACACTCTGAGATTTTAAAGTATTTTAAGTGTGTATGCATCTTTTTAGCATACATAAAACTTTCCTACTGTTCCTTGCTATGCCATATAATCACTTATGTAATGTACCATAATAGACATCTTCTCCCATTTGTTTGGGAAGTACATGGAGACAAAGGTCAAAAGACTACTGTAGTAGAAGAAATGATTCTAGGTGATGTAGCTAGAGGTTGTTTTTTGTTTATTTGTTTTATGTTGTTTTGTTTTTAGATAATCATAAAAGGTCTTTAGAAATACTCCCTCTTTAAATATTATGTATTTCCAACTTGAGCATAACACCAAATTAAGCATTTGAAAGCATTCTGTCCTGGCACTTGAAAATGGGCTGAATAGTAGCATTTGTGTTGTTTAAACATTCTCATTTCCTGGTGCAATGTTTATTTTTTTTTTTCTTGTTAGAGAGAAAGCGAATGTAAGTATTTTCTGTCTCAGAACACTTTTTCTTTTAATTCTGGAAAAAGGTCATTATACTTTTGCATTACAGATTCAAGAATAAATCACTGTCAGAAAAATGATAATGAGCACATTACCAACTTGCTGCCACATTTAATTTGGCCTTTCTGCTCTCATTTTTCATCCCAAAGAAACAGTGAAAGCTTCCAGGCTTGCAGAATTCTTTGCATGGTCCACGATTTGCTTCCTTGGACACCTTAGGTGGTTTAATGGTACAGAGATGGAGGTAGAGCGAGGAGTTCTGAATTTTACTGTTAATTTTTGACCCCAGTCAATATATTCTTCTCATATGTTTTTGGAACTTGAAAATGTATTTGCCCTGTGTGGTTCTATTTTCAATAATCTAGCATTGAAACAATAAGGTGTTATAGCAAGTTTATTAAGAATTGATAGGCAAAGGTTGTGGTTGATATATCTATATGTTTATCCATGACCTTCATAATATTTAAGTGGTCCCCTCTGGATTTTCAGAAATATCAGTCCACTTACTAGTTGCTTCCTTTGATATTTTTAAATACTAAAAAGAAAATATGAGTTTTTCTATAAAAATTATTCTCTAAAATTGCTCTAATCTTTTTTGCCAATCAAGTTCAGCAGGTCACTGTTCAGTTATTATAATAATTAAATTATATTAAAATATAATTGGGAATATATTTATCACATTAGAAAGAAGCATAAATCTACTACTGGTATAAGAAAGTTTGAAGGAACAATTTTACCATTACTTAAAATGAGAAATTAAAAGACTTTAATTTAGTTTTCTTCGGGGGGAAGAAAAATGATGAGTTTGTAGTTAGAAAAAGTATTTTATTTTATTTTTTTTAATATTTTTTCTGTGTTGATTAAGGTATTACATATGTGTCCTTAACCTCCCATTACTCCCCCTACACACTCATGCCCTCACCCCCCTGTGTGCCATTTACTTTACTTGCCATGGCTATGGTAAGAGTTTCTTTTAGAAAGAGTACTATGAATGACAGGGATTGTCATTACGTATTTCATGGTGATGGAAATTACTATTGATATTTTTTCCTCTGTATTAGTTTTTATAATGGCCATGAAACAATGGAATGATTGAGTAAACCATTATCTTTGTTGTTGTTATTGTTTGCTTGTTTGCTTTTTGTTTAAAATGCTAGGTAAGCACATTTATTTTGGCTATACTTTGTGTATTTGAGGTCAGTGCCCTTTCCCTGTTCTTCCCTTTCTCAGTTCATCATCCCCCAGAACCATTTATTTATCAGAGGCTGAATATGTTTTTCCAGATTATCTTGCTTGGCTTCTCACATCATAAGAAATTCAGCTAAGATCTAATTTATTAATATGTTATCTAAAGAAGAACCCAATTCTATTCAATGAGTATTTTTTAAATTGTTGAAAAGGTTTTCTATAGTCAAACATCATAGGGAAAATTCTATCTCCAAGGAAATTTCCTTATGCTGATAGAATTTGCCACTCTATACAGAATAATTTAAGTACACTAGTCACTTCCAGGACATACAATAGTGAGAAAATAACTTATCACTAGAGACATACATAATCGATATTAAGCTTGACATTGAGTTTTTTGGGGTATATACGCAGGAGAGGGTTTTCTGGGTCGTATGGTAGCTCTTCTTAATTTCATGCAACTGATTTTAAAATAGAAAGTAAATGAAGAAAACTATTTTCTTTATTGCTTATCTATTAAGTTCTCTTTTCTCTTCTTTATTTCCCAACAAAGAGCTGGAACTATGTGTAAAACAGGCAACAATCAACAATAACAAATGTTGTGATGACCACTGACTATACGAGTTGTACTCAGCTTTCCATAACTAAAACAACATTCAGGTGGAAGACAGTTTCTTGAGCTTTAGCTGTAGCAGTAAAAAGATCAACCCTTCAGGGAGACCGACGAATATAGAAATTAAAGATCAGCTACCAGATTCAGTATAAGAATCTCTGTCAGTTGCAAACAACTAGAGTTACAGCTGGGCTAAAGCTTTCAAAATTACTTCATTATGATGTGTCATAGAAGTAAATGAATTAAGGAGATGGGGTGCCTACGTCAATATTATGCAATTTTTTAATTAAGGCTAGGAAAAATAAACATGTTTTTATTTTTCACAGTTATGGACAACAGTGAAGAACACATCTCCTTGCACCATCCGTGAATGGCTACATTTCCCAGTCGCCCTGAGAATGGATGTGCTACATTGGGGGCTGTGAAAAATGAGTTTTTATGTAAGGCCCTAGTTGGTCTAAGGTAGCACAATTTAAAAGCCAATAAAAACTAGTCTGACACCCTGTCATTCTATCACCCTGCCTCAAGATACATTTTACCAGAGGCAGCAGATAAATATCAATAGAATTTGTTTAAGCTGGCATTAAAACATATTTATCTCATTTATCTCTTCAAATTATTCCAAGATCAAATCAAGTGAGTGAAATGTTATTGAATATGAACTAAATGATAGTATAACAAGTAAGATCATATTTCCCCAAACATGTAATCCATCACTGAGCTGTTAGAGTGTACTCTGCCCAGAAGAAATCCATTTTTCAAGATCAACACGTTAAAAAGGACTCTATTTACACTGGCTGACACATACTAATGTGGGTGGAAGTAAAGCAAAAAAACTAACCCAGGGGTTTCCCAGTGTTTAAAGTCACATAGTTTAAACATGTTTAAAAATAGAAACTTGACCAAGCAGTTACATTATTCTATAATCTCTTTGGTTTAGATTTCAGTTGCATTTGGGAAGAAATGCATCACCATTGAGTGACCTTAAATATGTAGTTTAGAATAGGAAATGGGAAAAGGCTAGGTTCAGTGATATTTTCAATAGAAAAGATAAAATAAATCGTCACTGTAACTAAATATCTAGAGGTAGACCTTCTTGGTTAATACACCCATGAATCTCAGCATATTCTCATGGAGTTCTAGAGTGATGTGGAAAAAAAGTTTACGAAGCCTTAACCACACAGCCCAATTTCATAAAAATTTCTTTTCTTCTGTTTTTCTTATTCTTTATGAACAGGCAGAAAACTTCTTTAAAATTAACACAGTTGAAAGAGAACAAACAGCTCCTGACAATTAACTTTTAGTGTTTGACCCTTGAGATGTAAAAAGAAATTTCAACAGGAACTCTATTTAGGGTAGAGAGATTTTTTCTTATCTTGACGGGAAGGAAATGGCTTCTTGGTCTCCACCTTCACTGGTGAGTAGCAGAGATCATGCACTGTAAGTTCTAAGGGAGGGTCCGTGAAGTGCTATGGAAATGTCACTTGTTAAAAAGCCTGGCAATCCATTGTATCATTCTTGTGATTCTACTCCCCCCAATTTCTTTTCCCTTCCTTCCTCTGCCATGTCCCCAAATGAATTAAAAAAATCTTACAAGGCTGACTGATGCTAAATAATTGCAATTTGGTACTCTGATACATATAGAGGATGCACTAATTTAATACAATATAGCAACATGGATGCTCACCTAGCTCCCTTCTAGTCTTTGTCAAAACAACTTGACTTCATTCACTCAGAAAACCTTTCTTCAGGGACTACTATAAGTAAAACACTCTCCTAGGGAGAGCAAATCAACAATGGACCAAACAGGAAAAAGCAAAAATTCAACAGGCTATCATGGAACTTATATTCCACTAGGGGCCCAGTGCACAAATTCGTGCACCTTGAAAGGAACTGTGGGCCACGAGGCTGCTGTGGGCACAGGAGCAGGATTTTGACCCATTCTCCATGCCCCCACCCAGCCCCTCACATCATGGGTCCCTCTCTGCCAGCAGCCCTGCTCCCCCAGCCTCTGCTCTCACCCTTTGACGGTGCTGGCCCGTCTCACACCCACTGACAGCATGGAGCAATTGGAGCCAGCACCAACAGCAAGTGCAAGTAGCAGCTGCCAGCCCCAACCACCCCTCAGGAGCAGGGGAAGGTGGAGAAGCCCTCAGGGGTGATCGAGGCCGGTAGCCGCTGCTCACACCCACTGACAGTGCCAAGCGATCGGCACCAGGCACTGGCAGTGGGTGCAAACAGTGGCTCTGGCACCAGCTGCGGGTGCAAGCAGGTCCAGCACCAGCAGTGGGTGTGAGCGGTGGTTCTGGCATCGGCAGCAGTTGTAAGTGGAGCCGTCATTGGCAGCCAGCCCCAATCACCCCTCAGGAGCAGGGGAAGGTGGAGAAGCCCTGAGGGGCAATCAGGGCCAGCAGCCACCACTTGCACCACTGACAGCGCAGAGCAATCAGGGCCAGTGCCGGGCGCCAGTAGCAGGTGCGAGTGCCAGGCAGGACCGTGGTGTGCTGGAGCAAAGAATTTTCAGTGACCACCAGAGGCTTGCCCCAATGACAGAGACTGGCACCCCACCTTGGTCTGGCGCCCCTACTCACCTGCTCCACCTTCCCGCCACCCGTTATGTTCCATGCTCTGCCGCCTGCTGCCAATGTCCACCATGTTCTGTGCATGCCCCCTGGTGGTCAGCGCATGTCATAGCAACTGGTTGTTCAGTTGTTCCCCCGTTTGGTCTATTTGCATATTAGGCATATATATATATATATATATATATATATATATATATATATATATATATATATATTGCTTAGGAATATACTTTTATATTCTAAAGAAATATAGAAAAACGAATTTTCTCTTGAATAAAAATACTCATTTTCTTAGTTGGCCTGCCCTTCCTCAGCATTTTCCCCTAAGAGGTATGTGCTAATACGGCCTCATGACAATGGTGAAGTGTCAGAGGGTTTTTTATGCATTGACTTCTCATCTCAGGTGTGATGTCCCTTGTCTACTTAGTGAGACAGTGAGAAAGGCAAGTCAGGGGACAATCACTTCCCACTGTGTGGTTGGTCAGCACTGTGATAGACATGTTATAGACATGGCTGCTGCATTGCATAACTCCAGGGGCACCATTCACATAGAACATGATGGGAATTGTTGTTGTTCAGTCTGGGGCCTGTGCAGCACAAAAGAGGGGCATGGGATTCAGACAGCAATTAGAAGAAATAACACAGAGAATAAGATCTAAACAGTGGGCAGAAGTTAGCTGGGTAAAGGCCGACGAGGTGAATAAAAAAGCATCAGATGAACAAACATAAGGAATTAAAAGTTCACTTTAGCTGAAGTGTTGAGCAGAAAAGGAAAGGGCAATGAGAAGTGAGG
The DNA here is from genome assembly GCF_964212035.1 of Myotis nattereri. Lineage (NCBI taxonomy): Eukaryota > Metazoa > Chordata > Mammalia > Chiroptera > Vespertilionidae > Myotis > Myotis nattereri. Next base: position 18,898,372 of record NC_138077.1, read on the forward strand.
GGGGAGAAAGAGGCAAACCAACATCTATAATAATAAAAGTGTAATATGCTAATTATACTGGACAGCCAAACGTCCTTTTGGACGACCTTCTGGACGACCACGCTATGACACCCACTGGCTCCAGGCCAGCCAAGGCAGGTGTGAAGTGATTGGTCAGGGGCCCCGCCATCACCCCATGATCGCCCTGTAGAGGGAGGCCCAGGCCACTGACTGGTGAGCTGCAGAGGGTGGGCAGGGCCTCCCTCTGCGGGGCACACTCAATTGCCCCAAAGAGGGAGTCCCATGCTGCCCCAAGGAGGCACTGTGGTGGGTGGGCGGGGCCTCCTTCTTTGGGGCCATCGATCACAGGGCTCCTGGACTGTGAGAAGGCACAAGCCAGACTGAGGGATCTTCCCCCAATCCTCCGCTCCCCAGTGAATGAATTTCATGCACGGGGCCTCTAGTCATACTATTTAGAACACTGTAGCCATATTGAGAAGTCCAACCTTTAAGGACAAGTGGATACCATTCTAAACTTAAGCTGGGGACATAGTAAGAAGATTTTTCATATTAGAAACATTGCATTAGAAATTTACAGGGTTAGATTTGCTTTGTAGTGAATAGCTTAGTAGTTAGGAGGCTGTAGCAATAATCTAGCCTGAAGACAAGGAAGCCTGGGCCTGGTTTCACTTTTGGAATGGAGAGAAAAGGAAGGCTGAAATATTTGACAAGTGGGATTGGGAGTACTTTGTTGATTGGAAGTGGGGACTGAGGAAGAGGGAGGAGGTAGGGACCATATCTTCTTCTGCCCCGAGAACTGTGTTAGATGGCTAAGCCCTGCTCTGAGATAGGAACCTGAGGCAGGTGAGTACTGGGAGGAAGGATGAATTCAGTTTTTCATATGTCAAGTTTTAGGTGATGGGTGGGCATCCCAAGTGGAACTGTCTAAAAAACTATTGCAGTATGTATTCTTATATCCAAAGGATATATTCACTAAAATCATGATATGGAAAGAATTTCCCAGGGAAAAGATGGATGCTGTTTATGTCTTTTAGATTCTTACAATAACTTAATTAAAGCTACCCAGAAAATGCAAATATACAAGACATATTTTTGCCCTAACTGGTTTGGCTCAGTGGATAGAGCATCGGCCTGCGGACTGAAGGGTCCCAGGTTCGATTCTGGTCAAGGGCATATACCTGGGTTGTGGGCACATCCCCAGTAGGGGGTGTGCAGGAGGCAGCTGATTGAGGTTTCTCTCTCTTTGATGTTTCTAATTCTCTATCCCTCTTCCTTCCACTCTTTAAAAAATCAAGAAAATATATTTTTTAAAAAAAGACATATTTTGAATATGGGGTGTAATGGACTTCTGGAATTGGTGGTAGTTTTTGTCCATCCATTTTTATTACATATTTGCACAACATAGATTTGAATGTGTGTTTTGACATTTCATAAATGATATCATGCTGCCCCTATTACTCTGACTTGCTTTTATTCCCCTGATTTAATCATTTTTGTCACATGTGTATCTAATTCATTTATTTAACTGCTTCATAGTATTGCATGTGAACATAAGACACCATTTTTCCAGTCCTTTGTTGTTTGGTTATTTCTCATATATAACTTGTATTAAGAAGCCATAATGAGCACACTTCTATGTGATTCCTGTGCACATATGCAAGAGTTTATCCAAGGTATATACTAAAAAGTATAAGTCAAAGTGTTTGAATACCTTTAATTTATTACATATTTCCAAATTGCCCTTCTCAGCTGTTCAACCAACATATCCCTTATTCAACATTATGTTATATTTGTTCCATACTCTTTCCAACACTTGGCATTATCAGACTTTTAAATTTTTACCAATCTAATGAATATTAAATGTTTCATTGTTATTGATTTAACTTGAATATTCTTGTTCACTTCTGAGCATGAACTTTTTCCATTTGTTTGTCACTTGGATAACCTTTCAATTTATGCTTTGTCCATTTTATTGATTTGGAGGTATTTTTATTATTAATTGATATAAACTATATATTATAAATAATCATTGATTCTTTTATATATTAAGTTTATCTTTCCTTTCTATGCTTATCTTTTATATTTGCTCATGATGCCTTTGGATAAGTAGATTAACTTTTTCTTTTATGTGACTAGTTTGTGTTAGTACTATTGTGAAGACATTTTTTTCATACCATACAATCATAAATACAGTCTCTAAAATTTTCTCCTAAATATTGTTACGTTTTGGGTCTTCACTAATCTGTGATGCTATTTCTGTCCTATTGCAAGGTGCCACGTGTGCAGGGCTCTCCATGATGTTTTGTTGTTGTGTTTGTCTATCCCTGTGCCAATAGCACACTTTTAATTACTAAGGCTTTATAAGAAGAGTTGATATTAGATACAGAAATTATTGGTACAGAGTCTTTCTTCTCTTCTTAAATATATTGGTTATTCTTGGTCTTTTGTTCTTCTATGTCGCTGTTTAATTACCTCATCAAATTCAATGATGTTCTTTTTGGGAGAGTACATTGAATTTATAGATGAATGTAGATAGAAGGAGAATTTTTTAATTAAAAACATTTTGAAGAAATATACACTTGAAATTAAGAAGTGCTCTATTTTTACTAGACTGTGCGATCCTGGGGGGCAAAAACAGATTCTTATTTACTTTTGCACCAATAGCACAGTCGTCAATTTGTGCTGAATAAATGTTTCCTAATTAGCTAACTGACAGAATGAATAAAGGAATGAATGTCAGCTTCTTGGTGATCCTATGAGGAGTGAGGTCAATTTATATCTATAGAAAATGACTAATAGGAAATAAAGATGGCATGTTTCTTTGGTTCCTTCGTTCATGATGGTAGACTCCCATTATTCCTACTGACAGGGACAAGACAATTTCTTTGAAAATCAAATCTATAAGAGGTTTTGCTATTTTCTTCTAAAGTAGCCTTTGATGTGCCAGCTATGAATCTTAGAAACAACCCGCATTCATCCACGCAACATCCTTTATGGAAAGCCTACTAAGTTCCAGGTACTATTTTAGGTGCTGGAGATACTGCAGTGAGTCAAAGAAGCAAAAATCTCTCCTTTCATGGTGCTTGCATTCTAGGGGTTAGAGACACATTCTTAGTGAATAATTCAATAACACTGTGTGTTAAAAGTACTGTGTGTCTGGGGGTCTAGCAGAAGAGAGTTGGTGTTGCAAAGATTGCCATTTTACGTAGGATGGGATAGGTAGACTTCAATGAGCAGAAGACAGTGACTTGAAGGAGAGGACAGAGCAAGCCATGAAGACATCTGGAGAAAGTTTTTCAAGTAGAGGGAGTAAGCAGTGTGCAATGCAGGGGCAGGACCTTGTCTAGTGTCTGGAGACTAAGCAGGGGCACAGTATCACTAAGGTGGAGAGATCCATGGAAAGAACAGTAGGGAAGGGAGAACTGGAGACAGTCCAGGGCTTTGTTGGCCACTGCGAGAAATTTGGCTTTCAGTTGCATAAACCTGCCTTCTAGTAAAAATTTTATCTGGAAGACTACTATTCTTCTAAAGGATGTTTTATCATTTTTGTCTACTAAGTCATTTTTTTAAAGTTTGTTCACCTTCTAAGAGAATTTTGAAAAACTTAATATAATTAATCAAACATGTTTTTAAGTTGGGTTCTAAATTGTTCATGATTATTTTAAATGGTTGCAAGGATATGGCTTCTGGTATGTTATAAATATTTAAAATCAACAATGACGTTACTCTTTCAATGTAATGGACTCCTAATGCCTTAGCAATTTGTGACATAGTCACATTGTCCCTTTAAATGATACATGAATAGCTCTTTAACTGTTGAAAACTTTACATGGTTTCTTTTTTTAAAATATATTTTTATTGCTTTCATAGAGAAAGGGAGAGGGAGAGAGAGATAGAACATCAATGATGAGAGAGAATCATTGATTGGCTGCCTCCTATACACCTCCTACTGGGGATCGAGCCCGCAACCCAGGCATGTGCCCTTGACTGGAATCAAACCTGGGACTCTTTAGTCCACAGGGCAATGCTCTATCCATTGAGCCAAACTGGCTAGGGCTATATGGTTTCTTTATCTCCCTAACCCTAACCCTAACCCTCTAAACTGGATGGTGTATCCCCAGAATTACTATTTCATTTCATATCCTATGCAGAATTTTATCTTTATATAATATAAACATGTGTTTTAAAGTATTTTATTAATCATCCTAGAATATTTTGCTACATCAAAAATATGTATATAAGTTGAAATATAAGGCTTTTTTATTATTATTACCATTAATAGTAGTAATATTCCGCATGACCATAATATCCTAAGTGTTAAAATATATTTCCAGGGCCACCCAGCCAGTCTGTCTCAGTGGTTGTGCATCGATCAATGAATTCGATTCCTGGTCAGGGCACATGCCCAGGTTGTGGGCTCAATCCCCAGTAGGGGGCATACAGGAGTCAGCCAATCAATGATTCTCATCATTGATATTTCTATCTCTCCCTCTGCCTTTCTCTCTGAAATCAATAATATATATTTTTCCAGGATTAAGTTACATTTACAATAGTAAAAATATATAATTAATCAAAACAACATAAATGAGAAATAAGTTTGATAGGGTAATGTTTAACAAGTATAATTTTATTGCACATGTTAGGATAAGTAGTTATGTCTTAAACTGAGATAGGTTCAGCATCACTTTCATTCCTATTATCCCTTTCAATTTTGTTTGAAGGAGAAGGCAAATGCTGAGAAATTTATTCATATAAACTAAGGACGTGGAATAGAAGAATTTCTATTAGAGCAGTATTTCTCAATTCTTTGAATTCCTTCTGAATTATATGCCCAAATCACATAGAGATGCATCATAAACACTTCAAATGCTGTTTGGATTCCTCCTTCAAGTTTGTTGAAAACATATAATTGGTAACAACTCACATTGCAAAAGAGTTTTTTAAAACCAAGTCTTGAGTGATTCATTTCTCAACACCAAATATATTAAAATATTCCCTTATTTGTGTGTCCGAGATTTTTCTTCCTTGAGACAATTTATCATAGCAAGATTCAGGATGGATGAGGACAGTTATCAGCAGGAGAGGACAATTGAATAAGGAGAAAGGGAAAAGGATACGTCTCTTACTTCAGGAATATTCCTACAGCTTTGTCATCCTCCTTTCTCGTCCTTCCCCCTCTACCTATTAGTCTCTCTTCTTCAGAAACACCAGAGTGCATTCCCCAAGAATTTCCCAGCTCTCATGAATTTTCCTTACAAATACTCTTTCTGAAGTTTCCATCATAATTTTATCTTGAATGTCATTGACAAAGACAAATTTAAATCAAGCAACTCCATTTTGCAACTACTTAAGGAATTATCACTTTGAAGTTTCTTAGAAAACTAAAATAACTACTTCTTTATTCTTAACAGAATATTGTCATAAAACATATCACAGTAACTCCATAATAAATGTTGTAATAGAACCCAAACCTCTTAACTTGGCCTGTAAACCCCTCAGTTTTGAATTCTGAATACCTACGTAGCACTCACTGCCGTCTTCCCTCACCCTCAGGACTTTCCAAATACATTCACCACATTGCAGGTTTTCATCATTGCAAACATGCTTTCCATCTTAGCACATTATCACTCCCTTATCCAGGAAGGCCTGCTCACCAGTTCCTCACCTAAACCCATCCTCTTTTTCTTTTTAATATATTTGTATTGATTTCAGAGAGGAAGGGAGAGAGATAGAAGCATCAACGATGAGAGAGAATCAATGATTGGCAGCCTTCTGCATGCCCCTTACTGGGGATTGTGCCCACAACCCAGGCATGTGCCCTGACCAGGAATTGAACCATGTCCTCCTGGCTCATAGGTCAACGCTCAACCACTGAGCCACTGTCTGGGCCTAAGTATATTTCTTGACCTGGTTTAATAGAAGTCTATTTGAGTGGTCCAGTATTTCATTAAAATGGTGCACCCTTACTTTCTCTCACCTATGACATCTATTTTTTCACCTTAATGATCAAAATATTTAACCACAGATGGTCTTAGAGGAAGAGTATTAACATCTTCAAGAAGAACTTTGGGATGGAATATGATTTATGTCTCTCGGTTCAGGTTAGGAAAATCAGTATCTAATTGTGTTGCTTTATGCTGCCATGTAGCTTTTAAAAACTTACTAAAATTAACCAAACAACTTTTCTGATTCACCCTCCCTACGGCATGAAGTAGACAGAATTCAACTACAGACTGATGGTCTCCCTCCCCTGTGGCCCTTGATAAGTAGAAGGTCATTATTATGGAAGATGGATGATTTTGCTTGCCTGTTTTCTTTTTTGTATAACATAAATCTCTCTCACTCCTGCTGATAAAAAAATTAATCTCTTTGTTGAAGTCACAGCATATTCCCATGCAAGTGGCTCTTTTGCAGAAACTGCTCAAATAATTACAGACCTTAGAAAAAATTATAAGGTCAAAAACTATTCTTCTAAAATAAAGGTTACTTATGTTGGCTTTATAAAATTTTCACCAGGTACTAATAACTTAATTTGAGCTTTTCTTTCTTTATATAATTTTGGAACATTGTACTCCTTGTGGGGCAATGCCAGCAAATTATTTCATTTTTTGTTTAAAATTAAAGGTATTAGTTATTTTAGAAAATCACATCTGTACTCATTAAAAGTTTAGGGCACCTAATGAAGTAATAGAAAAGTACTATGTAGGGGTTATAATAGATGGATCTCTGAAAGCCATATTACTTAAGTCTGAGATTCTAAAATTAAAATAACTTTAGCATATTTTAAGATTGTTAACTAAAATTGGCCTCCTCACAGTGTTTTTGGTAACAGCTGAAAAATTAACTATGTCGATATTTCTCTTTAAGCCCTTAACAGTTTGTACTGTATATGTTAGTGCCAGAGAAAGGAAGATAATTTTTCAATATCAATTTAATAATTAGAATTATTTTGATTGCCAGTATTTATAGTTTCATTTTTTTCTTGTATTTATAGCATTGGAGTAAGAAGAGGAAGGGAAAATATAAATAGAAATTTCTATTTTTTTCTATTTTTTAATCCTCACCCTAGGACATGCTTAGAGAGGGGAAGAGAAGGAGGGGGGAGGAGAGAGAGAGAGAGAAAGAGAGATAGAGAGAGAGAGAAACATCATTGGGCTGCCCTCCACATGATCTCCATCCTGGAACAAACCCACAACCCGGGTGCATGCGGTGACCTGAAATGGAGCCAGCAACCCTTCAGTGCACAGGATGAGAGTTAACCAATTGAGCCACTTCAGTCAGGCTAGAAATTTCTATTTTAAAGTTACTTTTTAAAATATATATATTTTTATTGATTTTAGAGAGGAAGGAGAGGGCGAGAGAGATAGAAACGTCATTGAGGAGAGAGAATCATCAATCAGCTGTCTCTTGCACGCCCCCACTGGGGATCAAATCCAGCAACCCAGGAATTCCTTGACCAGATTGAACCTGGGACCCTTCAGTTGGCAGGCTGATACTCTCTCTATTGAGCCAAACCAGGTAGGGGCTAAAGTTACTTTTTAAACATAATACATCTAGCTTTAGTTATACGATTAGTAATACATGCTAATCCAAAATAAACAGACTTAGGCCATTGTTAATACGAAAACAAAGCCACGCCTTTGTTTGTGTTTAAAACTGCTCTTTGCATAGCTATTTTCACAGAATTTCATCAAGCGTGTAGATATGTTGATAGGTATGTTCAAATACATGAATCATAGGAATGCAGAAGTCTTCAAATTATTACCAATTTTAGCATCTAGCCTAGATTGCTGAAGTCATCTGCTGAAGACATTCACTAAGATAGCCTTTATTACTCAGTATCTCACTTTATACTTAAAATCTTCTTGAATCATGTCCAAAACTAAGAGGCTTTTTTTTCAGTAATTGAAAATTAACTAATGCTATTTTTTAAAATGAATCCTTTTAAATACATTCAACTATTTAAAATATTGCTTAAATTTATTTCAAACATAGTTATGTGCAGTGTGTTCTGTTAGGTGTTATTCAATAGCTTTCCATGAGTGCGGTTCTCAACCTGTGGGTCGTGAACAATGAAAATACATCCTGCATATCAGATATTTACATTACGATTCATAACAGTAGCAGAATTACAGTTATGAAGTAGCAATGAAAATAATTTTATGGTTGGGGGTCACCACAACATGAGGAACTATATTAAAGGGTCGCAGCATTAGGAAGGTTGAGAACCACTGAACTGTGCATAGCTGGCCAAAGGCTCCCCAAGGGCAATGCACAGGGTAACTGTTCATTAAATACCTAAATAAAATAATATACTAAGCAATTGACACAATGATTAAAAAATAACCAGAATCTTGGGTGCTGATACTGTGCTTTTCACCTTCGATCCAGACTGTAACCCTGGCTTCTAACTATTATGTCCCATTTTATGGATAAGGAAACAGAGGATCATAGAAGTGCAGTAATTTCCACAATGTCTCACAGCTAGTACTAGCTAAAATCAAGGTTGACATCCAAATCCTCTGATTCTCATTGGAAACATAGTCAGCCTTCCTTATAATTCCTTTACTCCATTTGTTCAAGCAGGTCAATGACTATGAATGCTGGAGGATAGAGAGCTTTAATTCCAAGTTAATGTCTCATCTTCCTCTCAGAATCTGAAAATGAGGAGAAAATGTTATAATTTGACTTCATTGAGGAAAAGCAACCCAATAACATACACATACAAAAAAAACACACACACACACACACACACAAAAAACAGTTTACTGGTAAGAAGAGTTTTTCTATACATGCAAGGACTTAAAAGTGTAGCAGTTGGTCAATATAAAGCATTTTACAAAATATCTATCCTATCTAATAAAAGACAAAAAGGGTAATTAACTGTATCTTTGCTCCGCTTCCCATTGGCTAATCAGGGCAATATGCAAATTAACCGCCAACAAAGATGGCGGTTAATTTGCATACCTAGGCTCCAAGTGGTAGAGTGAAGCCAAATGGCCCGAAGCCGGCTGAGCCGCGAGGCCTCACAGTCCGAGATCAGGAGCCGCGAGGCCTAACGGCCCTGGGATCAGCGGAGCCGCAAAGCCTGATGGCTGGGGCGGGGGCTCTGGCCAGAGCCCAGCCAGAGCGAAGGCCTGGGTCCCGGGTGCCAGAGGAAAACTGATGCCGGCAGCCAAGGGAAGGGAAGGCCTACTGCACAAATCTCTCCGTGCAACAGGCCTCTAGTTATTTAATATCAGGCTTTAATTGATATTTAGTCTCTCATGTAGGTTTTGGGATAGAAAATACACTTATTGTCAACTGACCTATTTTATAGCTATTTTACTGTGCTTGACTAAAAATTTTATTTGATTCATTTTCTTAAGAAGTGAAGAAAGCACAGATCCATCCTAGAGGCACTGAAAGGAGTTAATATTATCATTTTAGGAGACTCCTACTGCCCAAACTATCCTTAGACTAGCTCATTTGATGCCATGCAAAGTTGAAGTCACAATTGAATCCTATAGTTTCCCACTATGCACTTATATTTTCTATACACTTAGTAGTTTGGCTGTTCACGTTAAATTATAATTAGAAGTTCAAGGAGGGCCCTTGCTTTGCTAATATTATTATAAAAGACGAAGAATCAGAATCAGTCTCTAATACACTTCAGCACTGGATATTTTTTATTTATCTTCCCAGCATTTGTTGGGTTTTCATTCTCTTCCCTTCTCTCTGTTTTTATGCTTAGATGGTATGTGATCAGTTAACTAAAATAAAAATACCCAGGTCCCAATTCCTGGACTGTGTGAATGCTATTTTATATGGCACAAAAGTGATTTTTGCAGATGTGATTATGTGAAGCATCTTGAGATTGGGAGAGTATCCCACATTATCTGGTTGGGCCCTACATGAAACCACAGACTTCCTGAGGGAGGAAGAGATTTGACTACAGAAGATTAAGGCAACAGTGACCACCAAATTAGGATATTAGGCTGCTGCCTTTGAAGGTAGAGGGAGAGGCCAAGAGCCAAGGAATGGAGCTCTAGAAGCTGGAAAAGGCACTTGGGTGGATTCTGCCCTAGAGCCCCCAGAAGGACCACACCCCCAACACACATCTTGATTTTTGCCCAGTAAAATTAATTTTAACTGTAAGAAAATACACATGATTTTAATCCATTTACTTAAAGTTTGTGGTAATTTCTTAGAGCAGGCATAGGAAACTAGTATAGATAGGGTTCAAGAATGGAATAAGAGACCTAGCTCTAAGCTGATCATTATGTCCCATTTTCTTCTCTGCAGTTGTGAATAGTTCAGTAACAGTTTACCTTACCCCAGCAGGAGTGAAAGTAAGCATTCACCAGGAATTCTGGGAAGAGACAGGAGAATTCTCCCTCCTGCTAGACTGGAACTTAGAGGGTGTGAGATCTGGGAAAGCTGAAGCCATCTCCTCCATACAGTGGGAAACATGAATAAGTATGCAGCAAATGGAGAGAGACCTGGAAGAGCTGGAAGAGCTGGAAGAGTGGAGAGAGCAAGAGATGGAATGCAGGAATAAATAGAGGAGAATGAGAGAGAGAGAGAGAGAGGGAGAGAGAGAGAGAGAGAGAGAGAGAGAGAGAGAGAGAGAGAGAGAGAATATGTGTGTGTTAGCCTTCCCCTATTGTACTCAGTAAAGTGAGTGAATCAGCTCCCTCTTTAAATCAATTTTGGGTGCATTTCCTGCCATTTGTAAGTAAAAGACTTCCTTTGGACACAACTTTCAGGTTTGAGAGTTTTGGTGGTCGTGGGGTGTGTGTGTGTGTGTGTGTGTGTGTGTGTGTGTGTGTGTGTGTGTGTGTGTTAATAACAAAGGTCATTGTATGACTGGTAGCTCGTACTGCACTATGTAAATATAATTAGAGGGCACATCAACAAGCACACCTTATGTATTTTATTGTAAGCAATAAATCTTAGAGCTGACCAAATAATCCTTAGGGAGAGAGCTGAGAAGACAAATTCTAAGGGAGAGAACTCATTTGGCAGAATGTAAACCCTACTTAGGATCCCTTTTGCAAAATTCTGCTCTGGGTTTCTTATACCTAAAGTATCCAGACACATTATTCAGTCTCAAATGATTTTTCCTTTGTGAATAAAATACTGTTTTAGTTAGTCTTGGTTTTTTCCCCTGAATTAAATATCTGTTTAGGAATTTCTTTTGGTAGTGCTTAGCTATTCAATCCCAGAAGATCACCTTTTGGTGCCCCCTCACTTACCACCAACATAGAGCATTTTTCTCTCTTGAAAATAATGAATATTATATTAAAAAAATTAAAGCCTGCTGCCTGATGTAGGCTTTGAAGTCTGCGAAGTTCCTACAGTGAGGTAAATTACTTGATGTGGAAGTATTGGCTATGTTCCACATTAGCTAAGAGACAAGGAATACAATACAAATTGATCTCTCTCTCTCTCAAATCAATCAATCAATAAAAAATTTTAAAGTTTGCTTAAAAATATAATATGAGCTAGCCACTCACAGATATCTCTTCATTTGATTTTTAGATGCAGTGCCTGCTTTGCAAAATGTATCACCATACATCCTAGTATTACAAAATGGCAACACCTCTTTGTCACGGCACAGTTAAGTTCTTTGTTTTATGTCTTCTGCTTATTGAAACTATTCTTTATTAGTGAAGAGTTAACAATTGGTAACATATTTTTTTCTGTTAAAATACAACTGCATATTGATCTGATGTTCTATCTAGATGGACAATTAATGACTGATGACTACATGGAGCAATCATTTGAAGAAAAGGAGGAGGCTGGGGAGTACAGGCTCATGGCCAATCATTAATTTCCTATTCAAGGATGGTTGATATAATTATATTGATTCTATTTCCCTCATAAAGGTAGAAGAGCATATTTTTATTGTAGCACAATCACTCTGGCAGGAAAGATGGGACACGGGGTAGTAAGGAATTACTGTGCCTATCAATTCAGAACTATTATGTATCCTTAAAAAATAAATGTACCTATGTTGAAGTCACTTGCTCTTTTTCATTAGCTGATAGAGGTAGATCCTAATGCCTTCATTAAAAATCAGAGAAATAATATGTTATTTCTCATATCTATTTATTGTGTGTGTGGTGCTTTGTTAATCCTCACAGGAGGATATTTTTTCCATTGATTTTTAGAAAGAGTGGAAGGGAGGGGGAGAGACAGAGAGAGAAATATTGATGTGAGAGAGACATATCAATTGGTTGCCTCCCCCATGCATCCTGACCATGGCTGGGAATTGAGCCTGCAACCCAGGTACATACCTTTGACCGGAATCAAACCTGGGACACGTTAGTTGAGGGCAGACCCTCTATCCATTGAGCCAAACCAGCTAGGGCACATATCTACTTAAAACTGACCACTATATTATCAAATACCAGAAATATATATTATGAGCTTCATTCCCAGGTAGCTTCTTGAAACATTAACTTGCCAGTTCCTGGAGACATCTAAGTTTTGTGATGAAGAACTCTTTCATTTGGGAAGTTTTCTATTTCAAGAAACAGCTTTTTTTTTCTCTGTTAAATCATTACAAATATGTATTTTAAATCTCTCATCTCTTAATGTTTCATTCCTCATTCTTTTTACTTTTTGTGGGTTAATATTTTTTTATCCTTTATAACTATTTTAGCAATGTATACAACAGGGGGAGAAGGGGAGAAAAAAGAAAAGGAAAAAACGTATCTACAATATTTAAGAGAATCCTGAAATATTATTTTAAGGTAAACTATTGTAGATTTTTTAAAATACTATTCTGAATATACTGTTATTCTTGATTCTTTTCTACTCTCATTACACAGTTTTTCAATTTGTTTTTCTTTTAAAATGTACATTAGCATTTTAATAAAAATATAGTTTATGTATATTAATAAGAGTTCAAAATATATAAGCTATGTAATTCCTTACACATTACCTATGTTCAATAAATATCTTTTGAATAAATTAATGAATTTTTATAATACAAAGTGAAGATGTCACCTGCAATAAACATCTCATTTTGAACTTTGCTTTCATCATAAACACCTTTTTTAAAAAAATTTGCTTTGACAAAAAAAAAAATATAGAATTTGCAAAATCCAGTAATTATAAGGGAAGAAGTAAGAGGATCCATGCAAAAGCAGTGATTCTATCAGAAACAGATCTTCACTCCCCCTAGAATGCTGGGGAAGAAAAAAATTGGAATTTAATATCCATTAACTAGTGGATATTAAATCTACCAATTTTTCCTCTTCTATCTCATTCCCAAAGTTCCCCAGTGGTGCTGACTATAAAGCAGGGGGCTTCACATCAAACAGAATACAAAAGAATAAGGGAGAGAATTTGAAAACAAAAGCTTTAAATTTTATAGTGAAGTTAAAAATGTATAAAATAAGCATTTTATTATTGGCTTTGACTATAAAATATCACATATATACACATATATTTGTGTGTGTGTGTGTGTGTGTGTGTGTAATGTAAGTATAATTTTCCATTGCATCAGTTTTTGAAGGGTTTAAAGGATAAAAAATTGAAAGGCAACCCAGAGGGCATGACTCAGTGGTTCAGGGTCGACTTGAGAACCAGGAGGTCACGGTTTGATTCCCGGTTGGGACACATGTCCGGGTTGCGGGCTCGTTCCCTAGTGTGGGGTGTGCAGGAAGCAGCCAATCAATGACGCTCTCTCATCATTGATATTTCTAGCTCTCTCTCCCTCTCCCTTCCTCTTGGAAATCAACAAAAATATGTTTTTAAAAATTTGAAAGGCAGAGAGTAGAGTGAAAGGAAGAGTCAGTGTCATGAAGGAAGGTTGAGAGGCCAGAGTTATCACAGAAACACGGGAAATAGAACAGTATTTCCTTGATAGGAGGATAGGGTTTGGAAAGGTAGACTTGAGGCTATTATAAAGTCTTTAAAAATCTCAACTTAATGACATTTGTAGGGAATGTAAGTCCTTTGAGCACAGAAAGCATGATGAAAGTCCTATTTTAAGAAAAACAATGAAAAATATTTTTGCTGCATACAGATTCATATTACCTCCTTCCTTGTGTGTTTTAAAAAATTGCCTGTAATAAAATAATAATCCAGATTTCATGTTATTAAATATTACTAAAGGGTAAAAACTAATACTTAGAGACACTTTTATAATAGATGTCGTATAAAGAGTACATTAATGACTGAGTAGAGAATCTCAGGTACCGAAAGAGTTATATTGCAAAGCAGAAGGTTATAAAACAACACTTTCTTAAGTTTATGTAGCATTGGTTTTTCCAAATAGTTCAAAGTTCAAGTCCATTATCTAATTCTCAGAATATCCCAAGAGATTGGCAGATATAGAAATTAATACTCCCAATTTACAAACAAAGAAACTGTGCACAAGGAGAAAAAGTACCCATCATGCAGCAGTGGGAGAGCTGAGGCCAGACCCCAGTACCGTTTCTTTTTGTAACCTAAGAGATATGTACGTGCCAAGGGTTTCGAGTTCGAAGTCACATTCATTTTTATCATTTCTACAAAATCATCCAAATTTACATTGAAAAGGCCTTATTTTGTTAGTTGTCGCTATTGAACATTTTCACCAGAGAAGAGACCTAAGAGACATTGGAAGTTCAACTTGCCGAGTTTGGGGAAGCAAGGTATAAAGATTATTGAGAAAAAATAAAGAATTATTATGTGATTGTTGGCACACTCTCTGCACTGAGGATAAAAAAGGAAGCTTCAATCATTTTCCCATGACTTACAGGAACTATGAAACCCCAGTGTCTTTACTACTGTAAAGCACCAACATGTATAGTATTGAGATTCCCTTATTGAGAAAGAACAAATCTCATTGAGAACAATGAATTGTTACACAAGCTACAATATTGTTACACAAGCTACAACAGAAGGCAGTGACCATTCCATTTTAGGCGCCTCTGTGCCCCAAGGGAAATCGATATGAAAAAACCAATTTGCAAGTCTCCTTATGGTCTTCTCAATGTGATACCATTATAGAAAGACCATTGGGATAACTTTCATAGCTTCAATACCTTAAACCTAATGGATCCCATTTACTCATATGCCAGAAATTAGCAAATGAAATGGCATCTGTGTTTTGATATTTGTTTTTCTATATGTAATATTTTATCTTTACAGAGTCACTAGCATAGATAGCATTTAAAAGAACTCTTCTGTATGCATTTATTACTCTTCCCCAACGAACAATTTGCATGGCTTTGGAAATCAATTTCTTACATGCTCTTTCCCTCCAACTTTTTCTTCCCCCTCTTTTCTATGATGTGGTTTATGCATCTTTTCTATAATGTGATTTTGCCCACTTGGCACTTTCTCCAGTATCCTTTACTCATTTATAGGCTTCTGCATTTCTGCTCTCCCAGGAGGACTTTACCCATGATTGTGACGTCTGGATCCTTTCTTTCCTTCTGGTCATGCCCAATAGATTTTTATTGAAACCTCCATCTTGTCCGCTTATCCAGCTTTCATGTGACTTTCTCCAGTTAATCTCAGCCATCTGGCTCCCAAATCTTTTCCTACAATGTATTCCCTTTTAGGAGGGACTTGATCCTTACATGCTTCTTTTGGAGAATGGCCAGGTTTTCCTATATTGGTTTTAATTAGGAATTTGGTCGGATTTTACAAAATGTTCTGTGTGGCAACTCTGCTTTGCCCATAGTATCATTTTCTGTTGCTTCTTGGTGAGCTTTTCGATGCCTTCATCATCAATATCAGCAGCTTCTAGTTTGTGGGTATTGATTTACTTGGATATCAATATTATAAAAGGCCAGTGGCTGTAATGCCATAATGCCATAACAACCAAACGACCGGTCACCAGGAGGAGCATTGATGGGTCTCACAGCGCGGCAGGTCTGGGTCCCACTGGGGGTCTGGGTCCCGCCGGTGCAGTAGGTCTGGGTCTTGCAAGATTTCATGTGCCAGGTCTCTAGTTTTCTTATATTTAACTTGCCTATTTTCCTTTTTAAGTTTAGGTCTTTGTGTTTGTGTCAATGCCTTTATTCTCCCTTATCTTTTCTGTTTGTCTGGTCCATTGCTATAAAACCCCAACTCTTCAGCAGAAAATGACTTTTTTATTATTTCCAAAGATTAATTTTTTTTAAAATGTAAAGTGCTGTGGACTTGACATAATAAGTGCTCACTAAATATTTATTATTACTTGTATAAGTATCTTGTTATGGCTATGAATAACCACTATACCTTGAACCACTTGGCTGAGCTCACCCTATTTTCAAAAACAACAATTTCTAATTTTTCATTATGTTTACTTTCCTGTTTCTAATTTCCAATTTATCTTTGAATCTTCCTTATATTTTTCATATAAATAAATATTTTTGCCCTTCTTTTTGGTTGAATGGCTTTTATTAGAACTTCTTGTATGGTTATTAATGTGTTTTTAAATACTTTTTCCTCGGGGTTTTATTGTCTTTATCACTTCATCTTTGTTCTATTAATGAATTCAGACTAAATATTCATTTTACTTTTTGTACCTTAAGTGTTAGCTCTTTTATGTTTGATATGTATGTCATCTATCACATTGATTCCTTTCTCCCTGAAAACTTCTGAGCAGGGAATGGTGTGCTATAAAGTTTTTGCAGTAACTTAAAAGGTAAAAGTTTTTTCTATTATTGAAAAGGAAATGATTATATACCTGATTCAAAGTTGTAATCTAAACTTAATTAGATGCACCATGATATCCCTTAAGGAAATTGGGCTCCCTTTGTCTCTCTCTCTTTTTTTTAATTTTAAATATAATATTTAAAAAACTGTTATAATATAGTATAATATCACAAAAGTTGTAGGACATATTAAAAATCTGAAAATAACAGCATTACTTCTAGTATATTCTAAAATATTCCCCTCCTCCCCTGGCTCTATTTTTTGTTCATGTTGTGCATTATATTCCACAAATGAGTGAGATCATGTGATATTTATCTTTCTCTGGCTGGCTTATTTCACTTAGCATAATGCTCTCCAGATCCATGTATGCTGTTGCAAATGGTATGAGTTCCTTCTTTTTTACAGCAGTATAATATTCCATTGTATAGATGTACCACAGTTTTTAATCCATTCATCTGCTGATGGGCACTTAGTCTGTTTCCAAATCTTAGCCATTGTAAATTGTGCTGCCATGAATATAGGGGTGAATATATCCTTTCTGAAGGGTGCTGCTGAGTTATTTGGATATATTCCTAGAAGCAGGATTAATGGGTCAAATGGGAGCTCCATTTTTAATTTTTTGAGGAAACTCCATACTGTTTTCCACAGTGGCTGCACCAGTCTGCATTCCCACCAGCAGAGCACTAGAGTTCCCTTTTCTCCTCATCTTCGCCAGCACTTGTCGTTTGTTGATTTGTTGATGATAGCCATTCTGATAGGTGTGAGATGATACCTAATCATCATTTTGATTTGTATCTCTCAGATGATTAGTGACTTACAGCATATTTTCATATGTCTCTTGGCCTTCTGTATGTCCTCTTTCAAAAAGTGTCTATTTAGGTCCTTTGCCCATTTTTTATTGGATTTTTTATCTTCCTTTTGTTCAATTGCCTGAGTTCCCTATAAATGTTGGAGATTAAACCCTTATTGGTGATAACACTGGCAAAGATGTTCTCCCATGCAGTGTGCTTTCTTGTTTTGTTGATGGTTTCTTTTACTGTGCAGAAGCTTTTTATTTTGATGTAGTCCCATTTGTTTATTTTCTCCTTAGTTTCCATTGCCTTACAGTGATGGCAAACCTTTTGAGCTCGGCATGCCAGCATTTTGAAAAACCCTAACTTAACTCTGGTGCCATGTCACGTATAGAAAATTTTTGATATTTGCAACCATAATAAAACAAAAATTTTTATTTTTGATATTTATTTTATATATTTAAATTCCATTTAACAAAGAAAAATCAACCAAAAAAATGAGTTCGCGTGTCATCTCTGACACGCGTGTCATAGGTTCGCCATCACTGCTCTAGACAGAGTAGGAATATTCCTACCTGAACCCGTTATGCGTTGCTTTCTCTCAAGTTTGAAGAATGTGTGACGTTAAAGTTATAAATACTACATCACAAGGGAAATTAGTCAAGCACTCTGAAAGTGTTTTTACTCTTAATGTGGTATACAGGGAGATATTAGAATAAGTTTAATCAATTTACAGTCATTGGTTTTTTTTAATTAAATCTTTATTGTTCAGATTATTACAGTTGTTCCTCTTTTTTTCCCCCATAGCTCCCCTCCACCCAGTTCCCATCCCACCCTCTGCCCTTACCCCCCACACACACTGTCCTCATCCATAGGTGTACGAGTCATTGATGTTTTTGTCCCAGTCATTGATGTTTTTATATCATGTTTTTATATCATGTATTTGTTGTTACAGCTTGTTTTTATATCATGTATTTGTTGTTGTTATATCATGTTGTTATTGTTTATTTATTAATCAGTTTATATATTATTTTCATATACATTTTACTAATTTTCTTTCATCTCTGACACTTCTATTATAGAGAAAAGGTTAATAGCAATATTAAAATATTTCTTCTAATTAATTTCCTTTCAATGTGCATGAATCTGTGCACCAGGCAACTAGTTGGTGTATAAAATAAGCCAGAGATTTCTGGGTGTTAATTTTGTATCCTACTACATTGCCAAATTCATTTATTAAGTCTAATAGTTTTTTGATGGAATCTTTGGGGTTTTCTATGTACAATATCATGTCATCTGTGAATGACAGTTTTACTTCTTCTTTTCCAATTTGGAATACTTTTATTTCTTCATTTTGTCTGATCGCTGTGGCTAGCACTTCCAGTACTATGTTGAACAGGAGCGGTGAAAGTGGGCATCCCTGTCTTATTCCTGTTCTTAGGGGAAATGGATTTAGTTTTTGTCCATTGAGTGTGATGTTGGCTGTAGGTTTGGCATATATGGCCTTTATCATGTTGAGATATCCTCCCTCTATCCCCACTTAGCTGAGAGTTTTTATCAAAAATGGGTGCTGGATTTTGTCAAATGCTTTTTCTGCATCTATTGATATGATCATGTGATTTTTGTCTTTCAATTTGTTTACGTGCTCTATCACATTTATTGATTTATGAATATTGTACCAGTCTTGCATCCCTGGAGTAAATCCCACTTGATCATGGTGTATGATCTTTTTATTATATTGCTGGGTGCAATTTGCTAATATTTTGTTGAGGATTTTAGCACCTATGTTCATCAGAGATATTGGCCTGTAATTCTCTTTCTTTGTAGTGTCTTTATCTGGTTTTGGAATTAGGATAATGCTGGCCTCATAAAGAGTTTGGAAGTGTTCCTTCCTCTTGGATTTTCTGAAATAGTTTGAGGTGTATAGGTGTTAGTTCTTCTTTGAATGTTTGGTAAAACTCCCCTGTGAAGCCATGTGGACGTGGGCTTTTGTTTGGTGGGAGTTTTTGATTACTGCTTATATTTCATCAGTTGTTATTGGCCTATACAGGTTTTTGGATTCTTCCTGATTCACGTTTGGGAAATTGTATTTTTCTATGAATTTGTCTATTTCATCCACATTGTCCAGCCTGTTGGCATACAGATGTTCATGGTATTTTCTTACAATCCTTTGTATTTCTGTGGTGTCCGTGGTTACTTCTCCATATACATTTCTGATTTTATTTATTTGGGTCCTCTCTCTTTGTTTCTTGATGAGTCTGGCTAATGGTTTATCAATTTTGTTTAACCTTTCAAAGAACCAGCTCTTGGTTTCATTGATTTTTTTGTATTTTTTTGTTTTTAGTCTTTATGTTATTTATTTCCACTCTAATCTTTATTATTTCCTTCCTTCTATTTATTCTGGGATTTTCTTGATGTTCTCTTTCTATTTTTATTTTTTATTTTTTTTTTAGTTGTAGGGTTAAATAGTTTATTGCTGATTTTTTTTTTTTTTTTGAGGTATGCCTGTAGTGCTATGAACTTCCCTCTCAGGACTGCTTTTGCGGTGTCCTAGAGATTTTGGGTTGTTGTGTGTTCATTTTCATTTGTTTCCAGGAAGTTGTTGATTTCTTTCTTGATCTACTTGGTAACACATTCATTGTTTAATAACATGCTATTTAGCCTCCATATGTTTAAATGTTTTTGGGTGTTTTTACTGTAGTTGATTCCTAATTCCATTCTACTGCGATCTGAGGAGACGCTTGATATGATTTCAATCTTCTTGGACTTGTAGAGACTTGTTTTGTGTCCCAACATGTGGTCTATCTTTGTGAGTGATCCATGTGCACTTGAGAAGAATATATATTCTGTTGCGTTGGGGTGAAATGTTCTATAAATGTCAATTAAATCCATCTGATCCAGTGTGTCCATTAGAGTCTGGAAGATCTATCCAGTGAAGTCAGAGGGGTGTTAAAGTCCCCTACTATGACTGTATTGTTGTTGATCTCTCTATTAAACTCCTCTAGAAGATTTTATATATTTAGGTGCTCCTATGTTGGGTACATATATGTTTACCAGAGTTATATCTTCTTGTTGGATCAATTCCTTTAGTATTATGTAGTGACCTTTGTTGTCTTTTGTGATGGCCATTATTTTAAAGTCTATTTTGTCGGATATGAGTATTGCTACACCAGCTTTTTTTTAATTTTTCATTTGCATGGAAGATTTTTTTTATATCCTTTCACTCTCATCCTGTGTGTGTCTTTTGTTTTTAGGTGAGTCTCTTATAGACAGCATATAGTTGGGTCATGTTTTTGTATTCATTCAGCTACCCTATGACTTTTGATTGGAGCATTTAGTCTATTAACATTTATGGTTACTATTGATGGGTACTTATTTATTGCTATTTTAATTCTGAATAGCTAGGTTTTACTCTGTTTCTTCTCATTACAGCAATCTCTTTAGCATTTCTTGTAATTCTGGCTTGGTGGTGATGTACTCCTTTAGCCTTTTTTGGTCGGGGAAGCTCTTTATTTGACAATCTATTTTGAATGATAGCCTTGCTGGATATAGTAATCTTGGTTTCAGGTCCTTGCTTTCCATTACCTTGAGTACTTCATGCCATTCCCTTCTGCCCTGTAGAGTTTCTGATGAGAAATCAGGTGTCACCCTTATGGGAGCTCCTTTGTAGTTAACAGTTTGTTTTTCTCTTGATGCCTTTAAGATTCTCTCTTTGTCTTTAGTTTTTGGCATTTTAATTATGATGCAACTGGGCATGGGCCTATTTGGGTTCTTCTTGCTTGGGGTTCTCTGTGCCTCCTGAATGTGTGTAACTTTTTCCTTTACCAGATTAAGGAATTTTTCTGCCATTATTTCTCCAATCACATTCTTTGTCCTTTTCTCCCTTTCTGCCTCTTCTGGCACACCTGCCATTCTAATATTGTTACATTTCACATTATCCCATAACTCCCTTAAGCTGTCCTCCTGTTTTTTAATTGTTTTTTTCTTTTTGGTTTTCTGATTGAGTGATATTTTCAACTCTGTCTTCTAATTCACTGATTTGATCCTCAGCTTCCCCTAATCTGCTGTGCATTCTTCCCAAGGTGTTCTTTATTTGTGTTATGTCATTATTTATCTCAGACTATTCTTTTTTCATAGTTACTATATCTTTTTTCATGCTATTGAGCATCTTTACCATCATTACTCTGAACTCTGTTTCAGATAAATTTCTTATCTCTGCTTCATTTATCTCTTCTTCTGGAGAATACTCTAGTTCTTTCATTTGGGGGTTGTTTCTTTGCCTCCTCATTTTGGTTTTCGGTTTGAGTTTGTGACTATGTAGATCCTCTACATCTCTCACTCCCTAATGCAGGACAGTGTTAAAGGCTGTTTCTAACCAAATAGAACAGGCAAAGACTTAAAGCCTCCAGAAATATCCTCTGCCTACAGACTGATAGAATTCCAACTTGAATTGCCCTTCAGGCAATTGTCCTCTGCTGGGTTAAGAGTTTTTTTGCAACAGGGTGGAGCAGTTGCTTCTGTCTGGAATTGTTATTTTTAATCTCGTAAGTGGCCTCAGGGCAAGGTGTTTCCCAATAAAGTGTGTCAACTGTCTTCCCCCCAAGCAAGGCAATTGTCTATGTGGGAAAGATGTCCTCTATTGTGTGAGGGAATAACGCAGCCCAGGAAACTTGGGGTGTCTGCCTTCTGAGCTCTATCTCCTGAGTCCCCAGTCCTGACTTCTGCTCTCACAGCTCCAGTCCACTTCACCCTCACTCTGCCAGAGCATAAGGTGTGTGGCTCCACCAGGAATTTTGTGTGTTGGCCCTTTAAGACAGTGCCTGAAGTTTCAGCTGTTACTCTCTGTAAGACAGCACCCACTGCTTTTCACAGCCAGATGTTATGTGGGTACCCTTCTCAGTTTTAGTGCTCTCTGCTAGGGGACCCAGCTTGGGGATTAGATCCCTGAGTTCTCAGTGGCAACCCCCCACAGCTGAGATATCTCTCTGGGACTTCAGTTGCTGTCTGTGGGTGCCTAGCCAGCCCTTTTAAGCCCCTGCCCCTCCTACCAGTCTCTATGTGGTCTCCACTTTCGATCCTCAGGTATCAGGGTTCTCTCCTGAAAGTTTTCTGTTGATTATGCAAGAAGTTTTTCTGTGTTTTAGTTGTAATACCAATTTGTTCCTGAGAGCATGTCTGTGCAACATCCACTTACTCTGCTGCCATTTTTAATCCTCCACTTACCTCTTTATAGTGTTTCTCTGTATTGTATGTATCAAGTCCTCTGCAATTGCATCAGTCATTTCTGTTTAGAAATACCAGTAAACTCTAGTTTTCTTTCCTTTGACCTTTCAATAATACTAATAGTATCCTGTCACCATTAAGAAAATGGTAAGATATGTATATACTGGCAGAAAGGCAGTATGCAACCATATAGAATCCTAATTTATAATGTACATATAAATATATACTCATATGAATATAACTAAAGAGAAAAATCACTTGTTGAGCAAACATTAACATTGGTTGGCCCAGTGTATAAAATTTTGCCTCTGTTTTTTTGTGTTTTTACTGTGTATGTGTGGTAGTGGTGGTGGTGGTGGTGTGTGTGTGTGTGTGTGTGTGTGTGTGTGTGTGTGTGCAGTATCTATTTCCTTCCCATTATAATCCTGTTTGTGGGCAATTACTTGCATTATTTTATTAGAAATGAAGTACATTTTTAAAAATGTTTGGTGAATCGCTTTATTTCATACTTGTCATTCTAACAGCCCCCTATAAGCCAACAACATGGGAGACAAAGTCCGTTCAGCAGTCTACAGAAGGGATCCAGCTAAGGCCATTAAACTAGAAAAAGCTTCTTTAAAAATGCCATCACATCATTCAGTCTGGAATGTTAAAGTCTGATAACATGTCATGTGGATAGCATTTTAGATTATCCACATGATAATCAATAATCCTCCAACAATGTCCATTACGGAAGAGCCACGGAGCTTTCCCCCTTCGTTTTCAGTCCTGCTTCTTTTCTAATACACACACACACACACACACACACACACACACACACATACACACATTTATGTGTACATATGCATGTACACATTTCATTTCACAGGGAACAGCATCAATCTTCTGAGGCCTGAAGTCATCCTGGCTTATTGACAGACTTATTTCTTGTTCATTCTTCCTACTATGTTTGTTTCCTTTCGCCTTTTCCTTTCATTTCCACTTTTGCTCTTGAAATGCCCACTGCATGCCTTTTCCTGCTCTTAGAGCCCCACGTCTTTTTCCAGTATTTTTTTTTCTCAGCAGATGTCCTCAGCTTAGTTCTTTCATTTCCCCTTTTGTTGGTTGCAACATAACCTGACATTATATTATGACATGTTACATGTTCTCAGTGAATATATAAAGACAGTATTCTTCCCCAACACAACTATATACAAATAATTCATTTTCTTTGTTGTTTTTTTTTAATTTTTAGTAACTATGGACATCAACTTTATCCTCCATTCCTGGATCATTTCTCCATATTTACTGAAGACTAATTTCATGACTCCGTGGGTCTACCTTTGGCACATCTCTGAGGGTCTCCATGCTGGTAATAATCTTTGTCTCTAAATGAAAAGCACTGGGTTGGTAGTGAAGCTTGGCTCCCCCTTGCCTCACTGTTCCTTCCTCTCCAATCCCTTACCAGCCTGCCAATTTCATTTTAGCATCCGCTACTTTGGGGATGCTGCTCTCTCATAGCACCTTGCTAAAGTAAACTATAATGTATCCTATAGCACAAATGTCATGCCTGAGAAGAATGAACAGAGCTTTCAGCCATGACTGGTTAATGCAATCACCACCCCGAAGAGTTTCTAGCCTTGCTTTCCACTTTCTCCAGTTTTCCACTCTTAATCGAAACCAAATTCAACTTCTCTGCTGCTCTGAAGCCCATGTCAACTCCTTGTTTCCAGAGACTTAAATTACAGTAAATATGTCCCTTAGGCTCCTCCCAACTGAATTAATAATTAGAGTCCTTATGGCAATTACCATGCCTTGGGCTGGTTTCCATAATGGAATCAGAATCTCTTAAGTTATCTATGATTGAACGAAGACTTCCATTTTCTTAGTAGGAATGCAAAGAGTCCCTTCCTTCCTTCCTTCCTTCCTTCCTTCCTTCCTTCCTTCCTTCCTTCCTTCCTTTCCTTCTTTCTCACTTTCTTTTCTTTTTCTTTCTTTCTTTCTTTCTTTCTTTCTTTCTTTCTTTCTTTCTTCTTTCTTTCTTTCTTTCTTTTCTTTCTTTCTTTCTTTCTTTCTTTCTTTCTTTCTTTCTTTCTTTCTTTCATACTTTTCCTCCTCACACCATTAGCAAAGACAAAAATAGAAGAGAAAACAGTATTTTTCTGCCTCCTGTTTTCTTAGTCAATTTATTCTGCTCAGCTCTTCCATTTGCTCTGCGGATCTCCACTTGGGTACTCTCATTGGTAGTTGACTCTCACCATCTTCTCTGCCGCAACAGTAAGCTCCCAGGGCCTGCCCTCACCAATCTTGGAGCACTGATTACTCCACCAGGCTCTGCATGGCTCCACCAGGCTCTCCACAGGCATGCTCCTGTAGCCTCCAGGCTTTGGACTTGCCTCTTACAATTGCATTCCTAAAATCCCTCTCTTACTCCTCTCCCTTCCCCCACCCACCAATCATATCTATATTCACATTACATTCTATACTGGAGGTAACTGTTCCATTAGTTGATCACATCCTCCCTGCACCCATATTGCCCCCTAAGGGAAGTAGTCTCTCTCTCTCTCTCTCTCTCTCTCTCTCTCTCTCTCTCTCTCTCAGCCTTGGAAGAAGGTTCTGATTGCTCAACCCTTCCCCTTCTCCTCCAGGCCAAAGTGAACTGGATCATGTCAATCCAGATTCTTTAGCAATTTATTGTTGGAAATAATACTAAGCTGTGAGTAGCCATGTTGAGTCATGTCCACATAGAAAGAGAGAAAAATCATCAACAGAGAGATGGAAATGAAAAGGAGAAAGAAAGGGAGGTAAAGAAGAAGAGAGGGAAAGAAACGTATGTGGTTAAACAGAAAAAGTAAAGGCAATAGGCAAAATCCCTGAGTTTTGAGTTCCTTTGTCCACTTCCTGTACAGCACACACTCCTATACCCTTCTAATAATGGCTTTGGTTCCTTGTATGCAAATGTCCCTTTATCAAGGTAAAAACAATGACAGTATTTTAAATGATAGTGATGACAATGACCATAGTAGTAATGGCTACCATTTATTGTGCACTTACCATGTAGTAGGCACAGTCCTAAGCACTTTACGTGATCACATCCTCACAGCTATCTTGTGATGTAGGAGTGATTTGCTAAGAACATTGACACAGGACGGGTTTGGCAATGTGACTAGTTATGCAGCTGTTAATAGCCCTAACCGAACATCGAACTCGGTTTTGTCTTCTCCAAAATCACGTGCTATGAGCTAATACATAAAAAGCATTCCAAATAGCGCATGACACAGGTAGGCCACAGTTCAAGATCCCTAAACTTTTAAGGCATTTTAGTTGCTGGATTGGAACAGATACATTAGTTTTAAGTTGACCTAGCAAAGCAATGTCAGGCAAGATCATATAAAATCTTGCTACTCAGAGAGTGTACCGGTTGGATGAGGAGCTTGCACAGCAAATGGAACTTGTTAGACATGCAAGTCCTGGGTTCCACCCCACATCTACAACTGCCTTTCAGTGAGTTCCTCCAAATGATCTGTGTGCTTATTCAATTTTGAGACACTGTGTTAAGAGACTCAAAGTAGATGTTGCCAATGAGTGAAGGGAATATTTTACTTACTAGTTATAGTGACCACGATGCAGTCTCTAAGATAAATATGTAGCTATAGGACCAGGTGTCTAGAACTAAAAGTAAGAAATGAAAATCAGAATGTCAGATGCTGAAGTTCTGCTGAATACTATAATTGAAAACACAAGAATTTGTCAGGGATTAACCAATTACTTCCCCAATTTGAAACATTATCTAGTCTCTATTTGGTTCTTTGTCAACTACAAGTAACTGTTTCTATATTGGGTTTTTCTTTATTTCATTTTATTGTTTTCATAGACAAGAAATTGGAATATTTCACCCTAGTATGTTAACTAATTGAGTGCTTTCTTTGGTCACCCAGATATCTTTCCAGAATGGTGTCCAAAGTTTGGCTCATTGTAAGAAGGCTCTCTGGGTTAGCCCATTCTGCCAGCCTTTCTACAAGAATCTAACCTAAAAGATTATAAAATGGACACTATTTTTAAAGCTGGTTTACATTTTGAGTGCTATTGATGAACACTTGTTATCAACATTTCATAGAGCCAAATTTCAAAATCTGAAATATGAGTGACAACGCTGCTATCAACTTTAACAATGAAAAATGTGAAGCACTCAGGACATGATTGAAATCAACACCCCAGGAGTGAGCTAATGGAAGATGTGCCTTAACATAAGAAAACAAGTATCTCTTCATTTTTACCCATGATTTTCATTTGGAATTTAGCTTATATATTCAAAATATGGATGTACCACAAATTAACAATTTACTTATGGTGAATATAATAATGATGACAAATAACTCAAATAATTTCATATTCTTATCATTTCTGCTACTATGGAAACCTTATATGTGTCCACGATTATGGTGTAAGACCTCGGATATGGGTATCTGGCTCTAAAGATATTTGGGCACCCACAGGCTTTATGAATATTTATATCCCTGTCTTCTTAAAAAGCTAAGTGTATAGAGAAACTGTAGAAGAACTGGCATATAATATGGCATTTCTGTTACCAGTAAATGTTGGCCGACATGCCTTAGTGAACCCAGAGAGGTCAGAAACAGAGAGAGAGCAAGGGGATATTTACTGATAAGGATGATTTGAGAAAGACTGAGGCTACAACGCCAGGACTGGAGACTTTTATTCTGGATTTTAAAAAGTTCTTTGGAACATATTATAAAGTGCCCCAAACTAGGGACTATGGATGGGGATAAGAGAAGTAAATATTAAAAGGGGAATACAGGAAAGCAATTTCCTGAGCACTCTGGGAGCAAGAAACTTTCTGAAGGATGGAAGATCTAAATAGCCTTGGATTTTGCAGGTTCCTGCCAGTGACAGGGCGCAGATGGAAAACCTGGCCCAGTGTTATGGGCCAAGGAGCCAATACTCAATAGGGACATTACTCTGACCATAGGAACATGTAGCCTGTATCATCTCACCACCTCCCATATCCCTCCCCTGACAGCCACCCAGATTTAAAGCTAAATCATGGAAAAGCAATGCTTAGTAAGCTTTCCAAAGATCTCACTACCTGTTTATGAGCATGTACCTTGCTTTCTCCTCCTTCCCCTTCTTGCGCTTTCCTCCCTGCCTCCACCTCCCACTTTCCCTCTCCCCTTCTCTCTCTTTCCCAGGGCCTTCCTGCTCTCTTGGGCTCCTCTCCTCATTTCAACCTTGGAGTAACCCAGCTGTCTCCTATTCTGTGTCCTCCACCCTGCTGTGATTCTTAATGAAATAAATTTCAGGAAGTCTACTTATTGGATCCATGACAAGTGCATAATTTATAGGAGCAGCTGGGCCCTTCACAGCACAGGACAATCCTTTCATTCTTCCTCCGTATGCGCCTCGTCCACTTCCCTTCCACCTTGGCCTTCTCCTACTTCACTGGGGGACCCTGGCTGTGAGTTCCTTAAACCCTTTCTTCCATTTGTTTCTCCTATTTTCTTTTGGGGGTAATAAAAGAGTCTCACTTTCCTAAGGTTTATCTCAGAAGCTACCACATCTTATTTATTATACTTGGAGGGACCTCTCCAAGGATGTTCTTAACTCCTAAGTCGGGGTCTCAGTGCCTCTCTGCACAATCATACTAGGTGTCCTGCCCATTGGCACTCTCTCTTTCACACTGCCACCCAAATCAGGGTTAGCATTCATGATAGGATGTTTACTTAATCGCATATTTCCCAGTCTCAACTTTAAAGTTGAGAGACTTTATATTTTAAGTTTATCTGAAGTTTTCTTTTTCTTCTTATGCTTGTGGCCTTGATTAGAATTTTCTTTGCATTGATTCTCAATGGCTGCTGGATTTTCTGTGACTTAGTGGAAGGAGAAAGGAGTGATTTCCTAACAGCGGTTATGAGAATCTTTGTAAACACAAGAAGGGCAGCATTTTTGTTTATGAGTCTGAGGCTAAGCAGATCTGACTTCCCCATGATTATGTGTCCTTCTCAGATCATATATAAATTGTTGGCTATTTTTAACAGCGTAAGTAGAGAGGTAGAACATTTGGGAAGCATCTGAAAGACTCTTTGACCATCAGGACCTTTCAGGTCTTCCGGGAATAACCCTTTTTATGCTCAACTGTAGTGGTCACTAAAAGTTGATTTCCCTATCAGTGCGCTGCACTTGTGTGTATTACATCAGAGAATAGTGGTTAAATGTGTGGGCTTTGGGGGGTGGATGGCTTAGGCTTAAATCCCAGTTTTACTGTTTGACTATGGATATGTTCCTTAATCTCTCTGTGCCTTAGTTTCACCACTTATAAAATAGGAATACAATTGTCAATTATCACCATAGGATATTTTTAAGGATTAAAGATGATAATCCTGGTATGATGTGCACAGTGCTAAGTATATAAGAAGTTATGTGAGATCAACCGAAGGACTTGTATGCATGCATATAAACATAACCAATGGACATAAGACACTGGGGGGTAGGGGAGGCCAGGGGATTGTCAAGGGCGGGGGGGAAAAAAAGGACACACATATGTAATACCCTTTGTAATACTTTAAGCAATAAAAAAAAAGTTATGTGTTATTATTATGGTTAGCTATATATGTTCTTCACATTTCCAACTAAATTGGAGAACTGGAAGTCAGACATTTACATCATTGATCAAATACAAAACAAATGCATACAAAGAGTTTTAGGAAAGTTGCTTAAATTTATACCCCATGTTCTTTTCATACCTTTAAGGCATTTATAATTGGTATTCAAATATCAATAATTACCAACATGTTATTGGGTCTTAGATGGAGCTTAATTTTTTTCTTTCATTAAATTTACAGTGTTTTACAAATGAAAAGTTATCAACAAACGATAAGTGAATACATGTAAATTATTTCCATAAGGCACAATTTTGATTTAAAATATAACAAACATAAATATGTAGTTAAATATGCTGAATGTAAAACAGTGTTTACAAAATTTACTTTTTAAAAAATATATATGCTTATATTGAATTTAGAGAGAGAGGAAGGCAGAGGGAGAGTGATATAGAAACATACATCAGCTGCCTCTTGCAGGCCCCCTACTGGGGATGGATTCCCAAGTGCCTTGACTAGGAATCGAACCCCTGACCTCTTGGTGCATGGGACAGTGCTCAACCAACTGAGACACACCAAAATTTACCTCTTTAATATCATTAAAAAGAAGGCCGTGGTACTCTCAGGACAACTGTCTCCTCCAAATTCCTAATGAAGTGTCAAGTTTTCTGAGTGTACTTAATGGTATTTGCACTAAGTGTACATTTCAAAACACTCGCATTATGAGTTAATGCATTTGGAAAAGAGTTCTGAGTGAGGTTACATATTGCTTATGTTACAAATGGAAAATGCAAAGCAGAGAGGAGTTCAGACCTACTAAGTACCAATGGAACTCTTCTTAATGGGTTTCCTTGCTTCCTTCTCTCTCTTAATGGAATACCATCCCAGTCAGTACCATCCCAATCAAACAATATGAAAATGTTAGGGATCAGAATTATAGAATCACTTCATTTGGAGACTGGGATGAAAAATAAAAAGATAATCAAATCCAACTCTCTTATGTTATAGATGAGAAACTTGAGGCCAGTAGCATTGAACTCGATTAAGACTTGTTTTCAAAACAACAGCATTCAGGCCCTTAAGTCATTCACTCTAGATTTATCATTTATTTTCATGCTGTTCTACTGACCACAATTCAAAATACCATTGTGCTCCCAACGTCACGTGTTTGGATGCGGTCCTTTCTATATGGGTTCCTCTAAAGGACCACCTGGGTCTTGTCCGGAATTTTCCTTTGTGGTATCAAAGCCAGGGGCTGGTGGTTTTCCTTTGAGCATTTTTTTAAAATATATTTTATTGATTTTTTACAGAGAGGAAGGGAGAGGGATACAGAGTTAGAAACATCGATGAGAGAGAAACATCGATCAGCTGCCTCTTGCACACCCCCTACTGGGGATGTGCCCGCAACCAAGGTACATCCCCTTGACTGAAATCGAACCTGGGACCCTTGAGTCTGCAGGCTGACGCTCTATCCACTGAGCCAAGCCGGTTAGGGCCTTTGAGCATTTTTAAAGAGAAATTATCATGTAACATCTAGGACCAGAAAGCAATCTTTATGGTATATATTTTACAGATACTTTCTTTTCGGATTTTATTTTCATCTAAGAGAAAAGCCTTTGTAAATATTTCACATAAAATATTCCACTAATTAGTTAATGTCGAGAAGTGCTAGATAATATTCCCATTGGGGTCCTTTGAAATATTTCCTCGAATAGCTAACAATTCATTTATTTTCCAATTAAACTTAAATACAATTTTGAAATGTATTGGCTAAATTTTTGATGCATTCATGCCATGAAAACAAGTTTTTCAATAAAGGTAGTATTTAAGAAAGTCCCAACCTATATGCCTAAGGTACTTACTGGAGATGCTTGTGACTAATCCTTGCAACCTAAAGACATAAGATTGGTAATAAAACCCCAAACCATACCTTAATCCAGTCGTGGGCAAACTACGGCCTGCAGGCCAGATCCGGCCCGTTTGAAATGAATAAAACTAAAAAAAAAAAAAGACCGTACCCTTTTATGTAATGATGTTTACTTTGAATTTATATTAGTTCACACAAACACTCCATCCATGCTTTTGTTCCGGCCCTCCGGTCCAGTTTAAGAACCCATTGTGGCCCTCGAGTCAAAAAGTTTGCCCACCCCTGCATCACTTTGGAGTTTTGAGTGTCCTTGACATCTCTCCTACATAGAGCTGCATTTAACATTCAGCTTACTTCCCAAACAATATATTTTGAATTATTTGTAGTGCAGCCTCTGATCATTAATGAAATGTACTGGACTGGAGAATTTGGGGAGCTTGGGCTGTGGTAGGCGATAGGTATCAAGTTAAATTGTGCTGAAGCCGCATGAAGCATAAACCAATAATTTGACTAGTCCCTTTTAGAAATTCTCACGTTGATGTTCCCAATGACGCCGGTGTATTAAAATTTGATGAACTAATAAAATCAAGATTGAAATAAGGAAAAAGCAGACTGGAAGGGCAGAAAGAGACTCCCCCCTCCCCCCTTCCCCACCTTCTCCTCCCCTCCCCCCCCCCTCCCTCCTTTAAAAGCCTGGGCTCTCTTGGAGTAGCAGGTTCCTGCATGCGCGAGGAATCTGGTCTCGGTGCAGAAGCACCGGCAAAGCCAGGGCGTTCCCAGCGGGGACTGCTGGCTGCCCGGAACCTGCCAGCACCTGGCTTGGTTCTTGGCGGCCCTGGAGGCCGACTTTTGCCTGGACCGGGTGGGCCCTCGGGCTGCAGGCGGGAGGCTCGGAGCGGTCAGAAGGGTTTCCTGTGTGTCAGCAACTTCACTTCGCCGAGATAGCTGGCGGAAGAGCGCAGGGAGCGCTCGCGGGCCAATCGCTCCCCAGCAGCCAGCCCCGACCGGGCGCGCCCTCGTCCCCGCGGCCGAGTCCGGTGGCAGCGGCGGGGCAGCGGCGGAGCGCCCGGGCCACGGCGGACCCCCGGCTCCTAGAAGACACCTCGGACTGGCGGCGAAAGCGCTGCAGATCGCGGGAGGGTAGCCGGGCGGGCTCCGGGCAGGCACGCCCCTCGCCTCCGGCGGAGCGCCCGGGAGCCTAGACTCCGCCCACCCTCGCGGGGAGCCGGCGCTCCCGCCAGCCCCCTGCACTCGGGACCTGGCCGGGCCTCGAGAGGGTCCGGGAGCAGTGCCGACGCGAACGGCCGCGATCCAGAAGCGCACGGGTCTGCAGCCACGCGGGAGCGGCGCGGGCCCCCGAGCCGAGCGGCCGGCTTGCAAGGTGGGGAGGAGGACGATGCCCAAACGAAGTTGATCTTGCGGGGAAGGAGGCTGGGGAACGCCCTCCCCACGCCGGAGCGCGACCCCGTGAGTTCGGCTGGGGCCCCCCGAGCCCCCGGCGGAGACCAGCGGCCCCTCGGGGCAGCGCGATCGGAAAGTTGTCGGCGGCCGTGCCCCGCGCGCCCTGTTGTGTAACCTCGGCGCTGCCAGCCGGACCGGGAAGTTGTTGGCCCGCCCGCCCGCCAGCCCGGTTCGGTCCCAGCCTCTGGCGGATTTCATGGCCCGCGGCGGACGCGGGGCCGGAGCCGGCGTGGGCGAACCCCCGCGCGCCCGCTCCCGCGGGGATCCCCGGTGCCCGCTCCCTTCCGCCCGCCCGCTTTTCCGATGCGCGCTGCGCCCCTCGCCGCCGCCGCCGCCGCCGCCGCCCTCTCGCCGCCTTGCGCCCCTCGGAGCCTCCGCCTAAGTCCGGGACGAGAGAATGGCCGAGGTGCTGTGGTCGGCGGTCCCCAACGGGACGGACGCTGCCTTGCTGGCCGGCCCGGGCTCCCCCTGGGAGAACAGCACCATCGCCTCCACCCCCGCGGTCGCCGCCTCGTTCCGATGTTTGCTGACCAAGACGGGCTTCCAGTTCTACTACCTGCCGACCGTGTACATCTTGGTGTTCATCATCGGCTTCCTGGGCAACAGCGTGGCCATCTGGATGTTCGTCTTCCACATGAAGCCGTGGAGCGGCATCTCCGTGTACATGTTCAACTTGGCCGTGGCCGACTTCCTGTACGTGCTCACCCTGCCCGCGCTCATCTTCTACTACTTTAACAAGACCGACTGGATCTTCGGGGATGCCATGTGCAAGCTGCAGAGGTTCATCTTCCACGTGAACCTGTACGGCAGCATCCTGTTCCTCACCTGCATCAGCGCGCACCGCTACAGCGGCGTGGTGTACCCGCTCAAGTCGCTGGGCAGGCTCAAGAAGAAGAACGCCGTGTACATCAGCATGCTCGTGTGGCTCATCGTGGTCCTGGGCATCTCCCCCATCCTCTTCTACTCGGGCACCGGGGTCCGGAAAAACAAGACCATCACCTGCTACGACACCACCGCCGACGAGTACCTGCGAAGTTACTTCATCTACAGCATGTGCACCACCGTGGCCATGTTCTGTATCCCCCTGGTGCTGATTCTGGGCTGTTACAGCTTAATCGTGAGAGCTTTGATTTACAAAGACCTGGACAACTCGCCTCTGAGGAGGAAATCCATTTACCTGGTGATTATCGTGCTGACGGTGTTTGGTGTGTCTTACATCCCTTTCCACGTCATGAAAACGATGAATCTGCGGGCCCGGCTGGATTTCCAGACCCCAGAAATGTGTGCTTTCAATGACAGGGTGTACGCCACTTACCAGGTGACGAGAGGTCTCGCCAGTCTCAACAGTTGCGTGGACCCTATTCTCTATTTCTTGGCGGGGGACACTTTCAGGAGGAGGCTCTCCCGGGCGACCAGGAAAGCTTCCCGAAGAAGCGAGGCAAATTTGCAGTCCAAGAGTGAAGACATGACCCTCAATATTTTATCCGAGTTCAAGCAGAATGGAGATACAAGCTTGTGAAGACGCAAGGATTCCCCCAACACCCACTATTGCAACCTGGTAGGATGCTTGCTCGAGCCACGTGCTCTGTCCCTGCCTTTAAGTTTCTAAAAGTTTAGAGAAGAAAAAATCAAACCCAGAAAGTAGTGAGTTTAAAAATAAAGAACTGGAAATGTCCACGCTCACACGTAAGCTTGTTTGGGTTTGCTTTCAAGGCCTCCCTTCTTTCTCACCAGAAGTATGCATAATAAAAAGATACTGCCCCCCGTTAAACATTTACCAGCTCTTCTGCCTTTAGCATGTACAGGCTTTTCTGTTTAAAGTGCACTTGAGTCCTGGAGCTATTTTGCCATTAATAATTTCTCCAGGAAAACGGATCACCTAAACCTTGAGTTGGTGATGCATCCAGTCTTTAATGTTTTTAATAATCCATGGTGGCAACAAGTTGAAGCTCCATATTCTTAAAGTCAGCCTGGTATATAGCAAAACACTAAATGTGATTCATTCAATAGCAAATGAGCAGAGGTCTCAGCTGGGTGTCATTTTCAGTCCTATCAGCAAGGTGGTAGCTAAGTTTCTTAGGGACTTGAATGGAAAAGTAAAGCCAATGAATTTAAAAGCCTAAAAAGTCATTTCCCAGTTGTTGTTTGTTTGTTTGTTTGTTTTTTCAGAAAACTGCTTTCTATATGTTGGGTGCTAAGTGTTTGATGATGGAAGCCTGCATATACAGGATGACCCCAAAAAAATGCATACACACTTTAACACCTGAGAGCTATACATTCTATTACATTTTGAAAATGAAGTGTATTTTAATAAACACTGCCTTCAAAGTGTGTATGCATTTTTGTGGAGGAGGCTCTGTATTATCTTATGGGGGAAATGCATTCAAAATAATCAAAGTGCTTGTATTTTCCTTGTAAACACCATGAACTCTGTTAGGCTTCCTGTGATAAAGACACGGACTTGCATCACTGCTGTGCAATGCCTCAGGAGTTTGTTTATGTTCCAGTACAAATGCTCCCTCACATCTGTAAAAACAATTTTGAAAAATCACAGTTAGATTACAGAGCAAAGCTGAATAACTGTTAGCAAGTTGAGGGTGGTATTATCAGAGGGACAGTGGTTGACAGTCGATCACAGTGCATAGCCTATAAGCATGTTCTCAAATGTATGAGGCAGCAGGGAATGGGGAGGAGACATTTTTAGATTAAGACTTTTAATTAAAATCATGGTTTAAAGGTTCTTTTTTGCTTCTTTGAAATGTTGGGAAACATTAAATGCAATATGAAAAGAAGGTGGAATTCATGTGGGTTGTGTTGATAGAATGAGAAGCTACAATCCTTCACTAGATCTTATATCCTCCTATTTAAAGGGAAAAAAAACCTTGAAATATATGAGAAAAGGAAGTAAGGAGAATGAAATGTAAGTACCTAAGGTACCACAGCAGTGAAAAGTAAGTTGTAGAAATGACTAATCATACTACTAATAGTTTGTAAGAGAATACCACTGTTTTACATTTTTTCTCTGCCAAGCATTAATGAGAAATCTGTAAAATACTTCAATAATTTTAATAGCAGTTTTCAATGAATATTGATTTGCTGCATTTCTAGCCCTTAAAAACCTTAACGTTTTATATAATGTAGAATAATGGGGTGCGGTAACACAATTTATACCTCCAAACAAATAAATCCAGTGTCAACGGAATGTTTAATTGTGAAAACTAGCCCCAATAAAGCCAACAGCAGAGTCTGCAGCTCATGGTGGAATAACTTGTTTGAAATCACTGTATAAGTAAATAATTGGGTTTGTGTCTTAAGGCAAGAACCTGTGGGGCATAGTGACAGGTAAGCCGGGGATTGCTTTCAGTTTGTGCAATGCCTGGGTGGGTTGCAAATTTATGAGACCTTCAGTTTCTTCTTAAAAGTTACTTCAGTTTATCACAAAAAATATATTTAAAAAAAGTTACTTCAGTTTATCCAGTCTCAGGTCACTAAGACCACTGAAGAAATGCTGTATTTAGCTTCCTAAAAAGTGGCTCTTTTTTTGCATGTTCAGTGTTGATGCACAGAATTCTTGTAGAAGAAACTTTTTAGATCTCTTACCTGCACCTCCTCATTTTGAGGAAAGAGAAGGTTAGCTGGATTCTTACTTGGTTAGGGTCCTACAGCATTGTCTGGAACCCTCAAAAAGGAAGTCTAAAATATGTTATTACTGTACTGTCCCTTTCACACCTCATGTTCAGTGAGACAAGGTTAATCTCACAAAATGGAACAAAATGGAAATTTCAAAGCCTGTACCATCTTTAAACTCAAAGGCTCCTGGCACACATTTCTGTAGTATTTCCTCATCATTTACTTTAGTTTTCTTCCTTTTAGGTCTCAGGATGCCCAGCTGATTTACAGTATGTGTTAAGCACATTGTTTCAGCTTCCGGAGAACTTTATTGCGGAGCGTGAGTCCATGGAGGAGGTGGACAGTGACTAGAAATGCCCTTTTACTTCGTGGCATGTTTCTTTTTTTCTTTTTTTTTTTCAGAGTGTTTCTTCTTTAGCTTCGTACATCCCGCAGTAGACAATGGTGGCATGTGAATGCATGTCAAATCGTAACAAGAATGATCTCACTGACTCCTTCCAGGCAAAAAGAGGTCTCTGGGAAGAGTCTGTGTGTGCTAATGGCGAAATGAGGGTCAAGATGAAGCAGTGATCTTAAAATCTGATTCGTGACCTATGTTGACATTAGTAAGTATTTTAATAAAGGCAGAAGTCTGTTGGCATTTTGATGAAAGAATTGCTAAAATTATGGGATTTATCAGTTAAGTAAATTTCACAACACAAGACTATTTTATTGCCAAGTTCAAGGTGTCTTATGGCACACAACTTATATCTTTGACTCTGAGAACATGAACAAGTTTGCATTGAAATGATAAAAAAGACAAACCAGGAAGAGATTAGAGCATGAGTGTAGAATTCAGAGTTATAACCATGACATTGTCACTCGGCCAGCAATGGAACTCTTGACCCTTTCAAGACCATTCTTTGGAATAAAAAGGTTGGATAACAGCTATCTGTTGGGGTTTTGGGGGATGTGGAAACATTACAACTACAGACAGACAGCGATGTATGAAATCTGCTACTGTACTTTACAGAATTCTTCAATTCCAGGTCTTGGCTAAAAATTCTTAAGAAGTTCAAATTGTGATGTGGACCTA
Source organism: Myotis nattereri (assembly GCF_964212035.1). Taxonomy (NCBI): domain Eukaryota; kingdom Metazoa; phylum Chordata; class Mammalia; order Chiroptera; family Vespertilionidae; genus Myotis; species Myotis nattereri. The sequence continues at coordinate 18,935,641 of NC_138077.1, forward strand.
TGTCCTGTAAGTTTGCTCACCTACTCTGGCAGTACACTACCCTGCCTTTGGATACAAAAGGTATCAGTGCTTAGAGCGGCTGGAATTGGACTGGTGACAAGAAAGATGTATAACTAGTAAGAGATCTATTGAAGCTTTAACTTTGCTGGTCAAATTGTAGCTACCATAGTATTTATTAATGAAGCTTACAGTTCTTCAGTTGTACAGATTGAAAGACTTTCTTGAAAGATTCCACATACTGGTGTAAATTATATTTATTACAATGTATAATATTAATGTCGCACTGGTATATTTGCATAATAAATGATACATACATAAAATGAATTATTGTATATTATGATGCTTTTCAAATATTAGTATCTTGAAATTTTTGTCTTCAGATTTTTTTTAATTTAAAATAGGGAAATATGTTTTGTGATAGAATCGATTTTCTCTAGCTACCCTTTTGCACATTTAACTTTTTATTTAGGGTTCTTTCTATACAGACACGATTTGGTGTCAAACTATTATTAGATCAATAGCAAATAGAAAACATCTGGGTCTGTATATAAAATTATAGGAAAGTTGATATTGTCTTTTCAGGACATTTAGAATTGTACCCTCAAATATGATCAGAGCTTCTATTTCCCAATGCAATGCTTGTCCTAACTTCAAAGTAGATTCACGTAGAAGTCTGGTGGGTTGGGCACTATCGAAGCAACATTAGAATTTAGAGAAAACCTTTAGGGAGATGGGGAGAGGAGACAGCTGGTGTAATCAGTTACTGTACTTAGTTCTGCTTAAATTTTTGTGCTGTGTTCCTGTTTAAGGTGAAATAGTAGAATCTTAATTTCTTTGAGATGGGGTTTCTAAGTAACACACTACCAGCAAGTTTAACACTGCTATTAATTTTAATCTGTTTCATTTGTTCACTTGATAACTTTAATTCCAGGTGTTAATAGTGATAACCGTATTATATTTGACTGCTGAATTCTGTTACATTTTTATTCTGTTGTACATTGTATTATACACGTCATTAAAAATTAATATGAAGGGGGATATACGTGACATATCAAAATTTGTGAATTTGAATTGTAGTCTGTGCTTTTGCAAAAATGTTTATTTTTATATTATCTGTGACTTAATATAGATAATTGAACTGGGTTTCCTTGTGATTAATAGTGATATTGAATGAGCAGTATGGAAACAGTGTTACTTGACTTTTTGAGCTTTCTCAGGTTTATCTAAATCAATGGTAGCTTAACAAATTCCAAACCTAATTGTGCACAATTGTGTTTCTAATAAAAGGAATGTACATTTCCTATACGTTCGCATGCAGGAATGAACAATATTGTGTGTGTGTGTGTGTGTGTGTGTGTGTGTCTAAGGCATGGCAGCCAACTTTGCTTCTGCTATTGATAATAACAGCAGAGCTTCGATATCATTGTACCTACCATAGACAATTAAAGCTGAAAAGTTTCAATAAAACTATGAAATGTGGTCTGATGGCTTCTATGTTATTATAGTGTTAATACTCACAAGTTTCCCCACATCTTGACATGTACTATTATACCACCTGGCAAATCCTATAGGATGTATAGAATTAATGCAGGATTTTCTTAAGGTGTAGCCTGGACTGTAATATAGTAAAGTGTTAAAGAACGAATCCTGGTACAAGATAATTGGCAAGATTACCATTATTTGAGATTATTCATAGGAATGTGACCTAATCTTTGAGGAAAATACGAAATGCAACCTTAATAAATATTTCCCATACTAGTGTTCTGTATTTCAAATATGAGCCGTAATCTTTTCTCTAGTTTGTAACCTTTGGGGGTAATCTTACTAAGAACCCTTTGTGGTGTCTGTTTATTAGTCTACATTGCCTGCTTCTCTTAAGCTTATTAAAAAATACACATCTGCTGTGCAAGGAAAATGTGTTTATGGGATGAAAGCACGCTTAAGGCATTACCGTTTCTTTCCTTAGTGTTAGAAGGCAAGTGCGCAGTGGGTGACACTGGTTAAGGAAAATTATGCAGGTTTCAGGAGCACAATTATACAATACATCATCTGTACACTGTACTGTGTGTTCACCACCCAAGCCAAGTCTCTGTCCACCACCATTTATCCATGGCAAATGGAGAGATTGTTTTGGTCTGTGTTGTCATTCAGACTTTATTTTTGAAAACTTCAGTCAGTTAGAATGTTTTCCCAGTCGTAAAAACAGTGATTTTATAAATTACAAGGAAGAACCAAAGTTTCAGGATCTAACACAGTGGTTGTCAGTCCTGGCTCTCAGCTCACTTTGAGAGATAACAACAAAGAAGCTGATTGAGTTTTGAGCCTCACCTTGGAGAGATGATAGTAAAACAATGCTTAGTTTAAAGACAGATACCCCATCCTGGGCCATTACTAATTGTACTTGCTTAAGCAATAGTTGAGCCTTTCAGCCTTCATTCCCTCATCTGTTAAGTGGTGATAACAATACAACTCTTTCATTCAACTTTTGTTTATTAAGCATGTGTTACATGCCACTTGGGAATCCTCACTGATTAGCATGAGCTTTAGGAGGTGTGTGTGTGTGTGTGTGTGTGTGTGTGTGCATTTATTTAGTGCACACATAGAAATTATACAGATAATTATCTTTCTGGGTTAAGAAGATTTTACCATAAATCTTTGAGCACCTTTTTATTTTCAAAGTAATTTTGGGACTGGAGTCAGAGAACCTTCTTTCTCCACAAGTAAATATAATGCCTTTAAATTCTCTCTTGTACTTTAACGGACTGGTAAGTTTATACTCTCTTTGTAGGAGGTTTAGAATTTTGCTCCCATATATGATGAGTTTCCATTTCCCGGTGCAAAAAGCTTGTCCTACATTCAAAGTAGATTTGTTATGGTTTAGAAGTCTGATGGGAGGGGGCATTAAAGACAAAACAGATGCCACTAGAAATCCATGTTAATGTCAATAGTCTGTTGACTTGCTTTATAAAAGTCTCAAGGTTATATTGCTGTAAGGTGGACCCTGGGGGCTGACATTCCCAGCCAGCATTATTGCTGGGACCGATGGTCTTGGTCCAAATGACATCTGTGGATGGACACAGGTCCCTGGGCTGAGAAGGCTGCAGCCCCTTGAAAATAGACCCATGTCTATTTCATGGGTCTAAGGGGGTGGGAAGTAGTGGGGGCAATCAGTACTGCCCAGAGGGGGGAAAATGTGCAGCCCTGCCTGATTACCTGATGAGAAACCACCTGCGTGAAGGCAGAAATTCCCTGGTGCTAGATTCAAACAGGAAGGTAATCCAATCCCATCACCTCGGTGTGCTGGGGAGAGCCAGGTTTTCACTTTCACAGGTGGAGTTAGCAAAGGACTCAGGGTTTTCACGCCTATGAAAACATTCCTCCCACATGCCAGGGCTCTTCAAACTGTGGACTTGACCCATGAGTGTGTCAGGACATCAGGAGAGTGAGTTATGATCAGCACTCTACCAAAACAAATAGAATCAGGTAGAGCAGAGTCAATAACTCAGTGAGTCAGCTTGTGATTTTAATTTCAGAAACACGCAACACAACACATATTTATGTACTTGTAACGGGTCTCACTCGGCTTTTGATTTCTTAATGGAGAACCTGGTCAAAAACTACACTACACCTTTCTCAAAGAAACTATTAAAGCAACAGATAGCCTACCTGTAAGGATGGCTATTTGTAGTTTTAAACAAAATAATTGATACTCAGATTTATGTAAATTTTGACAGCTTAATTCTTTATACTATTCCCTCTGGTGTGAACAGTTCACAGCAAAACTGCAAATGTCCATTATGCTTACGGGCATTGGCTTTGGGGCCATAGACTTGAACCCACCTCTGCCACTTACTACTTGTGGGCCATGGGCAAATGACTAAAAACCCCTTGGCTGTGTGCTCCTCAACTAAGTAGGAATAATTTGCAGCTCATAAAATGTTGGGAGAATTAAATGAAATAAAATAGGCAGAGCACCTACCAAAGAACACACTCAATAAGTGGTAAACATACCATTCTTGAGGCTGTTATGGATTTTGCCACTTCATGTGCTTCTTTGTTGTTTTTATTATTTCTGTTTCTATTGATATTACTATTTCTATTGTCTTTCACACCATGGAAGCTTTGTGGGAGTCCTGGAAATTCACATTGTGGGACTGAGAATTAGTCTACTAGAAATTCTCATTGTAGGATTGAATGCATTTAACATTGTTCTTTGGAAACTCCATTGACCATCTGACGTCTGATGATAAACAAGAATTGAACTCTTTGACGTTTTGCACTGCGATATGCACTGTGTGGGACAAGGATATGTAAGGCAAAGTGTACGGCTAAAAATATATCAAGAAGAGTCTGCTGACCTCCATAGCTGGGCCTCACCTCTCAGGTTCATGGTCTATTTTCAACCACTACAGTCCAGAGGCTGGTCTTTGGTTTTACAGATCCAGACACTTGATCTGTCAACAGTTCACCTAGAGTTCACCGACTCTGGGGCACTGACTCACGTGAAGCAAACTGACAAGAGAATCATTTACCAACTAGAATGCTATTTTATGAGTATGTAACAGCTATATCCCAGTCACAATAACAGACATCTGCCTTTTGTTCAATCTAATTATGGATCATAAAGTTGCCTCCAGAGCTTAAAGAACAAAGAGAAATAATTTTCTTGAAAGGCGTTTCCAGTAAGGTGGAAGAACTGAAAGAATTCCCTAGCCCTGAAAATACAGGTCATGATAATCAGCATCTATCTTGTTCTTGAAAAAATTCTGCCTGTCTGAGACAGCTCAGCAGCACAGAGATTGAAATTTTCACATTTGCTTATTTTCTTTTAAAATCAGTTCCACCATTATAATTCATTGATAGATAGATAGATAGATAGATAGATAGATAGATAGATAGATGATAGATGATAGATAGATAGATAGATAGATAGATAGATAGATAGATAGATGATAGATAATCAGAGAGGGAGAGAGAGAAACATTAGTGATGAGAGAGAATCATTGACCAGCTGCCTTCTGCATGCCCCAGACTGGGGATCAAGCCTGCAACCCGGGCATGTGCCCTGACCGGGAATTGAACTAAGACCTCCTGGTTCATAGGTCGACCACTGAGCCATGTCAGCCAAGCATTAATTCTTAGCTTATAAATTGTATTTTAGTAATGTCTCCCAAGGGTGAGTGTGGCAGGAGGGTGGTGATAGAGAAGGCTGCATACTTGCTAAGTTGGAGATACTAAAAGACATCCCGTTGAAAATGGTACAGGATACATTACAGAGTTCAGAAATGCCATTCCAGAGTTTAAGACAGAGGTAGAAGTACAGGAAGAGATAGAGGTTTTGGAACTGTTTGTGTGCAAGTGACAGCTGGGGAGAGGGGTTGAACACTGGCAATACCCACATCGGGGAAGACAAAGAAAAGTACTGAGCAGGAAGAATTGGAGTCATAGAAGATTCCAGATGGCCTTCTACAGAAGAGAGTTTTAGGAAAAACCTGGGTCACTGTTTGCAGAAAGGACCATAAAGAGTCTGTTAAATTTAGAAATGAGAAAATAATGGTGTTTAATTGAGATCACTTTTAAACCATAACAATCGTCATGATTACTGATCACTGAGGAAGTCTTGTGGTGATGCTATTGAGGATAATAGGTTAGGAGCTTGAGGCAAAGACAGAGATTAGAGATACCAAGTTTTAAAGAGAGAGATTTCTTAATAATGTCAGAGGAAACAAACAAAAACAGAAGGAATAAACAGAAAACAAAAAATAAAATAACAAAACCTTAAATGTCAATTCTATCTCAAAAAACATTAGCCTTTTTATGAGTATTTCTCCACTGACAAAAACATCCTCATGCGATGTTAATTGTATTGTATATTAACAGCATAGTTAATAAATTAATGTGACATGATAAATATGATAAATTTAAACATTAAATATAAATACACCAAGTAAAACACAGTTTATCAGACTGGACTTAAAAACATGACCAACTTTATTTTGTCAATAAGAAACTCACTTCAAATACAGAAGAAGAAGAGTAAAAAGGAAAAGAAAAAAATCAGAAGGTAGGAAATAATAGAGATAGAAACAGAAATTAATAAAATTTAAAACACAAAATCAACAAAACAAAAATATAGGTCTTTGAAAAAATTAATAAAAGTGACAAACATCTAGCAAGACTGACAGAAAAACAGTTATCAATATGATGAATGAAATGGGATATAACTAAAGATTCTACATAAAAAATAGTAATATTGGAATGGACAATTTTATACATAAAAATTTGATATCTTACATAAAATTCCTCCAAAAATATGAACTGAATTTATCACAACCCCAATCCTAAATAATAAAAGCCTAATATGCTAAGTGTCCGGCCAGACATTCAACAAATCAAAGCATAATATGCTAATGATATGCTAAGGCTGCTCAACTGCTCCCTGTGACATGCACTGACCACCGACCAGTAGGTTAGCTTGCTGCTGGGTTCCAGCTGATCTGGACTGAGCAAGACAGGTAGGACACACCCTAGAGTACTCCCAGGATCCCTCCTCGGCTGGCCAACCTCCCGCATCCCTCCCCAGCCCTGATCATGCACTGGTGGGGTTCCTTGGCCTGGCCTGTACCCTCTTGCAATCCAGGACCCCTCAGGGGATGTTGGAAAGCCGGTTTTGGCCTGATCCCACAGGCCAGGCAGAGGGACCCCACTGGTGCACGAATCGTGCACCAGGCTTCTAGTATGAAATAATTTTAATAGCCTTCTGTTAATGAAAGTGAATGTGCAACTCAACCCCCTCTCCCAGCAAAAAAGAAATCTCCAGGCTTAATAGGTTTCACTGGAGATTTAACAAATTGTTTAAAGAAAAATTCACACCAATTCTACACAATTTTTTTCAGAAAATAGAAGAGGGAACACTTGTCAGTTTATTATATGAAACTAATATGACTCTGATATGAAAACCAGACAGTAAATAGATCAATATTCCTGATGAATATAGTCACAAAACTCTTTAATGAAATATTAGCAAATAGACTACAAGAATATATGAAAAGAATTATAGCCAAATGGGACCTGGGATGCAAGGTCTACTTAATATTTAAAAATATATCTAGCCCTAGCTGGTTTGGCTCAGTGGATAGAGCATCAGTCTACGGACTGAAGGGTCCTGAGTTCAATTCCCGTCAAGGGCACATGCTGGGGTTGCAGGCTTGATCCCCAGTAGGGGATGTGCAGTAGGCAGCCAATCAATGATTCTCTCTCATCATTGATGTTTCTATCTTTCTCTCCCTCTCCCTTCCTCTCTGAAATCAATAAAAATATAGTATATATATATATATATATATATATATATATATATTGTCATTACTAGTATTAACAGACTATAAAAGAAAAATTACATGATAGTATCATTGATGAAGAAAAAGCATTTGACAAAATATAACATTTACTCATGATAAAATTCTCAAATAAATAAAAACAGAGAAGAATTTTCTCAACTTGATAAAGCTCATATATTAAGGAAACAAACCCAATCAAACAAACAAACAAAAACTACAGCTACCATTGTACTTAATAGCAAAAGACTGAATATTATTCCCCTAAGACTTGGAACAAGGCAAAGAGTTTTGTTCTTCCTGCACTTATTCAACAAAGTGCTGGAAGTTCTTGTCAGTGTAGTAAGGTGAGGAAAGCAAATAAAAGACATACAGATAGAAAAGGACATAATAAAACTGTCTCCCTGTTTGTAGATGATAGGATTGCCCATGTATAAGAGCCCAAGAAACCTAAAATAAAAGTCCTGGAATTATAAAGTGAGTTCAGAAAGATCACAGGGTGCAAGATATACATACAATTAATTAATGTAGCCAATGACCTGGATGAATCTTCAGAGCATTATGCTGAATGGGAAAAAAATCTCAAAAGAATACTGCTGTATTATTCCATTTACATAATATTCTTGAGATGAGAATATTATAGAAATGGAGAACAGATTAGCCATTGCCAGGGATCAAGGAAGGAGTGTGAGAGGGTGGGAAGTAGATATTACTATATAATGATAGCATAAAGGACTCTGTGGTAATGAAAATGTTATACACCTTCACTATTTTAATGACAATATCCTCATTGCAATACTCTACTATAGTTCTTTTAATTTTATTTTTCAATTACAGTTTACATTCAATATTATTTTGTATTAGTTTCAGGTGTACAGCATAGTGGTTAGACAACCATATGCTATAAAGTGTTCCCCTGATGTTTTCAATACCTACCCAACACCTTGCATAGTTATTACAATATTATTGACTATATTCCCTATGCCCTACTAGGAGAAAATGAATAAAAGGTATATGGGATCTCTCTGTATAAGTTCTTACTGTTGCATGTGAATATATAATGATCTCAAAATAAAAAGTTAAATGAAAAAATGAGAGAAAGGGAGAGAGAGAGAGAGAGAGAGAGAGAGAGAGAGAGAGAGAGAGAGAGAGAAGGAAAGTGGAGGGAAGAGAAGGGAAGAGAAAAAATGGAGTAGAGGAGAAGAGAGAATGGAAATAGCCAAACCTGGAAATAACTCAAATATCCCTCAACAGCTGAATGACAAACTATGTTAGATAATAACAGTAAAATGCTATTTAGCAACAAAAAGGAACAATCTACTGGTACACATATCATTGATGAGTTTCAAAAATACTACAGGACATGAAAGAAGTGAAACACAAAAATACATTCTAGATTATTTATATCAGAGTCAGAAACAGACAAAACTAGACCCTAGTGACAGAGAAGAGAACAGTAAATGCCTAGGGCCAGGACTACTCGGGGATGAGGGTTTAACTGCTAAGCTGAAGAATGGAATTCTTAGGGAGATGGACTTGATTTATATCCCGACTGAGGTGCTTGTTATAGGTATCTGCATTTGTCAGTACTCATCAAATTGTACACCTAAAAGGAGTGCATTTTATTGTATGTGTACTATTCCTCAATAAAGTTCATATTAAAGAAAAAGAATGAATGCATTTGAGAAATCAGAGCTGATACTGTGATTTGATTTGATTTATTAATTAATTTATTTTTTGCTCAGAAGCTGTCGCAAGCAAGCAAGAAATATACCCATGGATCCCTTTTACACAGAATAAAAAGACTCAGAGTAGCAAAAGATTTCAGAAGAGACACTCAATGCTGGAGAGATTTTGGAAGTGATGAGGAAGTCATAAGAAAAGTATGAGAAAAAAATGAGTCCCTAGGGAGATTTGTGCAAATGAAAAGATGGAAGTTAAGACCCTAGAAAATTCACAAATTTCAATGGTTGCTGAATAGAGGCCTGTATTCTTATAAAAACTTGGCCCTATTGACTTTAGGGTAGAGGGTAGCCTGAAGCTAAGTGTTGAAAGGGTTGCCCATGGATGAGGAAGATGTAGAGAGGACAGGGCAAGCAGAAGGCTCTGCAACATTGATGTTCACAAATGCAGGCAAAACACCTGTAGGGTGGATAGGTTTGAACTCATGGCTCCTGTGAGGACAGACAGCCAAAATAGGAACTGGAATGACAAAGTTAACCATATAATCAGAGTGACAGATCAAGAGGAAACCAGAGAGAGGGAGCTGGCCAGTAGCATGGCAAAGGCCCAAAGTAAGACCTCAAGCTAGAGAAGAAATTTGGCTCGTGAGAAACAAACTGAAAAGATGAGGAAGAGAAGGGGTTTTAACAACACCCATGGTGACATATTCTGTCTCAAAGCTCCGGTGACACTGGTGCTGAGACTGAAACTGGTTCCTTTTAGGAGTCCAGCACCAGCCTCTCCCCAACTTGACCCGTTGAGTCATGAGCCAACATGTATTAGTTCATGACCTTGTAATACCACTATAGGATAGGACTCTGCTCATCAAACACCTGGAATGTGAAAAAATAAAAATAAAAAAGGCTAGATCTCACATGTCCTTTTCTTTCCCTCTTCTCTCTTGGCTAGGCAAAGAGGAATAAGAGTAATTGGGTTCCCGTGCAGAAACTCAGAAATAGAGGAACCCAGTCACCAGATATACAGTACAAGATAGAAACTGAAGTCTTATGAATGGGGTAAAAATTAAGAAAATGACAGAGTAAGGTCAGGGCAAGTCTTGTTATATGAATGCTTAACAAATTGGGGGTCAATATTCCATAGTGTGTAAGGGTGAGACTCAATTCAAATCCTACCCATAGACGATTATCAATAATGAGAAATTGGGCACAAAATAATTAACCTTTCTGAGACTCAGTTTTTTCATCCAAAATATAAGGTTCATAATAACTACTTCACTGGGTTCTTGTGACGTATAAATGAGATCATCTATATGAAACTCTTTGTGCTACTGCCTGTCACTTAGTAATTGCTCAATAAATGGAAAATGCTGGAGTTTGAGGTAAGAAACAGTTGGACAGAGGCTTCCTGAGGATGTCAATGGATGAGCCAGCTGTAGGGAGAGGGAAATTTCAGAGGCGTGGAGTCAAATTAAAAGGACTTGGCTGAGGAACTCAGGAAACAAGATAGCCACCGTAGCAAGAAGGAAAGGAGGAAATATGTGCCTAAGAAACCCAGAATGAAGTAGTGATCAGCAGGAGTAAATGAGCAAAGAGGAGACTGGAAAGAGAGAAGAGTGGTAGACACAGCAATAAGGAGGTGATTAGAGAGAAAGGGAAGGAAGCCAGAGGGCAGAGGGTCAAGAAGGAAGTATTAAGGAACACTGTGTTCTCAGAGGCAGATCAAGAGAACCAGTTGTTCTGAAAAGCTGAATATAAAATGTATTGATTCTGAACTGTGATGTTGTTGAGTGTCTTATTTATAATGTTGTTCAAGCCTCAAACTCTAAACAAGCAGACCCTGGTTGCCAGGATGTATTACTCCTGTTGCTTCCAAATCCAATTCTGGCAAGCGCTGCCGTTCCCCACGGTATTTCTGTTAGCGTTCATACAGTACTCATTAGGACTTGAAATCTTTTCAGCCTTGTCAAATTCCATTATATGGCACAACAAATCTTAACTTGTAGACTGTAGCGTTTCTTTTCACAACAACTTAGTTTTTAAATCAACTGCTGAAAATGACATTAATCTTTTTGTGCTCTTATATCGATGTCTTTATCCATAATAAGAGAATGATCACTGTATTAGGTGTGCAGCATTAAAAAAAAAATAACCCTCATTGTACATTTCAAAAAAATTAAAATAACAATAATGGGTTTTTCAACTCATTGCATGTAAATTTAAAAAAGTGTTTCAACTAGTCCACTATTTACTATATATTTACTTTACATCAGAAATATTCAAATATTCCTTTTTATCTGCCAGAAGAGCAAGTAATGAAAATAATTAAAACCATAAATATCTAGAACTCTCAAGATTGCTTTCTTTGATAAAAAAAAAAATACATAATTTGGAGCAAATTAGTTGATCCTAATTAGTATAAGCAATAGCTCTATCTATGAAATTGCCTAATTATACCACTTGAACAATGTGAATTTTCCACAATGCATTTAGCTCCATATTGCTATTATTGTCTTCCAATATTACTTAAAATTTAGTCTGCTTTGCCATGAAAAGTACCCTAAATATTTTTCTCTTTTTAACTGTTTTTTAGAACTATTAAACAATTCCTTGATTTTTTAGCATGGTTACCCTTTAAAATATCACAAAAAGGTGAGATACTTAAACTACAATTTAAAGGAAAAAATGTATAGCCAAAATAGAGAATATTCTAAATTCAACAGAATATATTGAGTGCATACTAGTTGATACATAATGAAATCAGAACATGAGTGGGCGCCATTGCAAATGGACAGAAAATATATTTAGGAAGCACAATCAATGAGTCTTTGAATGTGGAATAGATGAGGGAGATGGAGCTATGTAGACCTCAGATGACTTCCAAATTTCTAGCTTGAGCAATGAATGAGGCAACTGGTAGAGCCATTCAGCAGGCATGGGGAAAAGGATGGAGAATTGATGATTTCTATTTTTGATTAATTGGGTCTAAAAGTGGAGTTCTAATAAATACAGTCTTGTGTTTTCCAGCCTATTCATTTGCTTTTATTTAAAGGTGTCCTATTGTAAATAGAGCAAGATTTAAATATTCTGAATAAATACTGGTTATAGGGGCAGTTGAAATTGTCATATGATTGCTAAATATAATTGCTAGAGTCATCTGGTTCAGAATTTGGGTCAAATATCCAATTTTGTCAAGCAAAGAAATTTATGCACTCAACAAATAGATGTTTGAGAGACACCTGTGTATCAGGCACTGCTCTAAGAGTTGGGAATATGATATGGGAAAAAACAGGAACAATTCCTGTTCTCACTGTGTTTACAATCGCCCAGGAAAATACAAATGATGGGTACACAGCAATGAAGATAAATTCATCTCTGACAATTACACATGCTATGAAGAAAATAAAACATAGGAAAAGGAAAAGGGTACTAAGGTGAAAAAGAATATGACATTATTCCTCTCTGAAGGGGTGGCATTTGAGCCGAGCTAGCTGTGTGGAGAAATCGGAGAGCTTTTAGACAAATTGAAAAGCTTCCATTTTTTCTATACAGGGGCAGCAATAGGTTGGAAGAAGTTTGAGGGACTTTAAAAAAATGATATTGCATAAAAATCCCTTTCTGTTTATTTACAGTACATATTTATTTGAAATGGAAGGAGCTGATACAAAAAAAAAACAGGTGACTGAGTGCGCCCCCTTCATATCTACCAGGCCGTTCTTTTTCTTTTTAAATATATTTTATTGATTTCTTACAGAGAGGAAGGGAGAGAGATAGAGAGTTAGAAACGTCGATGAGAGAGAAACATCGATCAGCTGACTCCTGCACATCTCCCACTGGGGATGTGCCCGCAACCCAGCTACATGCCCTTGACCGGAATCGAACCCGGGACCCTTCAGTCCGCAAGCCGACGCTCTATCCACTGAGCCAAACCGGTTTTGTCTACCAGGCCGTTCTTTGAGCTTCCAGACGTTCAAACAGAAAGCAAAAGTAAAGGCACAGCCCAACCGGTGTGGCTCAGTGGTTGAGCATTGACCTATGAACCAGGAGGTCATGGTTCAATTCCAGGTCAGTGCACATGACCAGGTTGCAAGCTGGATCCCCAGTAGAAGGCGAACAGGAGGCAGTTGATCAATGGTTTCCTCTCATCATTGATGTTTCAATCTCTCTTTCCCTTGCCATTCCTCTCTGAAATAAAATAAATACATATATATAAATAAAGTAAATATATATATATTTTTAAAAAGTAAAGGCACAAAGGCAGAAACTAGCTTGCCTGTCCTAGGGGCAGGCAGAGACGAGTAGGGCTAGAACATGTGATGAAATAGAGGAGTGAGTGGTAGGAGATGAGCTCAGAGAGAGGGAGAGTAGTCACATCATGCCTGACCTGGTAGACCACAGTATGAGTAGAGGGTCTTAAGCAGGAAAGCAATTGGAGGGGGCTTCATTTCTGAATTATATATTAAGTCAAGTCATTATCTGGTACAATTACTATTTTAGTAGTCACTGATAGAAAAATAGTACATTTAGGGAGAAAAGGGCAAAATATGTGTTGTACTTTCAATATTTTTATATAAAATCCCTACCTTGGGTTGCATCTAAGCCAAAGATGCCATATTACTGTTTATTATTAGCCCCTTCAAAATGTGTGTAAAGAGCTAATCTTCAGGAGGAAAAATATAGCTTTGTCTCCAATGGCATTTGCTGCCACTGAGGGGTGTACTTTAACTCGTGTTATGAAGAGATGTTCTGTTTGTCACATACACAGTAACAGTATTCTTAAGATTTTGTTTAACTTATTAAGGATAACTGGTGTAGCAAAGGCAAGTTGGAATAACAGACCAACCCTAAGATTGATGAAGCTACATATTTTTCTCAAGGGATTTGTAATGCTCTTCCATTAATGGTACTCAATATCTGATGATGTTGAAGTATTTTCTTTGGGCCAGGGTAGAAATACAGTATTAAATTTTAAATTGTTCCTTAACTTACAAATAAGGGGAATTGTATCTTCTGCTCTAGCAATTTCTGATTAGTATGTGCAAATAAATGGATGAACTGCCTCAGAATGTCATGACTACAGATATTTTCTTATATGAACTTGGGAACATATATGAGAAAATTGTTCTTTTTAAATTACAGAATTCATAACAAGTGACAACCTTATCAATGAGAGCAATAGATATTTTTCCTCTCTTGAAAAATTTAAACCTGGTGGCTTTTAGGATGGAAAAATTTTTTAAAGTATGGTTAATACCAGATACTTGAGTTAATTGATTGGTTGATTCTACAATTCATTCATTCATGCATTTTACAGTTATATACCCATAGCTATTTCGGATGATATCCCCCCAAACACAATGAAATAATTATTAAATGTATTGTTTTTATAATCAAAATTTTAACAGTCTGGTTGATGAAACAAAGCAGAAGCCTATAAAATGTTTACAAGCAGGAGAATTAATATGCGAGAGCAGGAGAAGAGCCAGCAAACAGCAGTACAGGTTTTTGAATGCCATAGAGCACCAGGAATCATTCTGGGAGGTAAGAGACTTGAGAAAGCTGAGTTCACTCCGTTTGGCTCCCTCTCGTCTGGACATTTTCTCAAAGTGTGCAGACAGGTTTTTTCAGCAGTTTACATACACCTCACGGGGTCAGATTGGGGTTAAAGTTTATATTTGAACAGCAGAAAGTGTACAGGTCTCAAGTCAGTTTCATCATAACAGTTCTACAACCTTAAAAGGGAAAGCTTTTCCCCCTCATCAAAAGATCTTTCATTTCTTCCATGCTCTATTATTTTCTTTACTGAACAGACACTTTAAATTGCATACTTGTACAGCTCCTGAACAAAGCTTTTCAGAAATCCATCATTAGTCTTCTCCCAATGACTAGGTCCTCCCTCGGTGTTCTCTGCTGAAGATCAGGAGGCTCCCACAGGCAAGCATTAAGATTTACTTAAAGGGATTTTCAAAGCAATTTCTGACCAGTATGCTCAAATAGAGTATGAATTGCCTGAGAGTGACTTGATAGTTTCCTTATATGAAATTGAGAAATTGTAAGAGAAAAAAAAATTAAGTTGCAGAATTTTAAAGGTATATACTTTATTGCAAAATTGTAATTTTGTCTCTTTTTCCCTCTCTTCCCTTCCCTCTCCCTTCCCTCCCTCCCCTCCTTAAACAATTTAGTCTTAAAGCCATTAAGTGGAACAGAGTGAGGTAGGCATCTGTGCCACCTGTGGGAGCAGCAGAGGCCCAGAGCAGAGTGCCAGAGCCTCAGTGGGTTGAGAGGGCCCCTGGGTAGGAGGGCAGCTAGACATGAAGGAGAGCTAACCTACTGGTCCAAACATCTGCCCCCTGGTGGTCAGTGCACACCACAGTGAGCAGTTGAGTGGCCTTAGCATATCATTAGCATATCCCGCTTTGATTGGTTGAATGGATGACCAGACACTTAGCATATTAGGGTTTTATTAGATAGGATAGTTCTGGACAATAAAAAGGTTCTTGTGCTATCACTTTCAACTTTCTATAAGTTTGTGATAGTTTTAAAAAATTGTGCTTTTGAATTTGCTTTTATAATCAACTGGTAATCCTTCATTACTGATAGTATACATTGTTACTACAGGTATCATTTTGTGTAATTAGGTAATCCAAGAGGCGTTGTAAAGCATTTTATCTGATCACCTGATGAACAAAAATAGTACAAACTGGCACTGCGGTTTCATTAGGATTCTTACAGTCATGCAGCATTTTTTCTTTCTATTTTAAAGAAGGGGAAAATGTGTTGGTGTTAAATTTTTTAAAAAGTTGATTGATTTTTGTATTACAGTATTGAAGTTCAAAGCATGTAGAGTTTTTTTGAGATAACAGCAGAACAATAGATGTAGTCTCCTGGTTTAAGAAAGTCATTTTTAGTCATTAAAGATATCAGAGACAGATATATATATATATATTTCAGCCTTGGCTAATTTTCCTGCCCAGGTTTATAATTACAAATAAGTAAACCAAAGTCTAAAAGGTTGCATAAAGCCATGCAAGTTGTTAAGTGAAAGGCATAAGTTGCCCCGTGGAAGAATCTCTCCACTGTCCTCGCTCATAAATCATTGTTAACCATTCTTCATAATGCCCAGAGCAACTACACCCCTACAATCACTGTACTTCTGTGCCCCACCACTCCCAGATATTAGTGTTGCTAATAAATCTGGTTAAAAACCACATCTAAAGAAACTTAGAGTGAAAAAAGATAGTACAAGAACAACAAGCCTCTCAGAGGTAGGAATATAAAATTTCTCATTTGAGGGGTGGTAGAAATTATGGATTTTTTTTTTTTGTATTCATCTGAACCTTAAGTCTTTTTGATACAAGCACAGAAACATATCACTTTTCCCAATTAAGAGCCTCCAGGATTCAACTGAACAGAAAGGATTCAAAATAATCCTTGCCTCCCCCATCCGCCCCAATTACCATAGTCATCTGCATTTACATTGCCTAGGGAAGGAGGCAACAATTAAATGAAACACTGATTATCCTTGCAATTTCAAGTGTAATCTGCCTTACAAATTATATGATATCAATTTAACATGAATTAAGCCAAAATGCTAATAAAACTCCATATAATGGCCCATATTTAGAAATTCACATATCAATAATCGCTGGTTTGCTTTTTAAAATAAACTTTCTTGGGTTATTATTTCTAAATTGCTTTGAGAAAATTATTCTGGGCATAAAGTTCAGAATAATTTTAATTTACTGATCTAATCAGGGGGGAAAAGCATTTTCCTGTTATGGACTGAAAGTGTCCCCCGCAAATTCATATGTTGAATTTCAAAGCACCGTAAGGGTCAGGTTCTCATGGGATAGGATTGTTGGCCTGATAAGAAGAGGAAGAGAAAGAGGGATCCCTGTCTTACAGGAACACATTGACGAAAGGCTATGGGAGTACACAGTGAGAAGGCAGCCATCTGCTGTTGTATCGCAAATCAGCGAGCTGGACAAGACGCCTTAATGAGCCAGTTAGTTAGGAGTCATCTATATTGTGCACAGGTTCAGAGCAGATTGACTTTCTGTCAAATTCTGAACCCCCAAAGAAGGAAGCATTCTGTTTTTATATCTTTTTTAGGTCCTTGTGTAAGTTATTTTTACAGACAATTTGTAACCTTGAGTACATATCATATCTAACAAACATCTGTAACCTTGAGTATTTATACAGACATCTGGCATAAATATCAGTACAGTTAGATGGCTAGCTTGCAAGGTCAGACAATTAAGTTTATCTTTTCTATTCAAGCAAAAAACAAAGTTATTTTACAGTCTAAAAATAACAGAGATGGCCTACAGAATAAGAGACTGTCTAACAGAGTAGTTCAAACAGCAGTTTTCCAAAGGAGGGATTACTATGCTTCACTGCAAGCCAGGAGGCAAGCTCTCTTCAGAGCCCAACAATGATGACACCCTGGTCTTGATCTTCCATTTTAAGAGAACTAGGAGAAAATAAATTTCTGTTGGTTAAGCCACTTTGTCTATGGCATTTTGTTATGGCACTCTGAGTTAGTTAAGGCATTTCCCTCCCAAAAATTTTTTGACTCATACCAGAGCGTTTATTCCAATACTGCCAGCAGTATAGGAGAGTAGCAGGTCATCCAGGCATTTCCCAAATTGACCTTTTCATTCCTAGATTCAAAAGCTCTAAAGTCATTGTTTCTCTTACAAAATCTGCATATTCTTAATTCTGTTGCATAGGAAGAATCTTAAATTGCTTTCCCTTTGAAGAAGTGGCCACAAATTGCTGTTAGTATCATGCATGATACAAAATACCTTCATAGTGCCACAGTCACGGAGTTATGCAGTATTTTAGAAGGATGGTTTTAAAGCTTATAGAACAGGAGTTACAGCTGATCAGGTAAGTGAATCAACAAGACGATAACAAGGTTAGACAGGGGATGTGACTAGACCAGTCACAAATTAAAGGCTAAATTCCCTTTTAACATGAGCATCCTGGATTGTGATTCTCAGATGTTGTGTAGAGTTTGGGAAGTGGGTCATCTCTTTTAGACGAACTAAGTTGGTTTGCCAACTAAGTAATTATTATGCAACTATAATGAAAATGACACAAAAACTCACGAGGCTCCAAAATCAAGCAATTGGCAAGGTTGTGTGCTAACAGCCTAGACTTAGTGTAGGGATAATAGTCAAGGGAAAATGCAGTGCAGACAGATGCCTGAGTTAGAACCGGCTTAGTTAGAAATCCAGTTATTATTAACCTGAGGCAACCTCTCTGAGCTTTAGTCTACTTACCTGCAAAACAGATGATAATAATATCTGCTACTAGAAAGTGAGTAAATCCACGTAAAGCTCTTGGAAAAGTCCCTTGCACGTAGCACTGGATAAGCATTAGCTATGAAAACAGTAGGACCAACTCTGCATGTGAGTGCCTATTTATGTAAGACATGCATAAAGCAACTTTGTTTTTCAAATTGCACACAACTGACTTTTGTAAAGGTATATAAATGCAGAAAATCATGCCCCTAATTGTTATAGCTAAAGAGCTCATTCCTGTTCTTTAAATAACTTTTGAAGATGAAATAGTAGGGTAAGAAACTGTGCTGGCTGGTCTCCATTTGCCCCTCCAGGTCCATTGTTCCCTCTTTCCTGTGTTACTGTGCCCCAGGAAGTTGACCTCTAGTCTCTCTAACACCTGGTCTCCTGCCCTCTGGCTCCCAGTGAGTTTGGCCAATGAGAAGCGTTGATAAGGGATTGGAGGTTGGAAGGGGAGTAGGATCAGATTATCTTCCTCCCCATATTCTCCCTCCCAGGCCAAGGTTTCAGTTGTGAATGTGCTCCTCTATAGAAAGAGCAGCCCCCGCACATGACTGACACCTAATCTGTAAACCTTCCCTCTTCTTGCCCCTTCCAATTTAGTGGTGGTGAGACCATCCCACTAAGACCCTTCGTAAGGGTGTTTTATGACTCATTGTTGCTTCCCTTGTCTTTCCTATTAAATATGATTCAATAGTTTTTCCATCTGCTGTGGGTTCTAACTGATACAGATGCCTTTAGTTTGCTATTATGTTTATCTCATTTGATAACAGTCATGGGGTCACAGTTAATTGTCGTGCGTTTTTATGCACACATAGTTTACATCACAATATACCTATTTAGAATCATAAGATAAATTATCTAGAAATTATCCTAAAGCCAGGTAGGTTAACCTCTGCTACAATGCAGATTTTTTTCTATGCATTGTAAGGATTTTTAAAAAATTATAATTATGTAATTTATTAGTAGCACTCAACAATAGGGTCGGATACTGACTGACTGAAGTTCAATTCTACAACAGAATGCCAGAAACGCAAACAAAGCTTTAAAACTAGAGCATAGCAAATGCTTTTGCCCTGTCATAGAGATTTAAAAAAAAAAACAACTAAATGGTTCACCCAATTATTAGCACCATCATGGATGCCATATATCTGTAATCTCATTATAAGTAAATGATTACAGTCAATTCTTGAGTATTCTTTCACCTGAACATGTACCTTGGAATATGTCAGTAGCTAAGCCATTTCCCATTTAAAGGACAGTAACTTACAGATTAACCTTTTCCTTCTATCTTGAAGCCAAAAAGCTGAATTATTATTAACCTAGAAAGGTGAGGCAGACACATTGAATTAATGAAATAGTACAAAATCCTAGTATAGCCACCATATGAATATGAGTCGCCAAAAGAGATGGTTTGACTCCTTCAATAAGATATTTAACAATATTTCAGAAGAGAGACCAAAACCATAGTATTATTATAAAAACAGCATTTTTATTCTTGATATGATAATTCTCACCTTTGCCATTCTTAAAATGGATAGAAAACAAAATATCTTGCAAATAGTAAAAGGGCAAAAGAAACTTGATTCAGCTATACTAAGAAGAATCACAAGTGTATTTACATTAGAAAAACATCTGAGTAGGACTGCTCAGTTATGAACAATGTGAAAGGCAATGCCATGAGGAATGTGTAAAAATATTATAACAAGTCAAAACAAAATATACAAAGAAGAGAAAAAAACAAGCAAGCAAGAAATGTAACTTTCAAAAGAAAGATAAAAAGCCCAACGTTAAAGCAAACAAACTTCAAAGCACAAGAAAATTCATCACAATGGTTTCACCTTAATGGGAACATGAATTCAAGAGCTCAAAGAAGACGATTAACAATAAGAAATTGAGGAAAAGGGGGAGATTTTAGATTTAGGAAAACAAAAGAAGGCTATAAACATAATCACGGAAATAAGAAAATTAAGGAAGGTAAAATAAAAACAGATCTCACTGAAAATCAAAATACTGACCTGAAAGAAATGCTTGAGATAACTTATGAAATGCATATGAAAGCCCTAGCCAGTTTTGGGAACTGAAGGGTCTGGGTTCCATTAAGGTCAAAGGCACTGACCTCTGTTGCAGGCTCCTTCCAGGGCCTGGCCTTGGTCAGGGCATGTGCAGGAGGCAACCAATGTGTTTCTCTCACATCATTGTTTCTCTCTGTCTTTCCCTTTGTCTTAGACTCTTTCTAAAAATCAAGGGAAACATATCCTCAGGTGAGGATTTAAAAAAATAAATGTGTATGAAAAAGGTAAAAAATTTAAAGCAATCACAGAAAAGCTGATAGATATGGAGGAAAAAGAAAATTCAACATAAGAATACACAACACTCCTGATATGAGGAATCTGACCAAATAAAAGCATATGTACCCAAAGATAGAAGGACTTTTTCCGGAAATGAAGAATTCACTGAATCTCTCTCTGTGTGTGTCTCTGTGTCTCTCTACTCACACATACACATGCACGAGCGCGCGCGCGCGCGGCAGCACGGGCATACACACACACAATGGGAATAATGTCCCTCTAAAAGTAAGAATGTTTACTCCCAAATGGTCAAATTTGGAGTGATTTTTCAATATTTAGGCCATTTTCACTTTTCTAACTTATTTAAATTGTTTATGGTAAATATGCTTCATATTTATAAAAAATTGATTCATTTACCTAAAAACATTAGGTGCTATATTGACACAGACTCTGTCAGGGCTCCAACCACATCCCTCCCGTCCTTCTGTGTGGTCTGACTCCCTCCTGCCAGTAACCACATTTCTGTGCCCAAGTGTTGGCCCCCTCAGCTGTGGAAGACGGCTGTCAGTGAGCCACAAGTACTGAGAGTTTAACATCCACCCCCAGCATTCCTACACCAGTCACCAGTCAGATGGGGTCATTGAAACCTGTGTTTTGTGCCATTTCCCAGAGTTTTTTCTAAGGGATTAGTTCCAGTTACCCACTAGAGAATTAGATTAAATAGTGTATTTTTTCTTAGTTGCTTTCCATACCCTCATCGTACCACTACTCTGCTGATGTTCCCTGCTCATCTCAAACTATTTGCACTCAAATTGTTGTCTTGGAATCTTATTTTGGAAAAACCCAAACTAACAGACATATCATGTACAGATAAAATAATAAACACTGGAAAATTGAAAGTATACCAGAATGATTCTGGGTAGTAAGTATAATTGTTATTTTATGCTTTGTCTTTACTGTATGTCTTCAATCATAAAAAAACAATTATAAATAAAAGGTGAAGCAAAAGGTACAGATAATAATGTAAATTTAATAATGTAAAACACTGAAGCAGACATCAGTGTAAAATAGAAACCAATATCTATAACTAAGCAACACAATAAGTTGTCAGCACATCCTGCCCCTTTAAATCATTTCTTTTGTGCAAAATACATTTTACATGACAAGTCTGGTGAGTAAAGCTACCTTCCCCCCATTTTTCTAGGTCTTTCTCTTCTAACCTATTCTCTTTTCTTCCCCTGAACTGCTTTGATCCTGTTAATCTCTTGGTATTGTAATGTCATAATATTGTACTATCATATCTACTTCTGTGCTTATTAGTGTATTGTAGATATCAGCAGAGTCTATTTACAAAAAGCAACCTATATAGAATCATGATGTACGAGAAGAGTAAAAACTCATGAGTAATACTTATTCCAATTTAAAAGTTGTATAAATTATATCCAGAAACATAATGGGATTCATTCAAAATTAAACCGCTACTTTAAACCAATTAAGACCTAGAACCAAACCACATATCCTGAATTCTAGCATAATTATCTCCAAAATACCTCTTAATCCCAAATTTCCTTCTAAACCTATTTTCCTACCCAGATGTCTGGTAGACACTGATGTGAGACAGACAGGTAAGGGGCAAGGAAACGGTGATCAGAGGCAAAAGCAAAAGATAGACCTTAGAAAGGTAAAGATCACAGCGACCTACTCAAGATTCAACATGATTCACTGATTTCTACTACACGGAAATAGGTGGCTCTGAAGGACAGAACGGGAATGCTTACGCAATGAGTAGCAAGTCTCAACAGAGCTAAACCAAGCACATCCATTCGTGTCTGGCCAGTTTATCTTCTAGGTTCAGGTTCAGTCCTTGCCACAACTTATCTTCCTCTTTTGTTCCAGAAGTTCAAGGCTCTGAAGTTAAGAAAAATTATTAAAGTTTTAAGATGTTTTCAAATAAGGTTCAAAGGACAAAAACTTCTACAATCTTAAAGTCGTTCTGAGATCAGACTCCTTAGAAGTAATTGCCTGAAATTTTAGAATGGGATAACCAAGTCACAGCTCTCATTCTTTCTGATTGACAAAGAAAGGCGAAAAGTTAAGATATTTCCCACTAATAAATTATGGTGTGTTTTTGGATGGTGTACTTTTATTATTTTTCCATAAGAAAAATAGAAACAAAAATAAATTTATTATTTATTAAATGACTTATAAGGTCAATCAATCACAAAAGTTTGGATATGGGAGGGATCCTCAAGACAATGGCAAATTATGGCTTTTTATATTTTGTGACCTGTCACAATATGCTAAAGCTATACTTTGAAATATAAATTCTCATGTCATGCATTTATAAATTATGCCCACAAATTATTGAATTATGTATTATGTACATAGTACATTGCTAGTCAGTAAGGGCAATTTAGAGATGAGTAAAATGCTACTCTAGCAGATAGGAGTTTAAATTATATTTGGTGAAGAAATAGTTAGCATAACAAAAAAATAAAAGCTGTTTGAAAGATAAGCTTTATGAATAAACCTTCAGGCTGGCATGAGTCACATTGTCTGATTACACACGGGGCACTTTCTTTCTTTCCTGCTTCTCTTGAGTCTGTTTGAATTCTTCACTGTAAAGTTTCAGTCGTCATTCGACTGTGTTGACAGGGAAAGTAAAAGATTCACCTTCAGATAAAAACATGAGGGGAGAGGTTCCCTTTTGAGGTCCCCATCCTGCTGGCTATCACCCATTCTACTAGTAAACTCTTCTGAGAGGAAGGTGAATGGCTGCAGGCCAGACCTCAGAAGTTCAAACCAATATTCCCACACTTTTCCATTACTCACAAGAGAAATCTGGGTTTGCTTTTCATGAGCCAGCTCTAGGTATTTCTATTTAAGGAAAAAGATATACAGTTTGAATACAGAGGAAGTAGTGATCACTTCTCATTGGAGAATCAAGTGAGGAAAGCTTATCAAAGGATTCATCATTTGAGCTCAGGCTTGAAGAAGAACATCCACGATGAGTATGGGGAGGGATAGTTCAGGCTGAGGCAGGAGCACAGCTAAGATGCAGGGGTATGGCAAGGACAATTGACAAATATCTCAGATTCTGTGAAGGCTGACTCTGATGTTTCCAGCTTTGATAAACTGGTGAAGGGTTGGAGTGAAGATGATGAATTTGGTTTGGGGCATTACAAGTTGTAGGAAGTTCAGTGCTGTGTTGGACCAGTATTCACATCTTTTCGAACTCTGCATTCAGTCATGTTAAGATGGTAGCTTGAAATAGGACATCATGAGAGTATTTACACTAAAGAAAACTGGCAAGTGCTACAAATTACTTTTTGTGAGAGCCAGTTTATCAGTAAATTATTGGTTGTAGTGGTGGTGGGACATCTCTGTGAAGTTTGCCAATCAGAATAGGATTTTAGGAGATAATTCAGAGCCAGAGATAGAGTGTTCAACCATTAGTCAGAAAAAAATATCTAAAGATATAAAGAATTTTAGATATCTTAGGAAAGATTGCATTATGAGAAATGGGATAGAAATGAGGTAATCCTTGAGGAATATTTATTTAAAAGGAATAAAAAGATTCTTAAGGACAAAGGAGACTTATAGAAGTAGGAAAAAACACACATTAGAATGGGTTAGAATAGGTAAACCTATCAGTGGTAAAAGACCAAAGCATTAATAAAGCAAAGCTAATAGCCATCATCATCATCATCATCATCACTATAGCAGACCACATTCATTAAACTATTTATGCCAGGGAACATATAATGCATTTTTATATATTATACTAGAGGCCTGGGGCACAAACTTCATGCACGGGACAGGGGAGAGGAGAGGATGTCCCTCAACCCAGCCTGCACCCTCTCCAATCTGGGACCCCTCAGGGGATGTCCGACTGCCATCCTTCTCACAATTGGGGAGTGCTGACTCCTAACCGCATCTTGTGACAATGTCGCAGGAGGGCATCCTGCAAGGGCGTGATGCCACCTAGGCTTTTATTATTCAGGATAATTGAAATTTCAAATGTCATAAAAAGTATGTATTATTACCTTTCTTTGACATAGGAGAAAATTGAGGTTTACTATGATTAAGTACCTTATACAAAATGAAATAGCTGTTAACTGGTATAGCCAATACTCACCTAAAGTCTGTGTCAGCCCAAAATGTGTTTCCAGAAACCGACTTGAACCTATTCCAGAGATTGTTTCATCATAACACACATTAAAACCTTAAATAGCTTTATTTCCTGATTCTGGTCATTTCTATGTTTACACTAATAAAGAAAATGTTAGAAAATTACAAAACAGAGAAGTAGCTAAATCTTTGTTTTAGTTTGCAGTTCCAACCAAAAATAAGTTAAAAACTTGGAATAAATAAATAAGCTTTTAGAGTTTTCTGTGGATATTAATTACCCAGGGTATATTTTCCCAATTATCACAGTTACTTAGCAGTTCGGATATTATACACTGCTTTACTTACAGTGAGAATGTAAAAACATAAATAAATATTCTTCATGTGACTGGCTTTATCATATCATAGAAACTCCCAAGTAAGTCAACTTAACTTAGTCTTGATAAATTTTAAATATAAAAAAATAAAATTTTTAGTATATATCAGTAAGTAGTTAAGAGAAGTAGGTGTTAGTCTTAATAAGTTATTTAATGATTATATTATGATTCTTTTAAAAGAGGGAAACTTTATTGAAATCTTAACACTTAAAAAAAAGATATATCCCCTAGGATTTTTTTTTATCACTATCAAAGTTTAACCTGCTGCAATATTTTCTCTTGCATTTATTGCCCATGTATTGGACTCTAGTTATGTAAGATAACAAACTATGGTAACATAAGGTCAGGTTTTATAGCTCTTACTATGTGATAAGACTATTCTAGGGGCTTTAAGATATATTAACTAACATCCTATGAATTACATGCTATAACATCCCTATGAGTTAAGTATTTTTACTATACTCATTTTATAGGTGGAAAAACAGAGGCATAATTAAGTTACTTGACCAAAATTCACTGTTGGTAATTAGGAGAGCAGTTTTCTTCCAGAGAAAGCCCTCTTAACCATTATACAAGAGCCTTATAAAAAAATCAAGACTATTAAAGTAGCAGGCATATAGGTAGTTAAATCTGACTTTACAACACACAAATTAGCCCATTCCTAATTAATTTTAATTTGGAAACACAGCTGAAATCATAAATTGGAGGAACTCAAAGTTGATTCATCTGATTACTTTTCAACAAATTAGACAAAATACTGTACAAGCATTTCAAGACGTGTCAGTTGATGCAAAATTCATCCACTTATTTAAAGCTGGCAAAATACATTATAAAAATCTAAAAATTGTTGCTGAATTTTTCTAGAAAAAGGTCAGAACATATTCCTTATAATTTCCAACATAAGCATTGCACAGGAGCATTCAACCCTGAACTAAATCTAACTTGTTAACTGTAATTGTTTACCTTTGCTTTTATGACATATTCACTGTTATCTATGATTAATATAATGAAGAGTTTACAGTCAAGAAAACAAACTTTCAATTGCATGTCGTGCTAATGGAAAAATACAGATCAATTTTTACAGCAATTCTGTAAGTTCTATTTTCCAGTCTTCAGTTAACTGTGCTGCTACAATTAAGGAAAGAAGTGAAAAATCCATCGTCAGATCAAAACATTAAAGGTTTCTCTCTCGTTTAAACGAAAAATAACCCTTACAGACACTTGTGTATTTAATATTGGGTAGACAACATATTGGGGTGAAAGTAAAACACATTCACTTTTCCTTTGGGTGTTTGGGATTAGATAGATGCTGTCAACAGTAGACTTGCAGTTACATACTCACTTTCACTTTGTCTTTAGCTGATTGGTGGCCTGCTTGTCCCACAACTATAACCATTAGAGAGAATCATCTTTTACTGAGTAATAGTTGCTTGTGTAAAACATCTTCCCTTTTTGTGAGTGTTGGCAATTGCAGTTAATTGCTATAGCTAATGACTAGCTTCTCACTACCATCAAGGTATCGTCATCTTATTCATTGTCTTCCATTTTCTATGAAGTCAACCCTGCTTTTTCCTGTGGAATGTAAACTGCCATTGAGATTTGGAGGGTATGAATTTCAACCCTGACTCTACTGTAGGTTATTAAGGTAACCTCTCATGTTCCCCCTCCCCTCCTGGCTTCTTTCTCTTTGAACTCAAGATATCTCATAGGAGTATTTTGAATTAACTCATTAAAAATTTTCAAACTGAAGGAGTTTCAAGGGCTTTTTAGTAATTATGGACTTGGAAAGTGAGTAAATTATAAGGCTTTAACCTTTAAAAGCAACAAAATCACTGAACAAAATCTGCATGTATGAGTTCAATAACACAGGATGAGGTCTGGTAGAAAAATTGCCTTAGGTTCAGAAATGTGCCATGTAAACCTCAGAATTCTGAGCTAGTACCAATCTTTTTATTTTAGACTCGAGGCCCAATGCATGAAATTCGTGCAAGGGGCTCGACCCTCGCAGCCATAGTGGCTTGCCTCAGCCCTCACAGCCCCGGTTTTGTCCGGAAGGTCATCTGGAAGGACGTCCGGAATGTCCGGAAGGTCGTTCAGCTGTCTGGACTAATTAGCATATTATGCTTTTATTATTTAGATTCTTATGTTCCCTGAAATCTTGGTTGTCAAAAGTATGTTGTCTTAGGTTGTGACAAAGACTGAAATATCTCCTGTCAGAAAGATCTTTGCCTCCTCTAGTCTCTACTCACTAAGCTGTACAAATACACAGAACTCTAACTTACCATCTGGGTTCCTTTTTCTCTTTTAAATTGCATTGCTGGTTCTTTCCCTCCAGGACCAATTACACTGAAGGAATCTAGAAGGTGACCAGAAAACCTCCTGTGAAAAACATTCTCTCCAAGGATCCTGGGTTCTACTAATACCAAGGTGAAGGGATCCCCATGATTCTCTGTGATATTGGAAACAATAGGGTTGATAGTTTATAACCCTTGATACACTTTATCTGCTTCAATAAAATATACCAATAATTTGTATACTAGGTAATGTATGAATGTCTATAGTAGAACTTAAGAGAATCTTACATGAATTTCTGATAACTCTTCATATACACAACCAAAGGTATTGCTCCACTATCATCAAAATGTAAAACATTAGCAAGCAATCTGAAACTGATGCTGTAGGACTTTTCTAGTAGTAGCCTATTTGGAAAATGATGTTAAACCAAACAGTCTATAAGAAGTACACAATTTGCCGAACCAGTTTGGCTCAGTGGATAGAGCATTAGCCTGCGGACTGAAGGGTCCCAGGTTTGATTCTGGTCAAGGGCATGTACCTTGGTTGCGGGCACATCCCCAGTGTGGGGCATGCAGGAGGCGGCTGATTGATCTCTCTCATAGATGTTTCTAACTCTCTATCTCTCTCCCTTCTTCTCTGTAAAAAATCAATAAAATGTATTTTTAAAAAATTAAAAATAAAAAGCACACAATTTTCCAAAGCCATAGAGATAAATTAGACTTTTTTAGTCTTGGCCCCAACTCTCAACTTTAACTTTTATAATGCTTCTGCAACTCTTGAATTTGCTCTATTTCTACCAGTGATGACTACTTTGATCTCACTATCTCTTATCTTCACAGGCTGACTATTTTCTGTGAAAATAAGTATTTAGAAAACTTTCTTAGCGTTTCATGGACATTTCTAGATACATGTCTCATAAGAATTTGAATTCAGCGTGTTCAAAATTGAACTTATTCTCTTTTCTTCCAAACAAACCCACTCCATCTCCTGACTTCTGTATTTCTGAACCTGCCATCACCCAGTTACTCAAAATTATTTTCCCTTTCTCCCCAGAATGTCAACTCATGGAGGTTCTACCTCAAATTTCTCACATCCTTTCCAGTTCTTCCATTCCAAGCTCAATAGTCTCATAACCAGTTTCCCAACCATCAGCTCTCATTATTCCAATCAGTTCTGTGAGCTACTTCCTAAATAATTACTCTAAAGAACAAATCCAATGATATCACCTCCTTGATGAGAAATCCTCAATGTTTCTCATTGAGAAACAAATTCCCCTAAATTCTTCTTTCTGGCATTGAAGATCATCCAAAATATACCTGACACTTACTTGTCATGTCCTATATATTGATATGGACCTGCTGTTCTCACCAAGCTCAGCACCCCAATTTTCTCTGAAACTTTGCTTCTTTGCTGCCTTTGCTATTTTCTCGCTGAGAGTTATAGTCCTTTTGGTTGAGAATGGTACTCTCCAATAGAACTGTGCAAATGGAAATGTTCTACAATTCTGTGCTGACCATTATGGTGGCCAGAAGCCACAAATGCTTATTGAACCCTTGACATGTGGCTAGTGCAGCTGAGAAATTAAATTCTTAATTTTATCCGATTAATTTAATTTTAAATATAGTTGGCATACATTATTATATTAGTTCTATTAGTTTCGGGTATATAAATATGTGTTGGCAAGATGTGGAAGAATGGGCACCCTTGTGAACTGTTGGAACTTTAAATTGATGCAGCCACTATGGGAAAGAGTATGGAGATTCCTCAAAAAAATAAAAATAGATGTACCATCCAATGAAGCAATTTTACTTCTGGGTATTTATCCAAAGACAACAAAACCCGCTATTTTGAAAAGATATCTGCCCCCTATGTTCATTGCAGCATTGTTTACAATGGCCAAAATACGGTATTAAATTAAGTTGAAATTTCCACATTTGCTGGTAGCTACAGAAGAATGCAGATCTGGATCCCACTCCCAGTCCTAAGAATTATCTCCATCTTACAGTCCCCAGGCCAACCATCTATGATGCCTCTACTGATTTTCCTCGTTGGAGTGATTCTTCCTTTGACTTTTATGACAATTTAGCTATATCTTTTCATAGCTTGTATCACTCAGTAATAATATAAAAAAAAGTGATGAAAAGGTTGAATTCTGGATGCACATTACCTTAGATTAGCTGTGCAACTTTGAACAATTTACCTAACTTCTCTAACTTTCAGTTTCATCATTTGCTTGTTGCTACCTCAGAGAGTTGTTGCAAAGATTAAGTAGGGGGGAAAAAGTGGAAAGCTTAGTTTTGTTTTAGTATAAGTATCTGGGTGCAAATCACTGATTTCTTAGAATTCTGAGTTCAGCATCTAGTGAGATTCCCTCGTAACTTAAATGCAAAGACAAGTAAGATACAGTCCTGCCACTCTTCAACTCACAGACTGGTATGGGGGTGTGTCATATCTTATCTTTTCTTCTGGATTTTGAGCCCTGAGGAGCAGAAATCATATTTCCTTATCTTTATGGTCTGCTAAAAGCCTTGCACAACATCTGGTACGTGGGAGACTATAAATAAATGCGACTTATTCAACGAATATTTCTTTCTCTAACTATCTCTCCTCCTTTGAACATAGGTAGAATTGTTTTGTACTCTGATGGCATCTGGTTTGCTGAATCTTATGTTATAGTTATTCTCTAAGTAATCAATATAACATTTGAGGACAGTTTCTTTCATTGCTTTTCTTTTCCTATACTTACTTTGGGATATTTCTTTATGAAGTAGAATATCCTCTGAAGAATTGAGAGTAAACAAATAAAAATTTAATTTTTTTTATTGTTGTTGTTTTTAAAGAATGTTCTGGACATTGCCAATACATTTCAGATTCCTATGGGTCCCACATTGTAGCTACAACTTCATGTCCCTAAGATTTGAGAATTCAGCATATTTCATGTGCTCTTTATTTAGTTTTCTATATAATGGTTCACAACTCTAGTGTGTAGCCATTATAAAAGGTAATTGTTGAAGGAAGGATTTTTAGTGAAATAAAGTTGTTTGCCTAGGTGTGTTTTTTTTCCCCCTTCCTAAATCTTATTTTACAACCATAATTTCTATTATTTGAATGCATACATGTTTATTGCTCATATCAAAGCCATCATTTTACCCTTTAAAATACCAGTGAGCCTGGCCATTGTGGCTCAATGGTTGACTGCCAACCTATGAACCAGGAGGTCATGGGTTTGATTCTTGTTGGGGCACATGCCCAGGCTGTGGACTTGGGCTTGATCCCCAGTGCTGGGGTGTGCAGGAGGCAACTGATCAATAAGTCTCTCTCATCACTAATGTTTCTATCTCTCTCTCTTCCTCTCCCTTCCTCTCTCTGAAATCAATAAAAACATATTTTTTAAAGATATAAATAAAATAAAATACCAAGTGATTCTGAATCATGAAACTCTGGTAAATGTTTTTTTTTTCTAATTTATGATTAAAAGTTATTTCTGATTCTTCATTGCAAAACAACAAATTAATTTTGAAATACAGAAATCACCATACAGTTTGTAACTGACAAAATTTCTTTAAATATAAAGGAGAAACTGGGTTAACTAAAGGTTTTAAGAAGTAAAAAATAAAATTTGATTGTCATGGTTTTTATGCATAAAGTCAGCAAAACAGAAGTATTGAATGACTATCAATATGAGTGAAGTTATGGATAAAGTATAACTGGATGAGTTCAATTTTCTTTTTAATACTTTTTGTTAATTAGAAGAATGTGAAAAACACACTTAAATGCCAAATGCGAATTTTAGCTTGAGGTTTGGGTAATATTTAAGTTCTTAAAATTATTTGCCACTGACAAGTAAGTTTTTAACTGGGTGGAATGTAATAAACTTTTATGTAAATCATCAGTGCTCTTGTAAAATCCAATTATTGGTTCATAGACCTTTTCTTACTAAGGCTTTGCACTTTTCCTTTGAATTTTTCACAGAAGATAATCACAGGGGACAAACGCCCTATCAATTCATCATGTGGCCACTTGAAAGCAAACTCCTATGAAAATGCAAGGCACTTTTGGCGTATTTGCTATGATCCGTACGATTAATGTTGTATCATAAATTCTCTAGCTTATGTTTATAATACTCTTCAAACAGATTGGATGGTTTCAGTATTCTTAACTAGGTGACCTTCCAGAATCTGTTAGAATCTCTAGCACTTCTAAAGAGTTGTGTAACAATACAAAATTGACCAAAATTTGTCACTGAGTGATTATTTGAACAAAACCCAACAGAAATGTCTATTTTCTCAGCTGCGTTTGCAATTCTTTTAAATGAAAATGTTTTAAAGGATATAGTTTCACTTAGGGACTATTGGAGGATAAAGTGTTTCTTTGATATGGGGAACAATAACATATAAAAGATATGTTTAAATATTACTTGACATTTAGGAGGGACGTGAGCTAAAAGGAAATGGGTAGAATTTTACCTAATATATCTAACCAAAAATAATCTTAATCTGTTCAAATCAATTTTTCCTTTAAGATAGAATTTTATTTATTTATTGCATTGATTTGTTGTTGAATAATATTGAAGGCTCTTTTTTGTAACTTGAATATGAAATGACTGTAAAATTCAGGGTTACCAAAGGTAATGGAAATTTTATTTCCTTTAAAACATTTAATGCATCTATCTGCATATTTTTCTAAGCTTATTTTACTAAATAGATGTAAAATGATCTCAAAGGCTTATTATGTTTTAATTCTGAAAGAGCTTATCAACTCCTGTCCCTTTCTTTTACAGATGTTTAACAGAGGACAGTACAAATTAAATGACCTGGTAGAAATATAGATTTTATGTGTTACCTTTCATTTCCCATTTTTGGAGGATTTTGTTACATGCTTTTAAGCCTCTCAACTGTTGAATAATCTTTTTGTTTCTTCCATTTTCCTTCTCTCATGAGCTTACCCTCTAAATACATTTAGCTTTTACTCTTACTTTTTTTCCCAGAGTAACATTCAACCATTTCTTACATTCAACTTTGACCAATATTAAAATTGGTCAAATTAATATTTTTTACAATATTTTTTAATATACTGCTTTGTTCCCAAGTCAGTATCAGTTAGCTACTATTGTTATATGCTACACAAGAAGTAACCCCAAAACTCAATTGTGTATAGTAACAAGCATTTATTTTTGTTCACACATCCACAAATTGATGCAGTTTCATTGATCTAGACTGGGTTGTCTGTGTTTCCTGTCAAAACTGTCTGGCTACCTAAGCATGTTATTTTCATGGCAAAGGCAAAAGACTACATCTAAACTCACAAGTATATTTCAAACCTCTGCTAGTTTTATTTCATCAACATCCAATTGGCCAAAACAAGTCACACAGCCAAACCCATCATCAATAGGATAGAGACAATATTCCTTCCAAAGAGATGGGGGCATTGAACAATGAGTGAACATTTGCTGAACAATAATTTTCCATACCAGTTCTGAAGCTACTCAAAACTTTGTTAATACAAACCCTCTCTTCAAATAATTTTGAATAAATACTTACTAGACACCAACTGTGTATCAATATTATTCAATCCTTTATTTCTTGAACTCTCCCCTTTATGAAGATTTTGTGATAAGAACTCAGTAATGCTCTTTTTGGATTTCCTTCTAGATGGATTGGATGTACACAATTGGGAGGAAAATAATGAACACTGGTACAATGTAAATTCATTGTTAGGGAAAATTTTACAATCAGTGTTTAAATTAACTATTAGGAAAAGCAGGAATTGTTGTGGAGTGACATTCGCAAGAATAAGACCACCGACTCCAATTAGGTCTTAAATAGCAAGCGAGGATTTATTGAGCTGGCCAGCGACTACAGTTACAGCACCCTGCCAAAGCAGAGGCTGAACTGCCGTGCTGACTACAGGAGTTACATTTTATTATTAAATTCTGTGGAGGCCCAGAGAAAAATGTGTCTTTCAAATTCTGGGCCCCCAATAAGGAGGAAACTCTCTTTATTTATACTTTTTCCAGTCCTTTGTCTCCCAAATTTGGAATGAGACTTCTGGGCCTTTTGAGAAAGAAGGCCTGCATGCTGGGAAGGGGCCAGGAGACCATATCTCAAGGCCTGGCCTGATGTCAGGACCTTCCTATCTATGTGTTTTAGGAACAGACAGCACAGCATGACCCGTCTGGCCAAAGCACCAGATATGCAGCCCAGCACAGGAATGATTGTTTGCATACTCCTTCCCAGAGCACAGATTTTAAGAGTGTGAAATAAACATGGCCTTTCTCTAGGGAAGTTGGTCCATGCAGCCTGGCACAGCAGTTTTGCAAACCCAGAAATAACATACTGTCAGAATCTTTGTATCCCATGCCTGCATATCTTACAACAATCTCTGCCTTACAGCTTTTTCTCCACTTATTTCAATGCTTGTGTAATTGGGTAGCCACTCTACAATTGTTGGTTATGTAGGTTCAAATTTTTTCTACAATAATTAATGATGTGAGGATCATACTTGTATATATACTAGAGGCCCAGTGCACAGATCAGTGCACCAGTGAGTTCCATCAGCCTGGCCTGAGCCCTCTAGCAATCCGGGTCACCTCGGGGGATGTAGTAGTGTGCAAAGTGGCAGGAGGCGAGGGAAGAGCCAGAGCCTGGGCTGGGCACCACCCCGCTCCCCTGCTGTGCCTGCCACCACAGCTCTATAGTGCTGCCACAGAGGCAGGAGAAGCTCTTGCCACAGCAGCAGCACTCGCCAGCCCTGAGCCCAGCATCTGGCGCCCGCTCCTGGAGACATCCAGCCACACAGGCCCCACTGCAGGCATCAAGAACACACCCCACAGGGGAAGGGATTTGCAGCACTACCCACTGAGGCAGGATGGACGGTCGCTAAGGGTTAGAAGGAAAATGGAGGAGGAGGAGGGTGGCAATTCCCACTTGCCTGCAGCTGCCCCTG
Organism: Myotis nattereri; assembly: GCF_964212035.1. Taxonomy (NCBI): domain Eukaryota; kingdom Metazoa; phylum Chordata; class Mammalia; order Chiroptera; family Vespertilionidae; genus Myotis; species Myotis nattereri. The sequence goes on from NC_138077.1 coordinate 18,969,998, forward strand.
CTGTGTGGGTGGAGGCTGGGGCCACCAGGACTTATCCATAGTAAATGGCTGTCAGCTGAGTGGCAATCCAGCTGTGGGAGTGCACTGACCACCAAGGGGCAGCTCCTGGTGGTCAGTGCACATCATAGCTACCGCTGGTCATCTGGTTGTCCAGTCACTTAGACTTTTATATATATACTAATGGCCTAGTGCACAAAATTCATGCATGGGGAGGGGGAGTGTCCCTCAGCCCAGTCTGCACCCTCTCCAATCTGGGACCCCTCAGTGGATGTTTGATCCCTGTGGGATCTGGCCTAAACTGGCAGTTGGACATCCCTCTCACAATCCAGGACCGCTGCCTCCTAACCACTCACCTGCCTGCCTGCCTGATTGCCCCTAACTGCTTCTGCCTGCCAGCCTGATCACCCCCTAACTGCTCCCCTGCCTGCCTGATTGCCCCCAACTGCCCTCCCTTGCTGGCCTGATCACCCCCAAGGCTTTTATTAGTATAGATATGATGCTTCATAGAAAATTTCACTAACCCTGCTTTATAATAAGGGCTTGACGATTGAAGCATTGGGGCCAGACACCAAGATTTCCTTTCTTTGAATAGTGGAGGGAATAATTATCTTGTCTTTAAGTTGCCTGAACATTAAATGAGATAATGACTTAGAAAAGCATAAAAGCACCATATAAAGACAACTGTCTTTTTCATGTACTGAAAAGACAATAAAGCGGTAAAATGAAAAACACTATTTTTATTCTACCCCTTCCTTCCTTTACAGCCTTTATTTAAACTTTGAAATTTATAAAAAAAAATTCACTCCTATTTTCATTTCTTTAAATTCAATATTATTTGTATTAGTTTCACGTTTTATATTAGTTACAGAATAGTGGTTAGACAATCATATACTTCACAAAGTGTTTCCTGATACTTCCAGTGCCCACCTGGCATCATACCCTCATTACAACACTATTGGCTGTATTCCCTATTTAAGTGACAATAGGTTTACAGGTTCCGTCCCGTCTTCCTTTTGTGTTGCTCGCCCTTCCTTTTCTGTCTCACTTCTTCCCTCATTTTCTTTATATAGTATCTCAATTGGCCCGCAAAGCTCAGCGAAGGCACTGGGACACGCTTAATCCATTTTACAGACCAGGAAACTGAGGCCAACTCCAGTTGGCTGTGGAACTGGACTCAGTGCGCAGGGAGCCCTCGCAGCCGTGCTCTCTGCCCTTCCTAAGGGGCAGCGGTGGGGCAAACAGAGCAAACCTTCCCGCCAGGCTTCAGAGCCTCGTTCTCAAGCACCTCTTCCTCGAGGACACTCCACATTCTTTCCTCTCCCCTGCCCTGCCCTCATTCTTTAAATGCCCCCCCTTCTCCGGGGCAGGTGGTAGGCTTTGCACTCACTGTGCAGGTGTGCGCTGCCCTGGGGCTGGGCGGGCGTGGGCTGGCACCGCCCCTCAACTCCTGCCTCAGGGCTGTGGTCAGCGCCCTTCTGCCCAGATGTCCTTCCATGCATGCACCTTGTTCCCCGCCTGGCTGACCAGCGTCTTGGGGCCACTGCAGAACCTCACTCTCTGCAGGCGAGGCAGATCCCCCCGCCCGCCGGCCCCCTGCCCCGGCCCGAGCCCCCTCCGGTGCACCCCGCCTAGCCAGGTTTTTCCCTTTGATCTGTGGCATTGGTGACAGCACACTCCTAGCAAGCCTCGTACCCAGAGGGGCACAGGGTCAGCTCTTTGCCCAGAATGTTAGAGGTTGCAGTCGCATTTGCAGATGTCGCCCAGAGCCTGCTGGTGAAGGCAGCGCCTATGTAGGGTGTCCTCATAGAGGGACGGTGCAGCACCGCTCTGCGCCCCTTGGGCCGCCCGCCTCTTGGCCGGCCACTTCACCAAAGCCGCCCTGCTCACCCCGGGGGTCACCTCTTAGGCGGCCCCACAGTTCCGCTGGCACCTCTGCTGGGTCTCCACCCTCACCTGGCTCACCTCCTTTCTTCTGCATTCGGCCTTCATCCATCCCTCTCTCCTGCAGTGCTTGCGCTCCAGGCCTCAAAGAAAAGGACCAAGGCCAAGAAGGACAAAGCCCAAAGGAAGCGAGTCTTGAACCTCCACATTCCATTCTCTGGATTTCCTCCCGTACCTCCTCTCTGAGCCACATGGCCTCCAGGCAGCCTGGTAGAATTGGTCTCCCGGAAGCTGTGGATCTGTGGACAGAGGCCCCGGCCTGGGTCTCAGCAACACCATGCCTGCTGGAAAGGGCTGTTGGAGGAGGACTGGAGCCCACTGGTCATTAGCACCCCAACTCCAGGAAAAGCACCACAGGCTCAGTTCGGCTGCAGGCCCCACTCCACACTCTCCCCCAACCCCCTTCCCCTGCCCAGTGGTGGTGATATTATGGAGTCCCGGCCTAATTTGCATATTCCTCTCTTATTATATAAGAGGATAGATTGTCTATGTCTTAGATTGTTTTTTAGGTTTGCCAAGAAAAAAGTTTTTTGGATGACAGAATATTATGTCTTATAAGGCATTTGACACATCACAGGAGAGCTCTTTACATATGTATTTGGTTCTGCTTGCTTTGTTGCTATAGAAATGAAATGTAGCCTATGTAAATTACCTTTTCCTGGGTGGCCTAATTGTTGACCTACTTCTATATTTAACTAATATCGATGTTTATCACCAATCTTCTATTCAATCACTTTCTCATTCTTAAAGTCTTAAATTTTTAGTCATCTTCAGTTGACTACACATGTCTTCAAGTAATTTACATTTTTTTAAGTGGTGCAAGTAAGGGAAATGTTTTTGGAATCTTTGTGTGTTTGAAAATCTCTTCTAGTACCCTGCATACACAAGAACTTCGCTAGGTGCAACCTCTTTCTTTATAATGATTTAGACGTTGCTTCATTTCTTGTTAATTTTTCCAAAAAGAAAACTGAGACCAGGCTAGCTTCCTTTCTTTCCCAGATAACTGACATTTTCTGTCTGTATGCGCCTAAGACTGTTTCCCTTGTTTTTCAAAAATTTCCCAGATGTTTTATTAATCACGGAGTAGTCCTCTTGGTCTATTCTAGAAAATGGCATTTGGTTACTTTTTTTAATTCGTGCTGCTGTGTCATTTGCTTTGACTTCTTTCTCAGGGATAGCTGAGACAGTTTAAAGCTCTGCCCAACTCAGAACCTACTCACGGTCAACACGCTGCTGTCTAATGAAGGGCTTATAGGTACACCCAGAGGCCCTCTCCTCAACTCTAGTCTGCAACCTCTTACTTTGGTCACGCTTCCCACACCCTGGTACCTGAGTCCACTTAGGCTTTTGTGTCCTGTGTTCCCATGAAGCAGGCTGCCACACATTCTGTTCGGGGTCCGCCGTGTATGCCATCTAACTCCTGATTCCAGTGCACAACATTGGCTAAAGCAAGCCCTCAGGAGGCAAAGCCAAGTCTACTGCCCCAGATCTTTCTTATCCAGCACAAGAATTCAGACACTCCAAAGAGCCAAATTTTCTGAGTGTATATATGATTTTTTCTTTTGTGAAGTAAATAGAATCAGTAGATTTTAGTTGACTGGTTACATGAACTTTCCACCAAAATTTCCACACTCATTTGAAACATTATTCCAGAGAAACAATTGGTTGTTCTTCAAAAGCATTACTTCTTTTAAAACAACCAATTGTACCCACTTAAAAAACAGTTGCTAACTTTTTCTCTCAAATGATGCATTTAAATGTTTAATTTTCAAATTTGTTTTCAAAGGAGAGTTATCAGTGACAGGACTCTAGCAATTTTTCTAAATCACCAGTATATATTTTCACTAATTATTCAAACAAACCATGTCCCTTTAATTGTCACCAAGCCAATAATGAAAGTTTGGTTTGGTTTAGTGAGGGCAGAGTAAAGCCACTCACCAACGGCACATCAGGCTTGGGTGGAGGACTGAAGTTTACAGTTTCTTCCTCAAACTCTTTCCGCTTAATATCAGCTCTCATACAATTATCTAACTCTGGTGTTGGAGAGTGAGACCAGTCCCCTAATAATGACTGATATTGGGTTTCTCACTCTTAGACAAGAGCTCAAAGTCAGATTTAGCCTGATTTTTAAAAATAATAATCACAAGGAAACTTTTCTTATACCCATTAAGTAAAGCAAATTCATACCAGGCGCCTATATATTGCATGCAAACATGTGGAGAGGGTTGTCAGATGCTACCCAGAGCAGAGGCTCCAAACTCATCCTTAGGAGTTTGGGGAATCCTAGAGGAAAGCTAAATAGGCAGTGTCTCTCAGTTCTGCTGTAGCTATCCAGTAGAATTCTCTTGAGAGCTCTTATACTTCTAATGTCCAACCATACCCCAGACTAATTAAATAAGAATCGTTGGGCATGGAACTCAAACATCAGTTTTGTTTTGTTTTGTTTTAAAGCTCTCCACTGCCCAGATGAGAACCACTGATTTAGGAGAATATTCTGAGTCATGTAGCAGTTAATAATGAGGCCATGGGGCAAAGGGGTGGGAGTGGTGGGGAGTGAGTGTGGACTTTTTAGGCAGATGAAACTTGATGTGCAAAGGCATGAGGTATGAAACTGAGGAAGATGCATTGCACTCTACATTTCTGAGAGGCAGAGGAAGTGTTGAGAGATATAGCTAGACAGGCCCAGTAGAATTTTGGTACTTTCTCATCGCCAAGTTAAGAAGCTTGGATTTTATCCAGGAGTATCCCCTGATGGTTGTAATCAGGTTGCTGGGAGTTTATCAAATTGGATTAGCCTGTGAAAGGGAGCGTTTTGGCAGTAGCTTAGAGAATGACCTACAGAGAAAGGCAGACAAGACTGGTGGCAGAAAGAACCGCATTATGAGGAATGGGTCAAAAGAACCGCTCAGAGGAATGGGTCAAAAAGAAGTATGATAGATATTTAGGAGGTGAAATTGATGGGGTTTGGAAATGCACCTCTCAGATCACCCGCAGTATGCAATATAATTTACTGATGGCCTCAGCTTCTATCCCCTAGATCAGGGGTGGGAAAACTTTTTGAATCAAGGGCCACAATGGGTTCTTAAACTGGACCGGAGGGCCGGAACAAAAGCATGGATGGAGTGTTTGTGTGAACTAATATAAATTCAAAGTAAACATCATTACATAAAAGGGTACGGTCTTTTTTTTTTTTTTTTTTTTTAGTTTTATTCATTTCAAACGGGCTGGATCCGGCCCGCGGGCCGTAGTTTGCCCACGGCTGCTAGATACAACACTTCATTTATGACAAGGGCAGATTTCCCATGGGCTACTCTCAGCCAATGAATAAGCTCACTTAGCTGCTTCCTTTCTTTTACCCTTCACAGTTCCCCTCTCTCCCAATAGTATCTTGTACATCCCATCCCATCTTGGTGTCTGCTTCTCGGAAGATTCAAATTAACATAGTACTAATTAAGTGTGGGGAAATGGAAAAAGGAAAGTTCTAAGAGGATTCTCAGGTTGATGCCTGAGGAAAAAAATGAATAAATTGTGGTAACAATTACAAGGAATATGATGAGAGGCTGGGAAAGGCAAGATCAATTTCGTACATGTCTTAAAATTCTCGGACATTCAGGTAATAGTTCCCATAGGGAACTGCGTATTATGAATCAAGAGGTCAGAAGAGTGTGTAACCTAGTAATGTAATAAATTGCAATTGATTTAATAATTTTAAAAAAGTCAGAAGAGAGCTTAGAGCCACAGGTATAGATGTGAGAGTCATCAGACATCGGTGATAATTTGTCCTGGGGCCATGAGTGAGAACACCAAGGACATTGGTCAGTGTGAGGAGTGAGTCAGGTATACAACCGGGAAAAAGTATGGAGGATGCAATGAAGAAGGTCTGAGAAAAGGCTGCAAATGTGGGGAATACACATGCACATACATGAAATTCTTTACCTAAAACGATGGAGGGCAAAGTGTGAGTAAAGTTCCGTGAAATACTCCGGAGAGCAAAGTATGTTAAGAAATGAAATGATTCTCTTGGCATCAAGTATGTTAAGTAAGCTAAGTAAGGGTGTTAATTAGATTGTGGAAAATGCCCAAGTGCTAAGTGTTTAAGAAGGAATGGAAGTGAGGGTGCTAGACAAGAGCATTTCAAGAGCTGCGGTATAAAGGAATGAGAAGACGTAGGATGCTAGCTGGAGGATCTAGAGAGGTATTTCTGTTTTTCTGTGTGTGTGTTTTTTTTGAGATGGAAGAGGCTTGAACAGATTAACCGGCAAGCCGCAAAGAGCCAGGACTTAGAATGAGGGATGCAAATAAATGATTTGGAATTTTCCTGGAGAGTTAGAAGAGAAATTAGATTAAAAACAGAAGTGGTAGAGTTAACTTGGTCAAAAGACAACATGACTCACTTTCCTCTAAGCCTGATAATAATAAAGAAAAATACCTAAGTTTCAAGGTGTAAAAGAGGGCCATTTCTATATGGTAGTTCCTATCTCCTCTAGAAAGGATAATGCTGAGAGAGGGGCTGGTACTGAAAAGAAAAGTGATGAAAAAAATAAGCAAATTCTAGAAGGTACAAAGGAAAGAGTGACAGGATCGGTGGTAAAAGGACAGAATAACAAGCAGAGCATTGTGGTGATTAGATTATTAGTTGTGTTGAGAGTTTGGCCATGAATAAGGTCTCTGAATTCCATTTTCTCACATACACCTCTGAGGACTTCCCAAGGAGGATATATATAGATAACAAGGACCAAGAACATTACTAAAATGACACAGTGGAACCTGTAGGGGTAGTGAGATACATAGAAAAATGAGCCATAATGGTACATTTTTGCCTCTGGTTTAAGATCCAGACTGAAAGAAAACCAAGATAATCAACATGACTCTTTCCCCCTAGGTCCACACTCTCATCTCTTAGAAAAGGATTTTTTTAAAAAAGTGAAAGGCCCATGAGCAAAATCTATTTTAATCCACCAACTATTTCTTAATTTGAATTAATTCCTAACATGAAAAAAAATCAGATTTTACATAGTAAAGAAAAGAAGGATGGAAAATGAAAGTTCAAATGTAGAGCAGTTAGCTGTGTAGAGTAGAGACTAGGGTGGTCAACTCATGCCAGTTGCCCAGGATTTTCCCAGTGTTAGCACGGAGAATCTCATATCCTGAAAACCTCAGTTACAGGTAAACCAGCAGCCACTCTTTTAAGAATGTGCTCTGGGGTTCACGAGAGTTTCTACCAGACCAGCATCAATTATTTGGCTGGTTCCATAGGTCTCCAAGTTTTCTAGACTTGAGCCTACCAAAGGCTTATAAACAACCGATTTAATCCTTCCACTCCCAGGCATTACCTCCCAATAGAGAAGAAACTGACCGACTTAAAGAATCTTAGGCGGGAACAGAAAGAAAGCAATTCATGTGAATGTTTATAAAGAATGAATTTCCACAGTTCACACCATAAGGTTTGTCAGCTGCTAACCCATATATTCATTATTCACTAAGGTCCATGCTCAATAATGGCTTACCTTTATACCTTCACTTCTTGTGGGTAGGCCTAGGTAAGAAGTAGAACCTGGGTTTCCTATTATGGTTGGAATCTACTGCTACGTAACTGGACTGGTTGAGTTTTGGGGGGCAGTGAGAAAGAATGGAATGAGGGATAGTTAATTGGGCCAAGTTTTCCTTTGAAACTCTGAGCCTAAAGAATCAGCTTGTTGACAGAGGACATTGGCAATCAAGGGCCACCTTGAGGTGCTGGGGCCCTCCTAGTCTGAAGTTTAGTGGGTTGTTGCTGTTGGTGAAGGTCTGATTGCACAGTACTCCAAGATTAGCCAAGATAGATCCCAGACTTTGCTCATGAGCCAGAGAAGAACAAAAGGAAATACTATGTAAGAGTTCCAGAAACATCTAGCCCCAGGTAGTCCAAGCGATTTGTGCAAGCCACACAAGATCTGTGTCTGGACAGATCAGTGACTTTCCCCTATTCAGTTCCACTTTTTGAAATATAAATATTGTATAATAATCTATTACATAGCAAATATAGCATACAAGGTATTATGTAGATGTAAAATCTGGGCTGTTATTAGGTGCATTAAATGTGACTGTATTTCAATTGAATGGAGTTCTCCCAATGTTAAAAACTTTCTCTTAAGTACAAGTATGGGTATTACCTCTAAAAATATAAAATCTTATCAATTTTATAAATAACACTTCAGATTAAACAATAGTTACTTCAGGTAAAGTTAAATAAGTCAAGGGGTGTGGTAGTGAGATAATAGTGTATAAATGCTGGTGTGGCTTGGTGATTGCTATGATACACCCTGATCTTCCCTACTTCATGGGTCTGAAGTGGGCATGTTTGGCTGTGTTTATTACCCATAGCCCTTCCAGCTGGCAGGGAGGGTCCCTGGCTACTTGCAGGATATCTGCCACTTTGCCACCAATGCTGTTGCACTAGACACCAATTTTCTACTGAGATGTCATGGTCTATATGAGGTCAACCAAAGCTAAATGGACTGGTTATTCTATCAAGAGAGAAAATGAAGGGGTTATTCACAAAATCAGAATAGTCAAACTCATTCTATAAAAAAGGCTATTTTTATGAAAGCAGATTAAAACTTAGCAAGTGGCAGTCAATCTATCAATATTTGGTGAATTAATATTTACATAATAAATCATTTGCCCTTTGGTCAAGTTTTAATTTTCTGGGACTAAAGATGGCTTTAATAATTAAACTAATTTGAAAGGCGAACGCACTAAAGTTGGCAGAGCTCTGTTATTGGAACAATTATTTTTCTGCTTTTTGACATAACAGCAAACCTAGCCACTTAAATTTATTATTCATATATTAATGCAAAGCAAATGCTCTTCTTTTTAATATTAACCTCTCAGTTTAATATCTAGTAATAGTTGTGCTCTTTTAAAATATTTTTCATTTCTTACAATTCCAAAATTGTTAATGGGCAATTAAAACTACATAAAACAGCATCAAAATGACTACTAGTAATTAACTAAGAGAATTAATACAAAATGGAGATTAGATTTTTATAGAAATCATCTTTTTAAAACAGTTTTTCTGAGTTTTAATTTATGTCCAAAGAGCTATAAACATTTAATGCATACAATATGATGAATTTGATCATGTGCAAACACCCATCACCAGAATCAAGATAATAGACATATTCAATACCTCCCAAAATTTCTTGTGTTTCCGTGTGTGTGTGTGTGTGTGTGTGTGTGTGTGTGTGTGAACATTTCAAATGAGGTCTACCTTCTTAAGAAATTTTGAAGTGCATAATACTGCACTTCCGAAGAAGAATAGCACTAAGAAATAATATCTGGAGTTATCAACTAGGAAAAATAACTCAGTCAGTGATTTTTAAAGATACATGCCCATTCAATGGCCCATACCTTCTGGCAGTTACAAGTTTTTTCACTCACACTGATGGCACCAGCAGGCCCAGTGTCTCCTGGCCTTCCACCCAGTGGCTGAAGGCAGCCCAAGGCCAATGTCTCAGAATCCACTATACAATACAGAGAGCCACCCAGATGAAGCAACTCTCAACCTTCCACTGAGCAGCAGACGATCCAGGCAGGCATCTCTTCTCTCCCTCCACTCACTGGCAGAAAGCAATCAAGTCCAGAGTCTCCTTGAATTCCCCAGCAGTGGCAGAAGTTCTAGGAAAGGCCCTAGCAGAAGGCAACCCATAACCCACAATTTCAGGCAGCTCATGGCCCTTCACCTAGTGGCAGTGGTATCTCAGGCAGGTACTTAGCTCTTCCAGTGACACTACAGAGACAGAGTAGAAAGCATGTTGTACAGAGTGGCTGGAGTATAGAGCAGGAGAAATGCTCTCTGTCTCTGAGGCTAGTACTAATAGGAATCAGATACTACCACTATCTGAAAAATATTTTCAAACAGCCACCACAAAATATCTTCAACAAGAAATTACAAACTCTCTGGATACAAATGACAAAACAAAAGATTTAAGCAAATAAATAAAATTTATTTTAAAAAAAATAATAAATGGAAATTCTATAATTAAAAATTATAATAACCAAAAAAACTCATTGGATAGGCTCAAAGTAAAGGGAATCAGTGAACTTCAAGACAGACATACCAGTAGAATTTATTCAACATGAAAAGCAGATATATATATATATATATATATATATATATATATCCTATCTAATAAAGATGGAATATGCTAATTGACCCTCACACAGTTGCAAAGATGGCAACGCCCACAGCCAATAAGGATGGAATATGATAATTGACTGCCCCACCCTCAAAGATGGCAGCGCCCACAGCCACAAGATGGCGGTGCCCAGTCCCCTCAGCCCCACCAGGTGGCAGGCGTGTGGTGCGGCAAGTCCGGGCCTGCAGGGCTCTGCATGCCTGCTTCCAGAGTGCCCCAGTCCCCTAAGACCCCCAGCCACCCAGGGCTGGCCTAAGGAACAGGCAAGCCTCAGATGTTAGCTGCCCAGCCTCCCAGGGCTGCCTGGAGTGCAGGTAACAGGGCCGCCCAAGGTTTGTGCTGCCAGCAGTAGCAGCAGCAGAGGTGTGATGGGGCGTCTCCTTCCCCTGATTGCCGGGTCACCTTCTGTCCCTGAGGGCTCCCAGACTGTGAGAGGGGGCAGGCCAGGCTGAGGGATCCCCCTTCTAGTGCATGAATTTTCATGTACCAGGCCTCTAGTATGTATATATTTATATATATATAAACTTTAGAGAGAGACAATAACAAAATATCTAATATTGGTATTATCGGAGTCCCAGAGGGAGAGGAGAAAGAATGTAGGGCTGAAAAGGTAACTAAAAAAATAATGACTGAAAACTTTTTAAATTTGACAAAAGACATGAACATACAGATTCAAGAAGCTGAGCAAACCCTAAATAGGATAAAACTAAAGAATTCCATGCTAATACAGATCATAATTTTTCATGAATGTCATTTCATAACATTTACTACATATCAAGGACCATGCTAAAAACATTGTTTTATATCATTTCATTCTCAGAATAACCCTTTAGAGTAGGTGCTACTAATATTCTTTTATTAGGCAGAAAAAAAAAAAAGAATACTAATGCTCAGTATCACATTGTTAATACTCAACCAAATTCATTCTATTGGGTAAAAATCCTTTAGACCTTAAGCTGGTTCCTCTCTCTAATAGAGCTACTACTTTTGATCTGTAAAGTAATCTACAATTTCATTGAGTGTTCATCAGTCCTTTACTACATTATTATGAACTAGAGGCCCGGTAGACAAATTTGTGCACCAGTGGGGTCCCTCAGCCTGGCCTGCAGGATAGGGCCAAAACCAGCTCTCCAATATTCCTCGAGGGGTCCAGGATTACAAGAGGGTGCAGGACAGGCAGAGGGACCCTAGGGCCAAGGAGGGATGCAGAAGGTTGGCCAGCCTGGGAGAGACTGTGGGAGGGCTCCAGGGCTTGTCCAGCCTATCTTGCTCAGTCCCAATCGGCTGGACCCCAGCAGCAAGCTAATCTACCAGTTGGAGCGCCTGCCCCCTGGTGGTTAGTGCACATCATAGCAACTAGTCTACCAGTCAACTGTCTTCCCCCTGGTGGTCAGTCCATGTCACAGAGAGCAGTAGAGCTGCCTTAGCATATCATTAGCATATTATGCTTTGATTGGTTGAATGGCTGACTGGCTGACCGCACACTTAGCATATTAGGGTTTTATTATATAAGATATTTCTAATGGAAAAAATTCAAGGGTTATAATAGGCATTTTGCAGGATGGATTAAAGAGTTGTTTCTAATTTGAAGAAGAGAAAGATGGTGTTAGGTAATAGCACTGGAAACCAATAAAATGTTATTGGTATAAAAAAAAGTAGAGCTAATTTGCAGCCTGTGGTTTATTTTTATTGTGAGAAAAGGAAAGTCCTAGTTATCAAAATTTTTCTCACACTAGTCTTGGAATGTGACTAACAGTATATACCTCGGTAGCTGGCACCCAACTCTTCTGACCTACGGCCTGAGCTATCAACATTTCATCATGCCACAATTTAGGGTCGGTCATACTACATGTTTTCTCAAGATCCCCATATTATGCTGAAATTTTACAATCTGTGATTTGCAATAAACTCACAGAGATATAGTCTCTATCAGCTTTAATAAGAGAGAAGGACATAATAGTCTCTCTCTCTCTCTCTCTCTCTCTCTCTCTCTCTCTCTCTCTCACACACACACACACACACACACACACACACAGCTGTTCAGAGTGTGGCACCAGGCTGCTCTTCTATTCCTGTTATCTAGAAATAGCAGAGAGACCTTGGGTGCCCCTGGCAATTCTCAAAGAGGCATGCCCAATAGAGTTGAACTTGGCTGCCACACACAGTGATTCAGCAATTTATTTGTAGAGAATGTGATAGGGAGAAGAAGAAGGATTTTTCGTCCTGAATTTGGGTAAAGAACAGTTCTCATCACACACAAATAAAGAGATTTCTAGAGTTGTTAATTTTGTTCTTTATTCTAAAGCTTCTAATGCATATAACTGGCTGATTTCAAAGCAAAAAATCCTATTTGCCATAATTAAGCATTCAGAATGTGGAAACTGATTTTATAAGCTCATACAAGAAAGAAAACAAAATTTAAATTAAGTTGAATTAAATGGTGATTACAGAAATGTATCTATATTACATGGCTAAAAACACGGGAGAATTTTTTTCTTTTTGGTTATAAGATGTGTGTTCCATTTAAATCTAATAAACATCTGGGAGCCAGATTGATAATTTTGTTAATCCTATTTTACAGAAGAGGAAGAAGAGGCAACAGCACATTAAATGAATGTTCCTTGAGCCATGTGGCAGGATGCAACATATGAATAATATTGCTCCCTGAAATCAGACTGTGCCTCTCCAGACAAAACCCATTTTATTAAAATGAAATCAACTCTTCCTTAAATTGGCAGGTTAAAAAAAGCAAACCTTAATGTGAACTCTATCAATCTTTCTATCAAATTATTCAATGTGGGTATGAAATAGTTCCATTTAAAAAAAATGACATCAAATAATCTTTCAAAACAACTTTTTCCAAAGAAATGTTGGTCTTTTAGAAGATGACTGTATTTGACTGCTTGGGTATGTGACTTGATTAGAGGGGGGAACAAAAGTACAACTCTCCAAGAGGCAAATGAAAATCAGGAGTGGAAAGAGATGAATAAAGACTTTCAAAGCCTACTTCTAAATTCCTTCCTGAGATTCACATGAGCACTTTAGCTCTAGAACAATGTTTCCAGAAACACAATCTATCAATAATGACATTTATAGGTCAATTACTATTCCCCGGGGAATTTGTTCTACTCTTACTTTACAGTATATCTGCCAAAAGAAAATCACATATGGCGTGTTGTGACTTGGCTCTAAGTTTTCTAAAAGCTTTTCTTTCTTTTTCAGCTGAAACTCTGAAACTTACCTGCTACCCTTTTGGCCCAGAGCCAGGTCACAACTAAATCTACACTTTCTCTGTATCCCAGGCAGCCTTCCATTTCAGACCTTGGCACAAATAACAGTGTGCTGAGAGTAAAGACATAGAATGTTAAGATGAGGTCACGGGGCTAGGGGCAGGGGGAGGAAAGCATGGAACTTCCTGGTTAAAGCCTGGAAAAGGCCAAATAAGCAGCGAACACTCAGTCGCTGAAGAACAAACAGGCAGATTCCTTATAGCCACTGCGATGACAGGCCACCCCTTTGATAGTTGCTAAGACAACTTCTTTGACAACAGACTTAGAAGACCCCTGGTCTGCCTCCTAGGAGATAGGCCATTGAATGCTCTGCTTTATTATTCTTTCATTAGAGGCCCAGTGCACGAAATTTGTGCATGGGGGGGGGTCCTCAGCCCTGCCTGCACCCTCTCAAAATCTGGGACCCCTAAGGGGATGTCTGACTGCCAGTTTAGGCCCAATCCTGCCTGCAGATTGGGACTAAAATGTCAGTTGGACATCCCTCTCGCAATCCGGGACCACTGGCCCCTCACTGCTTGCCTGCCTGCCTGGTCACCCCTAACCACTCGCCTGCCTGTCTGATTGCCCCTAAGTGTGTCTGCCTGCCTGCCTGCCTATCACCCTAACCACCTCTGCCTGCCTGATCGCCCCTAACCACTCGCCTGCCTGTCTGATTGCCCCTAAGTGTGTCTGCCTGCCTGATTGCTCCTAACCACCTCTGCCTGTCTGATCGCCCCTAACCACACACCTGCCTGTCTCATCACCCTTAACTGTGTCTGCCTGCCTGATTCCCTCTAATCACCTCTGCCTGCCTGTCAGATCTCTCCTAACTGCCTCTGCCTGCCTGATTGCCCCTAACCACTCTGCCTGCCTCCCTGATCGCCCCTAACTGTTTCCCTGACTGCCTGATCACCCCTAACTGCTCGCTGGGGGTCTCTGGTCATTCTGCCATTTCAGTCGCTGGGCTTTTATTATATAGGATTATTTCTTTATCCATCCATTTCCTCATTAAATAATCCAGCCATTTAACAATAATTTTATTTTGAATAGTATACAACAATGCTTCTAAAAATTTGCCTGGCCAGCATAGCTCAGTAGTTGAGCATAACCCTATGGACCAAGAGCTCAAGGTTTGATTCCCAATCAGGGCACATGCCCAGGTTTCAATCTCAATCTCCAGTGGAGGGTGTGCAGGAAGCAGCTAATCAATGATTCTCTTTCATCATTGATGTTTCTATATTTCTCTCCTTCTCCCTTCCTCTCTCTAACATATTTTTAAAAAATTAATAAACATTCAAAATACTTGGGAATCTTAGTAAAATGCAACCTCTCAGAGTCTAGGGTAGGTTCAAAATTTTGCATTTCTCCTAAGGTCCCAGGGGATTCCTACGCTGACTTTCCAAGGGTAGGAGAAATAGACATACATTGTATTTCCCTTTCCCCCTATACCAGTGGTCTACAAACTTGTTAGAAAAATGTAAATTCCTGGGCCCATCCCATACCTACTGAATCTTGGGGTTGGATTCAGCAGTCCTTATCTTACTAAGCCTTTCAGTGACTCTGGTGTCTGCTCACGTTTCAGAACCAGAGTCTAGAGACATAGTTCTTAAAAGATGGGTAGGTATTAGAATCACTTGGAGAGCTTGTAGGTTGAATTATGTCCCAAAAAAAAGAAATGTTGAAGTCCTAACCTGAGATACCTGTGAATGGGACCTTATTTGGAAATGGTCCTTGCCGATGTGATAAAGCTCAAGTGAGGCCATACCTGATAAGGGTGGGCCCTAAATCCCACGACTGGTATTCTTATAAGAAGAATAAGGTTTGAAAACACAGATAGAGAAGGAGACTATGTGATGAAGAAGGCAGAAACTGGGAGCGATACAGCTATAAGCCAGGGAATGCCAAGGACTTCTAGCAACCACCAAAACCATAAGAGAAACATGGAACAGATTCTTCCCTGCAGCCTTCAGAAGGAGCATGGCCCAGCCAACATATTTATTGCAGACTTCTAACCTCCAGGACCATAGCAAGTAAATTGTTATTGTCATAAATCACCGAATGTGTGGTACTCTGTTTCAGCAGCCTCAGGGCACTTAATACAGAGCTTTGGGGGGAAATACCTATCTCCTTACCACTCAAATCAGCATCTCTGGGGATGGGGCCTCTGCATGAGATTTCAACATCGTACTCAATGATTTGTACATGTGATCAGGAATCCACAGCTCTAGACATGTTTTGATGTATATAGATTATTAATACTTAATTTTGAAACATGCCAGAAACACTACAAGCAGTTGAGTATCAGTGTAAGCTATCTATAAGTTTTTTAAGTCTCAAAGTCAGTTCTTCAGATAAGAAGTATATTGAGACATTTCTCAGAGTTTGGTTAGAGAAACAGTGATATTAGGATCACCTGAAGCCTAATAATCAAGCATGTTCTGGGTCCCATCTAAAATCTAATGTCTAGAATCTCCAGGGGTAGGGCCTGAGAGTAGCACTAAAAGTGGCAGGCCATCTATATAGAGGTGATTGAGCCACCAGGGAGAATCTTCCCAAAGCTGCAGAAATTGATTGAACATAGGAAAAGAGCCTGAATGAGTAATGTCATCAGCAGGAAGTGTTGAGAAACAGGTGCTGGAACAAAGGAGGGTCCTTTCTGGAAGCTGATGAGCATCACGTGGGGCTAGTGAGAGACAGAACTTTGAAATGCATGGTTGAAGAAACACCCCAGGTGATATCTGGGAGTTAAATAGAAATACAGAATCTTGGGCTCACCTCAGCCCTATTAAATAAGAGACTCCATTATAACAAGCTCTCCAGATGATATAAATATACATTACATTTTGAGAAGTGCTATCCTGGTGGCAGTAAGAAACCTGTCAGAAGTTTCTGAGCATGGAAGTGTTATGTTAAAACTACGCACAAGCAAGCTTAGCTTAGTGGGGCTGTTTAGGGTGAATTGGAAGTGTGCTCCAATGATGGCAATGTTCTACACCTGTGCTATTCAATACAGTAGCCACATGTGGCTATAAAGCACTTGAACTGTAGCTAATGTGACACAGAAACTGAATTTTTATAATTTTAGTCATTTAAAATGTATGTTTAGATAGCCACATGCGGCTAGCAGCTACTGGGTTGGACAGCTCAGGCTGGGAGGTGGCAGATATGAGGACTAATTAGGAGGCATCAGTGGTCAGAGTGTGCTCTGACTGCACCTGTGGGTGTGACATTGTCATACAGTATCAAATGTTTGTTAGTTCTCATATCATGTTTTATACATGCTCAGAAAAATGTAGGCAATCCAATTTCCTGTGGAATGAAGAAATGAACTAATGATTGTTTAATTGTGCCTACAACCAACTTTCAGTTATGAAGGATCTGATTATCCTGTCTTGTGCTTTTCTAGTGCTTTGCTTCTCTCTCCTTTCCATTTTGCCATTTACATTCCTTGGCTTGTCAATGTCACGTGCTAGAGAATCAACAGAGACAAGGAAACTTGTGTTGCAAAGGATCTAAACTGGTGAAGAAAAAAGACACCATTCTTTGCCTGATATTTTTGTTTGGGTTTGTTTGGTCAATTTCAAATGTCTGTTTCTCTCCAAACTCATTGTCTTTTTTTCCTAGTGACAGGAGAATTGTGAGTGACATGCTGTTGATTACTATTATTAGGGTTTGTGTGGCATTCCAATATTGGCTTGAGAAATGGAAGGACACAAGTCCTGGCAGGTTATAACTTTTGCCCTGGCTTCCTTAGCTCATCCTAATGATGCCCTCTCTTAATCCATGACCCTCCCTCCCGCACTCCATGCTCTGGAAATCAAAACCTATCCCTGAGTTTCTCTAAAGCTCCAGATGTCCCTCTTATTCAATTTCTACCTCTTTCAATTCTGTGACACCTGAGCTTTTTCTCTGAGTGCTGTTTTCCCCTTTTGCTCTCTGTTTCTTATAGTTTCTTTCTCAATTTTTAGCCACCAGTCTACCAACTCCTCTCTTCTTGAGCCCTCTCCCCAGCTTTTATGAATGAGCAGACATTTTCACTTTCTAGCATGCTCTGGCAAGTTTAGAGATTCCAAGAGTAAGGTCAGATGGAAATGTTTCTGAAGCATCAGTGTAATGAATTAGACCCCTAAAGTTGCTATTTTTAAAGATATTTGCTTTTAAACTGGGACATAGCTCTAAAGGTCTTAATAGATTTATTCATCCTATCTAATAAAAGAGAAACATGGTAATTGGTGTACGACCGCTACCCTTCCCATTGGCTAATCAGCGAGATATGCATATTAACTGTCAGCCAAGATGGCGGTCAGCAGCCAGGCAGCTTGAAACTAACATGAGGCTTGCTTGCTTCAGTGACGGAGGACTCCAAGGTTCCCCACCTGCCGCTGCAGGCCTGTGAGCCTGCTGTTTCAAACATTGTAACAAATATAGACGCTAAACAAAACCCCAGAAATCAGCTTTCAGCGAGCCAGGATCTCAGAGCTGGAGTTGATACAGAGTTTCAATTGTAGAACCAAAACAAACCAGATACCTGCTTTCAGGAGCGGAGGCCTAAGAGCTGGAGCCTCAGAGCTAAAGCTGGCCCAGAATAAAAAAAAAAAGAAAAAAAGGAGCGGTTGGGAGCTTCAGTCACCCGCCAGCCTGAAAACAGCCCTCAGCCCCTCACCCAGGCTGCCCAGGCACCCCAGTGGGGACCCCCACCCTGATCCAGGACACCCTTCAGGGCAAACCAGCCAGCCCCCACTATGCACCAGGCCTCTATTCTATATAGTAAAAGGGTAATATGCCTCCCAGCACTGGGATCAGTGGAGCTGAGAGGCCTCCCAGCACCTGGATCAGTGTGACAGGGGGCAGCGCCCAAATCCCCTGATCGCCCTGTGGCTCTGTGTGTGACAGGGGGCGGGGCCCCAACTCCCCGATCGGCCCTGCTCTGAGCCCAACCAGGGGCTGCACCTAGGGATTGGGCCTGCCCTCTGCCACCCGGGAGCAGGCCTAAGCCAGCAGGTCTTTATCACCCAAGGGGTCCCAGACTGCGAGAGGGCACAGGCTGGACTGAGGGACTCCCCACCACCCTGCCCCCCCGAGTGCACAAATTTTTGTGCACCGGGCCTCTAGTTTATAAATAATTATTGAATGTCTAAACACAGTCCCTGCTTGCAAAGTACTCAAAACCTGTTAGAAGAAGACAAATGCAAATAAATAACTTAAGTACAGTATTGTTCTTAAAAATGGAAATAATGCCCTAGCCAGTGAGGCTCAGTTGGTTGAGCATCGTCCTGTACACCAAAAAGTTACCAGTTTGATTCCCAGTCAGAGTACACACCCAGGTTGGAGGTTGATTCCCAGTTGGGGTGCATGGGAGAGACATTGAATCAATGTTTCTCTCTCACATTGATGTTTCTCTCCTTCCTCTCCCTTTCTCTCTTTCTAAAATCAATAAAAGAATATTTTAAAAAATAGAAATAATGATTTGGTTATAAAGTCATTTACAAAGGAAAGGAAAGACTACATTGAAAGGATAATTTTTGATCAGGGTCTTAAAAGTTAAATCTTCTCCAGGTAAGTGGGTGTGAGTGTTAAGGAAAACATGTAGAGCTTCCAAGGCATGAAAAATCGTAATGGATTTAGGGAAATACCATAACCCTGGAACAAAGGGTATGAGACGTTACATTGATTGCTGACTATTTAGATAAGGAATAGATTGTGTAATGTCTTGCACATGGTATTGAGTAATTCTGACTATATCTCATTTGTGGTGATAAGTTGTGTAAAAGTTTTAATAGGGATTAAAATACTAATATGGATAATGTATTGGCATGAACAAAACAAGAGTCAGGGAGATAAGTTAAATGGTATTGCCACAATCCAGGCAAGAGATGATGAGGTCTTAAATTGAGAACAGAGCAATGGGATAGGGAGAGAAAGCTTTGAGGTCAGGTAGAAGCTAAGAAAATTTCCTAATTTAAAAGTACAATGAGGTTTTTAGTAATTTTTTAAAAGCTAGCTCCAGGGCATGTCCAGCCATCTTCTAATTAATTTCCTTTAAATGTGCACAAATCTGTGCACCGGGCCTCTAGTTCTTTAATAAAACTCTTTAATAAAATTGCTGCACTGACAACATAGAGCTGGCGATTGGATTGGAGTAGAATGAACATGGACTTGAAAATCAGCAAGGCCTATGGTTGAGACCCAAATCCATCACTTTCAAGATGGGGGACTCCTGGTCAGATACTTAGCCTGTCTGAATTTAGTGAACTGGGGGTGCTTTCTTCCTTGAAAGATTTATTGGGGGTTTTAAATGAAATACGAAGAATACCGGGTGTATGTGGATATACAAGTAACATTAGCTTTCTTTCTGCCCTCTTTTCCAACTCTAAAATCCATGACAATGAATTCTTTAACATAAAAAAGAAAAGTTTTCCTTTTGAATTGGCAGTGTGAGAGCCTAAAATATTTTTTTTAAGTAAGCAATTTATTTCTTTCCTGGTAGGATCAGGCCTAGTGTACCACTTTGTAATGAAATCTCCAAGTGACAGTTTTGTTAAATGTAACAAAATTGGAATGTGCCTGGAGCTGACATATTTCGTTCAATATATTTGTACAAAACATCAGATTCAATAAAGCATGCCAATGCCACTTCCATTGCCAATTGGTTTACAAATTATTTCTGATAATACCTGAAAAGCCCCAGAGTGGAACAGTTTTTTCAAGTCAAATGTGCAGAAAAGTTGTTCTCCATCTTTTAAGGAGCTTTCAGAGATAGCTTTGAATTAAATCTTTCCCTCTGTGCAGATAAGCAATTATCAAATCCACCAATAGGAAAAGGATGTCAAAAAGAGAGATTTAGTATCGATGATGGCTAGAATCACTAATAAAATCCATTGGATGAACAATTTCTACACTAAGCCAACCTGCCAAGAAACTTTTTAAATTAGAAGGTAGATAGGAAGATTTTGTTTTCATAATGTTTGTCTGACCTCACTATTGTGAAATATAAAGTAGAGGTTTATCTTGGAAGCTTAAGCATAACTCTATAGTTAAATATGCAAAAACAAGATGAACTAAGACAAAAACAACAAAGGGAAGTCTATAAGAATCTTATTTGATTATAGTTTTTACAAAATGCACTTAAAAAAATAATCAAAACTTTACCCTTCAGAGAAACCACTGATATTGAGTCAGTAATTGCTGAACTATATATAAAATTTTACCAAAGACTATGACTTATAGGGACACAAAACTAACATTTTTTATTAACTACTGTGCCTTGCGCTACAATGATTACTGAAAATGTTGACCACTTATAGTACTCACAGGAATGTGTTGGAGCTATTTTGCAGAAGGGAACACTCAGCCTTAGAGTGTTTAAATAACTTGCCTAGCCCAGGTGGCATGGCTCAGTGGTTGAGCACCGATCTATGAACCAGGAGGTCACTGTTTGATTCCCCGTCAGGGCACATGCTCAGGTTGTAAGCTTGACCTCCATTGCGGGGCATGCAGGAGGCATCCAGTCAATAATTCTCTCTCATCGTTGATGTTTCTACTCCCTCTCCCTTCCTCTCTGGAATCAATAAAAATATATTTAAAAACAAATAAATGACTTACCCAAACTCAGACAGCTACAGATGTTTCTATGACTCACACAGCTAGAAAGGGGTTTGATTTGGTCAAATTTGAACAGGATTTGAAGCCACGGCTAGCTAATCTACCTTGAAATTCCTACTGTTTTTATGATTCTGGGTACAGTCTTTTACCTGTGAAATAGAAATGATGCCTATTGTATTAGCTGGGATTCCAACAGAAAATAAATGTACATCCAGGCAAGGTCAGTGGAGAGGTTAATAACGGGACTATTTATGAGCGTGCAGATAGATATATGAAAAAAGGGACAGTACCCTGGGCTAGCAAGGAGGGAGAGCCCTTACCAACCCTCCTCATGGACCAGGCAAGTGATGCAGCCTCTGTTTTCTTCAGTTCCAGGCTTTAAATTCATTCTTTGTCAGTCATTTAGTCATCCACCCACTAGACAGACAGTTGTTGAGCCACCAGGCCTGCAACCAGGTACAGTGTACATGATGATGAGAAACACTAGTATGCTTGCTGCCTTCCTCAGCTTACAAGTGGGGGAGCACACAGACAAATATAAAAGTTCTCAGTGAAAATTGGTACAAAGGAGAGTTTTATTGCTCTCAGAGAGCCTGTAATAGTGATATTTGAACCATTAAAGGCAGGATTCCCAGGAGAGGTGGAGAATAAGATGTGATCTAAAGAAGGAGTAGGAGGGAAGCCCACAAGAGCTGGTTGTCACAGAAGCCAGGGAAACAGTGGGTCGTGAAGAGTGGCGTGGCCAGCAGGGTTGAATGATGCTAAGAGGACAAGAAAGGGGAGGACTGAAAACATTCAATGGATTTGGTAGCATGGTGACCTTAACAAGAGAGAGTCTGGTAGGGGATTGAAACAGAAGCTAGATCAGATAGTCCAAGGAGTGAGGGGAGAAAAGGAACTGGAGACGGGGTGTGTATACAATTCTTTTTCAAGAACTTTGACTGTAAAAGGGGGGAAAAGAAAGAGTAAGGTAGAGTAACTTGTGAGACTGGGAGTGGTTATTTTGTTTTTTATTCTTGTTCATGGAAGAGGCTTGAACCTATTTAAAAATCTAAGGAAAGCTTCAGATGGAGTTTCTGAATATACAATGGAGAGAGGCACTGAGGGTGTACAATTCATGAGATGCTGGAGAGAGGAGAAGTGGGGAGAGCTGCGCAGAAGACAGGATCATATGCTTAGTGTCAGGGATTTGAGAAATTCCTATTGGGTAGTTTCTGTTTTCTATGACTGGGGTCACCAGCGAAAGAGGGAATGGTTGGAGTTAGTGATGAGGGTCAGAGTTTTAATACAGTGAAGATTTAAAATGATGACAAGGATGGATGAGAGTGAGTTGATTAAAGAAGTGTAGTTGGATTGAGGACTTACTTGAAATTGGTACTCATGGAATTTTAATAGGACACATCTTTATGTTGTAAAATAAAATGTGATTTTTACTTCCCCACCAGTAAAAATGTGTGAGTTATACTGTGCAGCACCTGGTTCAAGGCTCTCGCTTCTGACTCAAGTTTTTATGAGTTTCATTCTGAGGTTCTTCTTTTCTCACTTCAGACTACATTTTTCTTAGAAATGTCATTCAGGCTTACAATTTGCATTGTTATCTATGACACAGGTGTCCACCAACTTTATGTGGCTTTTGGCTCAAAAAGCTTTTTTTAAAAAAAAAAAAATCTTAAACTAGTTAGAGATTGGGAGAGTTTGTATTAAAATCCAAGTTTCTGATTTCTCTTGAAAATAAGAAAGAAACTGGAGGCATTGGGTCCACGGTCCCCCATAAATAATGGATTAGACCTGAGTTGTAGCTGTCCCACTGAGATGGAACAATGCTCTGTCCCGTTTATGACAGTCCCCATCATTCCTTATTATCTACTTTACTCATTTACTTTCTCTACCCAGCAATTGTACCATGTAGACATTTGAGTTCATAATTCTCAATCTACCAAACCATGACTCCCAAAGATTTAATTTCAGCTCAGATATCTCTCTTCTACTCCAGCTACCAATAACCAACAGTGATTGGACAGTCTTTAGGTGCCTGTAACTCAATATCGGAGAGTTAAGTGATCTCTCAAACTTGCTGTGCCTCTTATAACATAGTCTGGTTTTAGTAACACAATCTACTCAGTTTACCAAATAAAAAAACCTGGAAGTCTGAGTACTTCTCTTTTCTATTTCCCTTCTCTATCCCTATTGTGACAACTTCAACTGACACTCACCATTTTTCACCTGGATTATTGAAATAACACTCAACCAGTAAGCTCCAGTTTCTTCTATCTTCTAATACTTCCTCTGTACAGCCACAAGATTGCTCTTTCCAAGCACAATATCCTTTCTGGCACATTTATTTGAATTATAGCATACTTCTCATAATTTTTTTATGCGCTGGCATACTTCACATGTGCATCTTGCCAATTGCTCCTTCTTGACCTAGAATGCCTCCTGCCGCTGTCTTCTTGGTGAATCCCTATTCATCCTCTGGGACGCAGATCAAATCTCTCCTCTTCTGGGAACCATCACTGCTAGGAAGGTAACTTAGGCAGAGCCTAATGGCATAGCCTTTACCATAATGCTCTGCATTCAGAGCCACCTCTCCCCTCAACTAGACCATGAGCTTGAGGGTAGACACTATAGCTGTGTAATTCAGTTATCCTCGGCACTTAATTCCTAGTGGCAATTGGCTCACAATAAGAATTTGAATAAATACATTCCTAAACTCAGGAGAATGATGTTATATTAGGAAAAGTTTTCCTAACTTTAAAATGAAGGTTATTAATATATTACAACTTTTTGACCTGAGTCACTCTACAAGAATTAATGCTAAGACCAAGAGGATGTATTGTAACATGCTCTAAAATCTTTTGTTTGTGTGTTCTTAATATATGGAAAATGTGCAATCCTTATATCATGCTATGTATTAAAATAAATTTCAAATAAATTTTCATGCTAAATGTAAAAAAAAAAAAAAATAAGCCCATAAAGGAAATAAAAGAGTAGCTACATGATATTGGTGAGAAATTAGACATTCGGAGCATCACATCCAAAGCAGTAAATAAAGAAAAAAACTTCTAAAAAATAGTTTGAAAATAAAAATATATAAAAACTTCTGAAATTTCAGCTCCCGGCGCCCTTCTACCTCCATAACTTGCATCCTGAGCCCACACAGCCTGGCTGGCTCACTTCTACTACCTCTGTAACTCTCTAAACAAACTTTCTCTTATGATTTGAAAAAATAATTTGCTAAGAACAAATAGGAGAACCAAGATGGCGGCATAGGTTAACGCTGGAGTTTGCTGCTTTGAACAACTACTTCAAAAGTGAAACCAAAAAAACGGAAGGGACATCACCCAGAACCACAGGAACGCTGGCTGAGTGGAAGTCCTACAACTAGGAGGAAAGAGAAACGCATACGGACACTCAAAGGAGGCGCAGTGCTGAAGTCAAATTCTGAGGTGCGGAGTGCGTGGAGCGGGCTGGCAGCGGAGGGCGCGGTTGGCGTTTTCAATCGGGAGGGAGTCGCAGACTCTGAGCTCCAGATCCGGGCGAGTCTTTAGGGACCCAGACTCAAACAGGAGAAGCGGGACTGTCTGGCTTCAGTCAGACAGAGTGCAGCTTTCTCTCCGAGGTTTGCAGCCATTGCTGGGACTCAGAGAGGCAGAGCCCCTGGGGACAGGACTGAGAGCCGCCATAACTGCTCTCTCCGGCCCACCCTGTTGATCCTGTGCGACCCGCCCCGCCCAAGCCCTGCACACAGGCATTTGCCGGATAGCCTCAGGCAAAGGCTAGATTAGCACCTCCCTAGAGGACAGAAGTTCTCTCACTGCTGACACAGCTGATTCTCATAGCCACTTGGCCTGGAGGTCAAACCCTCCCTGGAATTAGCTACAACAATCAAGATTTAACTATAAGACTGCGAACAAAGACCACTAGGGGGTGCACCAAGGAAGCATAACAAAATGCGGAGACAAAGAAACAGGACAAAATTGTCAATGAAAGATATAGAGTTCAGAACCACACTGTTAAGGTCTCTTAAGAACTCTCTAGAAGCTGCCGATAAATGTAGTGAGATCCTCAAGAAAACTAATGAGACCCTCGATGTTATGATAAAGAACCACCTAGAAATTAAGCATACACGGACTGAAATAACGAATATTATACAGACTCCCGACAGCAGACCAGAGGAGCGCAAGAATCAAGTCAATGATTTGAAATGCGAGGAAGCAAAAAACACCCAACCGGAAAAGCAAAATGAAAAAAGAATCCAAAAATGCGAGGATAGTGTAAGGAGCCTCTGGGACAGCTTCAAGCGTACCAACATCAGAATTATAGGGGTGCCAGAAGATGAGAGAGAGCAAGATATTAAAAACCTATTTGAAGAAATAATGACAGAAAACTTCCCCCACCTGGTGAAAGAAATGGACTTACAGGTCCAAGATGCGCGGAGAACCCCAAACAAAAGGAATCCAAAGAGGACCACACCAAGACACATCATCATTAAAATGCCAAGAGCAAAAGATAAAGAGAGAATCTTAAAAGCAGCAAGAGAAAGAAACTCAGTTACCTACAAGGGAATACCCATACGACTGTCAGCTGATTTCTCAACAGAAACTTTGCAGGCCAGAAGGGAGTGGCAAGAAATATTCAAAGTGATGAACACCAAGAACCTACAACCAAGATTACTTTATCCAGCAAAGCTATCATTCAGAATTGAAGGTCAGATAAAGAGCTTCACAGATAAGGAAAAGCTAAAGGAGTTCATCACCACCAAACCAGGATTATATGAAATGCTGAAAGGTATCCTTTAAGAAGAGGAAGAGGAAGAAAAAGGTAAAGATACAAATTATGAACAACAAATATGCATCTATCAACAAGTGAATCTAAGAATCAAGTGAATAAATAATCTGATGAACAGAATGAACTGTTGATTATAATAGAATCAGGGACATAGAAAGGGAATGGACTGACTATTCTTGGGGAGGAAAGGGGTGTGGGAGATGCGGGAAGAGACTGGACAACAATTGTGCACCTATGGATGAGGACAGTGGGTGGGGAGTGAGGGCGGAGGGTGGGGCGGGAACTGGGAGGAGGGGAGATATGGGGGGAAAAGAGGAACAAATGTAATAATCTGAACAATAAAGATTTAATTAAAAAAATAAAAATAAAAAAAATAAAATAAAAACTTCTGAAATTTAAAAATAGCTTTCAAACAAGTAGGAAAAAATATTCGAAAATGTTTTATTTATGATAGGTAAAGGTTCTATTTATATTCATAATGCATAAAACAGTCAATAACAACAAATGGAACTGAGGTCTCTCCTAATTAAAATGCATTATTAGCTGAAGTAAAACAGACCCCTCGGAAGGCTTTTTTATGTACTACATGTTCCTCTGCTATCTTCTCTGAAAAATGGTGAGTGTCAGTCTGAAGTGCTTTGCCAGATATCCGACTTTATAGATACCTGAAGTATTTAGGTACTGGTATATCTTTGCTTTAGGTTTTTATTTCTCTGTTTTAAGCAGTTTTATCTAAGGCAAAGAGACTACTGCATACCTTTGGAAAACACATACAATTAAAGATGTATAATAATTTTCTCCTCTGGGTGCCATGTACACCATTGATTGGAGCATCATCCCTTACACCAAAAGGTCATTGGTTTGATTCCAGTCAGGTACTACCCAGGTTGTGGGTTTGATCCTCATTTGGGGGGCATGCTGGAGGCAACTGGTCGATGTTTCTCTCTCGCGCCCTCCCTTTCTCTCTCTCTCTCTCTCTCTCTCTCTCTCTCTCTCTCTCTCTCTATCTCTCTCTCTCCCTTTAAAATAATCAATAAAAGCATGTCCTCAGGTGAGGATTAAACAAACAAAAAAAGAAAAGAAATGACACTTTTTCTTCAGTTTCCAACTGTTCATGATTCAATCCATACACATTTAGGGAGATGAATGATACAGTTTAAAGTACCTTTCTGAATATGCTTTCTTCCTAAATAAATATTTTCAGAGCTTCTGTTCTCTTTGGAGAAAGGATCGCATATATGAAAGCAGTACATATTTAGAATATTTGATTAGGCAATAAAGTTGAATAAGCAGGAAAAGGATAAATGAGGTAGTAAACATGCAGTGGAAGAGAAGGATGGAATCATTACAAGAGAGTCAACTAGAAACACAAAAGAGCTGGATCTCCCACTGCATAATTTTCTAGGTTAACTTCGGCCAGTGCTCATAGCTCAGGGTTTGGATTAAATTTGTTTTTCTCCACACAGTCTGCATTTCTCCTAGCAGAGGTCTTAATCTATGTAGACAGTTGGAAAGCATTAGGATACACAGGTCTGGCTGTTGTTTTTCTCTGCATATTCCTTGAAAGAACAGATGCCAGACTCAGGATCTGCAAGGGAGCATGAAACAAGAACCCAAAACCATCTACAATAAATTATAAAGCCTAAGTTATGGATTTTTAAATTAAATATATTATTCAGATGAATCAGTTCAGAATCCCTTTTACATCTTAGAATTCAATGATGTGCATCATGCATAAATTAACATGGATATCAAGGCCCATCATACAAAGTGATATGTACAATACTGGCTTCAGTAGCCTGGGAATATGAGATTATATTTGCTTGTAGAATACTCCAACAAATATCTCTCATAAATAGTCATATCTTATTCTTAAACTTGAATTTCTACATGTTGAACTTTAATACTGAAGTTTACCTTATTTTCAAGTTATTCAGTGTAAAAGAATAATAAGTTTCCTTGTGGCTAATTTAGATGTGAGATTTCACACATTTTCAACCATTTAGAACTCCACAATAAACTTGCAATTAAAACGTACTGCTGAGTGATGAATGCCCTTGTGAAACAGTTAGCATAAAGCCAAAACATTTTACTCTAAAGAAGAGATAAAAAGCCTTAACTGGTTTGGCTCAGTGAATAGAGTGTCGGCCTGTTGACTGAAAGGTCCCAGGTTCGATTCCAGCCAAGGGCATGTACCTTGGTTGGGGGCACTTACCCAGTAGGGGGTGTGCAGGAGGCAGCTGATCGATGTTTCTCTCTCATCAATGTTTCTAACTCTCTATCCCTCTCCCTTCCTCTCTGTAAAAAAATCAATAAAATATCTATATAATAAAGAGCCAGGGTCATAATGACCAATTATCACCGAAGGCTCGACAAGACCAGAAGTCAGTGCTGGGTTGCAGTGGCAGGTGCTGCTGCCGGCGCCCTGTCCCCCAGCACTGACTACCTAGGGAGCTGTGGATCAGGCCTGGAGAGAGGCCTGCAGAGAGAGAGGCAGGGTCTGATCCGTAGCCTCTGTGGCAGCTGTTGATCAGAGCTTGCCTCTCTTTCTCTCCCAGCCTGGCCAACAGATGCACCTCCATTTCTTTCCAGGACTCCACCAGGGCTGCTGATCAGTCCTGCCTTTCTGATCAGGCCCCATTGATAGGCCCAGAGACACTGACTGGCATAGAAACTGACCAATCAGAACCAAATCTAGGTCAACTGTGAGAAGCCAATGGCTGCCTAGGAGGTGGAGCTTTTGACACTGGCAGAGGAAGGCAGTTGGGGGCGATATCAGGCCTGCAGGGGAGGGCAGTTGGGAGTGAGATCAAGCCAGCAAGGGAGGGCAATTAGGGGTGATCAGGCAGGCAGAGGCAGTTAGGAGCAATCAGACAGGCAGGCAGAGAGGTTAGGGGCAATCAGGCAGGCAGGCAGAGGGGTTAGGGGCAATCAGACAGGCAGGCAGGTGAGTGGTTAGGAGGCAGCAGTCCCAGATTGTGGTCAGACATCACCCGAGGGGTCCCTGATTGGAGTAGGTGCAGGCTGGGTTGAAAGAATCCCCCCTCCATGCATGAATTTCATGCACCAGGCCTCTAGTATCTATGTATATAAAAGCCTAAGCAACTTACAATCTGATGACTGGATGACTGGCCAGTAGCTATGATGCACACTGACCACCAGGGGGCAGACGCACAATGCAGGAGCTGCCCCCTGGTGGTAGTGTGCTCCACAGCCAACCTCCTGCAGTCCCTCCCCAGGCTGACAAGCCCCAATTGGCCCCGGATTGGTGCACCAGGCCTCTAGTGTATATATATATAAAAAAAGAGATAAAGAGATAAAGTATTCAAAGTAGATGTAAAAAGTCAACAAATTCGAAAAAAAGGACATAAGAGAAGAGAAACTAATGCCAAAGGAATAAGACCAAACACCTCTAAAATCTGATAGATCTACAGAAGTAAAGTATGTTGGACTCATTTGGTTAATAGAATCTCAGGTCATTACCAAAGATAATGCATTATGATGATTATGATGGTCTTGAGTCAACCCCTAACAGGGAAAAGAAGTGAGTAAGTTCAGCATTCTCTTCTGGCCCAGTAGTGTGGTATGCTATATTTCAGAAAATAGTTCTATTGCTTCAGTTTGGTGGAAAATGCATCTGTGTGAAACAACTTTCTGGCACTGTTGGGAAAATGCAGCCTCATTATAAGTGGATATCCAACCTCACGTCTTCCGTCGGTTTTATGATTGCCACTGTTTTAATTTTAAGCTTGGAAGATTCAGTTCTCCAAGACAACCTTAATGGGATTTCCCTCAGAACATTTTTCAGGTTTAAAGAATAGCCCTTGAGATTGACTTTGCTTAGAGCTGGAAGGCATGTCAGTATATGCCATTTTCTCATCACATTCAGCAGAAAACGGACTTTCACAAAAACTTTAAACATTAATGATCTCCCCCAGTTTAGAGTAGATGTATTTGACTCATGAACCTCTCACATTTTTATGATAGCTCATATACAGTTTAATTACATTTTGATCAAGATCCTGACTCTCACAGAGGATTGGCCATATGCATTTTGCCTCCTCGTGAGAGATTTCTGGGCTTTACTTCTCTACTTCTCCATGACACTGGAAAGTGACTGAAAGTCAGGGAAATGGTGGATCAAGGAGGAGCTGGATTCAGACTCCCATCGCTAAGAATTGTAGTTGTTTTGTCATTTGATTGCCCTTTCCTGTTGTCTGTCTGTCTGTTTCCAGAGCCTAATCTGTTCCTATAAGGAAGAATTAACCATGTTATCCATCCCCAAAGCCAACATCTGGCATTCCTCTCTCACTCCTGTCCCCTCTTACATCACCTTGCCTGGGAGATTGCACCAGCCACATTATTAATCCATTCTGCCTGAACTTAGACAACTGTTTTTCATACTTTAATAAAACATATATAGCCTGGTTGGTGTGGTTCAGTGGTTAAACATTGACCTATGAACCAGGAGGTCATAGTTTGATTCCCAGTCAGGGCACATGCCCGGGTTGTGGGCTCAATCCCCAGTAGGAAGCCTGCAGAAGGCAGCTGATCAATGATTCTTTCTCATTATTGATGTTTCTCTCTCTCTCTCGCCCTCTCTCTTTCTCTGAAATCAACAAAAGCACATTTTTAAAAAAGGTAAAGAAAAAACATATACAATCAAGTATCTGACCCAAAATATGTGCTATGATCATTCAACACTTCAATGATTCTGTTGCTATTTGAACTAGACAATTATGCAAGAAGTCATTAGCTTTTAATCCCTACTCAAACTTGTTACTTGAGTATCAGATTCTCATATTATCTCAGGTGACATTTCTATTACTTATTATAATCACATTTTTAGTGCTTCTGCCATGATTCTTTTAGTAGCATTCTATAGAGCACCTTTCAAATTCTTGACCAGAAATGAATTTTTATTCCTTCCCTGTAGTGCCTCTTTTATTGGGACACATCCCAGTAATTTTTAATTCTAACTTATTTTTTCCATCTTCAGCTTGTCATACTGCCATTAACCTTCTAAATAATAAAAATTACTTCAAGTAACATGTCATTATTAAACTTATATTTCCTTCACCAAGTAACACGATGGGTTTATCTGTGTGAAAGTTCTCTTTTTTCCTATTCAGTAACATTTCCCAGGTTCTAATCCTAATTTGCTTTTCTAGCTAGCTCCAAATTGCTTG
This sequence comes from Myotis nattereri, assembly GCF_964212035.1. NCBI lineage: Eukaryota > Metazoa > Chordata > Mammalia > Chiroptera > Vespertilionidae > Myotis > Myotis nattereri. The sequence goes on from NC_138077.1 coordinate 19,000,967, forward strand.
GTAGTTTTCATGATACCTCCTATTCTTTGGCTTGAATTTAGAGCCATTATTCTTATTGAACAACACTTATTTTCTGGCGCTCATACCCACTTGTAGCCTAACCCTCCTCCCCTCCCCAAGGTTTTGCCCAGGTGTTCCACTCATTCCCTTATTTATTTGCATTAGTATTTATCAAATATCTGCAAATCTATGTCCTCTAAGAACTGTGCTCAGCACTGGGAATACATTAGTAAAAATTATAGCTATAATTCCTTCCATCATAGACCTTACATTCCAATGAAGAAGACAGACCACAAGGAAATCCTCAGATACAGAAAATAATTGGAAAGGTGATAACTTTTAGAAAAGAAACAAACAAGTGGCTAAGAAGAATGTTGTAGGTGTGGGTCCAGAAAGCTTATTTTTGATTGGGTTGGCAGGATGCGGTCTCATGTGGGAGAAGACTCTAACCATGTAAACGCACAAAGTCAGGGATTCACTGTGCCAAGGCCTGGAGCAGAAGAGCACTTGGTATGTATATTTAAGGAGCTGATGTAATCTTTGTGAACAAGGTGGGAAATAGAGCAAGATGAGGAGCTGTAAGAATCTGGGGACTCAGGGGGTATACCCCTAAACAAGTTAGGGATCTGCTCACTGTCATGTCTGCTAGAGCTCCAGGCCTCAGCGCAAAACACAAAGTCCCTTGATGACTTCACAATTCTGGAGGAAAAAAACAACAACACACTTTTATTCTTCCATGTCTTCTTCAACAGTGAGAATAAAAAAGAGAAATCTCATTAAGTTAGCCAGCTTCATGTGATCTCTATGCTAAAGCATGTATCCTTCTGAAAAAAAAAAAAATACTAGAATTAAGTACTTTCAAAATTGCAAAAGATTTGGAAGCCATGACATCTTTCTTTTCCACCGTGGATATTTAATATTTAAGATAACTTAATATTTTGGCATAGGGTTTATTCCCTTTATAAGATATGCTCATGTTTGAATGTTGTATCTTTGAACACCATATCTATCAATGTCACTTCTTAAAAAAAATGTAAGCTTCATGTTACCCTCCCTGCTGAATATCTCTGCCCAGGCAAGTGGGAGCCAAGACTACTGGGCCTGCGCTGAGGTCAAGCCTGCAGGGCAAGTTAGAACTGGGAACGGGACAAAATCCCCCCAGAATGAGAACATGTGCAGGAGGATACCTCAGGGCAGAAAGGAGGGAGCCGATGCAAAGTCACAGGGTGGAGGAGGCCTGTGCAGGATGTCTAGGCTGAGCTCCTGGAACAGCCTGCTGTGCCTGGGGAAGGACTGCCACAGACACTCACCAGCTCGGGCAGCCAAGGCTGAGGGCGCAGAACGTGTTTGGCCTGTAGATATTGCTTGTCATGTGCTTTCTCAACTTGATTTGTAAATGTTCAGAGCTGAGTTTTGTGATCAGATAACTTGTTTAACTCTACTCCAGAGAGGAATTGCTTGGATTTGCTTAATCCCTGTTATCACCAACAAGTTAAGATTATGTTAGAAACAATTTTCAGACCGAGGGTTTCCATGGACCACACAGGAGCTCTTCCCCAGCTCACAGAAGTACATACCTCCAGACAGTCCCACGTCTGCGGCTATCTCTTTTCCAGTGTTACATTGATTTAACCTAATGCACTCTCTGAAAAGGTTGTAATTTGATGTTTTCTGCTTTACTGAAATAGCTCTGATCCAACCACCATACTTTGGGGGCTCAAAGATGAGTTTCCAGTCTTGAACATGTGTGGCCAGTTAAAATCCAGGCACTGGGCCATCAGAAATTAACAGATGCCCTCAGATCAAAACAAACTCTGAATTCGGCTTACCACTGTGCAATCACTCTTTCCTCTTAGTCTGGCTTCTGATTGTTTTTTTCTATTACTGAGCTCAGACATATTTATCTAAAGTTTATTATCTTTTATCTAGCATTTTAGATGTTCTACAACCAGAGGTATTTCTCCGGATATTCAGTCTGGAAAATGGCTCATGATAGAAATTGTATTTATCTGTTTGACATATGCATCCAGTCTCGTGGCTTTAAATAGACCCCTTGCCTAAATGGACATCGTAGTCCAGATGTCTCTGAACTCCAGAATCATAAAACTACTCTCAAACTCGCTCCACCTCGTCTTAACAACCTATGTAATAAAAGCCTAATATGCAAATTGTCCCCTCAGGCGGTCATTCACCCAAGAGTTCAACAGGGAGACCGGGAGTTCGATAGCTCACTATGGCATGTGCTGACCATCAGGGGGCAGCGCAGAGCATGGTGGGTGTTGGCCACGCGGTGCTGGCAGCGGGCAGCAGTGGAGGTGCTGCTGGTCCCGATGTATCCCATCCAGAGCGGGACCACAGTGGGATGGTGGAATAGGTGAGCAGGTGGCGCCAGGCCAAAGCAGGTAGGAGCAGAGGCCCAATCGCCCTGCTGATCGCCCTGCAGATGGTGACCAGCAGCAGCAGGCAGTGGGGGGTGGGGCCACCGCCCGGCTCCCAGGCACTGAGGAGGGGTCCTGGGCCTGATCAATTGCCCTACAGGCAGGATGGTGGAGCAGGTGAGGGAGCAGCATCAGGCCAAGGTGGGGTACCAGGTGGAGCTGCAAGGCTGGGAGGCTGGGGGTGCGAGCTGAGGCCCGATCTCCGCAGGGACCCCACCTTTGCACAAATTTGTGCACTGGGCCTCTAGTCTCAGTAAATAACAATCCAAAATTGTCAAACACCTTGTAATAACTCTTGTCTCCTTTCTTTCTCTTTTATTCTTTATGTCAGACTTTAGAATTTCTGTTGACTCTACCTTCTAAACCTATCTAGAATTGTATCATTGTCACCACCTTCACTTTTAACCATCATGGTCCAAGTCAGTACCAGTTCTCACCTGGATTATGGCAATAATGAATACCCCTGCTTCTACCTTTTCCTTCTTATAGTCTCTGTAAGACTGTAAGACTTCATCTAGTACCTATCTGAATGCCATCTCCTACTACTGTACCCTTGTGTACTCTGCCCTATACACCTAGCCCTTCCACCTAGTCTTCAAACACACATTTCTACCTCATACTCTTTCCCTACTGTTTCTTATCTCCATAATGGTTTTACCAGATGTCCATGTGATAACCAGAATGGAGAGCCAAGGTGTTTTTCCTGGGGTTCTGTCTCCCGATGCCAAAGAATGAGCTCCTCAGACCAGAAGATTTAAGCAAAGTGTGGAAAATTTATTACAAGCAGTTTCAGACTCCCCGCAAGGGGAGGAGGACTCAATAGGAGGCTTCCCATTAAAGCCTTGTAGTCCAGGGTAGTCCAGGGGAGTGTATTTGCTATGAGCCTGCTACATGTCTACCTGTGTGGTCACCCAACTGGTTCCCTCATTGTTCTTGCCCAGCAATGGACCTGAACTTTCCCTGTTCCTAGGTGTTCTTTCTCGGTTCATATGCTGGACTTTTTGTTTCTATGCGTTCGTACACCTTGTTGCTGCAGGCCCTCCCTGGGTTTCCCATGCCTCCCGCTTTGAGTCCAGAAACATTTGATTATTTCTGCTTGGTTGGTTCCTGTGGTCAGGCTGGCTCACACTGCCGTGCCTGCCCCTGCCTGTGCTCCGCCTGCCGTTGTTTTCCACTGGACCCCCGCCCTGTCGGCCTGAGTTTCAAGTGAACCCTCTCACACGTGTCTCCTTTTCCACTTCTTTCAAGTGTTTGCTAGAATGTCACTGTCCACCCCAAATATTAATTTAATAAATTGTAATAAATGAATCCCCTACCCCAGCAGCTCAGCCCTACTTGTCATGCTTTATTTTTTATTACCTTCTGTCTATACTGAATACTATAACATGTAGTTATTTCTCATGTTTACTTCCTGTCTCTCCACACTAGAATGAAGCTTCATGAGGCAGGAAAAGCCCACTGGTTTGTTCCCTGGTGCAGCCACAGCACCTAGAGGAGAGCCTGGCCACATTGAAGGCGCTCCATAAATATTTGTGGGAGGAGTGACATACTGAAGAACACGGTGACAAATGGATACATTTTTGCTGTAAAAATTTAAACAACATGGAAAATCTCCTAAAGGGACTATGATAATAATGAAGAACGGAGAATGACAGTGAAACAGAAACTCATAGTCTGTTCAGAAGCTTCCAATTAATTATTTTTAAGTTTTGGTCAATAATCTTCTGAATGAGTTGGAATGTCACCTGAAGACATCCCTATAGTTCGTGTGTGGCTGTGCTAAGGAGTGAGTTAAATGGGACAGCTTTGGGTCTCCCTTCCTCGGTTGAAATCTTGGCTCTCCATTTCTCAGCTCTGTGACTGGAACAGTTCTTTTAAGCTCTGCTTCTCAGTTGTCTTACTTGCAAGCATCTAAATTGAGAGGATTAATCTGGACTCTCCACTGAAGAAGTTGTTTATGTTCTGATCTCATCCTATCTTATCTTATCCTGGAGTCATTCGACATCTCGAATTTTCTTATCTATTAGGACCTCTCAGAGATAACCTTCATCTGATTAATGCTGCTCATATTTCCATTTTTCTGCTCACAGAATTATGCAATGTTACTCTCTTTTGATCTACTGATGTTTGGCATTAAAAAGACCTCTATGACATCCTTTGTGCCAAAAGCTGGTGCCCCAGTTTTTATGTGCTGATGTTAAATGTCTTAAGATGCCAGTAGCTCATGGAGAGAAGATAGGAAGGGACATCTAAGTACAAATATTTCCAAGTTAGAAGAAAAGGTTACAGTTGGCTAGCTGACACCTTGTCCCATAATATCTTTGGTGGTGCGAGGCATTAGATTGTTAAAAGAGCAAAAGTGTTGCAATGTATATTTAAAAGTGATTTACATACGTCATTGTCTAACTATTCATTCTTTGTGAAGTTATTCATCATTTGAGCTAGTAAAACTGCAGGGTTCATTAGACTGTGAGAAATATGAATTGAGGTCCTTAAAGATTCTGTAAGTCAGATTTGTCTTGGCTTTAATATTAATGCAGGCATTCAAAGGGTCAAGCCTGCCAACCCATTATCAGAACCACACTAGGTAGCCAATTTCATCTTGAAAGATTTCTATCAAACAGAATATTTCAAATTATCACACTTATATTGTCTTGAGTTTCATATATTTATTTTTGTTTCTGATCAATTATTTTTTATTCTACTTTCAGATACTCAAGATTATCTTTAAAATAAATGGGTACATATTTATTACTAGAGGCCCAATGCACGAGGATTCATGCAAGAATAGGCCTTCCTTCCCCTGGCTGCCGGCACCGCCTTCACTCCGGCCCGGAGCCACCTTTCTGTCTTCACAGCCTGGCTGTGCCATCTTTGTTGCATCAATTTGCATATTCCCTCCTTATTGTCTGTGAGTGCTGGCATCTTTGTCATGAAGTGATGGTCAATTTGCATATTCCATCTTTATTAGCTAGGATTATTTGCTTTTGCTTTTCTTTCACTCTACCCCACTTTCTATTCTAGAAAGTTCAACTTACTTCAATTAATTGCAAATATATTTCGAAGGACAATAGAATACTCTCAGATGATTTATGATACTTTCTGTCAGATGATATGATGAAAGGAAGGATGCTGAAATACATCATTATTTTTATTAGTATTGCTTTTCACTAGATGTAATTGCTACATTTTATGGCAGGTATAGTAGAACATTTTTGTACAAATATAAAATGTAGGGTGCCTTTGAGCACTTGTGCCCTTCACGCTGGTTAAGAGGTACTGAAAGGATCTTCGAAACCAGCTTCAGATTGGTGCGGTGAAACATTGCATAACTGACACTGTTTCTCCAGCTTCCACTCTGGGGACTTAACGAGGTGTCACATTTCCTTCAGTAGATTTTCATAGTGCCACTGACTAGTGCACAGTAAATAGCTGATCCCGTCTCTTCTCTGGTGAATTATGAGCCATTTGGGGCCTGTCAGCTTCCAAACTATCCAATGCACAAGACTGCTACTTGCCTACGGGCTGCAATTTTTCATCATCCAACTTAATTTGGACTTACTTGGACACAATGAGACAACTTCAGCTGCAGGGTATGTCAAGGAGTAAAAGACTTGAGCAGTACAGATGAGAAAAGAGGATTTTCATTCCCTCTGTGGGCCTGTTTATGGCCACTAGAGGGGTCTCTATTAATCAGAACAGCCTTCCTCTTCTAACACTGCTTAATCCTTAAGATATTAGATCCAGATCATCCTATGGTTTATTTTTCCTATGGAAGCCACTTGGTTGTACTTCCATGCTTTATGGATTGCTGGAATTAAAAATAGCAACCCCAATCTCATTTTGCTTAAACAATCAGACATTTATTAATTCCCTAAAAAGAACTCTGTTTCAATATATTATATACATATAATATATTGAAAGTATATATATATAGAAAGTTGGGGGCCCAGTGCATGGATTCATGCACATTGAAAGGAAATTAATTAGAAGGTGGCTGATGGAGCGGGATTGGGTGAGACGGGTTGGACACACCCTGGAGCCAACCTTCCATGGTCCCTCACCAGCTGGCCACACCTGCTGGGGCTCGAAGGATGTCTGAAGAGTGAGCGGGGTCCCTCTGGCAGGTGGGGTCCCTCAGCCTGGCCTGTGGGAACTGGGCAGAAACTGGCAGTCTGACATCCCCTGAGGGGTCCCAGAGTGCGAGAGGGCACTCTGCAAAGTTGCTGTCCCTCAGCAGCTCCTGCTTTGAGCATCTGGCCCCTGGTGGTCAGTGTGCATCATACCTACCGGCCAGTTGGACTGTTGGTTGGTCAGACAGTCACTTAGCCTTTTATATATACAGATAATATATATAATCACATCAAGAAAAATGAGATCCCATTTTTTGTAAATATATTTTATTGATTTTTTACAGAGAGGGAGGGGGATAGACAGTTAGAAACATCAACGAAAGAGACACATCCATCAGCTGCCTCCTGCACACCCACTACTGGGGATGTGTCCACAACCAAGGTACATGCCCTTGACCGGAATCAAACCTGGGACCCTTCAGTCCGCAGGCCGACGCTCTATCCACTGAGCCAAACTGGTTAGGGTGAGATCCTATTTTTGACATCATTGGCAGCTGTCAGAATGTGGTTTTACTTGTTGTCATCCTTCTTATGGAGTCACAACTTAGAAGATAAAAATATAAGCTGGTGCTTCAATTATAAGGTGATATGCTACATTAGACGGGATTCTTTCCATAGGAAATAACTTAAAACTCAGCCAAACTGGCTATGTATAAGGAATAAACTGAGTCCTGTAATGAGAAATCCATGAGACAGGCTGGCTTTAGATGGGCCTGCATTCAGGGACTCCAATGAAGTCCCCAAGGCCTGATTCTCTATATCTCTAGACTTGGCTCTTTTTAATGCACTGTCTTCGATGCTTTCTACCCTTGGTTTCTAGACAGCTATTGTGGTTTAGGATTTATACCTTTTCAGCTTCAGGTCTACAAAATGGAACTCATCTCTGCTAACAGATAAGCAAAAGTACTTGGCTTGCTCACTGGCCAATTATGTTCCCAACTAAATCTTCAGATCAATTACTCTAGTCAAAGGGATGTGAAATGCTGAATAGCTGAAAGCAACCTATGGCTCACCCCTGAAGTTGAGGCAAAGGAAAAAACCCATCGAAACCATATGGCCTGAAATGTAAGATAAGATGTTTCATCAAAGAAATTGAGATGTATCAGAAGATGAATAAGTACTTCATAAGAACTCTGGATCTGGTAACCACTATAATTTTTTGTTTGTTTGTTTCAGGTTTACAATTTCAGTAAAGTTGGCAAGTTATCCCTCCATATGTCAATGGACCACTTATACAGTGGTCAATCCAGTGCATAACTTATTATGAGCAAGGATGGGGCAATAGAGTCAAGCAGAGACACCTGGGATTGGTTCCTGTCCTAGCCTCACTGATTATTGCCACAAGTGAGTTAGAGGATAATGATTACCAATGAGTTGAATTAAAAATAATACTTTTAAAGCTTTAAAAGTTCCTTATAGTTAGTTGAGCCATCTCCCATGTTCCTTTTGGATGAAGAACAAAGGCCATTTCCCTGGTTACAAAGACTCATTTTCATAGTGAAAGGAAATGTTTATGAACCATAGTAGGATTTAATAGTGGCCATACCAGGCTTTTGTCTTTGTGTTTGTGTACACACTAAAAGTGAGAAACACCTTGTTAATTATTATCTTTGTTAGAATGCATTTTCTTATATGACTATTCAATGCTTCTCTATAATTTTTGTATTGTAATACGTCACACCAAGTAAATAATAAAACTATATCTAAGATAAGAATTCTAAAATACAACCATAATAGTGAATTCTGCACATTCAGAGACCTAATTCTGCCTACTGCAAACAGTTGATGGCTGATTTTTTTTTTTGTCCAAACCTGTCTGGGAGAATCTATTATCTGGAAAAGGTATGTTTGTCTAGAAGCCAAAGGCACTCCCTTTTTGATGCACCATCTGCAATATTTCTGGAAGAACTATTTTTCCCCAACTTTGTGTGTGTATATGCGTGCGCGCGCGCGCGCGTGTGTGTGTGTGTGTGTGTGTGTGTGTGTGTGTTTGTAGGATAGGAGGTAGGCTGGGAAGAAAAAATTGAGACTCTGCCCTAGCTGATTTGACTCAGTGAATAGATCATTGGTCTGTGGACTGAAGGGTCATGGGTTTGATTCCTGTCAAGGGCACTTGTTGGGGTCCAGCCCCAGCAGGTCCAGGGGTTCCCATAGGTGGGGACAGAGTCGGCAAAGGGGGAATGACACAGAGGCAGCATTCAGGTGATCATCATAGCCAGGTTCCCTAGCCAGGATCTCCAGCCAAGTTCTGTCCAGGTTCTCCAGCCAGGTTCTGGTTTTTTTTTTATTGTCTTGTTACATCTGTATTTATACCAGTTGATTTTAATCCTGTCAATTTCTATTTCAAAGGTTAGGGCGTTTCTTATCTCCATTCCAGGGAGTAAAGATTATGTAGCTTAAAGGTGATTGTTTGTAGTTAAAGTGATTAACTACCCACCAGGCATTTAGTTAAGGGGTTTTATCCCCTCCGTAACTTCAGGGAAAAATCCCTACCTGGGGAAACAACCTTTCTCGGAGCGGTGACCTTGGTTAAAACACATAGCGCTAAGGGGAGCAAACATATTAAGAACAGTATGCTATATACGCCAGGTCCCTTGAAACATTGGCTGTGCAGATGTTTCTTTCCTGCAGCGACTGTGTCAAGCAGCAAGGATGGACCGTTTTCCGGCAGGCACTTGCCTGGGTTGTGGGTTCAGTCCCCAATGGGCAGCCCATCAATGATTCTCTCTTATCATTGATGTTTTTATCTCTCTCTCCCTCTCTCTTCCTCTCTGAAATCAATAAAAATATATTTTAAAAAAATAAATCAATGGAAAAAATATCCTCGGGTGAGGATTAAAAAAATTTTCTTTTTTTAAAAAAAGGAAAAAAATTGAGAATCTATATTTGTTTTTACTGTTTGAAGAAGTGAATGAGGGAAATGGAAATTACATCCAGGTAACAGATTTAAAATATCTTACTTTTGCTGTTTCTAACATTTATAGTTCTGATCCTCATAAGACTTTGAAGAGAAAGAGACTTCAGTGATAAATGTGGTGAAGCTCATTATTTCAGTGGAACCCTATCATTACGGAAAGCCCTAACTGGAGCTACTGAAAGAAGTGGTATCCTATATACTATCCCATGACGGGTACTTACCTGACACCAGGGTGAGGTAAAGCTAGCCTTTACACAGACTGAGATGCATTTTGTAAACATAGCTGCCAAACGCTAACCGACCCCCAACCTTCCTTATAGTGAAGTTGGCAGACTTTGCAGGCTTGGAATGACTCTTTATACCTGTCATAACCAAGTCTATTTAGCCATCTGTGCAACTAAGACTTTGTGTCTAAACCTGTTGGCGAGTTTTATTTCTTGGAAATAGCTCTGTGTGTCCTATAAACCACACCCTCCTTATTGTGCATGAGGCACAGCTTCTCACAATGGCTGGAAAGCTCCCTGTGGCTTTCTCACACTGGGAGACATGAAATACTGTTATATGCGTTATCATAAAACTTTATGAGAGCGGAGTTAGATGCTCCCAGGTGATTATCTCTTTGTCATATGTGAAAGCCGGAAAATGGCCCTAAGTTTTTTGGAGAAAGAAAGCACATGTCCACAACGATTGGTCTCTCCATACAGTGAGCCATATTGGGAAGTCGAGTCACTGCAGCTATTTCCCCCACATCCCTTTGCCTTTATGTGGCAGAACAAGTCCCCGAGTCCTGGCTCTTTCTGCCTTTCCGGCCTCATCCCAACCAAGCCCTTCCAGCATCACCCACCAACAACACTGAACTACTGGTAATCCCGAGAGCCTGTTCTTGCTGTTCCTTTTGGCGGGAATATTTGCTCTTCATATCCCCATCTCAGCCAGTAGCATGGGTACCTCCTGTTCCTGAAACAATGAGTGACTCAGGAGGCCTTTTCTGTCAGGTCAGGTGCTCCTTTAGAGCCTAAGGAAGGAACCACTTCTCCTACTAAGAGATTGATACCTCTCTTTTGCAAGGACAGAGCACCTTTCCTAAGGAGAGTATCAAAATCTCAACCACCTTTTATGCTTATTAATGTTCATTTAAAACATTACTTGATTATGAATTAGTTAAATATGTCTAGGGTCCTATAGCTAATCTCTATACTTATTTGTTGGATGGGGTTTTTTTTCTTTCTGATTCTAATTTCCAGATCTAACCATCTGGCCAAGCTGACTTTCTTTCAACAATTTCATCTTTAAATATTCCACAACCTTCTCCACTTCTAGTCATTCTAATTAAAGTACACATATGTTAATTTTCTAACATTAAATTATGTCACTTCATAACTCCTGGAATCTATGATCTACCAATAAAAGGCAGACTTTCAAGCCACTTTAAATTTAACTTAAATGCTTCCCATATGCCTGGTGTATCAGCAGTGTTTTTATCTAATAATTCCAATACCTGTGTAAGTTGAACCTAAATCTAAGAAACATTTGATAGTCACCAAACTGTATATTTATGTAAATGTATACTTCTTTTAAAAATATTTTTAAAGTAAAGCAAATTCAACAATTAACTTTTGAAATAGACGGAAGTAAATGAATCTATTACTTTTCCCACATTAAATAAACTCAATTTTGAGATGCTAAAAATACCTTCATGATTCATCAGTAATACACAAACACTCAGAGAAAAAATATCTGCAAAGGTTACACAATCCTTTCTCCTTTTTTCAAAAGGACAGATTGACAGAAGCCATTTTATTTGCATGTGAAGACTTTAAACTTTTGTGCACATGGACACTATGGATTTTAATAAATGTATTGAGAATATTCAAGTGTACACAAATTACTTAATGGCTCCTGTATTCCCAGCCCTGAATTGTGAGGGTGGGCTCGGGGGAAGAACTCGCTGGCTAGTAGAGGAGATGGAGGCATGCAAGAAAGTGTAATAAATGTGGCACCAGGGATACCATAGATGTTTTTTAACTCAATGTATCAAGTGCCATGTTTAGGCAAGTGCAAAGGCTCTAGAAATGCAGAGGAAGGAAGAACTTAATTGTGCTTATGGTTAGGGAGAAGAGATCCTAAGAAAGCTACTGATTGCAGAAATGGCATTTGAGATAGCCTTGCGGGTTGAGTCACAGTTCATCAGAAGTGGAGAAAAGGTATTCCAAGGAAGCACCCAAAGGATCAGGAAAAGGAGTGCTGGGAATGGAATGCAGATAGGGAAAGGCGTTGGTAATGCCAAAGATAAAGTGGTAAAGTTTGGTTAGGGCATCATTGTGAAAAGCCTGTAGACAGGCTATGAGGTATTTGCCTCTGGAAGTACTAAAGAGTTGACAAAAGAGGAATCATGTCATCTATTTCAGGTTCCTGGTGATAGACCTGCCCTAATGAAAAATATGCTATTCCTCACTTTAGCCTTTACATCTTGGTTTTTCAGTTTCTGGTTTATATGTCTCAGAAGTCTGGAGATTTGTATTGTGCTCTGCTTCTCCACCTGGCTTGCCTAAGTGCATGTAGAAAGCTTTCTTTCTTTCTTTCTTTCTTTCTTTCTTTCTTTCTTTCTTTCTTTCTTTCTTTTTAATATATTTTATTGATTTTTTACAGAGAGGAAAGGAGAGGGATAGAGAGTTAGAAACATCGATGAGCAAGAAACATCGATCAGCTGCCTCCTGCACACTCCCTACTGGGGATGTGCCCACAACCAAGGTACATGTCCTTGACCGGAATCAAACCCGGGACCCTTTGGTCCGCAGGCCGATGCTCTATCTACTGAACCAAACCGGTCAGGGCGGAAGCTTCTTTCTTTAGCTCAAGTCAGACACAGTCAACATCCCCTATAAGGGTGTGACTGCATTTACCCGAAAAGACAGTTCCTTGAAAAATGTTTTACAGTCATTTATGTCGAAGAAGAACACATTCTTGAGAGAAACCGAGAGAGAGAGAGAGAGAGAGAGAGAGAGAGAGAGAGAGAGAGAGAGAGAGAGAGAGAACCCAGAAACACAGAACATTTTTGGATCAAGGAAGACAATGTCTGTGTTCCTGCACTTTGAGTGGATACCCTCTCTCAATGGTCTTTGTAGGCCTCTTGGTTTGTTGGGTTCTTCCTACAGAAACGAGGTCCTCAGCAGGGAAAGGAAGGCCAGCTGTCCAGCCATCTCTTCATTCCTCCTGCTGGGGCAAGAAGAATTGAGATTTCCACACACCCACTTACTTATAAAGTCAGGAAATAATAAAATGCCATGACTCTATTGGTCACAGGCATTATATCTATGCCTTGTCAACAGCTATTCCAAAACCAATCTGTCATTTGCCTTTGATGGAATTAAAACACTTAATTTCTTAATTCTGTTTTAGCTATGGGTTTATTTCACTGTCATAAATGGATAAATGATTCAGACACTGGGGTGTTTGCATCTTATCACATTAGGAGTAAGGATGACAATACATGCTAATTCTAACAAAATGAACCTTTAAATGTGCATAAAATTACAGGGTGACAGTCCTTTAAAGAATTTGCTTTAATCACATATAACTTTAAAATCAGAACATTTCTTTTTAACTACAGATCCATCAATAAAAACGTTTTTATCAAATTTGGTCAATACGTAGGGTAAAGATTGATTTATTCCAGTGATTTTAGAAAATGTAGAATCCTACTGTAAAGATTTTTTTGAGAAGGGGTGCTATTACTAGTAATTACCTGTGTCCTAATAATATTAAGCCATTTCTATATTTAGTAGTTATATTATAGAGGATGTAATATGTATTAAAAACATGTACTAAAAATATCCTATTTTAACAAGATTCCACATAAAATCCTGCCTACAAATGAAAAGAAGATGATACAGTCACAGACTGTAAGACCTGCCAGAGAAAAGAGAACAGACCAATATTTGTTAGAAGTCTGTGCTAGATGCTTTAAATATTACTACATCTCATTTTATCTCCCGCAACACTGTGGGACAGATAGTATCCCCATTCACTATTTAAGACAGGGAGTCTGGGATTAAGAAAAGTAGTCATGGATACACATTTAGGCAGTCTACCTGCCACCGAACTTACTTTACCTATGCAGAAACTTCATATCAAAAAAGAAGCAATCTGGGATGACAAAGTGTTAAAAATCATAATTAGAAGGCCTGACTTGTTCTCAGGCAGGAAAAGGCAGGAGGAAAAAAAACTCTTCAAAGGTGAGATGGCTAAACATATCATTTAGGATGTTAAAGTGTCCTCAGAAATTCTTGAATCCACAAAAAACAACACCAAAAGAGCCTGAGAGAAGTGATTTGCCCCAAATAAAAAAGCTGAGAAGCAGCAAAACAGGGAACCAAGTTCAGGGGATACCTAAGGTTGATTAACCAGCTTTGATCAAGCACTTACTATACACAGAGTGCAGGACTGTGCTGTAAAGAGGCAAAAGTTATGTAGTGCATCCTGGGGAAATTCGAGCCCAGCACAGGGCTGGGAGCACCCCGTACATCCTCGCTGCCAGGACAGGCAAGGTTGCATGTGTGATGATTGATGACTTCACGGACCTTGCATTATCAACACAACTAACTTTTTTTAAAAAATATATTTTATTGATTTTTTACAGAGAGGAAGGGAGAGGGATACAGAGTTAGAAACATCGATGAGAGAGAAACATCGACCAGCTGCCTCCTGCACACCCCTTATTGGGGATGTGCCCGCAACCAAGGTATATGCCCTTGACCAGAATCGAACCTGGGACCCTTCAGTCCGCAGGCCAACGCTCTATCCACTGAGCCAAACCAGTCAGGGCACAACTAACTTCTTATGTGGGATCTAGTCCCAGAGCAATTGCCTGTTTACATACTATGGTATTTAAATTTTTACAAGATCATAAATTTCTATAATCCTCTACTGCTTGTGGTTTTATTCAGAATACTGTTCCTAAATTTATTTTATTCCTGTATTCTTTGGCTGGCATCTTTCTGCAAGATAGGTTTTTATTTCAGTGAGCCACACTGTAACATTTAAAAAAAAAAATGTTTGTGCACATTTACTACTGTCCTCTAGTGGATAGAATCACAGACCTGGGTACTAAGTACCAGCTACCTTCTCAGAACAAATCCGGGAACAATTCAGAGAACATCATACTTTCAAAGCTTGGTGGAAACCTGAGAGAGCATTATAATATGCTGACTGCTGTCATTATTTCCTTCAGGGACTTTGCAGCGTACTGGGTTATCATCTTCGTTTGTGACTTCCTTCCTCAGAAGTTTAGACTTTGTGGAGGTGGGGAGTTAGAAGTCATCGGCAGGAAGGAATGAGGCCGCCAAGGGTCAGGTGTTTATCTGACCCTCGGTGGCGGGTTCAAATCCTGGTGTGCTCCCTCACCAAGCTCTGCCTTCACCATGCTGTGCCCTTTGCTAGTCACACCATGATGTCCTGGCTGCATGAGCCTTCTCTCTGTTTACATCCAGTGCACCTTTGAAAGTTGAACTATATTTCGAATTATAAAAGCAACACAAAATCAGCTTTTGTGCCTTGGTGTGGTTTTAAATCTGTGTAATTCTTCATAGGGGCTTTGGAATGAATGTTTAGTTAGGAACATTTTTATCAAAGTGGATAGAATAGTGTTATTTCCAAAGCTACCCTAAAACATATTTCTGATGCTAAAATGAGAAAATTATTTTAAACTATTAACTGCCTGGTAATCTTTATAGAAATTAGGGGCACATGAACCTATAAGACATTTAAAAAGTGAGTTATGTTTACCTTACAAATTTATTTATGCATACTTGAATGTAACTGACACTATAATGCTTTCTTAAGCACATGTACACCTAGGCTTGAAATAGCTAGTCTTAGTCCTTAGCAATAATACTTAAATACTTTAATTCTCAGATTTCTCATTTATAAAGCTGCCTCTCAGATTTTTGTGAAGTTTAACAGATAAAAGGCTTTTGAGTGCCTGGCTGACTCCATGGAATAGCATAGAAGAAAAACAAACAATAGTTGCCCTCTATCCATTAATCCCAGTACCAACAAAATGTTATTCTAAAATTCAAAATATGTATTTTTTTATTTCAGAGAGGAAGGAAGAGGGAGAGAGAGATAGAAATATCGATGATGAGAGAGAATCATTGATCAACTGCCCCCTGAATGTCCCTCCCTGGGGACCCAACCCACAACCTGGGCATGCACCCCAAATGGTAATCAAACTGTGTTCATAGGTCCTAGTTCATAGGTCCATGCTCAACCACTGAGCCATATTTGGCTTGTGTGCCATAATTTTCAAGTTACTTTGATTAAAGCAAACCAAAGTGCACTTAAAATGTCATTAGCTGTATGTGACTATGAAAGCTGCTACTCCCTCTGTCCCATAATAATAGTAGCAGTCGATGAATGTAATTTGTCCCATAATAAAAGTAGCAAAAGAAAATAAATATAGAAAGCAACATTTATTATCAAAAAACTAGATTAAATTAAACAATAAATTAAAAATAGTACTCCTAATTTTTATTTTGAGCGTTCAGATAGTTTCTGGATTTTTCAATAATTTCGTTACTGAATTTTAAACTTGTAGGTAGGATCCCTGGGCTGCGAAGCTTTGCTTTCCCTATAGGCATGAGCTTAAAATTATTGGAGCCATCGTTCTTCATTGCTTCCAGCATAACTTGTTGAAGTGACAGAAACATATTATCCAGTATTTCGGGAGAAATATTATCAAAGGCTAATATGGTGCCTCTTCTGCTGAGAGGAATATATCTAAGTTTTTCAAATTTTTCTCCATAATCTTTGCATTTACGTCCACAGTTTTGTTTTTTCAAAGAATCAACATTAACATAAGATTCTCCTTGACAATTATTTCAGAAGCACATTTCCAAATTCTTGATATGGTCATTCTGTTGCACTTAAGTTGTTTGGCAGCTAACATAATTTCACCTTTCTGCAACTTTTCCTTTTTCTTTTGATGCATCAAGAACTGGACAATCGCAACTCAATCTTTGCTTGAAAACTCTCTTTTTTCCATCTTACTTTTACAATGGGTTGATATTCAACTGAAATAAAACAATTGATTTCAATCAGCAGATGAAATTAGAAAAATAGTTATAATTCGTAATTATTAGATTAACCTAAAAAATGAAAGATGTGTCCAAACAAATGACAGATGTCATGAAACATTGATTTTGATTGAAAGCTTTGCAATTTTGCGCTACAACATAACTTACAGCTGCATTCGCCAATAATTCCCGTTTAAATATTCACTTGCTACTATTATTATGGGACAGAGGGAGTAGAAGCTTATGATTTGGGTTTAATTCAAAAATTGAAAGTACTCTGCATAGGTTTAAGTGTATGATTTTATGGATGGTTGGGTTTTCTTTGCTTTGTCACCACTTTATAAGAGTGTTAATTAACAAAGAGGAGACATGATCTATTTTATGCATTCTCCAACATTCACTATACTCATCTCTGTACAAAAGTGTTTTCCCCTATTCAGACACTTTCTTTTTTCAATAACTACAGAAGTTGGTACAAATCATAACTATCCTCCATAATAAAAGCCCAGTGACCATAATGGCAGAACGACCAGAACGACCGCTCAACCAGTCACTATGAGGTGCACTGACCACCTCTCAGTTTCTTTCCCCAGCCAGCAGGCTCCCAACGCCTAATGGTGAATGGGGACCCGGGGTGGGTGGTGTGGGATATAGGCAGCACCAGGCCAAGGCCTCTGCCCCACACACAGAGGGCAACCCGCAGTGGGGGTGGGGCCAATGAGGGGGGCGGGGCAGCCGACCTCTTGGTCCCTCCCCCCTGGCCAGCAGGCTCCCATCACCTGATGGTGAACAGGGAACCAGGGTGGGTGGTGGCAGGGGGCTGGACTGGCTAGCAGGAGGAATGGCTGACCTCTTGGTCCCTCCCCCCGCAGGATCTGATCGCCAGATGGCAAACAGGGAACCAGGGTGGGTGGCAGGGGATGCGGACAGTGCCAGGCCAAGATCCCCACCCTGCAGGTCACCCCACACACAGCGGGCAACCTGCGGTGGGGGTGGGGCTGGCAAATGGGTGGGAACAGCCAACCTCTAGATCCCTCCCCCACAGCCATCAGGCTCCCATTGCCCGATGGCAAACTGGGAACCCAAGTGTGTGGCAGCAGGGGGCGGGGCCAGCTGCTGGCAGCCGGGGAAGATGGCCCTGATCACAGGCTGGCCTAAGGACCATACCCACACACGATTTAGTGTGCCGGGCCTCTAGTTTAAATTATATTTGAGTTTCTATTTAGTCACATTGACCTTTGTGAAACTTCATGTCATCTGTTACACAGCAACTCTAAGGCATCAGATGTTAATATTTGTAAATGATTATCATAAAACATTTTCCATTTTAGTGTTTAAGAGCTCGACCAAAAGTTAAAATGTGTTGGAAGGTCAGAATATAATGTACTACACGCTGTCTTTCAGTTTCAAAGGGAACTTTATAAACTTCAGAAAAGCCTACCTGGTATAAATCATTTTTGAAACAGGTTCTCTTCCTTGTCCTTCTCCTTTCATTATATCAAGTCCATCAAGTATGAATGCATTACTTTCAAACCTGGATTTTGCAATCTAGTGATTAAGCAAATTATTGGCAAAAAGTGTTGCCTATGCATGTTACTGTCTGCTTTTGTTCATTTATACATGCTATCCCTAAAATGTTTGCTCTTACAAAAAGAAGAAAAACGAAAGAATGCTAAAGGTTAACTTTTTATTCACAATATGAGGCTTAAATCTTAATTCAGGTGAATGTGTGACCATGTGTTCAGATTTGTACCTATTACTCTAGATTAATTATTGCTAGTGCCCCTTTCATTCTCAAAATTGTCCCAGTTTGAATGATAAATTAAAAGGTTTTCCTGTTTTTTTGGTAGTGAATCTAATTGCAAATAGCATGTATATTAATTTGCATAAATCAGTTAACTTTTTTACTTCCAAGATAATAGTGACAGGAAGTGAGAGCATACCACAGTCACATCCAAAATAAGGGTTTTGAGTGGATTTAAGTTTTATTTCTTATTTATAACTCAATAACATAATTTTTAAAAATTCAATGGAATTAAACATTTCTTTTTATAAACCATTTATTCTCTAGTATCTTTGATAATGTTTCAGTGTAAAAAAAAATTAATAATAGCAAAGCAAAGGAAAAATAAATCAAAATTACCCATAATTCTACTCCCTACAATGAGGGTGTTCTTCCCCACATCTCTCCATAATTACATACATAAAATATTTTCTGTTAAAATTGAGATTGTACTGTTTATACAGTTTTGTATCTGCTGTTTTCACTTATCGTAACATGAATATTATACTGATTAAACATCCTCCAAATTATAATTTCAATGGCTACATAATGTTCCCAAGATGGCACATGTTGCTGTTTACTTAACCATTGCCCTAATATTGCTCACTTAGGGCACTGCCAATGCTTTCCTGTTATATAACCAACTTTATGCAGTTGCTTTTACAGAACATTAACTAGATTAAATCTTCACTTAGATTTCTTTGATTGAAAAGCAAGGCAAAGTACACAATATACTTTGAAAACCATTCACTCAAAATAAAAATCACACTCAGTTAATATTTTTTCTGATGGTTAAACTTTTTCTTAGGGCACAGACCTCTAAAATGTTGACATACAGTCATATAATTACCACCACAATCAAATATAGGACAGGAGTTGGCAAACTATGGCTCAGAAGCCAAATCGGGCCCTTTGACAGTTTTCCAAATATTTTCATTGTAACAGAGCCACATCCAACCATTAATTATGAAGCCTAAATTATTTATTCTCTGGACCTTTACAGCAGCGGTTCTCAACCTGTGGGTCGCGACCCCTTTGGCGGTCAAACGGCCCTTTCACAGGGGTCGCCTAAGACCATCCTGCATATCAGATATTTACATTACGATTCGTAACAGTAGCAACATTACAGTTATGAAGTACCAACGAAAATAATTTTATGGTTGGGTCACAACATGAGGAACTGTATTTAAAGGGCCAGAAGGTTGAGAACCACTGCTTTACAGAATATGTATGATGAGAGTTGTAAATTTTTATAGATGTCCTTTATCAAATCAAGAAATTCCCCTTTGGTTCATATTTTGCTGAAATATTTCATCATGAATGCATGTTAAATACAATTACTATATCTACTTAGATCTTTTCCCCCCAATAATCTGCTGATGTTATAAATTACATTGGTTGATCCTTAAATGCTGAAACAACCTTATATTATGAGGAAAACCACTACTTGATCATGATTTTATTATCAATTTTATATATTATTATATTAAATGTACTAATATTTGTTGAAGATTTTGGGCATATTCATCAGGGTTACTAGTGTGTACTGTAGTTTTCTCTGTATAATTTTTGTCTGAATTTTATCAGAATAATACTTGCCTCTTCCTCTTGTATTTTGTTTGTTTGTTAGTTTCATTCACAATGGTATTATTTCTTCCTTACATGTATGGTACAATTCCCCATGAAGCTACTGGACCTGAAATTATAGATTTTTAACTATAAATTCATTTTCTTTAATAAGTATAAAACAATTCAGGTGCTCTGGATCCTCTTAAGTCAGTTTAGAAGTTTCTGTCTTTCAGAGAAAATGTCCAATTCATTTAAGTTGTAAAATGTATGGGTGCCCAGTGGTTCATTTTATTCACTTGTTATCTTTATAACACTTGTCAGATCTGTATCGATGACCCTTCTTTCATTTCTGATAATGATCATGTATATCTTCTCTATTTTGTCTACCTCTCACCAAAAGTAGTTATTATTAATTCTCCTCAGAAATAACAGAATGATCTTTATGAACACAATTCTTATAATAAAATTACCATGTTTAGAAATGCCAACCTCTTTGTTGCCTACAAAGTAAAATCTGAAGTCCTTTAAATGGTACGTAAGACCCTTATAAGATAATAACTTTCTCCTTACCCACCTTCATCTCTTGCCCTGCTGCTAAGTAACAGCAGCACTGGACATACAGTTCCACAAACATTTCAAGTCCTCCTCTACTGTTTTTTGCATTTGTTTCTTCTTCTTTCAAGCATTCCCCCCTCCTTTCTCTAGATCCTACTTACCCTGCAAATATGAGCACAAACACCTCCTCAGGAAGATCTTAGTGCTTCTTCTCTGACATTTTTAACACTGTGGTTTAAACACACCAATTATAGTATTTATTATTTATACTAAATTACTTTGCACTTCCACCTTGATGTCAGGGACCAATAAGCAAAGTTCATGGTACATAGTAGATGATTAGTAAACACAAGCTAAAGGGAAACAGGAGAAAATTTAACAAATGGGACTACATCAGACTAAAAAGGAAATCATCAATAAAATGAAGAGACGCCCTAGCTGTTTTGGCTCAGTCAGTAGAGCGTCGGCCTGAGGACTGAAGGGTCCCAGGTTTGATTTCGGTCAAGGGCACATGCCTGGGTTGTGGGCTTGATCCCCAGTAGGGGGCGTGCAGGAGGCAGCCGATCAATGGCTCCCTCTCATCATTGATGTTTATCTCTCCCTCTCCCTTCCTCTCTGAAATCAATAAAACAACAAGTATTTTAAAAAATAAAATGAAGTGAAAAGACAATGTTCTGAATTAGAGAAGATGTGTGCAAATGATATATCCAGTAAGGGGTTAATATCCAAAATTTATTAAGAACCCATATAATTCAGCACCAAAAATACCCCAAACAATTCAATTAAAAATTGGGTAGAGGACCTGAATAGACACTTCTCCAAAGGGGAAACACAGATGGTCAATAGACATATGAAAAGATGTTCAACGTCACTAATCACCAGAAAAATGCAAATTGAAATTACAATGAGTAACTATCATCAATAAATCAACAAACAGAAAGGGCTAGTGAGGATGTGAAGAAAAGGGAACTCTAGTGTACTGTTGGTGAGAATGAAGATGGGTACAGCCACTGTAGAAAATGGTGTGGCCATTCCTCAAAAAATTAAAAATAGAACAACTTTACGACCCAACAATTCCACTTTTGTTTATATATCCAAGGAAATGCAAAACACTAGTTCAAAAAGAATTATTGACTATATTTCCTATGCTGGGAATATACGTGATGTTCATTACAGGATTATTTAGAATCAAGATATAAAAGCATATGCTAAGTGAAGTAAGTCAGAGAGAGAAAAACTAATACCATATGATTTCACTTACATGAGGAATTTAAATAACTAAACAAACAAACAACAAATAAAATAGAAACAGACTCATAGATACAGAGAACAGACTGAGGGTTGCCAGAGGGGATAGGGTTGGAGGTCTGGGTGAAAAAGGTGAAAGAGATTAAGCACAGCCTGGCTGGTATGGCTCAGTGGTTGAGCATTGACCTATTAATCAGGAGATCACGGTATAATTCCTGATCAGGGCACATGCCCAGGTTGTAGGCTCAATCTCCAGTGTGGGGTTTACAGGAGGCAGTCGATCAATGATTCTCTCTCATCATTGATGTTTCCTCTCTCCCTCTCTTTTCCTCTCTGAAATCAATTTTTAAAAAAATTTTTAAAGAAGCACAAATTGGTAGTTACAAAGTAGTCACGGGGATGTAAAATACAGCATAGGTAATTTAGTCAATAATATTATAATAACCATGTATGGTACCAGATGGGTACTAGAATTATGGGTACTTTGTGAATTATATGATTATCTAGCAATTATTCCATACACCTGAAACTAATATAAAATTATATTGAATGTCAACTATAATTGAAAAATAATGTTTTAAAGTCCTATAAAAGAAACACAAAAATAAATAAATGTATGCCAGAAAGAAAGAAAGAAAGAAAGGAAGAAAGAAAGAAAGAAAGAAAGAAAGAAAGAAAGAAAGAAAGAAAGAAAGAAAGAAAGAAAGAAAGAAAGAGGGAGGGAGGGAGGGAGGGAGGGAGGGAGGGAGGGAGGGAGGGAGGGAGGAGAAAGAAAGAAAGAAAGAAAGAAAGAAAGAAAGAAAGAAAGAAAGAAAGAAAGAAAGAAAGAAAGAAAGAAAGGAAGGAAGGAAGGAAGGAAGGAAGGAAGGAAGAAAGAAAGAAAGAAAGAAAGGGGCTTGAGGTAGGTTTGACAAGGATTTGAAATGTCAGTTGGCTCTGGTACTCAGACAATAATTTAAATATATTTAAAAACATAAAGCTCACTGTCTCTGGAAGCCACTCTTCTATTTTGAATTGTTATTGATGTCTGTCTAATGGAAATATAATGTAAGCCATATAAAGTCATTTTATACTTTCTAGAATCATATTTAAAAGATTAAAAACAAGGTAAATTTAATAAGCAATCTTATATAACTTGATATCCCAACTTAATATCACTTCAAAAGGAAAATCAATATAAAAAGTATTACTATAATATTTTACATTATTCTGTATTAATTCTTCTAATTCCATTCTGTATTTTTAATTCCCAGCTCATTTCAATTTAGACAGCTAACATTTTTAAAATGTTTCATCTGTATTTCAATTTCATAAAATTTACAGTTGAAAGAGTATATTCTTATACCTAAGTTGTTACAAACCTACTTAAAATTTTTCCAATACTTGAGTACCCATTTAAAACTTTGATTAATTAAAAGGCAATAACAATAAACATTTAGTTCCTTAGTCTAAGTAGCCACATGTAAGTGTTCCATAACCTCATGTGGCTAGTGGCTACTGTATTAGATAATGAAGTTCTAAAAGTTCTTCCTCATAAGCCAAAATCTCCCTCTTCCTATATTTTACTAATTATTTCTACTACTGTACTCTGGAACAAAACTGTATCTCCAACTTACATTTATTATCAGGCAAGGTTCAAAGAACTAAGGAGAAATTTTCTAAATAAGCTTACTGCATATACATAATTAGAATACCATTTGGAAACCTTAGATCTACTACTTGCCAAATATTGTCAATTATTGAGATATTTGGAAAATTATTCCAGAATCCCAGATAGTTTACACGGTATTTATCAAAAGTTAGGTCTTAGGAAATTGCCAGGGCTGACCAGCAGACCCTGAGTGAGGGATGAATGAATTACTCTGACACAACCGTTTGTTGTGAAAGAGAAGGCAAAAGGACTGCCTGGCTAATGGAACCAGACAGCCTTGCTTGTCTGCCTAATTAGGCTTTTATTGTAGCAGCAGCTTGAAATAAAGTTTATCCTTTAGATACAGTCAGTAGGGTAAGTAACATTGGGAGGACACATGTGTTTGTAGTGTCCTTTAAACAAGGACACCCAAAGATTAAGCACAAAGACTCCAGTAAACACTCGGGGGTCTGCATGTGCACAGACTTGTTTGGAAAGGTCCAGGAATAATTAGGGACACCACCTTCAGCACTCTGCTAAGTCAAAATTCCGGAAAAACAGGGCAGGTGGCCTTCCACACACTTCCCTTTTCTCAGAATGTCCGCCTTATAAACTTTCCAACCAAGTCTCATGCTTTTCTACAGGAAATATATGTTTTCTTTACATGTCCTTCCTTCCAAATTGGCAGATATTTATTTGCAACAGCATAGATGGAACTGGAGAGCATTATGCGAGTGAAATAAGCCAGTCAATGAAGGAAAAATACCACATGATGTCACTCATTTCTGGATAATAAAGACCATTATAAACTTATGAACAAAAATAGATACAGAGGCAGAGCTGCCTCGAACAGACTGTCAAACTACAGCAGGAAGGCCGGGGAGGGTGGGAGGGCAGGAGGGGGGGGTGGGTAAGAGACCAACCAAAGGACTTGTATGCATGCATATAAGCATAACCAATGGACATAAGACACTGGGGGGTAGGGGAGGCCAGGGGATTGTCAAGGGCGGGGGAAAAAAAAAGGAGATATATGTAATACTTTTTGTAATACTTTAAGCAATAAAAAAAAAAATTAGTAGTTAGGTAAAGGAGATGTTAATGTTGAAGAACTTTTAAAAAGCTTATATTGACTCAGCCAGTGTGGCTCAGTGGTTGGCCTGTGAACCAGGAGGTCATAGTTCAATTCCCTGCCTAGGTTGTGGGATCAATCCTCAGTGTAGGGCGTGCAGGAGACAGCCAATCAAGGATTCTCTCTCATCATTGATGTTTCTATCTCTCTCCCTCTCTGAAATCAATAAAAAAATATTTTAAAAAATAAAAAGCTTATTTTAGGGTGGAAATTGAAAAGAAAATATTCATATAAGAATCACTGCTCTCTGCAACTATTTTTTGTTTTTAAAGAGGCTAATTAATGTGTAACTGTGTGTCTGTTCTGCTACTTATGGTCATGAGAAATTATTATGATAATGAAACTTCAGGTATTCAAAATAAAGAATTTCTTTAATATTTTAAAAAAAATTTTTTTAAAAAATAAAAACAACTAATTTAGGAAATTAGCTTTGCAGACAAGCTACAAACCAGAGGCTTTAAGAAGAAAAGACAATGCCTGCTGTGTAAGCAAGCCCCTATGGACCTATAGTTGAAATGCCTATGGGTATCTTGGAAAAGATTGTGGATCCATTCATTGTCACAACAGCTTTTAGCTAGTCCTCTGAGACAACTCAAGCATTATTTCCTCCTCTGAGCTGTAACTGAATTAAATACAAAACGCTGAGAGATTGAAAAAGAGGTCAGTGTAGCAGCAGGTGGGCTTTGGGGAGACCTGGCTGAAGCCGTAACCAAGCAGCCCTGAAGTGGGCAATGCTCTCTCTTTCCTCCTTTTTCCCCTGCCTGCCTGCTTACATTTCTTCTCTCGAGTTGAAATTGGAAAGTTGCTTTAGGAATTCTGACTACCTTTGTAGGTTTGGTAAATTCCAAGGAAGAACCAATTAGTTAATAAAAACTAGGAAGAGTGCCATGTAAACGTCCTCTACCAAACACATTGGTTAAGAGGTAAGTGACTTACCAACCATGAATTTGATCTTTATAGTAGTGGCTAAAAAAAAAAAAAAAAAAAGTACAGTTTGTGACAGATACAGGTTTTTGGCAACTGAGATACTTCAAAAGAAGACTGACATTCAGAATATGTTGTATGTAGGCAAAGGAAAACAGACACATTTCATGAAGGTAATAACCCCCAAAATAAAAGAGTCCAAGAGAATACACATGGATTAACTCTGTGCTTATTTTATTTCTTTAGACTCAGTATGGCACATCTTAATCTAAAGATCAATACAGAGTCTTCTTTCTTTGGACTCAGTATGGCACATCTTCTAAATCTAAGAATCAATACAGAGTCTTCTTTCTTTGGACTCAATATGGCACATTTTCTCAAACTAAGTTCTGTACTATCCGTCCCGAGTGTGGGGTACTCAATGGGGGGGTGGGGGGGGCTTACCTAGGGGAATCCTGTTCCAGGAGTTCCCAAAGGTGTGGACGGAGTCGGCGAAGACGGAATGACACAGAGACAGCGTTCAGTTGATCAGCAGCCTAGCCAGGATCTCCAGCCAGGATCTCCAGCCAAGTTCTGGTCTGGATCTCCAGAGAGGTTCTGCTTAGGATCTCCAGCCAGGTTCTGTGTCCATGTTCCCTCACTAGGTTCTCCAGCCAGGTTCTGTCCAGGTTCTCCAGCCAGGTTCAGTCACCAGGTTCTAGTCAGGTTCTCTTGACATGTTCTATCCAGGTTCTGTAGCCAGGTTCTGTCTCTAGGTTCTTCAGCCAGGTTCTCTCGCTAGGTTCTGTCTCTAGGTTCTGTTGCCAGTTTCTGTCCAGGATCTTTTGCCATGTTCTCTCCAGTAAAGTTCTTCTGTCTCTAGGTTCTGTGTAGGTTCTGTCTTCTAAGTTCTGTCTCTTACTGTCTTGTTACATCTGTATTTATACAAGTTGATTCAATCCTATCAATCTCTATTACAAAAGTTAGGGCGTTTCTTATCTCCATTCCAGGGAGTAAAGATTATGTAGCTTAAGCATGATTGTTCGTAGTTAAAGTGATTAATTACCCACCTGGCACTTAGTTGAGGGGTTTTATTCCCTCCCTAACTTCAGGGGAAAATCCCTACCTGGGGAAACAACCTTTCTCAGAGACCATAGGTTAAAACACATAGTGCCAAGAAGGTGAGCAAACATATTAAGAACAGTATGCCATATATGCCAGGTCCCTTGAAACAGCAAGCATGGACCGGCTCCCGGCAGTAGGTCTAAACGTATAAAAAATAAAATTAAAGAACTTTCTTTTGCTGAGAACAGGGATCTACAAATTTTTCTGTAAAGGGCCATAAACATTTTAGGCTTTGTGGGCCCCAGCCGTCTCTATCAAGCAGTCTCTGTCATTATGTTTTGTTCTGATTCACAGCTTTTTAAAAAGGTAAAAGGTAAACATCATTTCAACTCCATAGTCATACAAAAACAGGTATAAGGCTGCATTGGCTCACAGACCATAATATACTAACACCAGGTCTAGAAAAATACCTTGTCCAGATACCACTGGACATGAGCATTCTGAACTGCATTATTGTTCCATGTTCCGTCTCCATCCAACAACTACACTTAAAATCTTAGAAAATATCCAGAATATTGTCTATATAACCAACACCAGTTGGCTTTTGAGCTTGATGTTGCATTAAAGCCTCTTTCACTATAATCTATACTAATAAAAGGGTAATATGCTAATTAGACCAGATGTCTTTCTGGACAAAGCCACGGTGGCGGGGGCCGAGGCAGAGGCTTTTAGGGGAGATCAGGCCAGCAGGAGAGGGCAGGTAGGGGTGATCAGGCTGGCGGGATAAGGCCTAAACTGGCAGTCAGACATCCCCCAAGGGGTCCCGGATTGGAGAGGGTGCAAGACAGGATGAGGGACCCCCCACCACCACCATGCATGAGTTTCATGCACTGGGCCTCTAGTATTACATATTCTTATAAGTAAGTTAATTCTAAACCAAGTAAAAATGACAATAGGTAACAATTACTGAATGTTTGTCCATATGCCAATTTCCTAGAGTTATATTATTTATTCTTTGTCAAAATCATCTTACTAGGTATATACTATTATCCTTATTTTAATGGTCAAACTAAAGCAAATAATAGTTGCATAATTTGTTCAATGTTATGCATCTAGTAAATGAAAGAGCTGTTATTAAAAATCCACATTGCTTTAGAAGCTATGGTGTTATCTAACTTTTTCTATGAAAGGTTAAATGGTAATATTTTAGCTTTAAAGAAAAGAGAGAGAAATAACTCATGGACATGGACTACAGTATGGTAATTGTTGGGGGGAGAGGTGAGGGAGATGGTTGAGGTGGAAGAGGGCATAGAGGGGATAAATGGCAATGGAAAAAAATTAAATTAATTTTTAAAAAATTAGCTTTTACAGGTCATACAGCATCTGTCATGACTGCTTATCTCTGCCACTGTAACATCAGCCATAAATGGGCATGGCAATGTTTCAATAAAACTTTATTTACAAAAATAGACAGTTGGTCAGATTTGGCCAACAGATCATAGTTTGTTATTCTTTGCACTAGACTAGTACTACTCATTCTTGAGTGTCATGTGAATCACCTGAGCATCCATTAGAAGTATAAATCTAATTCACTACATATGGGGAAAGACCTCAGATTCTGAATTTTTCCCGTGTTCCCAGGTGATGCTGACCCCACTATTTTAAGGACCTTCCTTTGAGTAGCAAATTTCTAGGGCATGCTACAATGCCAGATAAAGCAAGGATTGATTGCTTAAAGTACATCATCATCAATTACCTTACAAAGCTAACATTCATTGAACATTTAACATGCCAGATATTGTGCCAAGCATTTTGTCTGCACTTCCAATGGGACCATCCACCTGTTCTTCAAGCCATTATTTAGACCTAACTCTATATCATCCATCAAGTCTCCTGGACTGTCCACACTTGATTCTACTTCCAAAACATGTCTCAAACCTTTCCTTTCCTTTCATAATCTACCACCATCACCAAAACATAAATCATGACTCTTGGCCTGGACTTCTGCAATAGCCTCTTATTCTCTGTGCTGTCAAGTATGGTCCCCTTCAATCCGTTCTTCATCAGCACCCAGAGTGGGTTTATTCGAAAGGTAAATTGGATCATGTCACCCCTTTGCTTGCAACCTCTAAAGGGCTTCACTGCCACTTAGAATAAAAGTCAAACCCTAAACATGGCACAGAAGGCATGTACAAAACCTGGCCTCTGCCTGTCTCTGTGAACATTTTCCCACTCACTCACTCTGTCTCGGACACGCTGGCCTTTCAGGTCCTGAAATGCAGCAAGCTCCTTCTCAAGGTAGGACCTTTTAAACATGTTCTTCCTTCTGCTGGACATCCCTTTCTCCTCTTCTTTCAAAGCTTGATCCTTCTGATACTTTAATAAATTAGTGTAAATGCTACCTTGTTGGGAAAGCTATTCCTTCCTCCCCTTGTTTTTCTCCCACACACCCTGCTATTTGCTCCTTAGCAAGCAACTCTATCACTCGTTTCTTTGTCTATTCTATGCTTCCTAAGTTAATACCACAAAAGCAGAAACAGCATTCTTGATATATGGTACACCTTGAATGAAAGTTAGTTCAACGCATAAGTCAATGAAGCTCCCACTAGAATATTCTCTCCCTGAGGGCAAGATTTTGCCTTGTTGTTGCTTTATATAGTTCTCAAAAGAGTGTCTTGCAAACAGTAGACATTCAATAAATGTTAGCTGTATTAAATATCTCATTTAACAAACATAAAATAGAATTTTGAATACTATTATTATGGCCATTTCATAAATGAAGTAATAGACTCAGAAACTTAAGAAACTCAATCAAAGAGCTATTAGTTGATGGACACACACTTTGGATGCAGGCTTTATTTCCAAAATATGTACTATTAATTTTGGATCCCTGACAACTATATTAGAATTTTAACACATCATTATTTACAAGTTACTTGCAAATATTTATAGTACCTTCTATTTCTGTGCAAAACGTTTCTTCTCTTCTTCATTTCCTTGCTCATAATTCTGTCTTTAATTATTCTCCAGTAATTCAGGGCACACATTTTGTATACCCAGCAATACTACAAACACCTGGAGGATATTGTGAGTATTTTCTATAACCCACCTAGCTTCAGAGCAAGCCACTAAGTATAACATGTTGTTGAATCTCCTTATATTTTTCTTTTTATTTTCATTGTGGTTGCTTGTGTGTTGGCGTGCTTTCTTAGAACATTTTTCCAAACTTCTTCATTAGTGAGGAAAAGTAGTTTCTTGGTATGTTCTACTTCAGCTGTTGGAAAACAATCTTAAATTAGAAAATGGTGGGTTTCAAATCGTGGATTTTGCTTGTGTCTCGGAGCATATGTCTATTTACTAAGCCTAAAGAAATTGGAATTTTTTTTACTTTAACAGAGAGAAACCTAACTCTTTAGCACCTGCATATTTTGGCAACTCTGCCTTTCAGCATCATTCAGATCACTAAGGGAACAGTTGGCACTTAGAGAGACATTAAAGACTTGCTTAAATGCTATTTAAAGTGTCTCAAGGTTGTTCTGTATGTAGAAAAGAAGGAGGCTCTTGGAACATTGGCTTGTTGAGAAGAAAATGGAATAGTTGAATTGCAGCAGGCTAAGATGCTCTATTGCAAACTCACATGACCAAGTTAAGGCCTTCGGGGCTGCCCCCATATAAGAAAGTGGTGACACAGTGTCACCATCATTGTAAACCTTTGTCCCTGGAGTGCTTGGTGGCAGAAAGGAAAGAGGAAGCCGAAGATTGTTCATATAATTTATATGATATGTAATGTATCCAACAAATAATAATGATTTATTTCCCATTGGTTTATGTAATTAAATTTTTCATTTCAAAAATCATGACACTCAATGTGATTCATGAAAAAGTAAAAGCAGCAGGAATGGCCAACCGGTGGCACATGTGTGGCCATGGCTTCCTCTCATACCTGAAGCAGTTATCATTTATTGATTACATTGCACTTTCCTACCAAACCCAGAGGAGGCCTCAGAAATCTTTTCAACATGGCCTTAAAGGCAGCCACTTCCAAATTAGGATTGGAATCAAAAGGCAAGTCGGAACTATAGAATTATTCATTGCAAATGGGAGGTGCTTAATATCCAAATATATAAAAAGCCAGGGGCCATCACGACCAAAACAACCAGATGGACGACTAAACAGCAGGCTGTGTGGGGCAATAAGGCTGGCAGGGGTGTTAGGGAGGGATGACCAAACAACTGAATAAGTAGGCTGTGTGGGGTGACGAGCCAGTGGGGGGGGGGGGGCAGTTAGGGGCGATCAGGCAGCCAGGCAGGTGAGCGGTTAGGAGCCAGCGGTTCTGGATTGTGAGAGGAATGTCCGACTGCCGGTTTAAGGCCGATGGATTGGGCCTAAACTGGCAGTCAAACATCCCCCGAGGGGTCCTGGATTGGAGAGGGTGCAGGCTGGGCTGAGGGGACACCCTCCCATGCACGAATTTTGTGCACCGGGCCTCTAGAAGTTCAATAAGTGCCATTAAAGCACTGAGCAAATTGAAGGAATCAGATTAATGTGAACATTTCTCCTTATGCTCTGTGGTATCAACATTGATAAATTGAGTGTGCTGAGCCCCTTTAAGCCTGGGAACCTAACAGAATGCTGACAATCTAAAACTTTTTTAGTAACTTATATCCTATCCTTTATATGAAAAAATAAAATGGTGATTTTATATAGGGCATGAAGTGTGCATATCACTGTGTTCTGAAAGTGAAAATGCAATTGATATAATCAAGAATAGGAAGGAATAGGGTGATGTGGAAAACAATGTAAAAACAAATTGAGAAGTTGAATAGTCATCGTATCAAAAACACAATTATCATAGGAAATCTACATTTTTTTCTTCAAATAATATATTTTTGAGTAATTTAAATGATTGGCAATAATATTACTATATTTCTCAGGACACATTTTTCCTGTAAGTCTGAATTGTGCATATAGAGGCAGAGCTTTGTAGGAAGAGATCTTTTCTTTTCTTTTTTTTTAACTAAATCTTGCATTTAGTTGATTTCTTAGAAAGAGAGGAAGAGAGAGAGGGAGAGGCGAGAGAGAAACATCAATCAGTTCCTTCTTGTATGCACCCCACTGGGGCTGGAACCCGAAACCTGGGTATGTGCCCTGATCCAGAATCAAACCTGTAATCTTTTGGTGTATTGGACGACACTTCAACTAACTGAGCCACACTGGTCAGGGCTATAGGAAGAGATCTTTAAGGTGCACTTTGAGGCCAGTTTGACTTAGTCAGCAGTAGTCGGCAAACTGCAGCTCGTCAAACTGCGGCTCGCGAGCCACATGCGGCTCTTTGGCCCCTTGAGTGTGGCTCTTCCACAAAATACCACAAAATACCACGTGCTGGTGCGCACATATAGTGCGATTGAAACTTCGTGGCCATGCACAGAAGTCAGTATTTTGTGGAAGAGCCACACTCAAGGGGCCAAAGAGCCGCATGTGGCTCGCGAGCCGCAGTTTGCTGACCACAGGCTTAGTGGATAGAGCCTGTGGACCGAAGGGTCCCGGGTTTGATTCTGGTCAAGGGCATGTACCTTGGTTGCAGGCTCCTCCCCAGCTCAGGCCCTGGTCAGGGAACGTGCAGGAGGCAACCAATCAATGTGTTTCTTTCACATTGTTATTTCTCTCTGTCTTTCCCTCTCTCTTCCAGTCTCACTAAAAATCAATGGAAAAATATCTTCAGGTGAGAATTTAAAAAAAAAAAAAATAAGGTACACTTTGACCAACTTCATTTCATTCATGAAATTACTGGGTACCTTCTCCAAATAAAACCAGCAGGTTATGATTTTTAGAACTGAGATTCAAATTTTCAGTATCTCTAACTACTTTTTTTTCACTATTCCACATTTTCCCTCATATTATTGTTCCACATAGATTTATTTTCTATATTGCATTTTTTTTTATTTATCTGACCTAGCTTCCATCAATTGTCAGAAGTACTTTCTAATAATACCAAAGAAAGATCCTTTCTAATTGTCTCTAGCTGGGACTAAATGTATAATGGCTGCCACACCATCCAGACTGAAAGCATTTTTCCATTGCTGACAAAATACCACTGATTTGTTATTTACAATCAAGAGAGGCATGCATCGGTGTAATAATGGGCCTCAACTCAATTAAACATCATTACATTCCCCAACTGGAAATGACACTGTAGAAAGGAAGTCTGCACTATCATTTACTTGCCTTAGTACATGTTTAGCTGTAGGCGCTGGCGCATGAAATGGCTAACTACATTCATCATTGTTTTGGGTTCTGTGGGCTCTGTTCACAGTTTTCACCAAAGCTACAAGTTTTCATGTTTCCTCTTTTTTTCTTTTTTTAATGAATGTGGACACAAGTATAAGTTGTTGAAAAATGTCTCCCTAATGAAAATATAAATGTATTGATTCTAGTCTCTTTTTTGATCATTCCTAAATTTAAAGTTCATGTCATGAAATCTCCTTTAACTGTCATTTTTTAAATTCTTATTCCAGCAGGAGTACCTGCCCCTTTTAAATCAGTTAAAACTATTTTAATCACCAGCAGAGTCTAAATTATGACAAATTACTGTAAGGACTTTTTCATAAAAAGCAATACTCAGACTTCTATAACAGCCTATCAAAAAGCATGTTAGCAAGTTTTTCCTCTCATAAGTAAAAAGCACATAAGAAACAAACAACCTCCGTGGTTCACAATGAGATACAAATATAATGGGATTAACAAATCCAAAGCTTAATATTGGCAATCCCTAGGTTTCGCTCTTCTGCTCATTTGAGTCCTGCCAAGTTAAGACAAAACCTGCTGCTCATAATTGTTTACCCTTTTATTTACCAGCTTTCCATACAGTGTCAAACTTATTTGATCAAGCAACCACTGATTACATCTTCCCCCTAATACAATCCTTATTTCTACCCAGGTCCAGGAAGTTCATTGCAAATAAAAGCAAAGTTCTCACCTACATGACTTAAAAACTTCGAGCCTGGCCCTGGCTGGTGGGGCTCAGTTGGTTAAGCTTCTTTCCATTGTATGGAAAGTTAATGATATGCACATGGAAACGATTAGGGGTGAAGTGGACTGCTGTCCTTAATTTACTGTGAAGTGAAAATAAAATTGAGTTAATAATTAGATAGGGGGTGAGTAGAGCTATAGATATGTGATAAAGCACGTAGGATAAAAAGCAAACTGTAGAATCTCAACTGTAGATATTTGAAGGGTATCCTGTGAAACTCTTTCAACTTTTTGTATGCTTGAAGTTTTTCATAATAAAACGTTGGGGAAATGCAATGACTGATTAACCAGCATAAAAATGTATCACCTGTTATGCTTGGATGAGGGCAAAGGCCAAGAAGTTTTCTGGAAGAGATAGATTATGTCTCTTGGGTATTGAGAAGAAGGGGCACAGGAAGTGAAACAGATGAGGGTTCAAATTCCAGATCTTTTACTTACTTGAGCAAATAAATTAGATAATTGCTTAAGCTCTTGGAGCCACAGTTTCTTTATATTTAAATGGAGATCATACTCTCTATTTCATAGGGTTGTTGAGTGGATTAAATTAGATGATAAAAAGAGAAGATGTTAACTGCCTCCTGAAGGCTGATCTACCCACAGTCAAGCACTTTAGATTCCCTCTCTGTCTGTGAATAAGCCAAAAATGGGCCTCTCCCAAAACTCTCTCAATCATAATTAACCCAATTGTCAGCCTCACTTTGAGCACAAGTGTTCCAGATAAACATATTGTTTTCTATATTTTTTAAAAAATGTTTCTTTATTGATTTCAGAGAGAAAGGGAGAGGGAGAGGGAGAGAGAAACATCAATGATGAGAGCGAGAATCTCTGATTACCCACTTCCAGGCATGTGCCTTGATGAGAATTGAACAGTGACTTCCTAATTCATAGGTCAGCGCTCAATCACTGAAGTATGCCAGCCGGGCTCTATTTTATTTTTAAATAATATTTGGAATAGTAATTTCCAACCACCCATATCCCTGTACTTTCTACTTCGAAGAATAAAATGTCTGGCAAAGAAACGTGTTGTTTCTGTAAGTAGGGACGCTGCTGTATTGAGAGAATTACATTATTTTGTGTAAATCTGGGCCTTGATGTAGTAATTATATGCTACACAAACAAAATTATGCACACATGAGAGCGTGAGCCAGCTCTCACACATGTTTCTAGCCTAGATCAAGTCATCTGGACTGAGAAATCAGCATATCTGCTACCACCTGGTGGTAGTTGACCCAACTTCCAACTTAAAAAGTCTTGTACTTGAATAAATACCTTGATCAATACATGTCTCAATCTATAAATCTAAAACATGACGCCAACTCAAAACACTTTGAGGACATTTCTAGTTTTGTTTTTTTTAGGAATCAGTCCAGATGTTTCATTTACTATTCTTAACACAGTAAATCATTATCAAACGTAAGATCTTAAGGCTTTCATATGGTACTATTTCAACCTTATTTCCTGTTCTCCCATTCACACACAGTGTGCATTATCTGCTTGCTGCATTTCACACTTAGTCGGTACTTCTCCCTGCAGCTGGGAATGTCCCCTCTCATGTCCATATCTGCATATACAAATTAAATACTCTAATGCCACCTCCTCCACAAAATCTTATCACTTTGCTGGGCCAGGCACACTCTTTTTCTCCTATAGCCATTCATTATAACATCCAATCTCATAGTACATAGCAGTTTATATTACAGTCACATATACTTCATCCAGTTTCCAGGGAACCACAAAACATGGATATGCCCACTGGTGTTACACAAAATTGTTTTTATGGTTCAAAAATAACACTTATCATTTTCATAAATACATATTAAGAGGCAGTTTAGAATCAGCTCTTAGGCTGTGGTATCAAACAACCTGGGTTCATGCCCTGGCCAGGTGGCTCAGTTAGTTGGAACAATGTCCTGTACACCAAAAGGTTGTGGGTTTGAGTCCCGGTCAGATCACATACCTAGGTTATAGGTTCAATTCTTGGTTGGGGGCACTTATTAATTTTTATAGGCCTGTTCATCACTGGTCAAAAGTTCATATATGGGCTATATAACTCATATATGTTGCTGCTAAAGACAAACTCTGATATAGGTAGGAATGGAGAAGTATTAGCAATTTTGTGAATTTTGGCTCCTTTGGCACTAACATTTTTAAGGATAATTCTTGTTTTTTTTTCTAAATGCCCTGCATTTTTATCAGTAGTACCATTATAACTGAAACTAAAAATGATGCCTGGAAATAGGATGTTGCCATAACAAAATTCTAAATCATATGACATTGGATTTAGGACTAGCCACTAGCACAGAACTTCAAGGAGACTGTAACTGGGGGCTGGATAGACAGTGAGGACATTGCTATTGAAGACTGAAGAAATGATTACCCATGTTATGTAGTGACAGAAAGTTGGGCAGTAGTCATACCTGCAGTAATATGGGAGACAGGATATATTCTTCATGAAATTGTATGTAGCTAAGAACATTTCCAGGCAAAATTTTGAAAGTGTTACTGGAAAACCCCCAGTTGGGTTCAGGCTGCCTGTCGCTGTGTCCAATCACGAAGGCAGGGTTGAATCATATAAGGCATTTGTTGAGAAGGCTAGCCAACCAAAAAGACAGGGTACTTACAAACATTCAAATCCTGTCTTCCCAGCAAGATGCAGGGAACAGGATTATAAAGCTAGGGTGCTATGTGCAGCCCTGGGGGTCCCCAGATGTTAGCTATTGTCGTCCTCAGGTGATGAGATGATGTTGATGAGTTGATGTTTTGACTCCTGGTGGGTTGGCCTGACCATGCTTATGGGTTCTGCTTGCTGAATTCACAGCTGAGTTACCTCCTCAATTGCTTTGCACAAGCCTTGAAAATGAAACTTAAGAAAAACTTAACCCCCTATTCACATAAGTATATGTGTTCTAAGATTTAAAATAATATGATTATTTTTCAGGTTAATTCAGGTGCTCTAGCTATCAAAAGTGCCAAATGTATTTTTTGACTGTGGGTGGTAAATTAAAACTGAGGAGCCAATTAAAGACTTGTTCATTTTCATGTTGAATATAGAGGAAGAATTACTGGTTTGGAAAATAAAACTTTTTGTCATTCCCAAAACTTCCAGTTTACAAAATATATTCAAAGTAAATTAAAACCTGGAGGCAATGCAAGGGCACTGCTAGTAAAAACATAACCTCAGGGTCAAGATCAGTTCAGGGATTTGTAAGACCCTTTGCTGAGACTTCAGAAAAAAAATGTAGTGAAGTATTCTGTATGCCCTCTGAGCTAGACTATAGAACTTCTAAGAATTTTTAGGACATATCTTATAAACTCTCTCAATGTAAAAATTTAGCCTCCAGGAATCATAAAGACACAATTCCTATATCCTATCCATGATACTTAAAGGACTTTGGAGAATCTTTGAGGTGCTTTTCTACAGCCCAAGGTAGAGAGAAGTCTGCCTGAAAGAAATGTGTAGGCTCAGTTTCATCTAAGGGAGTAGTTTATAATTTGATGCATAGAAAACCCACAATATTTTTTAAAGAATTATTCAAGCTTGGGCCAAGAGGAAACAGACACAATTTAAAATTAAACAAGGCCCATGAGCCCCCAAATTCTTATGGGTAGGAAGCAGGCTGGAAAAGCTACTTAACTCTGATTGTGGGCCATTTGTTACAGAAAAGGACTGGTAATTCAGAGTACAGAGAGAGGAGTCCATGGAATTCACTCCCAGGATGCAAAACTTCCCTAAATGAAAAAATATTCCCTGCCACTGGAGTCAGAAAAGGGCAACATGGGACCATCTGGATTTGAGAATTGCTATGGATTGGTGACTTCTAGGGGATAACTCATTGCTTCTTTTTTGAACTGGGTGACTTATTGCTGTTATTCTAGTCTATGTCATCATTGCAAGTGAGGAGTGTGGACAACAGAGACTTTGCCTTTTAGTTTAAAGGTCTCTGCACCATAGGAAGTGCACCCAAGGAGCCCCGACCACACCCTGGCCTATTTTAGATGACAAGGCCACATCATCTTGGATTTTGAGCTTTGTCATATGGGATCAGACTTTTGGGGTTTTAGGGAAGGCTGAGCGTATTTTGCATGCACTTGGATCATGAACTGTTGGGGTCAGAGGGCACAGTGGTAGCTAGTCTCTAACAATGGTCTATTTCTTCCCTCCTTGGAGCATATGCTATTCCATATTCCAAGATGTGGAGCATTTTTCCGTTCCCTTGAATTTGGGCTAACTTTGGGCCTGGTTTTGACCAATAGACTGCAACAGAAATGATATTCTTAAGCTTCCACCCCAGGACTTAAGAAGTCTTCAGTTTTCACTTCCTGCCTCTTGGAAACTAGCTGTCTTACTGTAGAAATCCCAAGATATGTGGAGAGGTCATTCAGAGGAACCAAGGCACTTAGAGCCTCAGCTGAGCCCCCAGGAAAAGCCAGCACCACTGCCAGCCATGTGAGTGAGCCAACTTGGACTCCAGCCCAGTGGAGACCCTGATGATGTGGCCTTAGCTGCCATCACATGGACCAGAAGAACCACCTAGCCAAACACAGTCAACCATCCAGCTGAACCCAGTTAGCCAAGAAAATCACTAAGATTTAAAAAGTTTTGGCCCAGCCAGCGTGGCTCAGTGATTGAGTGTTGACCTATGAACCAGGAGGTCTCAGTCAGAGCCTATGCACAGATTGCGGGCTCAATCCCCAGTGTGGGGTGTACAGGAGGCAGCTGATCAATGATTCTCTCAAATCATTGATGTTTCTGTCTCTCTCCCTCTCCCTTCCTCTCTGAAATCAAATATATATAAATATAATTTTTTTAATCCTCACCTGAGGATATTTTTCCATTTATTTTGAGAGAGTGGAATAGCAAGGGAAAGACAGAGAGAAATATTGATGTGAGAGAAACACATCAATTGGTTGCCTCCTGAAGGAGCCCTGACCAGGGTCGGGGAGGAGCCTACAACCGAAGGACATGCCCTTGACCAAATCTAACTTGGGACCTTCAGTCCACAGGCCGATGCTCTATCCACTGAGCCAAATAGGCTAGGGCAATAAAAAATGTATTTTTAAAAAATTTGGTAGTTTCAGGCTTTTAAGTTTAGGGTGATGTATTCTGTAGTAATAGATAAATGAGAAATTTGTATTCTGATATTAGATCTTCAGTATACAATAGAGGTGTGAAATTCAAACATGGTTATTGAC
This sequence comes from Myotis nattereri, assembly GCF_964212035.1. Lineage (NCBI taxonomy): Eukaryota > Metazoa > Chordata > Mammalia > Chiroptera > Vespertilionidae > Myotis > Myotis nattereri. Next base: position 19,039,632 of record NC_138077.1, read on the forward strand.
ATATAGATATTCATTTTTCTTTATTAAAATCCTACAGAAAATATTGCCATAATTAGAAAATTTTGATGTAAAGAGAAAATATAATAAAATTTAATTTTGTGACCTGCATCTCCTTAACTTGTTCTATAGTCAAAATATATAAAAAGTGCCCTGGCCAGGTGGTTCAATTGGCTGGAGCATTGTCCTGTACACCAAAAGGTTTCAGGTTCGATTCCCAGTCAGGGTGCGTACAGGAGGCAGCCAGTTGATATTTCTCTCTCACATCGATGTTTCCCTCTCTCTCTCCCTTCCTCTCTCTGTAAAATCAATAAAAACAGAGACTCAGGTGAAGATTTTATATATGAATGTGCAAACTATTTATTAGATTTCAGTTAGGTGATGTTTGCACTGTGATAGAATCAACACTGCATTTTCCCTAAGAGAATTTTGTTTTTAAAGAAGCATTAAATTGCTTTGTATGTTTAAAGTGCTTTTTAACCATAGTTTACATACTTTTTTATCATTCTGGGAATGTGGAGATGTTGCAATACCTGATTTATGAGCTGGGAAACTAGATTAGATGTTGAAATACTTGAGTCAAAATAAATGATGTGCCGGATTATTATCTAAATTCCAAGTTTGTGACACTTTAAAAAAAAAAAATCTTTCAGTTTTTTTACATTTCTTGAGTAAATACCAAGAGAGTGCCTACCCTGCTGCTCTCGAAGTGGAATGACTCGGGTCCTTTATATTCTCTGCGAGTCTGCTCACTAAGTAAACCACAATGGAAATGCTCTGGGGGAATGGGATTCGACTCGTCTTGGCTTCTCCTCTGCTACCACCCACCGGACATCTGAGAGGTTCTGGCCCAACCTTATCGGAGAGATGGGACACTTGAGAAGTTGAAGAGGCGGGGAAATAAGCACATGACCTGGCCCCAGGCCAGAATTTGTAAGCTGCATTTCCAGATGAGTCAGGCCTGGCTTGGGAAAACAGGACTGCCGGCAGGAAAACGCACTGAGAAAAAGCCAAAGGGAACGAAACTGTGGATCAAATCCAAGACTAAATTCACGGGACCGAGTCCAGGGGTCAGTGCCCATCTTACTTAACCTATCGACAGCATTTCCAACGCGGATCCCTCCTTCCTCCTTGAGGCGTTTACTTCACTTGGCCTCTAGGACAATACACCCTCTTGTGTTCTTCCTCCCTCACTGGTCACTGCTTGTGCTGGCTCAGGATAAAGTTCTGGTATCTATCTGTCTTGTCCCCAGCTTCTCAATATCCAAGCGTCTTAGGGCCCAGGTCTTGGTCCTGTGTCTTCTCTCTCACTCACTCCCTGTAGTCTCAGCCAGTCATGCTGTTTTAAGTACTTTCCGATAGGCCAGCAATTCCCAAGTATATCCCAAATCTCCAGTATAGACCTCTCCCTGGAACTTCAGATGTCCACAGCTGCCTCCTGCTTAAAACCCACCCTAGCATATCTAGCAGGCACCTCCACTGGATGTATCCCAACTGAGAGCACTTGGTCTTCCCACCAAACTGAACTTCCCATGTCAGTGAATGCCAACTACTATGTGTGCATCCTTCTGGTTGCTCGGGCCAAAACCTCAGAGTCATCCTGGGGCGATCTGTTTACTTCAGACATCACACTCAACTTCCTGAGCAAATCTTGTTGCCTCTCTGCTCACAATAGATCCAGAATCTGACCACTTCTCACTACCTTCAAACCAGCATCATCGCTCCCCTGGGTTATTGCAGTGACTTCCTACTCGGTCTCCCTGCTCCACCCTTGCCCCATCCAGTCTATTCCCAGCACAGCCTCCAGACGACATGGTTCACCTGTAAGAAAAGGCAAATCGGTTCTTTTTTCACATCCCTGGAATAATTCCCCATTTCATTCAACATTGCATTGGCATTCACAGCCTTGTGTGTCCTGAACCATCCATCAGCTTCGACTCTCTCTCCTACCCCTCTTCTTCTAGATCTAGATCATTCTACTGCAGCCACGCAGCCTGCCTTGCTATTCCTGCATCTTTCCAGGCATTCCCTTGCCTCATTTCTTTGCACTTGCTGTTTCCTCTCTTTGAAAACCTCTTCCTCTAGATCAGTGGTTCTCAACCTTCCTAATGCCGCCACCCTTTAATACAGTTCCTTATGTTGTGGTGACCCCCAACCATAAAATTATTTTCGTTGCTACTTCATAACTGTAATTTTGTTACTGTTATGAATCATAATGTAAATATCTGACATGCAGGATGTATTTTCATTGTTACAAATTGAACATAATTAAAGCATAGTGATTAATCACAAAAACAATATGTAATTATATATGTGTTTTCCGATGGTCTTAGGTGACCCCTGTGAAAGGGTCATTTGACCCCCAAAGGGGTTGCGATCCACAGGTTGAGAACCACTGCTCTAGATACTCCCATAAATTGTTCTCTTACCTCTTTTAAGTCCTTTCTCAAATACCCCTTTCTCGGTGTGGCTTTCCCCGATGGTCCTGTTCATAATTGCAAACCCCATCGCATCCCAATACTCTCTATTCTCTTTCAAGCTGTATTTTTCTCCATTCACCATCTTCTAGTATTCTGTGTAATTTACTTATTGCTTAACTCTCTGTCTCCCTCTGTGAGACAATAAGACTTACAAGGGTGGACATTTCATTTTTATTTCTTTTTCACTGATGTATACCCAGCACCTAGAATAGTCTGATGTAGTACAGGTGCTCAATAAATATTTGTTAAATGAATGTTGATTCCATGTTACAGAAAGTTCTCCATCTCACTCTCCTCCTCAGTAACTAAATTGATCTCTCTATTTATTGCTTAAGAAAATATATGAGAACAAAATGTTCAAACTGAGAAAAATAAAATAAAATGAAAAGGTTCTGCCCTCAAACAAATTAGTTTTACTAGCTTATTAAATGCCAAGTTATTGCTGGAAATTTGGTGAGCTGAGCTGAAAATTGGTTTAAAAAATTTAAAATAGCCCGGCTGGTGTTGCTCAGTGTTAAGCATTGACCTGTGAAACAGGAGGTCACGGCTTGAATCCCTGTCAGGGCACATGGCTAGGTTGCAGACTTGATCCCCAGTGTGGGACATGCAGGAGGCAGTGGGTCAATGATTCCCTCTCATCATTGGTGTTTTTATCTCTTTTGCCCTCTCCCTTCCTCTCTGAAATCAATAAAAAATATACTTAAAAAATAAAATAAAATCTATAACTGAAATTAAAACACAAACCCTATTATCTTAATCAGTCTCTTTTTTTGTACTAATTTTTCTTTTTTTATTAAAAATTTTTGGTGATATTGGTCAACATGAGCATATAGGTTTCAGGTGTGGATTTCTATGTTATAAGATCTGTGTGTTGCTCCTGCTCACCACTCTAAGTCAAATCTTCTCCTATCACCATATATTACGACACCTCTCCTTCCCCCACCTCCTTCCCTCTGGCAACCACCACCCTGCTGTTTTAATCAGTCTTCATAATACTTTACATACATAAAAGCCTTTTTATTTAACAGTCCCAGCCTCTCCTCACTGAATAGCTTATTCGTGGCCTCACACTTTCTGTCTCCAGAGAGTTTTCGGAAAATAAGGACACAGAAATCCAAGAGAGCTTGACATTAACTTAGACTTTCTCTGAGTAAAACCTAATCTGGGCTTTTTATCAACTGTTAGCATCTTAATGGAAAGAGGTTTTGATATCAAGGCGTAAAGTGACGATGCAGTTAGAAGGCACTACATTTTAGCTCTTCATCTGGCTTTACTGAAGGAGCGCTTGGTTGCCTGAGGTGACTGGGTCTGAAGCCTTCATTTGTCAACTTTGGAGCTCAAATGTCTCTTTCAGGCACCCCTGGGCACAGAATCCAATTCTCAGCCCTGGCATCCAAATCAGTAAACACAGCACTCCAGCAGGGAGCCCTCTGTGGGGCACTTGAAGTCCTAGGGGATGGAAGGAGGGCAGGTCTGGGTTTTTCTCAAGGAATATACCCACCTTTAGTGTCTAGACCTGTGTGTGTCTTGGAAAGACGGTATCGGGGGGTGATGCACATTTACAGTGGCCTTTTTATTTCCTGTTCCATGATTTTGGTAGAAGTCTCCAATTGTCTAGAAAATAATAATTTACAAAATGTATAACATCTGAACATTTGAATGTTTAGAGGACTTTTTTAAAGAATTTAAAATTTTATTTAAAATTGCAGTTTATATTCAATTTTATTTCGTGTGAGTTTTAGGTATGCAGCATAATGGTAGACAATCCTATACTTTACAAAGTGTTCCCCCCAATATTTCCAGTAACCACCTGGCACGAAACATAGTTATTACATTATTGACTATATTCCCTCTGCTGTGCTCTACATCCCCATGACTTTTTGATTGCCCAAAGAGAAAGCATCTCTTTTCAAGTCAAATCACTTGTCTCAATAAAAATACAGGTGATTGTTAACAAAACAAGTAAGCATTGCTCTCTGCTCTCAGCTCCATTCACTATACTCAGATCCATTCACTATACCAGTTCCTTCATCTCCCGGAGGCAGTCTCTGCTCTCCAGACCTATACGCCATCTGTGGCGTGACCTGGCTGATCCCAATTTCTCCAACAAAAGCAGTGCTCTGTTTGTGGACCTTCTATTCTTTACTATCAGAAATGACCTATTTTGCATTTCATCCCATTGGCCTTCTAACTTTTCTTTCCAATGGTTAATACTTGTTTGGGGCTTACTGCATGACATCTCCCCAGTAAACTTCAACTTGAACAAGGATCTTCTGGAGATATCACTGCACTTAACCTAAAGAAAAGTCCCTAGTGCAGAAGATTTGGGAGTCAAGAATTAATGTTATACAGAAAACAAACATTAGGTTTTTGGGAAAAAGACTCCAGCTGGAGACCCAGCTGTATTATTCATTAACTCTATGGCCTTCAGCAAGTCACTTAAATTGTTCAAGCATCTGTTGCTACGCGCTCATCCTATTTGATGTGCTGGAAATAAAACTAACAGAATAATATGTTCAAATAATGCTCTAGAGTTCTCTGCAAACCCACCACCATATTATTGCCTATGTGGATGGACTTAGGGGACAAAGCCCTTTCGGTGACCTTTAGATCACACTGTATGCTGCCTACGCCGCCGACATTTAGAGCTGTTCCTATGCACATGGATCAAAAAATAGATTTTGAATAACAAGTGATTGCCACAATCACAGAAGAACTATTATTAAAAACATCACTTTGATTAAAAATGTCAGTTTTGAGAAGCTTTTAATATCTTCCGCCAGTGCTAAACTGACATCAGTGACATTTCAATATTGGTTTCTAAAAGTTGGTTTTCGTTTATATCTTTATTTAACTGAGCTTTGCACACTGTCAATTTGCAGAAGACAATGGCTTTCAGTCATCATTTAGTTCACAAAGAAATTTGCTTGACAATTAACACATCAACCTCTACAGACTCTGAACAGCTGTAAATATTTTCCCAATAGTTGAATACTCTGATGTTTTATCACCATATCCTACTTCTATGAGATTTTTTAAACTCATAAATTAAAAGATGCATTTATTTTTACTATTTCAAAATCAGTTTACACTTCAAAATTAGGCCTTCTGTGATAAAATTGGTGTTTTGATGTCCAACTCAGAAGATTAGAGGATTCTCTATGAAACCAAGAATAAATAGCATTCACTCACTCAGCCAAAATCTACAGAGCATCTTTTCTTTACAATATTCTTTGCTTGACATTGGACATACATACATCAGTGAATAAGATAGACAATCAGTTTCTATACTCCCAGAGCTTATGTTCTTCATTATCCAAAATAGAATCCTAGATGGACGTGTAATGAAATGAACTCTTTGAACTCTTAGATGAGTATGTATGTCTGTATGTATGTAATATATGCATGTATATATATGTATGTGTACACATATATGTATATACACATATGTCATACTTTTTGAAGCCAAGATAAAGTGTATTTTAAGATGAAGTGGAAAAGGAGAAATGGGCTGTCAGTTCTTCCCATGCTGAAAATATTGCCTTAGGGATTTACAAGACCATCAAAATTATTGAGTCATAACATTTTCTCCCCTCAATATTCCATTCCCCCATAATCTCTCAAACCTTAAAGCTGATACTCTCCCAGCATGATAACCACTCAGTTTTATGGGAAGGTCTGCTAAGTGAAACACACTTCTGTTATTTAAGATACCACATCTGTTCCAGGCTCTTTGCTGAGCAGGCAATTTCCATCCAAGTTTTCAAGTTTATGTCCACCTCACCTTCCTGCGTTCTACCTATAGTTATTTCCATATCAATGTATTCTAATAAATAAACGTGAATTTATGTTCTTATCTCCAATTCTAACCTAGAAGCACAGGGTTTATGCCAACCTTCCCCTTTTGTGTATTTTTAATTTATTTCTGTGACAATGGTGGCATTTATTTACTTATTTGACTACACTGTAAGGTGAAAGAAAAAGAGAACTGGATATAAATAATAATAGAAATAGATATTAATAATAACAACATAATAATAGTATAATGTAAATATACTTTGTTTCTCACAGAAATATGTGTTCACAACGTAAAATTCTATTTACATATACAGAGACTGAATGAATCATAATAAATTGTAGGTAATGGAAATAAATAAAGAGGCAATTTGATACTTTTGAAAACAAACAAATGGCAGCAGCCTGACATGGGTACTGTTCAATTTTACCAAATTTCTCTTTGTGTAATTTTCAACCTGATTATAATAATCTCCAAACAATAGGCCTTTGAGGAATTGTTTTTAGGAACAGAATTATTTTGACCATGGCACACATTTTATCATGATACTGTGTCATGTATAATAATTAATCCATATGGTCGCTTAGTCCAGAAATAGGGATTTAATGTTGACAATGTTGGATTTGTTCATTTCTATAGTTACTAATGTCTGTATATTTAATCAGAGTACTTTATCTATGATAAATAAAAACTAAAAATGATCATAATTTTATGAAATCATTATGATCCTGAGGACTCATCTTTTTTTTTTTTTCACACTGTACAACCCTCTTCAGTCTCACAGCCCACAGGGAAGGGGGCTGGGTAATAGTTTGAGACTACAATTTACTCTGGCATGGGTACACTGTGAGAGGCCCACAGGGAATGACCCACCATAATCCATCATCACACTATGAGGGCTCATCTTCTGAGCTGGGCTTCAGAATTCCTTAGTTGTGTGATTTAGGGCAAGTTGATGAACTGATAGTCTTCACCTACAAAATGGATGTAAAAGAGTGTTAAAAGCAGTACAATGGTATGTATATATATATGTATATATATGTATGTACATATATACATATATATATACATATATATATATATACACATACACACACACACACACACACACATATATATATAGTTTTTATGGTGTGAACATGTGCAATGATCAGAGTTATTTCTAACATGTGGGTCAAGTTGCAAAATAGAACTCGTTTCTTTTATTTCTAACTTCCAGTGAAAGCAATGAAGACTTCTTTTCCCGTCTTAAATAAATGCCTTCTGGTGACATATGTTTTCAGAGCAAAAACCTAAGGTGCCTACAGCTACTGGAAAAAAAGAGACTGTAGTGGGTTTTGTTTTTTTGTGTGTTTTTTTCTCTGGTTTTCTTTATCTTTTCCACCCAGAAGGCTAATGAGAAAACCGGGTCCTCATGCTTCATCATGCTTCCATTTCTGCACACTTTAGAATGACTTGCTATCACTTCTGGCCTTTCAAGCCCTAAGTCTATCCTGAAGATCTGACAAAGAGAGAACTAGAAATATTCTGAACCTGTGAATGGATTCTCTCAAGTTGTTTTTTTCCATTTCTTAGTCATCAGAGTGGAGATGATTGGACCAATTCCATGTTTTATTCTTTTGGCACTTAGCCCTATAATCCCAAAGTTCTGGGGAGAGTTTCTATTAATAGCACTTAGACATTGAATCTAATTCTTTTTGCTTGACATGGCAATTACTTCTACTTGTCCCCATCCCTCAGCTCACATGTCTGTTCTCCAACTGTGGCAAGATGGATAGCAAAAGATAATTTGCTATTTTAGGATTCAGTAAAATAGAGTTAATCTAAGAAATAATTGGGTACTAAGCAAAGTTTGCCTTTCACTTTTCTCGAATCAGTAAAGGGTTTCATGGGGTGAAAAATGTCCTTCATTCTATAACACATATAATAGTTGGATGGTAATTCTTGACATATAGCCATTTGAGGTGAATATACATTTTGTCTCTGAAAGTCTGATTTAACCCCTTGAAGTTCTCTAATTAAAACATATAGCAAACAGAGTTCTTGTCTGAAAATGACAGAAGTTGATCCTAGTTCTCTTAAGAGAGAAAAATATTCATAAGAAATTTAGCAAATGATCATGGAGTCAATGGCAGGCTGGAGATCAAGATTTGGAAAAAGAGTTAGGATAGTATGAGAGAATAAATAAGAACAAATAAAATGACAGTCTTTTGCAGGAACAATTTCAACAGGAAGCCAAAGGCTGTATTTACTCCATATTCAATGTACTAGGTAGAAGCATCTGATTAACTAAGGCTTTGCCATGCTCATATACTTGTTATCTTGGATGGCAAGGAAGTGTTTAAAATATAGTTCTTAATAAATGCTGAATAGTGAATGAATGAATGAATGAATGAATGAATGAATTTGTTGGATTTGTAATCATAAAAATTTTGCTTGAGCCACTTCTAGATGTCAAAACCATATTCTAAATATCATTTTAGTTTCTAACACCTACAATGAGCTAATATAAATCATAGATCATTTTTTTTTCTGTCCTCAATTCAGTGGGTCATTATATAGTAACTGATTCCATTTTATTTCAGTCCCTATTTATCTTCCTCCAGGAGAAAGTAGGCTTGACTGGGCTGATGATATTTCAAGTAGCCAGTATGTCATTTGTTAACTTAATAGTAGCATCTGATTTTCATTGTCCTCAAAGGTCTCTTGAAATTTCATGAGTGATGTGCATAAGGAGCAGGAGGAAAGCATTAAGAAGAGCGTTCTGATTGTATTGAAAGGGTTTGAAATAAAAATATGTATGAAGAGGAAAAAGAAGTATCCTAGGTTGATTTTTTAAATAGGTGTTTTGCTGCATCTCAATGAGGGTCTGGGAGTAGATCATTATTTACAAGACACTCTTCTTCTGCCTAGATCAGACTTATTGTCCATTCAAGACCTAAATGCACTATTTTATATAGGGAGGTAAGATATATATATACCTGTCCTGAGCCTTAGCCACAGTGACCATTCCAGATGACTCTGCCCTGGGGAGATAAGACATTGTCTCATCTCTGGGTGAGCTCATCTAATCCCCAGGTATAAGTACTATCTCTATACCAATGACTTCTAACTTCTTATCCCCAGCCCTGACACACTCCAGAAATGCAGGCTCAAATTTCCAGCTGCTTAATTAAGATCTCCAAAAGTAGCACAGCCAAAGCAGAACTCTTGATTTCCCCCAAATTGTCTCTTTCCAGAGCCTTCCCAATCTCATCAACTTTCTTAATCCCAAAAATTATTGATCCCTTTCTCTTCCCCACAATTACAGTTTAGCAGTAAAAACTGTGGTCTCTGACTAGAAAACCCACCCCTTCCAGCTTGACCTAGTCTTTTCATCTCCGCAATGACCAGCCGCCCCATCTCTTGCCTGGACAACAACAGTAGCCATTTCACTGGCCTCCTTCTGGAGACCAATTCCAGCATGTACAGCAGGGCTGCATCTGGGAATGGCTGAAGGCATTTCCCCAAACCTGAATAGGATACATTAAATTGATAGTTGGCTGCCAGACAGCTCAGGGCATCTTAATCTACATGTTATTGCCTCCTACTGGCCAAACACTTGAACAGTCTAGGCTAATTCCCCCATTCTGACAATGGACTCTGTACAAAACCCTGACCCTTTGATGTGTATATCTCTGCTTCCCCTCAGGACAAGTTGTGTTAATAAAAAGCATGGGGATGAGGAGAACCTAAGACCTTAGACTTTAAGACCTTAGAACTTAGCTCCTTTAGCTAAGCTCCTCTGACCCCCAAAATGCTTTTCAAAATTATATCTCATCTCCAGACTTTTTATTAGGAGTCTCTGGGCTCCTCTTATTTAACATCTACGCACAGCCTTCTCTGGACCCCTTCTAGATGCTGGGACAAGAACCCCAGCAGCCTCCTTTCATTTTCTCTTGCCCACCCGCCGCCCCCCCCCCCACATATATCTTTTATCCAGCAACCACTGTTATCTTTAAAAAATGTGAACCAGATCATATTGCTTCTATGATTCACACCCTCCAGTGATCAACCATTGCACTTAAAATAAAATCAAACTCCTTTCCCTGGTTTGTAAGCTTTCTAGGTGGCTGGATGACAGGCCCAGAGCTGGTTTAACAAGGTCAGGTCTACCACTTGTTACATGTGAGAAATTTTAGATAAATTTCTCTATACATTATTTCATCTCAAAAAATGAAGTTAATAATAACTTCTCTCTCATTAGGTATTGGGTTGCTATGAAATGTACTTGAAGTTGTATAGGGCAAAGCTTAGCACAATCTCAATAATAATAAATACTTAATAAGCATAACTATTATTTTCATTAACAGGGTAAAATACCTGGACATTTTTATTTTAGTAAAAAGTAGCTTCTAATAAAAAGGCCAACTAGATAGTGTCATTTTTTGTTTTGAAAGATAGAATATATTTGCATATGAGAGTGTGTGACTAAAAAGAAGAAAATAAATTCTGAGGTTCAGATTTAAGGCTGGGTCCTATGGTCAATTGCCAGTTTTCCCCCCAATTTGGGACTCTATCAACCAAGAAAACAATAATTCAATTAACTTCTATACAAAATTAGAATTTCACATTTTAAGTTATTTATTAGATATTCTTTCAATTGAACTATAATTTCATGCTATCAGGAAAAACAAAAACTTAAAAATAATTTTGCCATGATAAGCAGGAAAAAGTTATATAGTATTGCCTTGCCAATCAAAAAATATGGAGCCATAAAACTGAGAACTACATGTAGGGTGTGGAAACTTCATAGATAACAAGGGGTCTACCTTTCTGACTTAGTTTTAATAAAATACTAATTCCAGCAGGAAGGCTAAATATCTCTTCAGGTAAATTAAAATAACAAGCGCTAAAATATAACAAATTCCATGTTAAAGGATAACCAAATAAGGTCATCACAACAGTATGGTATTTTCAAAAGAAGAGACAAGTCCATCAGTAGAACATACTAGAGAGCCCAGAAATAGGCCCACATCATAGACAACTGGCCTTTGGTAAGTGGCCAACAGTAACACAATGGGGCAAAAATATATTTTCAACAAATGGTGCTGGAACAACTAGGCATCCACATGCAAAAAAAAAAAAAAAAAAAAAAATCTAGACAAGACCTTACATCCTTTACAAAAAATTAACTCAAAAATGATTAAAGGCACACATGTAAAATGCAAAATTATAAAACCCCAAACAGATAACATAGGAGAAAACCTAGATAATCGTGGGTTTGGTGATAACTTCTTAGATACAACACCAAAGGCACAATTTGTAAATGTAAGAATTGATAATCTGTAATTTAAAAAAAAAAAAAAAAAAAAAAAAAAACCACAAAATTCCTGCTCAGTCAAAGACAATATTAAGGAAATGAAAATACAAGCCTCAAACTGGGGGGAAAAATAGCTTCAAAATAGATATATGATTAAAGACTGTTATCCAAAGTATACAAAGAACTCATAAAACTCATCAATAAGAAAACAAACACCCTGTCAAAAACGTTCCAAAGATCTTTACAGACACTTCACAGATGGCAAATAATCATATGAAAAGATACTCCAAATCTATGTCATCAGGGAAATGCACATTAAAACAACAATGACATACCACTACACACCTATTAGAATGGCCAAAATCTGGAAAACTAGCAATACTAAATGCTCGCAAGGATGTGGGGCAATAGGAAGTCTCATGCATTGCTGGTGGGAATGCAAAATGATATAGGCACTTTGGAAGGGAGTTTGGTGGTTTCTTATAAAACTAAACATACTCTTACCATACAATCTAGCAATTGCCTTTATTGTTATTTACCCAAATGAAGTGAAATTTATATCCACACAGAAGTCTACACATGGATGTTCATAGCAGTTTTATTCATAATTGCCAAAACTCGAAAGCAACCAAGATGCCCCTTGGTTGGTAAATGGGTAAATAAACTGGTATATCAAAACAATGGAATATTATTCAATACTAAACAGAAATGAGCTATGAAGCTCTGAAAAGATATGAAAGACACTTAAATGCATATTAGTAAGTAAAAGAAGTCAATCTGAAAAAGTTACATATTGTATGGTTTCCAAGTATATGGCATTCTGGGAAAGGAAAAAAACTATGAAGACAATAACAAGATCAGTGATTATCAGGGGCTAGGGGAGAGGGAGGGATGAATACATGGAGCATGGAGGATTATCAGGGAAGTGAAAATACTCTGTAGGCTACTATAAAGGTGAATACATGTCATTATAAATTTTACCCAATCCATAGAATGTACAAGGCCAAGAGTGAACTCTAATGTAAATTCTAGACTTTAGGTGATTATGATGTGTTGCTGTAGGTTCATTGATTGTAACAAATGTATCACTCTGATCCAGATTTTGATAATGGGGCCGGGGAGGCTATGAAATAAAATCCCTAGAAAGGAAGTCTTCATGGGGGAAGTAAGACCTTTGCTAAATTTCTAGGGACCCATAGGATGAACAGAAAGGAAGAGAATGACTACTTTTGATACCAGAAATGTCACAGTATTTAAGTGTACGTAAGGAAGAAAGGTTCTAGAAGCAGACAGTCACACAAATTCCATCTGTTAGTTGTGTGGCTGATGAGCTAGATGCTGTACTGGAATCTTAAATGCCTTCTTTTTATATATATATATATATATTATTGATTTTTTACAGAGAGGAAGGTAGAGGGATAGAGAGTTAGAAACATCGATGAGAGAGAAACATCGATCAGCTGCCTCCTGCACACTCTCCACTGGGGATGTGCCTGCAACCAAGGTACATGCCCTTGACCGGAATCGAACCTGGGACCCTTGAGTCTGCAGGCCGATGCTCTATCCACTGAGCCAAACCGGTCAGGGCCTTAAATGCCTCCTTGTATTTTACCATTACAGAAGTTTTAGACAGCTGAAGTTGTTAGCCTCACTTTATAGAAGAAAATACACAATAAAAGAAACCAAGGTCAGATCCCTAATTATATGGTAAAGTTGCAATTTGAACCCAGATCTCTTTGGTTCTAAAATTATGCTCTTCCTACCATATCAAGCTCTCCTCTTTGCACACTCAAATATGACATTTACTTCTGCATATTTAACTTTGATCTTATTTGAACAAAATTAAAATACACATGGCTAATATTCACAGCCCTTTTTTCTTGGGAAGACAGTGCTTTTATAACAAATAATGTTTAATAGTTACATTTGCATGATCACAAGTCAAAACAATCAAGTAGGCTCAGGAGTCTTGCCTTTTCTCCTCATTTTTTCCTGATTATATGTTTCCTGTTTGTCTTTCTATGATTCCTTAGCACAAGAAAATATGAATAAACAGCCCTTTCTTTTCACTATCTACACCCATCTGCACCCTGCTCTTTTCATTAGCAATCTATCATGAAGATTATCCTATATCAGTCTCTTTTTTCTCACTGCTTAATACTGCTTCAGAAACTAGGGAAATCCATTTTTTTTGTTCAGACTATGAGATGCAAATATTTTCCCCAGGGTTTCAATATGTAATTTGATTTTGCTTATAAAGTTTTATTGCAATGTAATAGTGTATGTGTGTCTGTGTATTGTCAAAATTATCAGTCTTTTGTGGTTTCTAGATTTTAAGCCTTAATTACAACAGGCCTTCCCTACTCCATAGTTTTAAAGGAATTCTCCCAAGTTTTCTTCTAAAAGCCTCCACAAACCTCAATTTTCTTCAAAACATAGAAATAGTGCTTATAATGCCAATGTAGGGAAAGTAGTTTGTTTCAAGTTAACATGTAGTAAGCACCTACAAGGTTTCAGGCAGAACATACATACAATGAATGATAAGACTCTGGCCCTGTTGATCTCATGAAACTTAACAAAAAGGAAGATAAACAATCCAATAAAAAAATGGGCAACGGACCTAGATAGACACCTTTCGAAAGAGGACATACAGAAGGCCGAAAGACATATAAAAACATGCTCAGAGTCACTAATTATACGAGAGATGCAAATCAAAACGACAATGCGTTATCATCTCACACCTGTCAGAATGGCTATCATCAACAAATCAACAAACAACAAGTGTTGGAGAGGATGTGGAGAAAAAGGAACCCTTCTGCACTGCTGGTGGGAATGCAGACTGGTGCAGCCACTGTGGAGAACAGTATGGAGCTACCTCAGAAGACTAAAAATGGAACTCCCATTTGACCCAGTGATCCCACTACTAGGAATATATCCCAAGAAACCAGAAATGCCAATTAGAAAGGATATATGCACCCCTATGTTCATAGCAGCACAATTCACCATAGCTAAGATTTGGAAACAGCCTAAGTGCCCATCAGCAGATGAGTGGATTAGAAAACTGTGGTACATCTACACAATGGAATACTATGCTGCGGTAAAAAAAAAAGGAACTCTTGCCTTTTGCAACAGCATGGATGGAACTGGAGAGCATTATGCTAAGTGAAATAAGCCAGTCAGAGAAAGATAAATACCACATGATCTCACTCATTTGTGGATTATAGAGAACAACATAGACTGATGAAAAGGGACAGACCCAAAGACTGAGAAACAGCGATCAGGCTATCAAACCCCAGAAGGAAAGTAGGGGAGGGCAGGGGTAAGGGGAAGAGATTAACAGAAGGACTTGTATACATGTATATAAGCCAAAACAATGGACATGGACAACAGGGGGATGGGAGCATGAGTTTGTGTGTGGGGGGGGGGGAGGTTGGGGATTAATGGGGGGGATGAGGACACATTTGTAATACCTTAACTAATAATAAAAAAAAAAAAAGACTCTGGCCCTGTGTTTGAGTGTGTACAGCCTCATCCTGATATGCTCTGTATTAGAAAGGGCTTTGTTCCAAGAGCTGTGTCAGCTCAGATATGGACACTGAGCACAACCTGGTGGTCTGTGATGGCTTCCTGCAAGAGAGGCTGCTGCTTTGTAACTCGAGGGAGCCGGGATGAAAGAGATTATTTTTGGAGAAGAAAAAAACTAAACAAACAACACGGATGAACTGTATACAATTTTCTTAATGGAAAATTTTGTTTGTATATTAATTCAACAATTACTTATTTCACAGAGTGCATGTAAAAATGTAACTAGAAATAGGTTCTAAGATAGCTTGACTTTTATAGTGGGTCTAAAAATTCTAAAAGCCTTTGCTGCATGGTCTTCGTTAATTCTGTCTCTGACTTAAATCATCTTTCTCTTGAGTCCCAAGCTGATTTGTTTCTTCTGTAACAGTGGCCAGAAGGTCTGGCCTGCCATTGATTTTTTTTCTATAGTTCCTTTCTGCTTTTTTACTAAGAACAGTTAATGTTCAGTGACCAAATTTACCCCTAAGCCAACCAGCAAGCAAGGGCTGCCATTGGTTTATTGATCAACCCTTTTGCTCACTGTAAGTGAATTATAGGATCACTGACAGGAAGTAAGACAGTTGGTAAATAAAACTGGTTTCTGGAAAATATAAAACAATTGCATTCAAATTTAGGGATGTAGACTCTGGAATATTCATGTGCCTGAAGTCAGATCTAGATTACCTCTGCCTGAGTGTTTCTCATCACTCTCTTGGGTCCTGGGTTCACCCTCTCTCAGAATGTTGTTCTGCTCTCACCTCCAGGGAGGCCTTCCCAAGTCTATCCACATCCAAGACCCGCTCCCTATTTCACCAGCCTATTGACTATCCATACTTAGTAATATACATAATTACCTTACTATCTGTAATTATTTTGTTTGTTCATTTGGTTGTCTTCTAGCTGCTTCCCTTCACTGAGCTATAAGCTCCATGATAGCTAAAACCAGATCTAGTTTGTTACCTGTTGTATCCTCAGTGCCTATAACAGTGCCTGGCACATAATAGATACTCAGGAAACGTTTGTTGAGTGAACAAGTATAAAACATTGTGGTCAACTGTTTTCCCCTGAGAGATGGCATATACTCATTTTTTAAAAAATATATTTTTATTGATTTCAGAAAGGAAGAGAGAGGGAGAGAAAGATAGATATATCGATGATGAGAGAGACTCATTGATTGGTTGCCTCCTGCAGGCCCCACACTAGGCATAGAGCCTGCAACCTTGGCATGTGCACCTGGGAATTGAACCTGTGACCTTCTGGTTCATAGGTCGAAGCTCAACCACTGAGCCACACTGGCTTGACTGGCATACACTCTTGACCAGGAATAAGACCACTGTTCTTTTAAGAGATCTTCTAATATCTGATAAGATTATCAAAATCACATCAAGTTTTAGTTATGATAAAAATGTAATTCTGTTTATTTTTTACATCACCTATGGGAAATCTTAAAATATAAATTCACAGGTTAAGCTACAACAGAAGTTATTTGTGACAAAATGTGGATTAGTGTTCTATGGATGTCTCTCACCTCTTTGGGAAAAGATTTCAATAGGGGGAAAGGTTTTACTCTGTGAATAACAAACAGCACTTAATTACAATAGGCAGAATGGGAGCAACATTATTTACACAGCAGTTACCTGAACTCTCAGATGATAACATCTACTTGATCAATGTCAACTTAGCAATTTGGACTTGGGAGAGCAATGAATCTCTGGGTTCCTGCTTTTTATTTGTGTAGGCACAAGATTTGCCTAACTTTTTTCAGCCTCCAATATATCATATAAAATAACTGTGCTCATTTCTTTGAAATAACTCCCTTAGACAGTTTAAAATAATAAATATAAAGGAATAATGTATATGTAAAAATATTGTGACATTTACTGCAAAACAAATCTGAAAAGTTTATTCTGCCAACATTTATATTAGGAAATAAACAAGATTTAATTACAGCTTCGGAGATGAGGGTTAACTTTATGGATTACAAACTATGTGATTCTAAAATGAACTTTCAAATTGATTCTAATTGTTTCTCATGTTATTTTGTAAAAGAATGTCAAAGAGGTGATGTAAAAATGAATCATGAATTTTCCCACAGTGAAGATTTAATTTGGCAGGTGTGTGCAGGCACCCAACAGGAATAAGCATAACAAATGGGAAATGATTTTATGGGGCAGGCTGGAGTTAATGAATCAGTAGATTCTGTTGAAATCATAATTTTATTTGTTCTTTGGACTGTCTACAACATGTATTTTATAATTTAAAAAATATGACAACAAATTTAA
The DNA here is from genome assembly GCF_964212035.1 of Myotis nattereri. NCBI lineage: Eukaryota > Metazoa > Chordata > Mammalia > Chiroptera > Vespertilionidae > Myotis > Myotis nattereri. Next base: position 19,057,053 of record NC_138077.1, read on the forward strand.
AAAAGAATATAGCATACGGATTGCTTATGTAATTTACTTAAATAAATATAGTTTTAAATTATGTTACAAACAGCTAAAAATATAAGTACCAAGAATTGAAATGATTCAGCATGGAATCACACATTTAATTTTTCTTCTAGGCATATAAGTACTTAGAGAGCTGAAAACTGAAATGTTTGCTAGTTCTTCTTAACTTTTTAGAATTTTGTGCACAAAAGAGGCTTGAACTTGTCATTACAAATTATATACCTTTGTGGTTTCATCTTCTTCCATTAATGAGACCCACATTTTAATTTCCTTGGTTTCTATTAATCCTGGAAAGCTATAAAGAAGAAAAGGCAGAAAAGCTGGATCGTGAATACTTAATTGGAACAAATACTTAATTTGTTCAAATTAAGATGCTAGTACAGCCCACAAATCTTGCTGATAATGCGCCATCTTCACAAAACACCTAATTTTAGTCGATCATCTTTGGCATCAGGCCGGAAGTGAGTACCATTGGGAGCTACCTACGCATGTGACATCTCAGTAGCACTCAGCAGTTAAACGTACTTTTCAGAGGTGGGGTGCGGAGAAGGATGGGAAAATATGGTGGAGTTACTTGGAGAATAACAGAAGGCTTGTTAAAGCGCAGTCCATCTAACACAACCATAAAGGCAGTGAGACCAAGGTGGGATGAAGGGAGCTGATGAGTGAGTGGAAGGTTTCTCTCTGAAAAGGACGGAGGGTAGTGAGGGCTGAAAATCTAGACTCTAAAAGAAATCCTTAGCTTTTCCTTAGTCCAGCTCAATACTCCAGGAAAACATTTTCGGTTACTTTGCTCTCCTTTTTCTCTTAAGCATGTTAATTTACAAAATGCTTCCATTAATCAAACCTGAACTTGAGTCGCCTAAAAAGAAATTCACAGCATCTCCTAGCTTGTATCTTGAAAGAAACAGAGCAAAGCTTTTCGTACTCAGAAAAATGCAATCCTCACAGATGACAGAGGTACCTCGGCGAATTTCTGGAGTTACCGGAATGTGAAATAGTGTTATGAATATCTATTGCTGTGGAACATACCACCCCAAACTGATTGGTCTAAATAACAACAACTACTTATGCTGCTCACGAGTCTGCAATTGGGACAGAGCTCATACACTGCCAATTCGGGTGGCTGAAGGGTTATAGTGACTCAATAACTGGGGCTTGAAATCATCCAAAGGCTCATTCACTCACATATCTGGTGTTTGATGCTGGCTGTTGGCCAGGACTTCAGCTGGGGTTATTGGCTGGAGTATGTAGACAAGGCCTGTCCCCTGGGACTGGTGGACTACCTCAGAAGACGGTGGCTGGCTGTGAAGAGCCACTGGCTGAGAAGACAGGTAGGAGGAGCTATAAATTTCTTAAGACTTGACGGGCACAGTGTCATATGCTATATCCTATTAGTCAAGCAGTCACAGAGCACCGGGATCCAAGGGAGAGGCATAGGCCCTGCTTCTCAGTGGAGAAGTGTCAAGGATTTTAAGACCATTTTCTGAAAACCGCCACAAATTGCAATTCCATTGCCATTTCCTCAAGAATTAAGTTGACATTTCTCCTGAGGAATCTAAAGTTATCTCCTGTTCTCAATAAACTGTTCAGATGTGGGCTGATGAAACAATATGCAAATTATTTCAACACTTACAGGATTTGAAGACCAGAGTTCGAAGTCATTGCACACATTTCACCTCAGTAAGGCCTCATGCAGTTCAGTTTGCTAAGGTGCTCGACAAAATACTTTATTGTGATATTAATAATTAAGTAAAGCCACCCTTTGATTGTCATGATATCTCAGTGTCTAAAAAAATCACCATAAAGGTCATATTATAAGGTGATTGGACATCATCTATCTTTGGGATAGGAATTCATCTCAGAGTCATCTGTTATAAGAGGCTATACTCCAACATAATTCTTGGTGATTACCACTTCCTCAGAACTTGGAAAATTACTAGAGATGAATGCTGACTGGCAAAGAAAGGAAGGGAAATGAGTGGCGGCAATTTAAAAAATGAGATATTGTTAACTGACCTCAAAATATGAAATAATTCGTTCAGATACCTGTAATTGTAAGATTTAGGTATAGATTTATTAATGTGGAATCTTAAGCCAATTAATTAATTCTAGTTGTAGTGTAACTGACAAGAAAAGATAATAGTTCAACCCCAAAATTTTTCTCCATAATTATATAAATGACTATTTTCTGATGCCACAGGATGCTGCTTTGTACCCCGATTTATCCAAAGCTAGTTACCTTTTCTTCTTATATCTCAGGTTCCAAGTGTTATGTTAATTACTAGTGGCCCCGGGGCACAGAGTCGTGCACATTGAAAGGAAATTAATTACTGCAGCTCATCAGTAAACCAGATTCGGGCCCACAGTGCCCCAGCACCAACATAACCCATGGCTGAAGGTGGAATCCAACATTCCCACTAGGAATCAGGCTCCGTCCTCTCTGGTTCCGGGGTGCGTTACCTGAGAACCACCGCTGCCAAGTCACCACAGCACAGCAGCTCCTGCGTTGAGCATCTGCCCCCTCCTAGTGGTCAGTGCATGTCATAGGTACCAGCGGTGGGAAGGTCAGGTGGTCGGACAGTCACCTAGCCTTTTATATAGAGAGATAATTCTTGATTAGTGGCATACCACTCATATAAAAACATATTTTTTATAAATGTATTTGTCCTATTATTTATTTTATATTTATTAAATGTATTTATTTGTATATATGTGCTGGTTATTCTGTTTGCTTCCTTCCCCAAATACATTCTCTGCCTTTTGAACAGCCCCCTGGCTCCTTGGACAGCTGGTTTCTGGTTGAGTCTAGCCAATGTGAGGTCATGTCAGGTTACTTCTTACCCACTTCTTCCCTGCTTTGGGCTGCATTCCTGGCAGAGACTGTGTCTCTGCCTAGCTACACAGCCTCTTGGGTGTCTTCTTGCAGGGCTCTAGCTCTCTCAACTCCAATAGCATCATTTCCTCCCTTTGCCCTCTCGTCAAGTCTCTAGGTATCTCTAAATTCTTAAACTGGATCACAATTTTGCATTTACTCCTTCCATTAAAATCTCTTTAATTATATTCCATTTATTTAGTCTGAGATATTTTGTTTTCTGCTAAGATTCTAATTGATCATAATGTTAAACTAAGGGAAAAAGAATAAGGAAGGCAAGCTAAGAGGGTCAGGAGTTGGGGGAGTTAGAGTAAGCCTCCTTGAGAAAGGTGACTTTGAGCTTGACTTTGCCTTGAAGTAATCTATGTATTGCCCCTATTTAATATATAATTTTATTAATTTTTCCTTAGGCTCTCATTCTAATTCAATTTCTATTCTTTTTCCACAGGTAAATGCTCTTATGTATTTAAAGTGGATTCATATATAAATATATAATGTATATTACATAAGTATGCATCTATAAAATATACATTGTGTATGCTATATATATCACACTTGCATATATATATATATATATATATATATATATATACATGCATTGTATATAATTAATTATCCACCTATATGTGTGTGATATATACACTGTCTACATATTTGTGTGTAATATGTATACCACACCTATATGTGATTATATGTATACTAGAGGCCCAGTGCATGAAATTTGTGCACTGGGGAGGGGGTTCCCTCAGCCCAGCCTGTGCCCTCTCACAGTCTGGGAGCCCCGTGATCAATCGCCCCAAAGAGGTAGGCCCCACCCACCCATCCAGCTTCTCAATGGATTGCCGGTGCTCCGCGATTGATCACCGCACACAGGGAGGCCCTGCCTACCTGGTCTGGGCTCCTCAATTGATTGCCGTGCAGAGGGAGGCCCTGCCCACCCAGCCAGGGCTCCACGGTTGATCGCCATGCAGAGAAAAGACCTGCCCACCCTGCTGGGGCTCTGTTATCGATTGCCGCACAGAGGGAGGCCCTGCCTACCCAGCCAGGGCTCCTCAATTGATTGCTGTGCACAGGGAGATACTGCCCACCCTTCCAGGGCTCTGCAATTGTTGATCACCACCCAGAGGAAGGCCCTGCCCACCCAGCTGGGGCTCTGAGAAAACGGGGCAATGCCAAGCCCCCCTCCCCCAACTCCCAAACAATCGCATCGCACCTGCCTTGTCTGGCCTGGCGCCAGTGCATGTCATAGCATGGTCGTCTGGAAGGTCGTCTGGATGGTCATTCTGCTGTTTGGTCGTTCAGTCGATTTGCATATTACACTTATATTATTATAGACTAGAGGCCCAATGCATGAAATTTGTGCAAGGGGCTCAGCCCTCGCAGCCCCAGCTTTATCCATAAGGTCGTCCAGAAAGTTGTTTCGCTGCCCGGTCTAATTAGCATATTATGTTTTTATTATTATAGATATGTATAATGCATATTTATATATACATACACATGTGTATACACACATATTTATATAGCCATGAACAGTATGGTATTTGTATTTTTCATAAATGGTATTGTGCTTAATTTATAACTTAAACTTGCATTTTTGAGATTTGTCCTTCATTATATATAGGTTTGTTAACTGTTGTATTTATTCTATTATTTTCAAATAATGTTTTATTCATACTTCTTCAATTGATGACATTAAAATCTTTTCAACTCTTTACTCTTGTAAACAATTTTGGTTAACATCCTTGAACATGTCTTTTTGCATATCTGAGTAAGATTTCACATTCTCAAAAAATATGAAGCCCTTAACTAGAGTAGAGCAATCACTAAGAAGAAAGTTCCAGGAAATAGTGTACAATTAGCAAAGAGAATGAATCAAATTCCACTTGAGTGGATTATAGCTGAGCAGAAATGGCATTCTTTATTCTTTCTCTTTTTCACTTTAAAATGCAACATTCTGGTTCACAGAAAAAAGTCCTCAAATATCAAGTCACCCAACCAAAACATCTTAAAGCACAAAATGTGAAAACAACGAAAATATGTTGACATTTTTGACTCTCATATAATCAAGAGGGAAGGTTTTTGTGATCAAATGTATTCATGGAGCTGGAGATCATTTTAAATTATGTAATATGGAACAGTTGTTTAAATTTATCACTACCAGAAACTCTCAAGTTAAAGGAAAACATAATAAATCCTGGAGGAAATCTAAAATAAGTTGATTCTTTTCTTTTGAATCTCATACATGTGTCAGTCTACAGCAGTTTTAAAGCAGTGCTTATTGTGATAGGTAACAACCACCGACTCATCTCAAGGGTTTTAAATGTTTAACATTGGCCTCTGAAAGGGAAGTCACTGAACTGTCAGCTCTCAAGTAATCATGATGATTTATGCACACCCTGCTTCTTATTGGACTTACATGCAAAAATAAAAATGAAGCTAACTAATATTTCATGATATTGATTTATTTGTTTCTTCCTACAACACCTCCCACCCATTTCGAGCAGTTTGCCAACTTCTGTCTTCCTTGCACCTGGAGCACAGCCAAAACCCATTCGGGAGATTGTGCTATTTACTCCTCTAGAATAACTTTTAAGAGAATTGGCAACTGCCTGAAAAATATGGCAGAGTTGGGGTGAGCAAAAGGAAAGATGAGATCTAAGCATTTGATGGCTCCTCAGACCAACCATGTCTGGTGCCCTTTGGTGCAGTGCCAACACAAATTAGTCAGACTTGAGATGGGAATGATTATGTAGGTGGATGGCAGGACCATAGGCAACTTTGGCAAAGATGCTCATGCCCCAAGAGTGGCACATACTCAGCAGAGGACTGAGTGACATGAAGGTCTGTGTAAGCTGCTTAATCAATGATGGGGCAGGATAAGCAAGGGTAGGGTAACAGAAATATTGGGCAGAATAACCAATGACCATGAATAACCAAGGGCTCAATGGCCTTCCTGCACCCCACCCATCACATCACAGATTTGTGAGTAAGTGAGAGTAAAGGACCCCTTGCAATATTCATGTTATAGTTTGATTTTTTTGTCCCTCCCCACCTCCCTTGCCAACTAGACAAGAGAGGCAATTGAAATAAAAAACTAAGTTGAGTTGTATAAAAAACATTATCTAGTGACCTGTTGCGTGAAATTGCACGAGACCTGGGAACCCTTCCCCGCCCCCCTATGCCATGGGACCACCCCAAGTCCCAGAGTCCTGCCCTGTGTGGCCGGTGCACCACGGGACAATCCCAAGTCCTGGAGTGCTGCCCCGATGCCCCACCTCTGGGCCAAGTGCAGCGGCTGCAGGGCCCTGCTCCCGCAGCATGCACACGGGGCCGTGGAAACCTTGGCAGAAGCTGGGCGAAGCGGCCGCCGGGACCCCCGTATCCCCGTGGGGCTACAGGGACCCCGGCGGAAGCCATGCAGAGCAGCTGTCAGCCCTGCCCCCACTGCCCTGCCCCCGCTGTGCAGGCTGCCATCTTGTGATGGCGTTGTGGTGTGAGGGTCACTTTGCATATTACCTCTTTATTATATAGGATACTTCTGAGTTTGTAGAATTGGAATTTTTTTATAGTTGATGACAGTAACTATGATGCTGATATTACTCAAGAGTCTGAGTTATGTGGTGGAAAGTCCTGTGCTTCACTGAATTTGGAGTCTCCCAAGCAATCTCCAAAGAGGTGTTGCGATGAGCAGTTGCCAGTTTTACACACTAGGACACTTAACTGGAGGAATCCAGACTAAAGATGCAACAGTATTAACTAGGTGAATAACAGGAAAACAGAAACTCACTTCCACTCTGAAATATTTCAGTGCTGGGGCCCAAACGTTCCTCTTAGTGATGCACACTCAACATCACGATCCTCATTCTCTCAGCTCTCCAGACTCTTGAGCCAGTAATTCTCTAAAACATCCAGCCTTACACTTGCTTCTCCCAGCTTAAATCTGGGTTTGCTTCCTCTGGTACCCTGAGGTCAGCAGCTGCAAATTATTTCCGTAGACCAAGGAGGCCGACTTGCCACTCAATTCCTCCCTCAATACTCCCCTTTCCCTTAAGAATCACTTTCCATACTGAGGCCTCTCAGTCCTCCCAGGAGTTTAACAAAGTTCCCTCTCTGGAACTCTGTCACAAAGCTTGGCTCATGTTTTCCTCTGACGGAGCCATCGACTCTTCCTGAGACTGAGGTGAATGCACAAAGACACACTTCTGATAACCATGGATTGTGCAAGTATTCTATGGTACAAATTTCCTGGAATAACACTTCTGTGCACGATAAATACTGAACAGTAACATTACTTCTCCTCTTGGATCAGTCCTTTTGGTTTTTTTTCCCACCCACTGACATCATGCATGTCAAATTGTTAGTCCTGGCCCTCTGTTTACTTGTAAACTATCACCAGATTATGGTTTTTATTTTTTTAATTATTTTTTTTAAAATTCTTTTTTCACCATTTCATTAAGAACCTATTTTATTTATTTTTTTTCCTTTTTTAAAAAAGTTTTATTGCTTAAAGTATTACAAAGGGTATTACATATGTGTCCTTTTTTGTCCCCCGCCCTTGACAATCCCCCATACAACATAGTGATTAGATATTTATATATTTTATGAAGTGATCACCATGATAAGTATGGCTGAGTAATATTCCATTGTATATATGTACCACATCTCCTTTATCTACTTGCAGCTTTTGCCTCTTTATGTCACTCCATGGTGTCAGATCTTGGCAAACTTCCCAAATATTATTTAATTAGCTCATTTTATGATCACTAACCCCCACACCCTCTTCACCTTAAACCAGTGGTTCTCAACCTTCCTAATGCCTCGACCCTTTAATACAGTTCCTCATGTTGTGGTGACCCCCAATTTCATTGTTACAAATTGAGCATAATTAAAGCATAGTGATTAATCACAAAAACAATATGTAATTATATATGTGTTTTTCCAACGGTCTTAGGCGACCCCTGTGAAAGGAAGGGTCTTTCGACCCCCAAAGGGGTCGCGACCCACAGGTTGAGAACCAATGCTAAACACTCAACATATAGGAACAGATAGTTAACAACATTGGCCATCTGATAACAAAGCAGATGATATGATTGTATTGCTCATGGAGAAAAGAAAATAAATTGCCTACAGATAGTGACAATTAAACAAAGTCAAAAAACATGCCGAAGACTGTAATGAAGTTGTGGGGGGGGACAGGGGGAATGGGAGATGCTGTAAATAAAACTAAAACTTGACCTTCTGCCCCTCCCCCATTGGATAACTACAGTCTACCATTGGAAACCTGCCTATTATGTGACTTTATTCTACAAGTTTTTACTGGTAGAAACAAACATCTAGAAATTGTCCAGATCATCATTTCTTTTCACAAAATTACCTCCTAAGTGCCTTTCTTTGACATTGCCCAAACCAACTGGTCACAATATTTTCACCGTGACTTATTTCTCTCCAAGAACTTCTCTCTCTTTCCATTTCCTGTGGTTTTAATATCATTGGTCACTTTGTAAATAATTTATTTGTAGATAATATTGATATTTCTGAGAAGTGTTTGATCTTTTCCAATATTTATAGGCTCTAGGGTAGCAATAGCAAGTGCTAGACTTTTATTAATGAGCCAGTGAATTCAAAATACCAAAACCAGTTGTTTCATTAAAACTTCAGGGTTCTTATTTGCTTGAGTTTGATTTGATTCCATATCATTTTCCACCTCTGGGCTGCAGAAGGATTATAGGTCCACTCTGATGAGTGAACAGTGGAACCCAGTTGGGGGCAGAATGTGATAGCAACACTAATGACAGAGGTTTAGTGATAATGTCCTCTGGTAAAGGACAGCTCAAAGAAATTGGCAGGCCATCTACAATTAATTCCAAAGCTTTTGTACAAGGTAGAATTGAATTTTAAATCTCTGCCTCAGAAGAGTCAACAACAGTATGACATTCATCAATAATTCATCGTTTTCTGAAACTCCTTACAGCGCATCCAAAGGAGCAGTTTGGAAATGAAGAAATATAAATTCTCATCCTACTCCAGCATTTTCTTAGCATGACTGTAAGTCAACTATGCTTAAGATATTTAAAGAAGAGTGGCTTATTACTTTGTAAGATTAATGCTTATACTTTGAGTTAATTGTGGTACAGTTGGTCATTTTGGTATGTGTATAAGTAATTTGCACTGCGCTTTGAATCCATTATCCCCTATAAAAATGCCCCCCCCCCCAAAAAAAAAAAACACAATGCTGGGCATTATTCTACATGTGCTTTTTTTTTCTTATTTTGTATATGGGCCTAACATCTTTACCTGGCCAGGTTGTGAAAATTCACAGAAAACAAATACTTTAAATTATGATGTGGTCAGTGAATGTTTTTTATTTGTAGAGGCACAAGTATACCATATAACTTACAGAAAACATTTTCTGTGGTTGCCAAACAGCATTTTTATTCATTGGTAGCAGTTAATGAATTAGTTCCCATGGCCAAGTGCTGTTGTAATTGAAGGACCAAGAGAAGCATGAAACAGAAAACAAAACTTTTCTTTCAAAATAATGTAATCCACATATTTTTGGCAGAATTTCTTAACCCTCAACAATGAGATGATTGGTTTATGCTAAAGGAATGTGCCTGGATGATGTTTATTTTTGCTTTGTAGACATAAGATCTCTGATTAACTAATCAGTTCTGCCCAAGACAAGACACATCAACTGGACTTTCGTGTTATTCAACACAATGGTATAATAAATTTTTTGTATCATAGTTATTACGTATGTTTGTATATACAAGCACATCTTTTACAATAAGTTAGTGGTATTTGTGATGTGTTTGAAGACAATTTTAAGATTCCATGTCTCTGGATCCACTCTGCTCATCAGTTTACTTTGTTTCTTAGATTCCACATATGAGTGAGATCATGTGATACTTTTCTTTCTCTGACTGGCTTATTTTGCTTATTTTGCTTTGGCTAATTGTGTGCCTCTGTTACAGACCTTGTATTGTAATTAACTGCTCCTTGCCTCCCATGGGCCACTCAGGAAGGAAGGCTTATTTCTTACTCAACTTGCATTTATTAATATTCATAGTGGCATTATTTACAGTGGCCAAAAAGTGGAAACTACCCAAGTGTCTGTCAACAAATGAATGGATAAACAATAATGGTGTATGCATCTAAAGGAGTGGCTCAGTGGTTGAGCTTCAACCTATGAACCAGGAGGTGACGGTTCGATTCCTGGTCAGGGCACACGCCTGGGCTGTGGGCTCAATCCCCAGTCGGGGGGGGGGGGTGCCGAAGGCAGCCGATCAATGATTCTCTCTCATCATTGATGTTTCTATCTTTCTCTCCCTCTCCCTTCCTCTCTGAAATAAAAAAAAAAAAATGTATTTTATTAAAAATAAAATAAATAAAGATACATTCAGACTTGGGAACTAAATTACTTGTTCAAAGTGAGATAGATTGTAAGCAAATGGGGGCATAGTAGAGAAGTACAAAGAAGTAGTGGCATGGCTTTCATTGTTCTTTCTCCTCAGAACCTGCCTTCTTTGAGGAGTATATGATTTTCCTAGTCAATATGAATATTTATGAAAGTGCATTTGATTTTCTAAAGCCCTCAAACTTGACATTTTCCTGAACTCTCTCAATTTATTCTATGCATATTTCCATCACTTCTTTCAATGATTGATCCGCCGCAGCGCGCTGCCGTGGAGCACTCTGAATTATGTCCTGAATGCCTTCAACCGTCAGAACATAATGAAGTCACAGCACCTTCTGTTTTCCTTTATTCTATTTACTGACAAATCGCTAACTTAGTGGAGTTCACATTTTCAGGCTTATCAAACTTCAGATTTAAAAGGATTCCATTCACTTTCAGATTAGGTGTTGACCAAACCACACACTCTCTGCAGCCTCAGAATTTCCGTCTCTCGATGAGAAGACGTTACTCGGTAGCACTTGAAAACCTTCATGCAGAGTACAACTGTGACAAAAACAAACACAAGTGGTTTGTGGGTTTGCATCGGCTCCCAGAGGTAATTGTCTGATTGTATTGTAATAAAAAGTGATTTTAATTATTGCTAACTTCACTGTGGCTGGAATCGCCACAGAGCCTTCACCAGTAGAAAACTCCGTATGCATTTCATCCAAAAGATCCCAACTATGGACATGATTTTCATTACTTTTAAACTGTAACAAATCTGGTATGCGGTAATTAATACTGAGTAAGAAAAGCCAATTACGAACTAATTATACTTCTTGTGGTCACCTTATCATCTCAACTATGCATCCTGCTTTCGGGCTGTTAGACTTGAAGCCAACCACATCAAGCAAGACTAAAGCAATAATAAAATCAGAAATGGAATACCATGGAATGTGATTACTCCTCTTTATTTTGTCTTTAATTCAAATGAAAAAACCTAAAAAGCCAACTCACTCGTCCCAGAGGTAAATGCCAAGATTTAAAGTGGATGGGGCACGGGCTTCCCCCCCCCCACCCCCGCCTGTGTAAGCCAACTGCTCAGCTTCAGAAAATAGGTAGCCGGCTCCCATCTGACCATTAATAAAGGACAGAGCAGCAGGAAGCTTATTGACATTCGTTCTTTTTATTTTCTTCAAGCTGTAGACTTGACAGCCAGTTTTCCTGAGAATTGATTGCTTATACAAAAGATGAACTTGAAACATATTCAGCTGTTGATGGAGGAGAAAAAAAAAAGTGATAAGAAGAAAGGCTGTACTTATATACTGACAGTGAACGAAGCCCATAGCAATGAGTTGCAGTCTGATTTTTAATGTAAATGTGTTGATTTTATGCCTACATAAAGTGCTCATTTGCTTTCAATTGCAATCCTTCCTCAGAGGTGACCTTGGGAGCAGCGGTCTTGTGCATGGGTGTCCTAAAGGGACAGCAGTATGCGACATGGTCAGAGAGCAAAGTGGATCTTAATGTTATCTAGGCAGGTTATGCCAGCCACCCACACAGCATGCCCATACTTTGCCTTAAGCCAGAGGGTAGAAAGCATTCCAGTGTTTGCTACCCAGGGCATTGTGAATCGGGGTAGACTTTTCTTATGATAACCCAAGTTTTGCCTGATTCTTGCATTTATCTCCTCTTTCCTCCAATAGATCCTAATTATAGATCTACTAGAGGCTCAGTGCACAAAATTTGTGCACAGGGGGTGGTTTCTCAGCCCAGCCTTCACCCTCTCCAATCTGGGACCCCTCGGGGGATGTCCAGCTGCCGGTTTAAGCCTGATCCCACAGTCCGGCAGTCAGACATCCCTCACACAATCTGGGACGGCTGGCTCCTAATACTCGCCTGCCTGCCTGCCTGCCTGATTGACCCTAACCCCTCTGCCTGCCTGCCTGATCACCCCTACCTTGCCCCCCTGCTGACCTGATTGCCCCTACCTTGTCCCCTTGCCAGCCTGATCAACCCTAACTTGCCCCCTTGCCAGCCTGATTGCCCCTAAATTGCCCCCCTGTCTGCCTAATCACCCCTAACTGCCTGTGCCTCGGCCCCCATTCTAGCCTCCCTCTGCAAGAGGTGGCCTGGCAGATCAGGGAAAGACACCATCCCCATTACCCCACTGCTGCTGCCACTGCCAGCCTGAGCCTCAGCCCTTCACAGCTGCCCACGCTGCCTGAGCCTTGCCCTCGCAGCCGCTGCAGCTTTGTCTGGTAGGACGTCCGGAAGACAGCCACTCTAATTAGCATGTTACCCTTTTATTAGTATAGATTTGGGGACCATTACAACCAGGCAGAACTTAAAGAAAGCACATGGCCCTGGCCTGTTTGGCTTAATGGAGAGAGCATCGGCCTGAGGACTGAAGGGTCCCAGGTTTGATTCTGGTCAGTAGGGGGCCTGTAGGAAGCAGCTGATCAGTGATTCTTATCATTGATGTTTCTATCTCTATCTCCCTCTCCCTTTCTCTTTGAAATCAATAAAAAATATTCTATATACTAAAAGGGTAATATGCAAATTGTCCCCTCGACCTGAGTTCAACCAGAGGGTGGGGCTGGCCCACCAACCGCCCAGGGCCCCTCCCCCCAGGCAGCCCTACCCCTGATCACCACACACACACACACACACACACACACACACACACACACGGGTCAGGGGTGAGGCTGGCCTGCTAACCCCCTGTGGCCCTTCCCCCAGGCCTGCCTGGCTAGATCACCCTGATCGGGGCTGGCCGGCAGACCACACCTATGCACGAATTTGTGCACTGGTCCTCTAGTCCTATATAATAAAAGACTAATATGCAAATCGACCAAACAGTGAAATGGCTGGTTGCTGTGACACGCACTGACCACCAGGGTGCAGATGCTCAACGCAGGAGCTGCCCCATGGTGGTCAGTGCACTCACACAGGGGGAGTGCCACTCAGCCAGAAGCCGTGGCGAGCGCTGCAGCCATGGCAGGAGCCTCTCCCACCTCCGTGGAAGCTCTAAGGATGTCTGACTGATGGCTTAGGCACGCTCCCTGGGGGCAGTGGGCCTAAGCTGTTAGTCAGACATCCCCCAAGGGCTCCTGGACTGTGAGAGGGTGCAGGCTGGGCTGAGGGACCCCCCCCCCCCCCCCCCGCCGAGTGCATGAATTTTGTGCAACAGGCCTCTAGTATATTTATAAAAAAGAAAACACATGATCTTCACTTTGGGCTTTGTCATTTTACAATATCCTTTGTGCAGTATTTTAACTTCCCTCAACTTTCCTTTACCCACCCTTAAAATGCAATCTATTTTGGGGAAGATGATCAGGAAAGTGATTCTAGTGGGTAGAAGTTTTTTTTGGAGGGGATAGGGTCCTGAAAATATTTAAAGGTTGTTTTATAGATTCAAAAGAATAAACAGAGATATGGAAAGCTTTTGTCGAATTCCTTTTACATGGTTCTTCCGGTCTCATAGGAAGTGAGATGTGGCTCTGAATTCATACCAAAGGGTGTCTTTGGGCAAAAGGACCCAGAACAGCACAACTCCTGCAGGATGCCCTACACACTTCACTGTCAGGACTCAGGGAGGCTTGAGGGCGAGCGAGGCAGCAGTGCCAGCACAGGACCCAGGAGAAGATAGCGCTTTCTACACTGCCCAGGCCCTCATGGACTGCAGCTGCACCCACCGAGGTGGGCAGGGTGTTCCTGCCGTTTTGTTTTGGTCTGGCCTCCACCCTGTCAGCCATGGACCCGTGCCTGTGCTGAGACTGTGAACAGTTCAATGGTCTTACTTTTTGGTGGACAGTGGATTCACTCCCACCTCCTAGAGACTGGCAGTTAGACACTGGTGGCTTCTGAGTCTCTTGTGGGGAGAGCACCGCCTTAGGTCCAGAGCAGACTCAGGCATCCTCGGCTAGGAGGCCTCCCCGGGCTAGGGGCCACCAGTGGTTTGAAGGCTAGCCAAGACCCTGATCGTGGCAGGATTCCCCTCTGGGGTGCTGGCCAGCCTGGGTTAGGGGCCATTGGCAGTTTGAAGGCTGGCCACACCCCCAATCCAGGCAGGAGTTCACTCATGGTGACCGCTCATCCTGCTCCTCAGCTCCCTAGCCTGCTGTTCAGTGATTCATCTGGTTGTTTTGGCCATTACGGCCCCTGGCTTTTTACATATTAGGATTCATCCCAGATCCTTTTCCTATTCTTTCTCTGGAACTCAAAACCCCTTTTCGTTTTGACTCCTGACTTCTAGAGGGAGTGTGTATACTGGGATAATCACTGAACAGGAATCCATGGTCTGAGACCCAGCACAGTCTGCTATTCATTCCTCTCTCTCTCCTAACCCCTAGCAATCTTTGATCTTTTCATTGCATCCATATTTTTGCCTTTTCCAGAAAGTCATAGAGTTGGAATCATACAGTATGTAGCCTTTTCCTACTGGCTTCTTTTGCTTAGTAATATGTATTTGAGTTTCCTCCATGTCTTTTAATGACATGAAAGCTCATTTTGTTTTAGCACTGAATAATATTCCATTGTCTGGATGTACCACAGTATATTTATCCAGTCACCCACTGATGGACACATTGGTTGCTCACAAGTTTGGGCTGTTATAAATAGAGCTATTGCAAAAATCCACATGCAGGTTTTTGTGTAGACATAAGTTTTCAACCTCTTTGGGTAAATACCAAAAAGTGAGATTGCTGGATCACATGGTAAGATTATATTTAGTTTTGTAAGAAATAATCAAACTGTTTTTACAAAGTAGATGTATCATTTTGTATTCCCACCAGCAATGAATGAAAGTTCCTGTTGCTCAATTAATATCACCATAATGGTCACATTCCATTAGACATAGATTTATTTCTTGGGAAAATAAGTTTTGTTTTGTAGACACCGTGTCTCAAGTTTCAAAGAGAAATCTTTGGGGTCCGATGGTGTAAATTCCCACTGTATCCAACTGACATTAAAAACATTTTGTGTCACATTCCTCCTTGGCTCCAGGCACTAGGATAGAGGCTGGGAATAGAACACAGACCTGAGAGATCCATGGCCTAATGAGGAGGAAGACGTACCTGAACCAAATAATGAGAGCAATAAGCTGTCATAGCGCAGCTACCTATGAGAAGCATTGGAGACATGGGTGAACCATGGAGGAGAGTATTGACATTTGAGCTGCATCTTCAACGAAGAAAAACAGTCCATCAAACCAACAAGGAGATAGGGGGAGTAGCTTGGAAAAGACACAGAAAAAGCATTTTGGAAAATCTGATTTGAAGGTAAAGGCCTTGCCAAATGTCAGTCTTTCCTATAAGATGATCAGCCAGCAAGCCGGCTGTTTCATTTTGAGACCTCTGATTGTCATTATCAGCAGGCTTTTCTCTTGAGTATGCTGTTTCCCCCAGAAAAGAATACTCCAGTCTCATGCATGGAGTAGAGGTTCGGGTGGTGTGGTTGCAAGCCAGATTATGTGATCCAAGCAGGAGAAAGGAGTCCTCAGGACTTGTACTTAACCCACTACCCTTGGATGAATAGCAGCTATCTCCACCCCTGCTTTTTGAGGTTTACAGTCAACAAACTCATTGCCTTTTCTGCTTTATTCTATCACAGGCTTAGGTTTCACTGTCTATGGTCTGCTAGGTCAGTCATCGTGCATATATTAAAATTTTACATTTAAAAATATGGGCTCCTCGTCCTAGCTGGTTTGGCTCAGTGGATGGAGCGTCGGCCTGTGAACTGAAGGGTCCCAGGTTTGATTCCAGTCAAGGGCATGTACCTTGGTTGCGGGCACATCCCCAGTTGGAGGTGTGCAGGAGGCAGCTGATCAATGTTTCTCTCTCATGGATGTTTCTAACTCTCTATCCTTCTCTGTAAAATCAATTAAAATAAATAAATAAATAAATAAATAAATAAATAAATAAATAAATAAATAAAAATATGGGCTCCTCATCTGCCCCCATATATACTCAGATTTATGCTTTTTGATATCACTTATTGTGATTTTTAGAGTAAAGAAATAAGTAGAAATAAGCAGAAATAAGCATCCATCTTCAGTTTCATTCTGCCATTTTTGTTTGGAAGGCCTGCTTCCTTTTCTCAGTGCTCACAAAGTAAGCTTTTGGTAACTACTTTGGAGCTTGCCCACAACCCACAGCTACCTCTTCAGCCTTTGGTGCATTTATTTACTTATTTATAGAACAGCTTTTTCTTTCCACATTTGCCATTTTCTAGCCTACTCCAAAAAGAAGTCGACGGCGCCCAGTGCACCGGGATTTTGTGAGATTCTAATGTGGAACCCTTGGCTCCAGGCCTGGTCATTCACATAAGAAAATGGTTGCGGAGGGATCCGTAAGCATGCTCAGGCCTCAGCTCTCTGTGCAGACCACGCAAGGAACCTGGAGAAGAGAGAATGTGCATTGGAAACACCGTAAATTAGTAAGTAGCACTGCCCAGGTTTCCTTGAACGTTAGTGGGATCAGATTTATGAAGGAAATGTGGTAATTATAGGGTTGTTTGCCCAATCCAAGTCCCACTTCCTCTTGGTAAAGCACCTCCTGAATACAGCCTCTGGGCTTGGCACCGGCTGGTCCGCTGGCATCATCAGAGGTGAGCCCTGACTAGTTTAAGCCCTTCAGCAGGTACCCTCTACTGGCCGAAAGGGATTGCCTAGAGATGGACACGTGACCCAGTGGACTCTGAGATATGTCTGATAAATGATTCTGATTGAGCTAGGTTATCTGTTAGCTCTTCAAATGAAACAGAAGTAAATCAGTACTGTTTACCAAGAGGAAGTGACCTGTGTCGAAATCCAGAAACCCCAAGATTGTGTGCATGAAGCGGCTCACAGAGAAGCAGCTCCTGGTGGTGGGGAAAAAAGCAGCAGAACAGAAGTGCTATGTTATCCTATACAATAAAAGGCAAAAATGCAAATTGTCTCCTCAGGAATTTCACTGACTGGGAGTTCGACCACTTGCTATAATGTGTGCTGACCACGGGGGGCGGTGCAGAACAAAGGAAGGAAGGCCCCAGCAGCCGGGGGAAGAAAGGCCTAGGGACCCTACCTGTGCACGAAATTCATGCACCGGGCCTCTAGTATATTATAAGTCAGCTAAGGCCGCCCAGCCCGGGGAAGGGAATGAATTCTTCATTTCTGAACCACATCACTATCCTCATTCGGTCAGCTGCTAAATAGTTCTGTAGAGGGAGAATCCCAGCTGAGCTCACATCCAGATTGCTGACATGTGAGACAGATGACTTCCTGGAGCAGACCTTCACGGCTTTATCTGAATGGAATGAAAAGGGGGTTTTAAGGAGGAGTTCTGAAGCAATACAAGAGGGCTTTTGTATTATCAATCAAGGGTCAGGGAGGAAACAGATTTATTTATTTACCCATCTACTCATTCATTCATTTTTAGCAATAACCTACAGGAGCTATAGGCTAAAGTTACATTATGAAAGCTACAGTCTGGGATAGTTGAACTTTTTTGAACGTGCTCAGCTTTATCTGAATTATGTCATCACATAGATCAGAGGCAAAAGATGTTCTAGTCTAAGGACCAAACATAGCTGAGGATGCCATGAGATAGGTGGGCACAGCGTGAACGCAAAGAGCCCAGCACACTCTCAAAGGCTGTGGGGGAGGCATCCACAGTTGCAGCTGAGTCAACATTCAATAGAGTCAGGACTAGGCTAACTGTGGGGCCAGTTTGGACATGAATTATCCTATGGAAATGCCAAGGAAAACAACCGATAGAAAGTGGTTGATGCAAAAGTAAAAGAAAAAAAAAGTTGGATTGCTTTTCAAATGATTCATGGGTGAGATTATTGAATTGGGGGTTTTCTCCCCCATAAATCTCTCATTTGTGTTAGGGTTAAGAGGACTGAGTATATATGTATGTGAACATTTTACAACAAGCCTGGCACAAGGTTAGGCCTGTAAGCATTAACTATTAAGATTCTTAGTGTCGGACAAAGCATGCTGAATGCCAGAAGAAGAAAGTCGTCTGGGCCCTAGGCTTTCGCGGGTTTTACTCAACCCTGCATGACCCCTCTAGACTCCTCCCTCAAGAATGGCCATTCATTGGCCTCAGGCCACTTCCCCCAACGCCCTTAATTCCACAGGCAGAGATGGACTACAGATAGATAGAGGTCCATGCCAGGAGGCAGCCGAGGGTCACTTCCATTCAAATCTATAAAAGACATTTGAGCATATGCCCTTGCAAGACCTGAGAGCTTAGGCCTCTTTGTGTCTTGAGTGCTGGGAGTGCCCTGCAGGTACCATGCCTAGTGTCTAAGCTGTGGGGTAGAGAGGTCGTGGGATTGTTGGGGGAGTGAGTGCAAACACCAGATGTCTAGCTGGAGTTACAGTCAGTATCATCTCAGTCCCTTCGAAGCATTAAACTATTCCTGTCCACGCAGGCTCCCAAGACCAGTGCCATGGTGGGTGGTCGTGGTTTCCTCCATCAGAGGAAACCTGGAAGGGAAATTAAGTGGTGGCCAGCTCACCTCAGCCTTATCATGTGGAGGGTGGAAGGAAAGATAAAAGCAAAAACTGCAAGCTAAGAAGGAGTTAATTCTTCCTTCCAAAACAAGGGCCAGGACAGGAAAGGGGGTTTAAGGGACTGTGAAGTTTGCAGAAGCATTCCAGAAGGATGCCACTTTCAGGGAACTTAAGGACTCAAGTGACCATGGGCTTTTTTTTTCTTTTGGTCATTGGCAATATTTTTGCATATCATCATTAACAAAAAGAAATCTAGAAAAATAAAATGCAAATATTACACACTGAACAGACAGCTTTCTAATATAAAACAATAAAAAATAAAACAACAGTTGAAACTCAGCCCTTTCTCTGTACTAAGCATTGTTATGACACTTTACACTTGTAATTTAACTTTAACACACGGAATCTTCATACACCCTTATACAAGGAAGGAGAAGACAGTGTGCCAGCTATAGGAAAAATGCACCAAGACCCAGGATGTTGTTAATGTAATAGGACATAGCATAAATAAGAGTATGGTCTTTAGGATTAAATATATCTAGGTTCAAACTCTAGCTTTGGATAGGTTATATAATCTTTCTGAGTCTCTTCATTTACATAATGGATGTACCAGTATTTCTTTCACAGGAATGTTATCACAATTAGGTAGCAAGTAGAAAGTGCTTAACTGATGCCTGGAATATAGTAAACAATTTTAAAAGGGTAGTCGTTACTAAGAATTAGTTTTCAAATCCCTTACTGACTCTGTGTGGCCATGGGCAAGAAACTGATTTGGTCTCCCCGGTTTCCCTAAGAGCTCTTCCTGTCCAGTGAGCAAATACACGTAACACCCATAGCTCCACTGCCTGGCACACAGGAACCACTGAATAAATGATTGTTACTATAATTATTACTATTACTTTATATTAAAAATATATTTTTGTTTGTTGTTTGGCACTTCTGCCCTATAAGAATGTTGTCTATACTTGAAACTTAGCTTTCTGAAAGAAATTAGATACTTTTTCAGCTGTAAAAACATCTTGATTTATTCTAGAACCTTTCTTTTAAAAACCACATCAAATTCTAGAAGACTACCAGAAGGTGGCGCCAGATCATTTCTAGTATTTACCAAGTATTAAATCACCTTTCAGAAAGAGTTGCCTTTCAAGAAATACCGTGAGAACTGTGTCTTTGCTTGTTTTATGAAGAAATATGGCACTATAAAACACACGCTTCATTCTTTTCCTTTTCCCACGTGTCCTCATTAAAAGTAGATACCATTTCAATTGTAGAATATATATTCAGGCCTAGTCCTGGAAGATAATTCAATCATGGTTGATAATCACTCAATCAGATCATTTTGCTGTATTGGTATTTCTGTCTGCAATTATACTTTTTGTCCCTGCTCATTTAAGTTTGTATACTATGTAGCATTTTTATGAATAACACTAATAATCTGGTTATTAGGAAATATCAGAAAGGACTGATTTATTTTTTACGTTTTCATTTAGAAGACTGATTTCAGGACACTTCAGTGGTTGAGCTTCACTTTTCAAAATCAATGACATTTATGGGGCTTTTTCCATAATGCTTTTTGTGGTATTTGCTTTCATAGTTCAAGAATCCAAGTGCTGCCCTAGCTGGTTTGGCTTAGTGGACAGAGCTTCAGCCTGAGGACTGAAGGGTCCTGGGTTCCATTCCCGGTCAGGGCACCTGCCCAAGTTGTGGGCTCAATCCTCAGGAGGGGGTGTATAAAAGGCAGCCAATCGATGATTCTCATCATTGATGTTTCTATCTCTCTCTCCCTTTCCCTTCCTCTCTGAAATCAATAAAAATATATTTTTTTAAAAAAGGAATCCAAGTGCTTCAGATAAATGTATTTCAGGATGAGTGTGGAAAGCGCAGGTTCAGCAGAACCGCCCACGTGAGAGGCCTCAGTACTGCCTCTGTACTGCCTTTGTTTGCCCTGGAAGCTTTTCAGCTTGGAATGCAATAGCCAATCATTGTGGGGAAAGATGCTTCCGCATTGATCTCCCCTGGAAGCATGAGTGAGGCTCTGACACCACGTGAAAGCCTCCTCCCAGGCTTGCTGCTGGGAGTTTATTCTTAGCATTTTTTTTTCCTCCTAGAAATTGGAGTTCTGCTGCTTCTCTCTCCCTGAGAAAACTGCTGGCTTATATTTAGCTTACCGCCAGCACCAACGTCTGGATCAATTGTGAAAATGTCTCTTGCCGGCCCCACATTTTCATTTTTAATTGGCTCTATTAAGGGATGTTCTGAATGTAAAGTTTATTATATGTAATACTCTTACATAAGCAAAGCCCCATTCTGAGTAGACTAGTCAGAACACAGCAGAGACACACACGTGTGGAAACACCATATATTTGGCATTTTTTATTGTTTATATCTATGGATATGCTGCTATCTTATTTACATCTGGCTTTGAACTTGGGGTTCATGCAGGACCTCCCAAAAAGGCCAGTAAGCAGCTTACCATAGTTCCACTCTCTTACCTCACATGTCAGCTCCATTCACTCATACATTCAGACAGGACTTGGTGCATTTGAGTCTCAGAGCTTCTGAAGAATCAGGGTAGGATTGTCTTGTCATCTGATTTATACCTGGTGGCTTGTATGACAGAGACACTAAAAATTGGCAGACAACGTTAGCAGGGACCAGGATGAAACAAGCAAGACACAAAATTTAAGATGACACTCAATCTCCAGGTTGTGCAAGTGCAGAGACAGCCCCTGAAAGGGAGTGCTACCTTAAATTTTGCATCCCAGGTTTCTCCTTTGCTTCACCTTGGTCCTAGTTCATGCTTCCTGGGTTGTGTCCTCATATTTGCCTTTTTCATCAAGTCCAAGTGGGACACACTTAGTATTGTTGCCACTGTTTTCAGGAGAAAACTTGGCAGGAAAAGCTGGATTCTTCACCTACATCATTGCCAACATGTCTCCTTACACCACCGGCTGTTCTGTGAGACAGAAAGACAACTTCAGCTGTCTTATTCCACCCACCCCAGCAGCTGCGTGGACCTGCTCCAGGCAGCACACAACAGGTGTGTGTGTGTGTCTGTCTGACTGTGTGTGTGAGAGAGAGAGCAAGCACACCAGAGAAATGAGAGAAATACCTTCAAAACTTGTCAAGAACCTAAGCTGTTCTTTAAACATTTTTCCATAAAATCTCTTTATAATATACTTGAGGCCCGATGAACAAAAATTTGGGCAAGAGTAGGCCTTCCTTCCCCGCTGGCTGCCTGGGACCCAGGCTTCCCTCCGGCCCCACCAGCAGGCACCCAGGCCCCGGGCGGCTTCCCTCTGGCCCCGGCTTTGTCCAGAAGGACGTCCAGAAGGATGTCCGGTCTAATTAGCATATTACCCTTTTATTATTATAGAGTCTTATTAGTTGTGCAGTTAAATGGTGCAACATATACTTTCCCAAAGCAATTAAAAGCACCTATTAATTGTTTAATACTTATGCATCTGATATCCCAATCTTGGACAAAAAAAAAAAATTAAAGACCTAGAAAGATTATGTTTCTAAATTATGTACTTTTAGAGCTAAAACAAAACTTAGCGAACTTCTATAACACCCTTTTAATTTTATATACGTTTGAAAGGTGCATTTGATTGCAAAACAAAAATTTTGTTGGAAGCATTGTGAGAATTTTCAAATGCCTTTAACAATTGCCTTCCTTGTACTTCCTCTAGATTTGTAATATCTTTCTGTATCAGACATTTTCATGTGAGGTCAAAAAAACTTAAGTGATCAGATGAATGGTATAAAGGTAAATTATTGAATATAGAGTTAGAATATGCGAAATCGAGGCCTGGGTTGGTCTATAAATGAGGCTGTTGGTCTGCCTGGTCCCACAGGGCCTTAATCAGATCCTCAGATTCTTTGGAAACCCTCTAGATCCCTTATACACTTTATCCAATTTCTTGAAATTATTTTTAATTGTCTATATAGCAGTCATCACCTACCTGAAATTTTCTTACTTATTTGCTTATTGTCTGTATTACCAAACTAGAATATGGACTCCAGGAAGTTAGGATTGATACAATTGTAATTAGCTAGTTATTAATAACAGGAATGGAGCACAGGGAAGGCCAAAAATTATAGGCAAGTCATTTTAGGCAGCTTCACCAGGAAGCTGCAACTTTACACTCCTCAGTGAACCACCGGCCCATTCCCTACAGGTCACTGGGGGGCAGAGGTCCAACATAGGGAAGATAGACTCATGTCCCATGGAGTCGGGGTGACACAGGGAAGGCACTGGCCTGTCAGTCAAACCTGGGGACAAAGATTATTGGCCAGAATGGGCAGGGCCACTGCAAGCCCATGGAAATTTGTAAATACAAAATCCCCTATACAAAGGAATTCTCTTTCTTGTTCCTCGTGGCTCCTGGCTTATGGGGCTCTCTCCTTTCCGCCTCCATGCATTCGCTTGTGTTTTCTGCATGGCCATGTGGCCCTCTGGACCCCACAGGCAATGGACTGATGGGTTGCAATTGGCCACACAACTAAGCTAGGCTGATGATGGATTGGACCGCTCCACAGGGAACAGAAGCTCTGATTCTAGCCCTATTGAAACCACAGCTGTGCTTCTTCCTTGGCAGGACAAGGGGAAATGGGACTTTGGAAGCTCAGGGATGTAATTCCATGGAAATAAACTTTCTACGATATTTCATCCTCCCCTACAAGTCTCAGAAAATTCTTTTTCACGGGATATTGCAAGAATTCACTCCCACAAGCAACAGTTGGGGGACGAGCACCTCTCCCCACGGGTAACAGGGCCATTCTCTGTCTTGTTCACTGCTACATACCCAGCACTCACACATGATAGGTAGTAAGAGGTCAATAAAAGCTCTTATAACCTAAATATAAGGTAAATTTTCCCCAAAGATTTCTAGAAAAAAAATAGTCTCTCCTATTGAAGTTCTTACACAGTCTCTCATGCTAAGAACTCTCTCATAAACATAAAATACTGTTTAGGATAACAACATTAGCCATAAACGACAGTGTCTTTTCTACAATTAATGCTAATTTTGGTGTTCACAGAAATCATCTGTAAAAATTAGTAAAAAGAAGGCAAAAAAAGTTAGCAACTTTAATATTTATTCCTGGGTTTTCACATTACTTTTGCAAAAGTTGGAGGCCATTGTAAATAAGACTTTTAAAGGTTACTTTAAAAGCAATACTATTTATTGCATTATGAAGATTAGAAACATAAACCTAGAAAGCCTAGAGGAAAAATAAAAATGAAAATAAACCTGTGGTTATGTATGTGATTAGGAAAATCACACACACAATCACATAATGCCGCTATGATGACTTAAAAACACTCCTGTGATGACAAAGGCATTGATGTCAGAGGTGCATTCGAAGAGGTTGAATAATTTTTTGTGTGACTGGGGAAAAAAGTAATACTTCTAAATTACTTTTAAATTACTATATAATATCAATTACTTTTAAATCACTATATATTATCTGTGATTTAAACATATGTGTGACTAGAGAAGTAAAATTCTATAAGTAGAAAATTTGCTTTTTCATCAGCATTCTTTAAAAGTTACATTTTCAAAATAGACAAAAGACTTATTTGGGGAAATCTCACTAGGATAAAAATAATTCTATTTTTAAATATATCCTGCTATGTATTGTCTGGTATTTCAATATGAAATGATATTCTTTTCAGTTCTGTATAATACTAAGCTATCTTTAACTTTTGCTTCTCAGCTATTCTTTTCTTCTTTTCAAAAACTCTTAGTAAACAATTTTGGGATCCTTTCTATAGCATATCTGTCTCATAACTGCTATTTTTATATATGTATTTCAATGTCTTATCTCCTGAGGCTGGAATCTGTGTATATTTCTCAGTACCTTTTTCCTAATATTTAAAGATTTTTCTCTCCAACTGTATTTAGTTTGAGTTAGTACTGTTTACTATTTTTTCTATAAGAATATTTCTTCATTTCAAAGGTTTTTAGTGGATTCTTTTTCAAATGCTATGCTTTTGTTTTTCATAATCATTATATTCTTAGAATTGTTATTCTTTTTCCTCTCTGCAGAATCTTGTTAAAATCTTAACACACTTGTTTTAAATTTTTTTAGATTGCTTTATTATTTTTATTCCATCCAGAGTAAATATATATATATACCAATCTTTAATAACCTTGTTTATTTTTTTCAGTTACAGTCTTTCTGATGTACTTAGGATGTTTTTTTTTTCAAGCTCCTTTTGATGGGAGGTTTTCTTCTCCCATATTCTTTGCATGGTTTTTTTTTAGTGGTTTCTCTTTATGTTTACCTCTCCCAGTGATGCTCCACCTAGACCACTGGGTATGCCAGACCAGTGCAGAGTCAGGCTCAGGTGACTCTGAGCCTACCAGGAATGGTACGGGGGCAAATGCAGGCCCATCACTGTCAGTGGGAAGGTTGGCACAAGTCCTGGGTGCAAGGCAGTCTGTTCTTTCTTCCTCACCCCAGTGTAGTAACTTTATATGCGCTATCACCCTGGTTGTTGGTTAAAGGCCTTTTGTATACCTTTCATGGGCTGGGAAGCCCCTTACCCCAGGCCTTTCCTTTAAGCAGTGGGCCAGGTGCTGGCCCCCTGCTCTTCTTAGATGACAGGAGCTGAAATTATAGCTTCCTTCCAGCTTCTGTGCAAGGGGTTCAACAGGCCCGCCTCCATCCCAGTGTTTTTCCACCAAAGTTCCTGATGCTGTTTCTGAGCAATGCTGTCATTGTCATGTGTTGGGAGTATAAGGGACAAAGGGGTCTCAGTGATGAGCAGTACCAAAAAAGGGTTTTAATAAAAAGAAACAAAAGTAGAAGAATCTTTATACTTAAAGTAAATCAACTTCTCTTCATATATATATTAAAATCCAAGGACTTGCCTTATTTACTTCTGTACCTTCAGCTCTTAGAATGTACTAGACGCACAATAGGAGCTTAATTAACATGTGTCAACTGAGTGATTTGCTGTTCTTTGCTGAGTTAGTGAGGTATGGGAGAGGGAAGGACAAACGGGATATAAAGTTAGCGCAGGACAGTATGATGCTATCTCTGATTCATTTATAGTCTAGAAGTGACAATGCTAACATACATGACACAACACATGGTAGAAGGCAATATGCAATACATTTTTAAGTGGATCATGCCAACCATCCATGTGCCAAATGTCATGATATTTGATAAGTTTACAAAGTCTATGGAGCCATAAATTTGAGTAGAGCCAGAAGAGATGTACATAATTGCTACCGATTCTTCAATTAGGAGGAGGGTGGCATAGAAAAGGGGAGAATTATTAGCTTTTCATTTGTTATATTTAGTTCCCCGTGGCTAGAAAGATGTGGTCACAACTTTAGGGAAATAGTGTGGAACAGTGCAAGGTCCCTAAGGCAGGTGGTCAATGCCAGAGGTTAATTTTATAGAGCTATTCTTTTATTAAATACATAATCTCGGAATGTAGAAAACTTGCCTACAGACCTGGGTGAATGCGTAGTGTCTCAATTCTTTCAGAAGAAAGGCTTTTAATAAGCAGTGTCTCCATGGTAACCATAAAGGCAAATCTCGCTTTGTGTGTATTATATCAACACCAATAACAGCTGGGACAGGTTGCATAGAAATGGCAGGGGAGCAGGAGCTGGGGAATCTGGAGAGAGTGAATAAGGAAAATAACAGCCCAAATCAGACACGGTAATTTGGCTACCTTGCTTCATTAGAACTGCATTTGAAGAAATCAGACTTTAAAACCTTTAAAAAAGAGAGAGAGAGATAATTCCCTTCCATCTTGTTCAAATGAAAGGTGGGACAACTATTCTGCCATTTTTTAAAAGTAAAATGAATGACTTAAATTAGGTGTATTTTAAAGGTAAGTGGACATTGACAAATAAGGACATATTTTTTAAATTGATGTCTTTGACAAGAGCCACACAAAGAAAATGAAAATCACACATATACGCCCAGGCTCAGATAATGAATTAATGCAAACAGAAAGCTGTACTTCTGTTAAGGGATTTCTTTTCACACTTCAAAAAACACTGTATAATGCATGTCCACAGAGCACAAAAATGCGTTATTACTGAATCATTTGTCAGTGGATACACCACTAACAATAAAGGCAATGTACCCATGGAGGGCAGTGGCTTTATTTGCTGAACAAAACCTTATTTTTATATGTTACTTGGTGGCTAAAAATATGTATATAATGTTTAGTCCACTTTTTTTTAGGTGTGTGGGAAAATAACTTCAATTAGGATAATAGGATTATCTATATACTTTTATTACTATTTTATTTTGAGATTATTATAGATTCACATGGAGAAGTGAAGAAAGAAAGAAAGAAAGAAAGAAGAAAGAAAGAAAGAAAGAAAGAAAGAAAGAAAGAAAGAAAGAAAGAAAGAAAGAAAGCTCTCATGTACCTTTATTCAGTTTTCCTCCAAGGGTAACCTCTTGCAAAAATCGGTGACAACATCAGCAACAGGATTGTCAGTGATGCAAATCACAGATCGTACCCAGATTTCCTCAGTTTCCCTGACAGCTCTTCGTGTGTGTAGTTCTTTGTAATCTGATCACCTGTGTAGTGAGAGGAACCAGTTCTATTACCACAAGGGTCTTTCGGATTGTCTTTCCATAGACAGTACTGCCTTCCCACCCAAGTAACCCTTTCCCTAACCACAGACAACCCTAACCTGCTCCCCATAATTTTTGCCATTTCCAAAATGTTCCATAATGAAAAACTGTTCATTAATGAATAATGAACTGTTCCATAATGAATAATGTTCCATTATTCACCTCTCAGAATACTTTATTTGCGACCTATATTCAAGTTGTGTGCTCAACAGTTCACTCCTTTTGATTGCTGAGTAGTATTCCCTGGTATGAATGTGCCAGAGTTTATTTAACTGTTCATCTACCCAAAGACATCTGGGTTGTTTGCACTTGGAGGTATTAGAAATAAAGCCACTGTGAATATTTGTCTACAGGTTTTTGCAAGAAAACAAGTTTCCATGTCTCTGGGCTCAGTGCCCAAGAGTGAAATTGCCAGGCCATATGGGAACTGCACGTTTAGTTTTACAAGAAGTTGCCAAACTGTTTGTAAGAGTGTTTGCCACTTTACATTCCCACCAGCAATATATGAGTGATCCTTTCTGATGTCATTTTCACGAGCTAATTAAAATAATGATTGTCTCGCCAGAGCAATGGATTTCATGCTAAATCTGCCTGGATTCAAAACTGGTTCTGCAGTTTGATACCTACGTGACCTCGGGTAAGTTATTACTCAACTCAACCTCAGTTTCTCCATCTGTAGAATGGGAATAATAGTATTCTCAGCTCACAGGCATATAATGAAGTTATAGTAATTATCGTTTGATTTACTATTTATAATTGTCAAGAAATAAAAAGAGATATGTTTGCAGTTAATGAAAAGCACCGCATACTTCATTATGGCACTCTGACAATGTCAGTCTAAGAAAAAGATTCTGGGAATTTCTCTACATTGTGTTATAATTATGGCTTTGCACATAAATCCTTTCAGACTTGCAATGTGTTACATTATTAATCACAGTGAAATAACGATGTTTTGAAGTGTAGGAAAGTAACCTAACTACTTCCCCAAAGTCATACCAAGTTGTAAAGCATCCTCGCATAAGCCTGAGGTATGGAGAAGTTCAATGTTATTGGGCGTTGATTGGATGAGAAACAATGATCCTGGAAGTGATCAAAGATGGCAAGATGACTGATGGTCAATTCCGCCCTGCCATCACTGACTACGGCTAACAGAAGTAGAGAAGAAAGTGTTTCCTTTTTAAATCTTTTATCAAAAAGAAATCATTTCAAAGGAAATGATAATGATCAGAAACTCATTCTAAAAGGAGCTATCATTTCTGTTTGGTTTTTTTTACTTGTGTCACAGACTGTGCGCATGTGTGTATGATGAGTGTGTGTGTGTGTGTGTGTATGTGCATGTGTGTGGCCTGTGGTGAAACTGAATACAATGCCTGTAGCTGGAACTTTCAAGTCTTGATAATTTCTTTCAAGCAGTTTTGTATTTGCTAAAATTAAAACCCTTATTAACTTTGAAAATGTTGCCATTATTTTATTTTATTTGAATGTCTTAAAGAAACTATTTTTATTTTTAATTGCCACTTCAATTTGAAGTTTGTATTTTTTTATGTTTTTTAACTTATTTTGATTTGGTTTCTAGAAGGTTGAGATAAAGAGCTCAAAAGTAGATAGATTGAATTTATAGGGGAAACGTTAGATAATTGGAAGTTGCAATTAAGTGTGGAAAATTCACCTTAGGCAGGAAGTTACCCTACCCTGAGACAGGAAAAGTAAAGTAAATTCAGATTAACATTTTATTTCAATGTATAAAATTTATGAGAGCACCACTGTTGGTAGACAGCAAGCTCAATACAGCATGGATCCTGTGTGCTGAAGTTTGGACTACCTGTTGTTGTTGTTTTAATTTGCATCATGAAGCCTTTGAGAAAGTTAGTAAAGTTTAGTTTTTAACAGTCTATTATATTGCAGCACCCATAGAATGGTAAGCAGAGTTTTCATTTTCTTGTCTTTTTCCCCTATTGCTCTTTCTATGGGATATAGCTCCTCCTTGTCTCAATGTAAGGTTCACCAAATGCATTTTGTTAGACTCTGTCTTCTAATATGCCATCTGTTGATAGTTAAAAATGCAGGATTACCGCTCTTGTTTGTTAAAATAAGACATTCTCATGTTAATTATTTTTTCCAAGAGTGTTTAAACAAAATACTTCAGATTATTTATTTCTTATATTTCACACAGATATTTTAATTAGGATGTTTAAAACTGGGAGTAACAGGAAAAAAATTATCTCTACATAACCTTTAAAGGGAGGTTATTATTCACAGCATAAGAAATTCAAGGCAGGGCAGCTTTAGGGGGTTAACTTAGTGGCTCAACAATGTCATAAATGCCCGTCTTCCCATCTGTTTACTTTAACATCCTTGATGTGTGCAAGCATTTCCTCATGGTCACAAGATGACTGCTGAGATTCCAGGCATCACATTTTCATACCTCAATATCAAGGGGCAGAAAAGGCAGTATTTCTCCCCTTAGTAATGGTCCCACTAGTACCCATCTGATACCATGCATAATTATTACAGTATCATTTATTATATTTCCTGTGCTGTTCATTCAATCCCTGAGACTGTTTTTATAACTAGGAATCTGTACAAATTAATCTCCTCTCCCTTTTCACCATCACTTGTTTCTTTATGCTCATCTTTCCTATGTGGGAAATACCAAACCTGAAAGAAAGAGAGAAAGAGAGAGAGAGAGAGAGAGAGAGAGAGAGAGAGAGAGAGGGAGGGAGGGAGGGAGGGAGGAAGGAAGGAAGGAAGGAAGGAAGGAAGGAAGGAAGGAAGGAAGGAAGGAAGGAAGAGAGAAAGAAATGAGAGAGAGAGAGTGAAGTGAGGGAGGGAGGGAGGGAAGGAGGGAGGGAGGGAGGGAGGGAGGGAGGGAGGGAGGGAGGGAGGAAGGAAGGAAAGAAGGGAGGAAGGAAGGAAGGAAGAAAGGAAGGAAGGTCCTAATTCTTTTAGTTGCCTTCCTCCACTTAATCACTAGATGGCACCCAAAGAATCTACTTCCCTCCAATGGACTGGAGAAAAATATATAGATAAAACAGCAGCTCCCCACCGGGTGTAATGGACAAGGTCTCTGTTCTCTGTTCAGTTTCTATTTTATTTATCCGTTATTTGGGAAAAGATGCACAGATGTTTTTCATTATCACTTGGCACTCGCAGTTCATTTTAAAAACAGCCTTTCCCAGTCTGGTGCAATTTTGTAAAGACCTCTCCTTCTCCATAAGTCATTCCACTCCTGTATCTTACACAACAGCAGTTATTTATTTTGCCCCTTCCTTGCTATGGTGCAGACACTGCTCTGCTTTTTAAAAAACACTCAAATCATTCTCTTCTCTTGGAAGTTCGAGAACGACCAAATGTCGTTCCTGTTCCCCCTGCTCTGCGCTCTGCCACAACGTGGATCCTGAAAAGTTCCCCATTGCACTCTGCCTTCCAGCCACTGGGGAGGTTTCACGGCATTTCTATCTCCTTTACGCGTCATACCATGACACAATCTAGGGAACCAAAGGACTTGTGTTTGCACTCGTGAGAAAAGGTTCACCATTTCCCACGCTTGATTTAGAGAAGGAAGATAAAAAGCAACACGGAAAAGAGAAATTAAATTGGCTGAGTCAAATTCCAACTAAAGAATTGCAAAACCTTTCCTTCCCCTCTTGGTATCCTGTGCTAAAACTTGTCCAAAAGTCAAGGAGTAACTGGCTGATGATTTCTTGAATTATTTTTGTAGGTATAATCTTGAAACATATGTGTATTTATGTGTGTGTGTATAAATGCATGTGCATTTATATTTGTGTGTGACAGAATACACACACACACACACACAAAATCTTTCTATGTCATCTCCACCCAATGTCACAGCTACTCAATTATAAGAACAGAGCTCTTCCCGGGACCTAGTTTTACAGAACTTCAATCAGGGTCTTTAGTCTATTTTCCAGGCCAGCTTTTTTCCCCCCTAAGGATTATGCCCTGAGCTGAAAGTTCACCCTTTTCCTACTGTACATGGACTTCAACTAAGGGTGTTTTTTACAGACAGAATCCTCTTGGACCCAGATGTTGTTCCAACTGCTACTTTTATAATTTTTAAAAAATATTTTTATTGATTTCAGGAAGGAAGGGAGAGAGAGATTAGAAACATCAATGATGAGAGAGGATCATTGATGGGCTCCCTCCAACACACCCCACACTGGCAATGTGCCTTTTGACTGGAATAGAACCCCTTTCAGTCCGCAGGCTGACGCTCTATCCACTGAACCAAACCAGCTAGGGGCCAACTGCTACCTTTAACTAGCACAGCCTTGCAGCCTAAGGTGGAAGTAGAGTTCCCACACCCACAAACTCGGTATGCCCTACATTTTTGCTTCTTTTTGTTTATCTGCATTATCCATAATCTCTCCTGGAGGCAGAGGGATTGGCTTGAACTCAGGTTTCAAACTTGTTCATTTGGTTTCTTTATCGCCCTCTTCCATTTATTAGAGCATGTGCTAGGTGACCAGGGAGATGAATGCTACACTCAGGTAAGACACACTGGTTGGAAGGGAAGGCATGAAGCTTTTCTATAGAGCAAATACCACCGATTCTGTGGACATTATGTCTCTTTCCCTACTCAGCTGGAAGGAGGAGCTCTTCATGATTACAAACTAAAAAACTTCCAGTGCATGAAAAAGGGGGAGCTGTGGAAAGTAACCTCACAGGATGACCCTCCCAACTGGGCAGGTCATGGTGGATAGCTATGCCCCAGGCAGATAACTTCTTTAGAAAAAGGCTTGTCTGTGCCTTAAGCAAGTCCTGCCCATTGTTTCTATACAACTACATTAACTAACACACCTTTGAAACGCCCCCCTTTGGGCCCCTCCTTTTAAAGTCTAACCATCCCCAAGAGAGCACAAACTCTTAATTATCCTGCCTTGTAATCCCCTTCAGGTCACCTTCCTTAGGTTCCTCCTTAATTTCAAATGAACAAAATGAACTGCAAAGCTGTTTTCTCTGGAGCATTTGAGATCTTCCTTCTCAGCATATGTCGTCAGTTTGGGCTCAAATCAGCTCTTATAAAAATCCTCTACAGGTTTGGAGATTTCTTTTTTTTTTTTTAATATATTTTTATTGATTTTTTTACAGAGAGGAAGGGAGAGAGATAGAGAGTCAGAAACATCGATGAGAGAGAAACATCGACCAGCTGCCTCCTGCACACTTCCCACTGGGGATGTGCCCGCAACCAAGGTACATGCCCTTGACCGGAATCGAACCTGGGACCTTTCAGTCCACAGGCTAATGCTCTATCCACTGAGCCAAGCCGGTCTTGGCTGGAGATTTCTTTACTTCGACATTAGGATCCAACAATCAAGGATCTGTTTGTATTTAGAATATTTCGAGGATTGCAGAAACTGCTAGTTGGAGGACATCTAGAGTCATAGAGAGCCTTGATGACCAACTCTGGCTGTGCAACAGGATCTCTGGGGGGTTACACACTCCCAGCTCACCCCCAGATTACTGACTCATCGTTTCCAGAGGTGGGCCCAGGAATTGGTACTTTGCAAAGCAACCTTTCATTTAACTGCAGGCAATCTGGCCCTCGTTCATAACTTGGCATTCAGGAAAGAGAAGTCTGGACTCTTGAATTACTACTCCTGGCAAATTTGAATCTTTGTTTTATCGTCCCATTATGGGGCTAAGTGGTTATCCTGTGCGTGGGGACGCACATTCCATACTAAACACTAATCTGGAAATGGCCCTGAGCATGGCCCCAGGAGTCAGGCATCTGTACTCATGAGTCCTGCTCTACCCCTCATTAACTGTGTGACCTTGGGCAAACAATTTAATCTTGTTTACCTCAGTCTCCTTATCTGTCAAATGGGGACAATAGTAATAACCTCCCCCTGATGTTGTCATCAGGGTTATAAAAATAAGTGCATGTAAAGCATTTAGAACAGTCCCTGGCATTGTGTTTATGCTAAAAAAAATAACATTCTTATTTGGGTTATTATGTTATTTATTACTCAGAAAGCACTTATTACAGATGCTTATCCTAATTTAAGATAAGAAAACTGAAGCTCATACAATTTAAATATCTCATCTAAGGTATAGAGCTGATAAATGTTAGAACTAAAATTTAATTCCAGACCAGATGACTTCAAGCCCATACGCATTACACTTTAAGAAGCTACTTGAATACCTCAAGTCATGCCTAAAATTACTCCTTTCAAAGGCAGGAATTTCTATCATTGGATGCTTCTAACACACAATAGTAACAGTATGATGACGATTTATGGAGCAACTATTGAGCCACCATTTGTTGAATTCGGATTCATGGCAGTTGCTACACTTGGCACTTTGCACACATTGCTGACTCATGTGCTCATTATAATAACACTGCAAGTTCGATGTTATTTCCCCTACTTCTCAGGCAGGGACGGAGACTCAGAGTGGTTAACCATTGTGCCAAGCTGATACAATTAGTATGCGATGGAACAGGTGTTTGAACCCCTCACTTTCTGACTCCATCAATTGTGTACTTAACCACTTCCTTGCACCTCCGTTTATTGCCTCCAGTTTTCGTTATGGTGGCACAGAAGACAACGCTTAGTTCTCTGTGTCAAGTTAACCTTTGGGATATTTGGCAAAAGGAGTGTAGTCTTGTCATGACCAAGGTTAAACATACAAGCTCTTCAACAAACCAAGACAGTGGACATGATGTCTTTTTGAGGCCTTTTCCCATCAAAGTCACTCCTTTATGAATATTCCATGGAAGTCTAGATCACTCACACTGTCCTGCCCAGGCAGTACCAGACTGCCCACGAAAACACTGAGCTGCAGGACGCCTGACTTCCGCTCTTGGTGGTGTTTCTAAATAAGTCAACACATCTTGTTTACCTCAGTCTGTGTATCATAAAATGGGGACAAATTAGTGTGGTCTGTTTTCTGTTTTAAAAAGCTAACATTACAATGGAGGTATCATTTTGATTTGTTTGTTTTTAATTATTTCTACCTTTGTATTCTAAGAATAACTTGAGTTAAAGCAGAAAATATTTGAAATGTGTGTGCTAATTTCTTCACAAGCAATATTTTGTTCAACCACAAGTTTCTGAACTAGCAAAATAAGTAATGCATTTTCCATCCGGACAGGTTGTGAGTCATTAAAGACTATTTTGGTATACTGGTACTTATTGGATGGATCAGAAACCTGTTTTCACTCTTACCTGATATCCATTTGTACAGAGAAATGCCACAATATCCAACTAATATAAACCCTACAGTTTCAAATTAAATTTTACTGAGTTCCCTTTATTTCTTGAGGAAAAGTAGGTTTCATGTCCACATTCTATGGTTTTCGTTCCTACAGAGTATGTGGTTGCTGCTGTCAGTGTAAGAAACATTCAAACCTGTAGAGATTTTTTTAATGAGTTTATTTGAGCCAAAATTGCTGACATATGCCAGGAAGCAAGATCTCAAATGCTCCAGAGAATAACAGTTTTGCAGTTTCTCTTATGCATTTGAAATCAAGGAGGTGACCTACGGAAGGAAACATGGAGGTGGGAGAGAGCAAGGTGGGCTGTCATATGGGATAGTTAAGATTTTGCTCTCTTGCTTTTAGAGGAGGCGTCTGAAAGGGTAGGTATTAGGAGGGACAAAAAGCAGACATTTCAAACGTGTGTTAACCTAGATGCGTAGAAACTGTGGACAGGGCTTGCTTAAGGCAAAAAGATAAGCCTTTTACTAAAGAACTTATAGGCCAGGGATGTGGTACCCATTATGACCTACCCAGTTAGGAGTTTACCATGAGATTACCCTGAAGATTGACTTTTCATAGAACCCCCTTTTTCTACACTGCTCAGGCAATTTCCTCCCACCCATGTGAATTCTCTTAATAAAAAGTGTTGACCCTGGTCAGTTTGGTTCAGTGGATAGAGCATTGGCCTGTGGACCAAAGGGTCCTGGGTTCAATTCCGGTCAAGATTACGTACCTTGATTGCAGGCTCCTCCCCGTCTTGGGCCCTGGTCGGGGCTCATGCAGGAGGCAACCAATAGATGTTGCTCTCTGTCTTTCCCTCTCTCTTCTACTCTCCCTAAAAATCAATGGAAAAAATATCCTTGGGTGAGGATTAACAACAACAACAAAAAGTATAGGTATTTTATATCATGGAAAGAAAAATCTCTTTAATCGCCATAATAATGCAGTTTTCCTTTTAAAATCTTTAGCTTCATTATTTTTAAATCATATTGAATTGACTCAAATTTCTTTAGAAATTGCCAAGTTATTAATCATGAAGAAAAACTTCATAGCTGAAAACAAATGGAGTCATCCTTGGAAATCAGTAAGATATCTTGGGAGGAAAAAAGATACTGGAATGGATCCTGAGATCTTTCAGATTTTTCCTTATGATCCTATTCCAAGATGATCAGAAGCGTTGGATGGAGGGAACCAGTCTGTCCCAGTTGTCTTTGTAGGAGGATTTCCTCCGAACAGTGAGAAAAATGTCCAGGAACACGAGCAGTGACAAAGACCTACCTGCTGGAACTGTTGCTTAGTCTCCAGGCCTCGTCTAGATCAACTGCAAAATATCACGGAACAACAAACTCTGCATGACAAACACAGAATCTCCAGAGTTTCTAGGACCTGCTTAGGAATTGAGGATTAATAACTCAGATTCTGGCAATGACCTTTCTGTTTATTTGCTATTTGAATTTAAAGTTTGTTTTTGATCTGTTTAAAAATTGTTTTTGTGGCAGGAACTCCAGGTACTTGGGTCATTTCCTAACCTTCTGAGTTGCCACCTTGATGTCCAGTCCTGCCAGGAGCCGGTCCATGCTTGCTGTTTCAAGGGACCTGGCATATATGGCATACTGTTCTTAATATGTTTGCTCACCTTCTTGGCACTGTGTGTTTTGACCAGGGTCTCTGAGAAAGGTTGTTTCCCCAGGTAGGGATTTTCCCCTGAAGTTAGGGAGGGAATAAAACCTCTTAACTAAGTGCCAGGCGGGTAATTAATCACTTTAACTATGAACAATCATGCTTAAGCTACATAATCTTTACTCCCTGGAATGGAGATAAGAAACGCCCTAACCTTTGTAATAGAGATTGATAGGATTGAATCAACTGGTATAAATACAGATGTAACAAGACAGCAAGAGACAGAGAGAGAGACAGAACCTAGGCACAGAACCTACACAGAACGTTCTCTAGAGACAGAAGAACTTTGCTGGAGAGAACATGGCAAAAGATCCTGGACAGAAACTGGCCTCAGAACCTAGAGACAGAACCTAGCGAGAGAACATGGCAAAAGTACCTGGACTGAACCTGACTACAGAAATTGGCAAGAGAACCTGACTAGAACCTGGTGACTGAACCTGGCTGGAGAACCTGGACAGAACCTGGCTGGAGAACCTAGCGAGGGAACATGGCTACAGAACCTGGTTGGAGAACCTGGAGAACCTAGCAAGAGAACATGGCTACAGAACCTGGCTGGAGAACCTGGAGAACCTGGCTGGAGAACCTAGCAAGAGACCATGGACACAGAACCTGGCTGGAGATCCAAAGCAGAACCTCTCTGGAGATCCAGACCAGAACTTGGCTGGAGATCCTGGCTGGAGATCCTGGCTAAGCTGCTGATCAACTGAACACTGTCTCCGTGTCATTCCTTCTTCGCCGACTCCGTCCACACCTTTGGGGACCCCTGGACCCGCTGGGGTTGGACCCGGGTACAGTCCTTCACATTTTTCTTACCCAAGAATTCCTTTCAGGAGTTCAAATTCTAATGTGTAACTTTGACTCAGCAGCACCAGGAAGGGGCCCTGAACGGTCAACATTTCCCAGCACACACTCAACCCCCTTCCCA
This sequence comes from Myotis nattereri, assembly GCF_964212035.1. NCBI lineage: Eukaryota > Metazoa > Chordata > Mammalia > Chiroptera > Vespertilionidae > Myotis > Myotis nattereri. Next base: position 19,094,300 of record NC_138077.1, read on the forward strand.
CAGAGGGATTAGGTTAGGGAGAAACATGTGACTCCACAAGAGCCAGTGAGAGAGTGAGTCCTATGGCCTGTGTGGCAACCACAGTCCCTCAAAAGCAATGAGGCCTGAGGTTCTGTGGGTTGCCTACAGCTTCTGGGAGGCACCGTGTGGCCCAAAGCCTCACCAACATTTCAGAAAAGAAATAGAAATTGGGACAATGGTCATATGTGTTAAGGCTTCGGATCAAACTCTACTTCTATACTTACCTCTAGATTTCTCAGCTGTGGGTCCCAATGCATTCATTTTATGATTTGTCTCATTTAATCAGGTTTTCTAGCACTTGTAAATAACTTTTCTGAGCCTTGGTTGCTTATCTGTAAAGGGATGTTGATATTACTACCCACCTCGTCATGATGATGATCAAATCAGATAACATTGGTAAAGCATGTGGTATGTGCTGAGTATTCAACAACTATTTAATCAATTTCCTTTTCCTCTTCTCCTCTCACAGGCCTCTGAGTACTGATGAGTCAGACCAGTGTTCCAGGGATCCAGGCAGTTTTCAGAGAAGGGAGTGGTGCAGGCTCAGGACTGAGATCATTACAAAAGCCACAATTCCCAGGGGCTCTCTGAGGCCTCCCTACCCTGTCTGTTCCAGGATGAAACAGATTGGTGTGCATCAGGGAGAAACACGGGGGTAGTTCTCCAAGGTAAGTGGTAAAACAAGCCGCTACACAAACTAGATTTCCCCAAGAGGCACATGGCAGGGGGGCAACATTTCAACACCAACGCACATTCTGTTTTCCTGACAATACATGTTGGGTGCAGATATTTAAAGATGACTCTGGTTCAGAGCCTCATGTGGTAGATGAGGGAACAGAGGCCCAGAGTGGCAAAGTGACTTGCCCCAGCCCCACGAGGAGCCGAAGGCAGAGCCAGGGCAGCTGACTCACAGTTCCTGTGCTTTAGATAAATAGGTCGTGCTGTATCCCGGCCCCGGCGTAGGCCCTGCTTAACAGACTCCACTTCACTTTCCATTACAAACCAAGTGTCAGGCGGGCACCTAAACACCCATCAAGTCTAACAGGCACAGCCAGTTTGTCAAAGGCAGCCCAGTTGTCATCTGTGAGTCAGCATCGGGTCTCACGGACACACTTCCCTGTGGCAGCTCACGGACCATGGGTATCATGGAACAGGTTAGATAGGGTAAGGCCGGAGTCTCCAACACAGTTGGCTTCTCAGCTCTGGGATATTATAATTTGACTGGATAATGCCTTGTTTAATGGCAGAGGGTCAATGGGGAGGAGAGACACTGTAGGAAGTTTAGCAACATTCCTGGCTTCTCCCTCACAGATGCCAGTAGCACCCCTTCAGTTTTGTTTGTTTGTTTTTAAATATTTTTTTTATTGATTTCAGAGAGGAAAGGAGAGGGAAAGAGAGATAGAAATATCAATGATGAGAGAGAATCATTGATCGGCTGTCCCACACTGGGGATGGAGCCCACAACCCGGGCATGTGCCCTGACCGGGAATCAAACCGTGACCTCCTGGTTCATAAGTCGATGCTCAGCCAATGAGCCACACCAGCCAGGCAGCACCCCTTCAATTTTGACAACTAAAAATGTCTCCAGATATTGCCAAATATCCTTGGGTCGGGGAGAAGAGGACAAAATCCGCCCACTGCGAACCACTGCTATAGAGAAAAGCCTTTTTTGCACGGGGTGGTCCTTAAACCGTCTTCTCTCAGAGTACAGTCCTAATGTAAGGAGTGAAGAACTGGCCATCTGATGTGAATCAGAGCACACCTTTTCAAGTTAAAAGTTGTCAGGCTTGGCCAGACTTTATTTCCTTACCTGATAGTATTCTAGGCTGATAGCCAAGACTAAACCTGAAAGGTTTTGATGCCTTGCTACTACCACAACAATAATAATGTTATACAACTAGCCCTAGCTGGTTTGGCTCAGTGGATAGAGCGTCGTCCTGCGGACTGAAGGGTCCTGGGTTTGATTCCGGTCAAGGGCACATGCCGGGGTTGCAAGCTCAATCCCCAGTGGGGGGCATGAAGGAGGCAGTGAATTAATGATTTTCTCTCATCATTGATGTTTCTATCTCTCGCTCCCTCTCCCTTCCTCTCTGACATAAATAAAAAATATATTTTGTTTAAGAAAAAGAATTTTATCCACTGTAGAAAAACAACTGTTTGCATGGGAAGATAAGGCCAGCAAAGGTAAGGGAATGACGACAATAGGAGTCCATGGAAATGAAGGGGCTGAAAACTGCCCTGCAGACTAGATCCCCTTCCCATCCCTGGTCCCTCCTTTTCCTTGGACGTCCTTGTGAAGGAGCACACGGTGCCATCACTCCTGACAGCCTCGGCCAAGCCCATGGAGCTGCAGTGCAGAACTCCACAGCAGGAGCTGGGCAGACCCCACACAGAAATGTAGCAATGAGATGTAGAAATAGGGGGAAAGAGACAGGAGAGGAAGCAGGAGAAGAAAACACAAGTGAAAAGGTATACTAATAAAGTCTAGCCCCAGCTAGAAAACAAAACAAAACACTCCTTAAAATGAAATCATCTGGAAGTGGATTATTTTTGTAAGACTTATTTCAAATATTTCTCTCTTAGAAAGGTTTATGTCAGAACAGCAAGTGTGTTGCTGTCATTCAGAATACTTGACTATGTCCAATTCACATTATGAAATCGGATAGTACCAGGAATCATACCAGTCGCGGTATCAGTCCTACACGATCAGCCCCTTCTGAATATCACCATGTTGCTGCTACTTCAAGCTGGCCTCTGAGGCAGCCGCAGCTCAGCGGCCCACCATGGGTTTCCTCTCTGCCTTCATCATTGTCTGGGAGAAGCACGCTTACATTTCCGTTTTAATCATGGGGAGCTTTTCAGGCACACAGAGCACACCATCGGTAGCACAATAAATGAGATCCAAGATTTCTAAGAGCCGTATGTTGCGTTCTTGTCGCGGTTGATAACGAGCTGTTTCTGCCTTGTACTGGATACCAGATGTAGAGCAGATAGCCTAAGGAGAGGAAAAGAAAAAGCCATTCATGGGCGGGCCAGACTCATGTGCCAGTGGAAATATTTTCCCCAAACCAGGAAGCCTCTTTCTTAAAAAGAAAAAAAGAAAGGAAGAATATCCATTCATTTCAAGGGCTGAGATAAGGCGATTTAGAATGAATTTCACCTTGGCACAAAAATCTTAAGTAGAAAACGTACTTAGAAGAGCCCCGAATGGCAGTTCTTGGTAGAGGGAGAGCAGAGCAGAGATACAGACAAAACAAAACAAAACAAAACACACACACACACACACACACACACACACACACACACACAAATCAACTCAAAAAGTTCTCCAGAATTATGAATACAGTACCACATTTAAAGAGCTATAGAATTAATGAGTGTGTGTGTGTGTGTGTGTGTGTGTGTGTGTGTGTGTGTGTGTAAAGAAAAGCTTCTAGTCCAGCCAGTGTTGCTCAGTGGTTGAGCATGGACCTATGAACCAGGAGGTCACGGTTTGATTCCCTATCAGGGCACATGCCCAAGTTGCAGCTGGGTCCCCAGTAGAAGGCGTGCAGGAGGCAGCCAATCAATGGTTCTCTCTCATCATTGATGTTTCTATCTCTCTCTCTTTCTCTCTCTCTCTCCCTTCATCTCTGAAATATAAATATATTCATTGTTTCTGCATAAATAATGAAGATATACAAACGTAAAGATAATGGAGACTGTAGATAAGTACTTTCACTGTAAGTAAAGAGGTATCTCAGTGCCTCTCAAACCTGATTCAGATCAGTGTGGGTCTCCCCAACAAGTCCTGACTCAATATTTCTGGGATAAGGTTTAGTACTCCATACGTCTCACACTCTCCCTAGATTATTTTGATGCTTCATTGGGTTTAGAAACTGACTGAATTAAAAAAAAGAAAGAAAGAAAGAAAATGACTGAATTCCTACATGTGCCCATTTCATACACTGCAAGGCCACTGCTCCCAACTTATGTACTGTTGACCTTTGGGGGTCATTTAGTGTTTTGTTGAGCTGATGACAACTGTTGACCTCCGCACTAGAAAAATATTCATGCCTGGACAGGTACAAATGGTATACACAATTTTAGGTGCTATAGATTGCTGAAATGCATCTTGGGAGAACCATTTGAATAATTGCCCTCGTGGTTTGTGAGAGTTTATTGTTCAACTTGACTTCCCCTCAAGTTGTAGCACTTAAGGATGGCCTATGTGTTTTTTGAAAGACAGTTGCTATGTTGGAAAGACTAGGTATAAGTGGAGAAAAGGGAACCCTCATGCACTGTTGGTGGGAGTGCAGCTAGTGCAGCTACTGTGGAAAAGAGTTCAGAGTTACTTCAAACAATTAAAACTGGAATTGCCTTATGACCCAGTGATTCCACCTCTGGGAATATATCCAAAGAAACACGAAACACTAATTTGAAAGGATATTTGCACCCCTAGGTTCATTGCAGGGTTATTTACAATAGCCAAGATTTGGAAGCAGCCCAAGTGCCCTTTAGTTGATGAATGGATAAAAAAGCTGTGTTGCATTTACACAATGGAATACTACTTTGCCATAAAAAAAAAAAATTATCTTTTTGCGACAGCATGGATGGACCTAAAGAGTATTATGCTAAGTTACATAAACCAATCAGATAAAGAAAAATACCACATCATTTCATTTATATGTGGAATTAAATAAACAAACAAACAAAATAGAAATGGACTTATAGATACAGAGAACAAACAGACAACTGTTAAAGGGGAGGGGTACTTGGGACTGGGTGAAAAAGGTGAAGGGATTACACTCACACACACAACTCATAAACACAAATAGTATGATGATTACAAGAGGGAGGGGGGTGAGGGCAGGCAGAAGAGGATCAAGGGGGCATAAACGGTGATGGAGGGAGACTCGGGGTGGTGAAACACAATAAATATACAGATGTGGTATTATAGAATTATAAACTTGAACACTTGAAACCTATATAATTTTATTAACCAATGTCATTCCAACAAATTTAATAAAAAGGAAATGGGAATGAACCAGGAAAAATAAAAAGCCAGTGTATGGGCACCACTTCTTGACCAGTTACTTTAAAATCTTTGAGGGCAAAAAGGAGAGAATCAAAGGGGGATTCTAGTATTAAAAAGAGGAAAAAGGAAGGGGAGTTCAGAGGGGAGGGAAAGAAAGGGAGACGAGTTCTCGGGAGATCCCATTGCAGATGAGAGTCAGGAGTCTCAGGCCAGGACAGAATCTCTCCTGCTCCAGCACACACCTGGCTTCCTCCGATCTCTGAACTAACTGTGCGATTTTCCTTCTGCTTACAACAGTTTTCCCTCCTGCCCCCTTAGTAAATTAACCCTGCCTTTCCTTATTTCTGAAACCAAAACCCTCCCTCCTCTCCCAGAGCTTGACTCATGATCCCCAGTGCATTCCCTCTGCTCATCTCTATCTGACTACATTGTACGCAGTTTAAAAGTGGTAGGGAGGTTTGGTGGTTTGTTTTGTTTGTTTCCAGTTCTAGACCCTGAGCCTAGTGCTAAACCTAGCACATTAAGTAGCTAAATTATAAGAATTTGGAGAATAAGATACAATTCAGGATCCATATGTTATATATTCAGATTACACCAGAGTTGAATGGTGCTTTACTTGGAAACTTGACTGTGTAGATGGGAATGTTCCTGTTTGCTCAGACAGTAACTAAAACGGAGATTAAACAAATATGGGTTTGGTGTTCAAACTCTTTTTTTCAATTATCCTTCTAAGACTTTGCCTTGGAAAATGCTATTATTTCTTCCTGGCAGCTAAAAAAGTTAGAAATACTCTAGTTTGTCACCCAATAAAAATTAGTTATTTAAGTGACTGAATGACTAAATGGGTCTTATCTTAGTCTGCGAACCTTAGGCCTACAGGCCTACAGGCCTACAGTTTATGAACATGTAGAAATGTGGAATATGGTATTTGTTAGAGTAGGTGCTTTTGTACTAATGAAATTATTTTGGATAATTTGTCTTGATATCTTATATAATAAAGAGCTAATATGCTAATTAGACCAAACAGCTGAACAACCTTCCAGACGTCCTTCCGGATGACCTTCTGGATGAAGCTGGGTCTGTGAGGGCCGAGCCCCTTGAACGGATTTCATGCATCAGGCCTCTAGTAGGTAATAATAGAGAACTTCTTTGAGCACTCTCTCTATGCCATACACTTTTTCCAAAGACTCGAGATGTATTAACTAATTTATGCACAACCCTAAAAAGAAGTTCCCATTATTCCCATTTTACATACAAGAAAACTTAAGCACAGAGGTTGTTTAACTCCCCTAAAGTTATAAAGCTATTAAACAGAAGAGCCAGAAGTTAAAGTATAGAATTTGCAAAGCAAAAAGAAAATGTTAAATTTTGATAAAAAGTTAGTTTCATAAAAGAGAGAGAGAGAGAGAGAGAGAGAGAGAGAGAGAGAGAGAGAGAGAAAGGAAGGAAGGAAGGAAGGAAGGAAGGAAGGAAGGAAGGAAGGGAGAAAGGGAGGGAGGGAGGGAGGGAGGGAGGGAGGGAGGGAGGGAGGGAGGGAAGGAGGAAGGAAGAAACTCTTCATTGTCTGTGGAATGTGAAATTGTTCACATTCTAAAAAGCATGACCTTGTTTTCAAGACTTTTTATGAGATCCTGAGTTCTCAGTATGGTTTCTGGCCCTTCCTGTCTATATGTTCTCGATGCTCCAGCTTTCTTATCGATACAACTATAAACTTGTACATGTGCTTACACACACACTTATATTTTTCAATGTTATGGTAAGGATTAATGGAGACAAGTTACAAAAAAGAGAGACTCCTTCCTGCCTCTTTTCTTTTTGGTGTGAACATTTTGAAACGATCTAAACCAACACATATATTCACACTGTCCTGGAACAGGGACCTTATTAGAGAATTCCACTGCTTTGGAAGAACAGGCTTCTATGCCTCCCAGCCTGGGACCACTGCCTCCTGGACCAAACGAGAGTTCTTTACACCAGGGCCAGCTGGGCAAATGCAATTCCCTACATATTCGGAGTAATCCTTCCTCAGCTTTTCTGTTTTATATATGACTGTGAATTAAAAATTATCATTACAGGGGCTAAGACTAGTTTTTGCTTATCTAATAGGTAGATACCAAATTTTAGTAAGGTATTGCATGTTAGAAATTTAACTAGGTTGAATGTATACAAAGTATGATGATTAACAGACAATGCATTCTATTATCTGAATTCCTTGGATAAATGGAAGTGCCTTTGGATAAGGCAACAATATCCCTTATCATGAAAAATTTTCTGTTACTGAACTCTCCAGTCTTCCTTGGTCTGTTCGTATTGACTTCAGCATTCTGCAGTTAATTTCATCTAAAAGCAGAATAACTTCTACTGTTGCAAAAAATAATTGTTGCTAACATTTTCAGTGTTTACTAAGAACTCAGCAATGTCTTCAGCAATTTACTGAATAAACTATTATCCTCATTACCATCCCATTATCCCTCTTTACAGATGAGAAAATTGAGGCTCAGAACAGTTACGCAACTATCCCCAAACCTTGCATATTTATAATTTTATGGGAAAAAGTCACTATTAAAAATTGTTAAACTATTTTTTATGAATATTTTCATCAGGAAGACAGTCACCATTCTGATTCTTAACCCAGAATCAAGATAGTAATTTTTGTTCACACGTCGTTTATGAGCTCATAGCAGTGGATGCGAGCCTCCCTTGCCACTCAGTTTACACAACTGTATTTAAATAAGATGCAGATATTCAAATCCAACCTATTAGGAGGGGTCCTCAGGCGCATCAAAACCTTCAGAGGAACGAATAAGCTAAATCAAATTGGTGAAGAGTTGAGTCAGCTGTTATCTTTTAATGTAAGAAAGTATTTCAGTCGTAGTAATAGTGTTCTCTTTCCTAGTGTTACCTTATAGTTCCTTGGTAAGAAAGGGGGCATTTTTTCAGTGTGTAAGCTGAGTTTATTTTAGAGACAGGAGGCCTTCTTTTTTCTAGGTCTGGTTTCCAGGAAGTTCCAGGAAAGACCAAATCTCGTTTCTCTCTCACACAGATGGATGTGGTTAGGTTGAGAAACCGAACAGGCGGCTGATGATTCCATAGCCAAGGTCTTCTGTTCTTCAGCGGTTTCTTGCACTTGAACCTGACTTCAAAGACTAAGATGATTTCCTGGGAGGAACAAGACCCGCATTCAGGTGTTCGTGCAGGTTTGCTGAGAAGAAAAGTTGGAAAGGCGGTGTAACAGCCATCTCTCCTGCAGTGGACACGAGAGAAACGTTCAGATGATGCTAAAAGCTGCACCAACGTCCCAGAGTGCTCTCCCCTCTCTGATTTCACGTTCTTGTTGGTAAATTAGCAATCGCTCTGGGAGGCCATCGTGGGGAGCTGGAAAATGGCCACGTGGCTGCAAAGTGCAGCTGCTAGTGCTACAATATGTTTTTATGATGAATGCCCATTTTGCTGTTGTTTTTAAAGTGAGCCAGTGGAGACTGGAAATTTTCATTAGCTCCCTCAAGGGAGAACACACGGTGCCTCCAGGAAATTTGCCCCTGATTCCTCCTAGGCAGCGGTTCTCAAACTTCACCTTGCTTCACAACCACCTGGGAGGGCTTGGGAAAATGCAGATTGCTGGGCAGCACCATAAGAGTTTACGATTCAGTAGGTCTGGAGTGGGGCTCAATCATTTGTATTTCGAACAAGTTCCCAGGCAATGTTGATGCTGCTGGTACAAGGACACACTGCAGAACCCCTGCTCTAGAGAATGCGGCAGAGATGCATCTGCATGGCTATTAGGCCAGCCCAGAGAAACCCATCTAATGGGCCACTGCATTGAATGAATGCCAGGGGCATGGCTTCATCCTCTGGGAAAAGTGAATGTGGATGAGAAATCCTCAGGTGCACTATCTGGCGAAATTAAAGTAGTATTTCAAAATATAACTCATTGTAAAATATTAAATTTAGGTCAGTAGCAAGCCCTCAAGGTAATGACATGAAGAACCTAAGGGTAGATGGGGTAGAGGTGGGAGGGAGAGAAAATGTCTAGGTTTAAGACTGTTTTAATCATCAGTTCTTTAGTATTTTTCTAACCAATCCTAGAAGACTGTGCATCTGAAATGAAAGACAATTGGTAATAGTGAGATATGTAAGTTCTACGTAGATTCTAGCCAAACTACGGCCCACGGGCCGAATCCGGCCGTTTGAAATGAATAAAACTAAAAAAAAAAAAAAAGACCGTACCCTTTTATGTAATGATGTTTACTTTGAATTTATATTAGTTCACACAAACACTCCATCCATGCGTTTGTTCCGGCCCTCCAGTCCAGTTTAAGAACTCATTGTGGCCCTCGAGTCAAAAAGTTTGCCCCCCCCCCCACCCCACCCCCTCTAACCTACGCTGTGGCAAGTATGTTTTCTAGGGTAAAGGACTCATCACTTCATCTCCCCCTAGTAGGAAATATTTAGTAGATCACAAGAATTATAAAATTAGCACCATCATCCAATTTTTAAAAATAATTTGGATCTTAAAATTGTTTCATTTTTCTCAAGCTGAAAATAGAAGGTTATCTTCTGTTCATTTTTTCTTTATAAAATGTTCTTGTAAAAAAGACTGAGAAATGAACTGTGTTATCCTAAAATCTTAATGTAAGAGGTGCTCCGTGAGGGTAACGTATAATTTCACAAGGGTCAGAATTTTCAAGTGACATCTAATCCCATTTTTCTCATAAACCATCCTTTTAATAATACCTCTAACACTTCTGAAAAGTTCAAAGGCATTCCTTTATCTTTATATCACTTACTCTTGAAATACCTCTGGAAGGCTGCAGGGAAGGTATTATTAAACCCATTCTACAGACAGGACAACTGAGTTCCAGACTGCTTCGTTTCACCTAGTGAACCTGTGGGGCTGAGTCACTTATTACGCATGTGCCCTAGAATTTTCACATCCCACCTTCCTTTTGAAGCCTCGTGTCACATACTTCCATAATGAGAAGTGCTCTCATTTTCAATCAAGGTTTTATAAAATGCTATTGTTTAATCCTAACCTGTCTCAGCCAGTTCTTTTTCTAGGTTCTAACCTTTAGCGTATTCCTATTAATTCCTTTTTGTTTCAACAAACTTATATACATTTGTCTCATTTTTAGAATGCTATTATAATGTCTTTTTTCTTTCTCCCAATGTAATATATATTTGCTCTACAAATCTTAGAAAATATAGAAAATAAAAAATCACCTATTAATCTGTCACCCAGAGATATCTCCCAATGCCACTCTGTGAACATCCATTCCCTTATCTATATAATAAAAGCCTAATATGCAAATTGTCCCCCCGACTGGGAGTTCAACCACTTGCTATGACGTGCTCTGACCACTAGGGGGCAGCGCAGAACACGGTTGGCATTGACGACATGCCACTGGCAGTGGGCAGCAGTGGTACTGCAGGTCCTGATGGGCCCCGACAAGAGTGGGACGGGGGCGGGATGGTGGAGCAGGTGAGTGGGCAGCACCAGGCCAAGGCAGGTATGAGCCACTGGTCGCTGGGTGGGGGCCTGATGCCCTGCTGGATCTGATCACAGGGCAACTGGTTGGGGAGGCCCTGCTCCCTCAGCACCTGGCAGTGGGGCAATCGGTGGGACAATTGGGCCCCACAGGCGGTGACCAGTGGCAGTGGCGGGGGCAGGCAGCTGGGGGAAGGGAGGGAGTACCTGGCTGGCAACCAGCAGCTGCTAGGGACCCTACCAGTGCATGAATTTTGTGCACTGGGCCTCTAGTTTTTCTACAAAATTTTTAAGAAAGAAAATAGGATTATATACTTTTCTATATTTTATCTTAGTAAAACATGCTGAACCTCTTTCTACACTATTAATACACTTTATAACCTTCCTTCTGGTCAGTGTTACTGAAGTTTAGCAGATGTGCAGAAAAGTAAACAAGCAACAGTGTACCATCTGATTAACATTCACGAATATCAGTCTGAGCCGAAAAGCAGAACATTGACTGTGCCCATCTCCAGTCCTGGGCACTCCCAACCTTAACCACCAGTTGTTTGTGCCTCATTTTGAACTAGAAATAAATGACACCTAGTATATACTCTTTTGTGTCTGTCTTCTTTTGTTTAACATTGTGTTTATTAGATATGGTGATGCACAAACTCTCCTTAATGGCTGCATCATATACCATCGAGTGGATTGCCATAATTTAATCAAGCACAAAAGCCAAAACGTTCTTTGATGGGACATGGGTGTTTCTAATGTCTCTTTGTCATAATCAGTGTTACTATGAGCATCCTTATTGCTTTCTTTACACTTGTATATATTCCACAGGATAAGCTCCTAGAAATGAAAGTGCTGGTTGCAAAAATATTCATGATGTGAAGACTTTTGATGAGGATTTCCAAACTGTCCTTTAGAGTGGTGAAAATATATTTCCACTGTGGCATGTGAGAGTGCCTGTTTCCCAACATCTTCTCCATCACTGCCTATTACAGTTTTTTTTAATCCTTATAATTGCTGATAGCTTCCAGCCTCGGCAAATATAGCTATTAATGGCAATATTTTTTTATTCAAATCTCAAATTATTTCAGAGAGACAGAGACCAGTTTTTATTCTGGCAAAGCTGTTATTCTTATGTAATACTAGAGGCCCAGTGCATGAGGTTCATGCGCTGGTGGGGGGCGTGGCCTGTGGGGATCAGCCCATTGTGGGAGCAACCACTAATCCCAGTCAGCTGAGCAGCACTCCCTCTGTGGGAGTGCACTGACCACCAGGGGGCAGCTCTTGTGTTGAGAGCTGGTCGACTGGTCGTTCTGGTCGTTCTGCCGTTTGGTCGCTGGGCTTTTTTTATATAGGATTTATGTGAACTAGATTTTTGTAAGTGCATTACTCTTCAGTTAATAACTCTTTTTAAATGCTAACAGATAGCATGATATAGGATCCCTTAAATATATATAGCCTTACATAGCTCAGTATTTTACTTCTTCAATATAGATTGTTCCAGGGCACGAAAGGAAACATAAATATTGTGTTCTTTATGTGTATGTTTTAATTGCTTTCTATTCCCTTAAGTCTAGAGATTTACTAGTCTAAAGAATAATTATTGCCCCATGCTTTTATAACTTGAATGTTTTCTTCATAAATCTTTTTTAAAGAACTTTTTTAATCTTAAAGGTAACATGTGATTGTTTTAAAATACAGAGAAGTCAGAAAATATTGAAAATCATCTGTATTTCTTCTACCTCATTGTTTGCTAAATCTCGTTGTAGTTTTCCTGAAATACATTGATAGAGCTATTTTTCACACACAAAAAAAATATATTGCATGGCGCGTACTGTTTTGAAACCTCCTTTTTACCTCCTAATATGTCACAGTTTTTTAACCAGTCATTCAAATAACATCACTCTATTAGTATGTTATATACTTATATAGATTCTCTCCAGAGTATTTTGTAAACATCAAACTCTAAAGAAAGTGAGAAGTCCTTATTCTTGTGAAATTATCTCGCAGTTGTGCTTGGTGTTGAAAGTGTTCTGGCATCCAGGGACCCAGGAAGCCCAGGTGAGAATGTGTTAATTATTGTAAGCTCTAGCCCATTCCCTCCCCTCATTTTGGCCCTCACACCTCTGCCTAACCAGAAGGAAAGCATCAACTCTCCCTTTACTCTCATGTTCATTTCCATGTCCAGCCACGAATCTTGACAGCAAAGGTCTGCAATTTTCTTGGATGATTTCTAAACAGTTTACTTCTGGGGAGCAGTGAAATGACTACATTTGTTTCCCAGAGAGTCACTTTTGTTTAAACCTCATTTATAAGCGTGCCATGCTTATCAATTAGAAGTGCTGTTTCCATTCATAAAATGTCTGAGCTAGTGGTACAATGGTTAGTTAACTAAAAAAATATGTAGTCACTGTATAGAACATGCAGTTTCAAATTTAGTTAGTTAGGGTTTGGAATGGGCCATGTATTTTTCTAATAAAATGTGTGTGTGCTGCAGGGGAAAGCTCACGGCAGCATAATTATTTACTAGTCAAACGGTCAGAAACTAGTATATGTTGTTAGTGTGCTGGTATTGTTTGCATTTTGTATATTTGAACAGACAATCTAATGAGGATCGATTTCCTTAACTTTTTGCCAGGTAGCTGCTAGAAAACTTGGCTTCAGCCAGATAAATTTATCGCTCTGAGAATCAACTGTGATGTACTTACCAAGCTCGGTCAATGTTTTGAGTATCTTAAAAGGCAGTAAGTGTGACAATATATGTTTGAATAATTTGTCATGTTAACCCTTTAACAGAGCTAACTCCATAAATCATTAGGTCTAAAACGAAAACTACCATGAAAGGTCATTGTTTTGCTTTTTTTTTTTTTTTCCATCAAGCCGTCCAACCTCTAGTTTTAGCACAAGTATAAAGCCATCTGCTTACCAGGAGGCAGAGGAGCTCAAAATCCATTAACACCATATGTATCAACAGAAGTGTGACTTCAGAGCCTCGAATGTTTTCAGTTTTTTTTCCTTCATTATTATCTGCCAGAAACTTACTTGGAATGCTTTTCCTTTCCTTCAAATGCATTAAATTTTTGTTTCATTATGCAAGCCTCCCCTCTACAAGTAATCACACACATTTTCTCATCTTTGTGTCTATATTTCAGAAACAACTGTTTCATGTTGTTGGCAAAAAACAGGAAATCAACCAAAAGGGGGGGAAATAGGTTTTATTTTCCATTTCCCTTCTTTCTCCCTAGAGGAACTAACACATCTTCCAATGCATCACCAGATAAAGATGCTGACTCAGTCTCTAAGTCATCCCTGGAGCCTACCAGCTCAGCCCTTAATGAGACAGAGTTGGCTGCACAAGAAGTTGTTTTATTAAATGAGTGAAAAATAACTTTTCCTCCTCCCAAACTGCCCTCAGTGAAATAATTTAAGCCTGAAATCAAACCCTCCCTTTCTTATCCCAAAGGGGAGGGCAAACAACACAATTTCAAAATGACAAAATGTCTGCTTGGTCGAAAGTTACACTTTGGAAAGCTCTCCAAAAAAATGGGAGGTTAACTGTGGTTAACAGATGAAGGTAAAATGCTCGCCAACTGAAACCAGGACAAATCGAGCCAATCTTCAGAGGGCAGGGAGGAAAACAGAGAGGGAAAGTTTCCAATATGGTTCATAATGACTGTGCCTCATTGCTGTGGGCGTAGGTTTGTCTAAATAATAATCCTCTGCATTTGTGGCTCATCATGCATTAGCATTTTATATCAGCTACCTCATTTGATCCTCACAACAATCCCGAGAATGAGGCAGGGAATAAATTGCATTCCCCAAATTTTACAGAGGTAAGAATCTGTGGTTCAGGATTATTGAATGACTTGTCCGAGGTCTTATGTGATTGGCGAGTAGCATAGGACCACTGACTCTGAATGAGCCCTGCCCTACTGCATTTTGTAATTTACTGGTAGAACAGTGTTTATGCTGAAGTTCTGAGAATGCTTTAGTGACTCAGCTGTATTGTGGGAACCAAGGGAAATTAAGAATTATTGGAACATATACTCTCTATAAAATGTTAAGTTCAAGTGGTTAATTTCAGCTTGCTCCATCCAAATCTTTCAAAGATGCTTGCATTCACATATTAACCACAGACATCTAACTTCCTCTTCAGTTTCTGGTAACATTGGTTGATTAATGTCTCACTGATTTTCCTTTTGCCCACATACAGAAAAATCTAAGGGCAATACAGGCGGAGGGAAAGGGAAGAACATCAAAATATCTGTATATTCTGAAAACCCAAAAATACAACTTGGACAGCATTGATGACTATGAAGTAGAATTACCCTGAGGATTCGTTATTGATCTACTAGCTGATATGTATTGATCTACAAAATGGCCTCCTAACTTGTCTTCCTGCCCCCTTCCCTCCATCCTATAGTAGATTGCTGGCAGATTAACCGTAGTTACTTGTGCAAACCTTCATAAGTTGGCTTAGAAAATATAAACTCTCTACCTTCTATTCAAGGCCTCTGCAAAATAAAAAAATAACTACCATTTATTAAATAACTATTAAAGAGCAGATATCTCAAAACAATCCTGGGAATGTGTGAATAGCTCAATTTTAGAAATGAGGGAACCAAGGCTGATATTTAGGAAGTGATAGCACCAGTGTCCAGGCTCAGGCCTGCCTACCTCCAAAGTCCAGTCTGTCTCTCTAGGTGAGTTCCCAGCCACTGGGACATACACAGCTCATGTTACCAGGAGCCTGTGGTGCCAGGTCAGCAAACACTCCTGGCCCATCACAGTCCAGTGCTCTTGTGGAGAGAGCTGTTCTACCTGGAATGCTCTCTGCAATCTTACTGCCTATGGAAATGCTGTTAGTTCTTCAGGACTAACCTCAAACATCACCTCCTTTTGAGGTCCTTGCTAAGTCATATCACCAGTGACCCATCCCCCCAACACACACACACACACACACACACACACACACACACACACACGGAAAATACTTCACACTTCACTCTTCTTCGAGTACTTTTGTTATTAATATTAATAATAGAGGAAAAAAAAAACACAAAGTGAAGGCCAGACATGAGAAGCGTGGTCTTCTGCAACTGCACACGCCCCAGGGAGCCACAGGTCCATTCCCTGCAGGTCACTGGGCGAAGGTGTCCCACAAAGGGGGAGATGGTGGCATGTGCCATGAAGTCAGAGTGACGTAGGGAAGGTGCTTGCCTGTCAGTGGAACCTGGGAAGAAGGTAACTGGGTTGGGGGAAGGGAAGCCACTGCAAGCATGCAGAGTCATAAAGGGTTCATTGGTTAAGCTCCTTCTTATAATTCCCAAAGAGTTCTCTCTCTTGCACTTCTGTTTTTCACTTGCTCCATGACCCCTACTCACCTGTGCACTTAGCTGCCATGTGCCCTTAAGCAGCCGCATGGCCCAAGGCCATGCAGAGCCCCCACACAATGGACTCCAGCTGGGAACACAAGCTAAGCTGGCCAGATGCTGGACCGGACTGTGCTTTCATATGGAGCAGAGACTCTGGGCAGTGGCCTCCACCCTAACCCTACTGAAGGCAAGATGGGACCAGAGGGGATGGCACCTTGGAAGGGAACCCCCTTAATTTTACATAATAAAGCTTTCCACGGCACCCCATCCTCCCTTGGGGGTCTCAGGAAATTCTTTTTTTTGGAGCACCCTAAGACCTCCACTTCCACTGGTAACAGGTGGGGGCACACAGAGCACCCAACCAATAACACTTTTACTAGTAGATCTTCACGTCAGTTTTATGGCACTTACCTTATTCTTCTTTTCATGTGGATATAGTCCTGTCCTTATTAAAAGTTTATAAACTTCTTAAAGACAGGCACTGGGATTTGTTCATTACTGATATCCTTGTAGCCTCTTGCAGGAATTAAGTGCTTTGATAAAAGATTTGTAATGTTGAATAGTAAATACCACCTAGGATATACTATGTCTGAATCCGAATTTCACCTTTTCTTCCTGAAATCTTCTTCTCTGTTCTCTAGTTCAGTGAAGGGAACCACCAATCACCCATAAACCAGTAAAACCTGGATGTCATTCTTGATTCCTTCCTGTACCTCACCCTACATTCCGATCCAAATTCTGTAAGTATACCTTCTAAACCGCTCTCCAATTCATCACATTTCTTTCATCAACTGTATTACCTATGCATAAACATATGATAAACATATGATTGATAAACATATGATAAGCATATGATAACCAAGAGACCCAGAGAACATTGCAATTTGCTCAGTGCACGTCTTCACTGTATTTTCCCCATCACCTCTGATAGAAGGTCAATCTTCTCCAAATTTGCAAGTCAAGTCCCTTGACTTTAATTCCACTTATAGCTAGCTCCCTATGTTTCTTCTCCTTTTACAGCCAAAGTCTTCCATTCTTTGTTCCCCTCTCATGTCTCAACCCACTTTTCTGGCTTCTTCCCCCAGCCTTTAATTTACTCTTTTTATCTCCTTCACTGCAAGAATTTTGGTCTGAGTCATTGGAGGAATGGAATTGCTATTTACTTTGACTCATGAGCCATGTTTGCTCTTGGACATGTTACCCTGGAGCTACCCATTACGTTTAAGGTAGACCTGTAAAGTTGTAGTTGTCAATATACAGAGTCTATAAAACCCGAATCCTGACTAGGTTACCTTAAAGCAGTGGTTCTCAGCCCTGGTTGCACATTACAATCATCTAGACCAGCAGTTCTCAACCTGTGGGTCTCGACCCCTTTGGCGGTCAAACGACCATTCACAGGGATCGCCTAAGACCATCCTGCATAGCAGATATTTACATTACTATTCATAACAGTAGCAACATTACAGTTATGAAGTAGCAATGAAAATAATTTTATGGTTGGGTCACAACATGAGGAACTGTATTTAAAGGGCCAGAAGGTTGAGAACCACTGATCTAGATACTATTCTAGGCCAACTTAACCAGAAAATCCAGGGACAAGATCCAGATCTCAGTATTATTTTAAAATTCCCTGGATTTGCCCTAGCCAGATTACTCAGTGGATAGAGTGCAGGACTGAAAGGTCCTGGGTTTGATTCCAGGTCAGCCCGAGTTGCGGGCTCAATCCCCAGTAGGGGGCATGCAGGAGGCAACCGATCAATGATTCTCTCTCATCATCGATGTTCCTCTCTCTCTCTCCCTTCCTCTCTGAAATCAATAAAAATATATTTTAAAAGATAAATAAAATTCCCTGAATTTTACTTATCTAGAGATGGGAATCGTTTTAAAAAATGAATTACTTCCAAACAATTAGTACTCAGCACAGCCAGGACTGGACTTAGATACAATCCATCATAATCAGCAGAGAAGATTTTTCTACCGAGTTTTCTCACACAGAGAATTTGCCTCACCATGACAAAAATTTCTCTGAAACTGGTGTTTGACTTTGTTTCCAGGGCCCTGCCATTGCATTCTCCCAAATTCCTCACTGCTGAAAAAACTGCAGCTGTGAGTTGTTCCATCCAGGAATTGTACATAGAACACAGCAGAGAGTGTTGCTCATTATTCACTCAGCAAACATATTTAAGTGCTGGGACACTGGTGTTGGTTTCTAGAGATTGAAAAATAAGACACAAGCACCACCCCGGTGCTCAGTCTGGCCAGGCAGGAGAGACTTGTAAACAAATAGATACAATCCATTCAGTTCTGTAGGGTGTAAAGTAAAATGGTCAGTTTTATTGAGGTGGGGGTGGCCAGCTTAGGTTTTACACAACAGGTGAAGTTTGAACTGATTCCTGAAAGATAATAGCTGAGACTTGCAGGCAAACAAGGTCAGGTTAGGGAAGATAACCCGATAACCCCAGGAAAGGAGGGGCGTAAGTAAGAGCATGGTGGATTTGGGAAACTGCAAATAACATGGAGTGGGGAGTGCTTTTGAGTATGCAAGAGGCGAGGGGCAGGGGTGGCAGGGAGCTGGTTAAAGAGATACCTAAAGAGAGAGGGGAGGGGGTGGGCTTTATAAATCCTGTTAAATGCTTTAAACTTTTTCCAGATGGCTTCCTCCTATAGAAAATGTTTACAGTGGGGGTAACAGGAAGCCTCTGAACGTATGTTGCATAATCAGAACTGAATGCATGCTGCATTTTTTTTTTTTCCCCAGCAAACCTTAGAAAGACACCGCGTATTGCTTAAATTGCCTCTGTCATGTTTGGAGACCAGGTGTGGTCAAATGGGGCCTGATCCTTGCACCTCATTTAGATATGCAGTTTCTAAGGTGGGAAATTGGGATGGCCTATACAAACACTGTGCTTCCATTGTCCTTTTCAGCCCCTTCCTTCCCTCCTCACCCTCCACTATTCTCTCTACCCCAGGTGGTCTCTCACCCTGTTTCAGGATGGTGACCTAGAGACCAGCCGGCTCACTGTGCATTTGTGACAAACTGGATTGCACCCTGGAGCACCACTTACCCTAAGAGGAGAGGAAGCTGGGAGATGCTCCAGGGTGTTAGTATTCAATCCCCTAGGGCAGTGGTTCTCAACCTTCTGGCCCTTTAAATACAGTGCCTCATGTTGTGACCCAGCCATAAAATTATTTTCGTTGCTACTTCATCACTGTAATGTTGCTACTGTTATGAATCGTAATGTAAATATCTGATATGCAGGATGGTCTTAGGCGACCCCTGTGAAAGGGTCGTTCGACCGCCAAAGGGGTCGCGACCCACAGGTTGAGAACCGCTGCCCTAGGGAGATGAAGGGCAGCAAAAGGGTCTCCTGATTCTCTATGGGTCACTCAGCCACTGAAGCTTCGCACACAGCACTGAGAGGCATAGCAGCTGCGTGGGCAGCTCTTACTCAAGAAGCAAACCACAGGCCATTTTCCCACAGGCAGTCTTCTTGTTTCATTCAAAAACCTCCCTGTCATTCTTGGGCCCGGACAAGCACGACAAGCTTCAGCTGTCCTGTGGAAAGAGTTGCAGGGTCCTCGCTCTTCAAGGATTGTTTTTTTCTCGCCTCTGTTCAGAAACACCTGATGTTTAAATCTCATCCCACTTTGCTACCTTCTGGAAGGCAGGAAACCTAGAGTTTTATCCTCGGCTTCACTTGGTGGACTTGGCAAGCCACTTAAACTCTAAATGCCATGATAGTTTTTTTCAACAGGAGAAATCCATGCCCCTTCCTAGCTTGCTGAAATGCTGGATGAACTCAATCGAAGATTTTGGGAGGAAATAGTTAAAATGGGTTAACATGAGAAATGTCCAAACACGGTGTGGGAGAAAGCAAGGCGGGGATTGGGTTCCAGGATAGTTAACAAGGTTATGTGCACTCTATGGCTTATTTCAAACGTGTGTTAACCACATGCACTTATTGTAATGACCTAATTCATCTCAAAAAAAAAATTGTTATTTTTGATTGTTTTTTTCGTTTTAAAATTTCCTCTGAAATGGAAAAACCATCTTTCCTATGAGAAATGCTCTTCTTTGATATCTATTGAGAATAAACACATCCTAATTTGTAAAGTTTAAAGATATCAGTACCAAATTAAGTACTTCATTAAAAATGGCAACTTTCAAAATGATATTTTCAGCTCTTAGAGCTTTCCCAATGATCAGGCAAAAGAGAATTCTGGGAAGACTTCTGAGATCCTGACCAAAAGATTTAAATAAGATCTCTGTATTTCACACTATAAATGAGGTTATGAAATGTAATACTCCATTAATATGACATAAATAGGTGACTATTACCTTACAGCTCAGAGGTGTTAAGTCTATTTCTTCCTAATAAAGACAGATCCGTTTTTGAAATCCCCTTCTTTACCTCTCAGAACATGGCAGTGCTTTTCTAAAATTATACAATTAGACTACTTTTGACTCAGACAAAACTGAAGCTATTCTTAATAACAAGAAAAAGGGGTGGAGGGGAGCCTGTCACATCGTATTATGAAGAGAAAAGAAAGCTCAGTGGATTTAAAATTTCAACCTATCATTACCTTCCACAAGTCCTGTTGGAAGGACTGAGAAATAGAATAGCATTTTATCAAAAATATAAATCTAAAGAGGATAAATGACTTCTGTGTTATTATTTTAACTGCAGTGAGGACTTGGTAGCTTAGATGGCTCAATATGAAAGGCATTCTGTAACAGCATCCAAGGGTGGGTGTGGGTGTGTGTTTCCTAACAGCTCTATTCACTATGAAGTGATAAAGGTCAAGATAGCATATCCCTGGGGTATTTGAGGTTCTCAGATGACTGATAGCTTTTATTTTCTTGCATTCTTTTCTAAGCACATTATCAACTATTAACTGACATATCTTCAAAAAAAAAAAAAAAACTATATACATTCAGTGTTTTTCTCCTGTTTTACAGTTTAAGAAACTGAAAAAAGGTCAATTTGTCCTCATTGTTCCATAATAACCTTTTCTGCTCTTTTGCCCATTTAACCTTGCCCAGAATCACTAGTACTGCTAGCCATAATTGGCCTTCCCTCCTCCCCATATATACTAGTATACACATTGCTTGGAAAACAGGAAGTGTGATGCCTCATATACATTATAGGAGTGTTTTTTCTATTTCTGTAAAAAAAAAAAATGCCATTGGAATCTTGATAGGAATTTCATTGAAGCTAAAGATGACTTTAATTAGTATTGGCATTTTAACAATACTAATTCTTCCAACCCATGAATTCAGGACACCTTTCCATGTATTTGTGTCTGTTTTTATTTCTTTCTTCAATGTCTTTTTTTTTTCTTTTAATTAAATCTTTATTGTTCAGATTATTACATTTGTTCCTCTTCCCCCCCCCCCCATAACTCCCCTCCTCCCAGTTCCCGCCCCACCCTCCGCCCTCACTCCCCATCCACTGTCCTCATCCATAGGTGCACGATTTTTGCCCAGTCTCTTCCCACATCTCCCCCACCCCTTTCCCCCCCAAGAATAGTCAGTCCATTCCCTTTCTATGTCCCTGATTCTATTATAATCACCAGTTCATTCTGTTCATCAGATTATTTATTCACTTGATTCTTAGATTCACTTGTTGATAGGTGCATATTTGTTGTTCATAATTTGTATTTTACCTTTTTCTTCCTCTTCCTCTTCTTAAAGGATACCTTTCAGCATTTCATATAATCCTGGTTTGGTGGTGATGAACTCCTTTAGCTTTTCCTTATCTGTGAAGCACTTTATCTGACCTTCAATTCTGAATGATAGCTTTGCTGGATAAAGTAATCTTGGTTGTAGGTTCTTGGTATTCATCACTTTGAATATTTCTTGCCACTCCCTTCTGGCCTGCAAAGTTTCTGTTGAGAAATCAGCTGACAGTCGTATGGGTATTCCCTTGTAGGTAACTGAGTTTCTTTCTCTTGCTGTTTTTAAGATTCTCTCTTTATCTTTTGCTCTTGGCATTTTAATGATGATGTGTCTTGGTGTGGTCCTCTTTGGATTCCTTTTGTTTGGGGTTCTCCGCGCTTCTTGGACCTGTAAGTCCATTTCTTTCACCAGGTGGGGGAAGTTTTCTGTCATTATTTCTTCAAATAGGTTTTCAATATCTTGCTCTCTCTCATCTTCTGGCACCCCTATAATTCTGATGTTGGTACGCTTGAAGCTGTCCCAGAGGCTCCTTACACTATCCTCGCATTTTTGGATTCTTTTTTCATTTTGCTTTTCCGGTTGGGTGTTTTTTGCTTCCTCACATTTCAAATCATAGACTTGATTCTTGTACTCCTCTGGTCTGCTGTCGGGAGTCTGTATAATATTCGTTATTTCAGTCCGTGTATGCTTAATTTCTAGGTGGTTCCCCAATATAAGATCGAGGGTCTCATTAGTTTTCTTGTAGATCTCATTAAGTTTATCGGCGGCTTCTAAACAGTTCTTGAGAGACCTTAAAAGTGTGGTTCTGAACTCTAGATCTTCCATTGACAATTTTGTCCTGTTTCTTTGTCTCCGCATTTTGTTATGCTTCCTTGGTGCACCCCCTAGTGGTCTTTGTGCGCAGTCTTATAAACCTTCATTGTTGTAGCTAATACCAGGGAGGGTTTGACCTCCAGGCCAAGTGGCTATGAGAATCAGCTGTGTCTGCAGTGAGAGAACTTCTGTCCTCTAGGGAGGTGCTAATCTAGCCTTTGCCTGAGGCTATCCGGCAAATGCCTCTGTGCAGGGCTTGGGCGGGGCGGGTCGCACAGGATCAATAGGGTGGGCCGGAGAGAGCAGTTATGGCGGCTCTCAGTCCTGTCCCCAGGGGCTCTGCCTCTCTGAGTCCCAGCACCCGCTGCACAGCTCGGAGAGAAAGCTGCACTCGCTCTGACCGAAGCCAGACAGTCCCGCTTCTCCCGTTTGAGTCTGGGTCCCTAAAGACTGGCCCGGATCTGGAGCTCAGAGTCTGCGACTCCCTCCCGATTGAAAACGCCAACCACGCCCTCCGCCACCAGCCCGCTCCGCGCATGCACTCCGCACCTCAGAATTTGACTTCAGCACTGCGCCTCCTCTGAGTGTCGGTATGCATTTCTCTTTCCTCCTAGTTGTAGGACTTCCACTCAGCCAGCGTTCCTGTGGTTCTGGGTGATGTCCTTCCGTTTTTTGGTTTCACTTTTGAAGTAGTTGTTCAAAGCAGCAAACTCCGGCGTTAACCTATGCCGCCATCTTGGTTCTCCCTTTCTTCAATGTCTTATAGTTTTCAGAATAAAGGTCTTTCACCTCCTTGGTTAAATTTAATTATTTTTAATGTTATTGTAAGTGGGATTGATTTCTTTATTTATTTCAGACAATTCATTGTTAATTTTTAGAAACACTACTGTAAAATGAGTATCAGCGTGTTCCTTCGTCTTTGATATTTTGGAAGAGTTTGAAACATAGATGAGATTTGAGAAGGATTTTTTGGAAGAGTCTGAGAAGGCAGTATATTTGACCCACCCTTTTCAATTTAGCATGAAAATGTTCACTCACATACTCATTACCATGGATCTTGCAAATGTACCATATAGGCTAAGCTATTTGAATACGGGAGTGAAAATAAAAGTCCTGATATTAACTAAAAATATGACTTTCTCAAGTGTTAAGTGCTGAAGAAGAGGGCATGAATTAAGCCCCAGAAGAGTTGGGGCAGAAAGAGAGAAGGGAGGGGAAATTTACGGTGCATATCTGAGGCAAATTGCTTCAGAAATTTAGTTATCATGGTTTTATGAGGAGAACTAAATTAATTTGGAAACCTAAAATTAGGAGAAATCAAGCAGATCTATACATCATAGTAAAGTAACATACATAATAAGTGAGATGCTGCAGGGCTCCTTGCCATCTCTTTGGTATTAAAATGCTGTTTTGGATGGGGTATAATTTTGACAAAAAAAATGAATTAAGGGATGCATGGCTTAGGAAATTTCATAGGGTGCATACAGACTTTTAGGTTGCTCATTTACATAGAGTTCATGTCTTTATTTTCGGCTAGTGATTAGCCAACCAACTAGCCAACCGTTGAATGATAAGAAATAGTGGTTTTATTTGAGAATTGTGGTGGGGGGTGGATTATAAAAGCCTTTATTGTCTGTGAGCAGGCAGAAACAGAAATCTGAGTGATCAGGGAGTCACAAAGCTGGATACAAAGGTTAGATGATAACTACAGCATAGCTTTCATAGGCCTTCATTCTCCCACTAAAGAGTCTAGGTAAAAAGGAAAGTCTTAACAGAGAACGGGGCCCTTTCAGACTATGGGGAAAGGGTGGTGGGGAGCTGCTGTGCAAAGGAAATTCTGAATTCTAGTGTTATGAGGCACCTGATCATTTTAGGCCCCTTCACTATCACTTTCTAAGAATATGTGCTCTTAGAAAACTACTTGAGGATGTGTTGATGGTAAGACATTTTTTGTATCAAGTACATTTCTCTGAGTAGCATGGTGGCATTGTTTGGAGTTTATTATTACACCTCCCTCTCCAAACTATGTGCTTTAATTTATGAGGTTTAGAGTACTTCTTTAATAGCTGATTAGAGCCGAAACCGGTTTGGCTCAGTGGATAGAGCGTCGGCCTGCGGACTGAAGGGTCCCAGGTTCGATTCCAGTCGAGGGCATGTACCTGGGTCGCGGGCATATCCCCAGTGGGGGATGTGCAGGAGGCGGCTGATCGATGTTTCTCTCTCATCGATGTTTCTGGCTCTCTATCTCTCTCCCTTCCTCTCTGTAAAAAATCAATAAAATATATTTTAAAAAAAAATAGCTGATTAGAGACCTGTTTGTGCATGCATGCATGCATTCATTCATTCATTCATTTCTTCAATTATTCTTTCTTTCTTCCTTTCTTTCTTTCTTTCTTTTTTTCTTTCTTTCTCTTTTTCTTTCTTTTTTTTTTGTTCTTCAATTCTTTCATTCCATCACATCTATGCAGACATTTTATATACCTGGTTTCAGTAAAATGAAAAAATAATAACAACAGGTATCTGTCCCCCAAAAGTTTATTTCACAGACAAAAATATTTGTACATTATTATAACACAACTAGCGGCATGGTGCACTTAATTTGTGCTGGGTCGGGGGTCCCATCAGGGGATGTCTGCCTGCCGGTGTTCTTCTGACCCCTTTTAAGATGTTCTCTGCCTTTGTTTTTTTATTTATTTGTTTGTAGTTTCCCTCTAATGCACCCAGGTATTAATTTTCTTTCTCCTCGCAGTCCAGGACCCCTCAGGAGATGTCCAGGACCCCTTGCTCCTTATACATCACACTTATACATCAAAATGGAATTGATAACCACTTTAGGCTGCAGATTTCTACTAACTTAACCTTCAAAGGAGAGCATCATTCAAATGGTGCTTTGAGCCAAACAAGCCAGACTGGATTTTCCTGGGATTTTCTACCTTCATACGTCTATGACTCTATCAGTACCCTGCTATTTGCTCTCACTATCCCCTTTCTTCATCCCTCTTCCTTTCCTCAGCACACTTCTACCTGAGTAGTAGGTTTCTCAGTGTCTGTGAAAGAGCAGGTTTAAGGACAGCAGCAGGATTAAACATGAAGCACCTATTGGAAGGATATCGTTGACTCTGGAACCGCCATTGCACCAAGGGTACTTGTTCCTCAAGGTGACTGTATCCCTGGCTGGGGCATGACGAGCCAGGCCATTGGCGGACTTACAGGCTGGTACCAGTGAGGATGGCGATACAGCAAACAGATCTGTCTTCTCTTTTATTTTAGCCTGTAAGATTCCCAAGACACTTTGCCACATTCTGGTCATCTGATTAAAGCTACATTTTCTTGCCCGGCCTGCCTGGCTCAGTGGTTGAACCTTGATCTATGAACCAGGAGGCCATGGTTCGATTCCAAGTCTGCACATGCCTGTGTTGTGGGCTCAATCCAATCACTGATTCTCTCTCATCATTGATATTTCTCTTTCTCTCCCTCTCCCTTCCTCTCTGAAATCAATAAAAATATGTTTTTTTTTAAAAAAGCAACATTTTCTTAACTGCATTTACTAGAATTTTTAGAAGTATGACTTCAAAGATTTCAGACACATTTTCCTATATTTCATAGCTACTAGCCAACAGAGTAAATATTACATCACGTTTTTCTCTTCCCCCCATTATTCAGGTGAATTGTTCTAAATAATTCCTTAACCAAGAGTCCCTTTGCTCAGGCGAGGCTTCCCTCTGCCCCAGCCCACGTAGAACATCTGTATGCAACCCCAATGTTCCTGGTGCTGACAGCCTGCTCTTCCCCGAACTGTCACCATCTGGCCGTCAGCTGTGCGCTTTGCGAGCCCACGCAGGCGAATGCCGTTCTTCTCCCTGGAAGCCTGTGAGTGTACCGTTTCTCTAGGATCCTGGCCCAGTGACTCAAGTTAGTCTAAAGTTATTTTCCCCCCAGCGTTCTCATTCTCCTAGCCTTTAAAATAATTCTTCACATCCATCACCAAAAAACAATAAAATTTTCTTTTAATTAGGGGAAATATTTTTTAATGTCTTACCACCAGATGGAAAGTGAAATATATATTTTCCATGTGATTTTCTATGTCATGTCATAGGAATATAAATAAATTATGCTACAAATTATGACATATATACTTGGAAAACAGTTCAACGGTCTCTTTCAAAATAAAAATCTAATATTGCTTTAATCAGACACTTTATTTTCATTCCATAATTCTAAAGAATATGCCTGCCTTAAAAAACACACATTTCTTTTGCAGATTTCTAAAATTACTTTTTAAATTGTGCATGGAAAGTAAAATATTAGTTCTATCATTTCTTTATTTGTTGAATTAATAAAGAGATGATAGAACTAATATTTAACTTTCCATGTACAAGATACCTTTTTAAAACCAATGAGGTTTCCTGAGGAAGAGACGGCTGTTGTTCTTAAACATTTAGCATTTCAAGTTCGTCAAATCATAATATCTTAGAGTTTAAAGACCAAAACACAAATTGAATTACCAAAATCATAAACAGTTGCAACTACAAACTATTATATGTTTAAGTGTTCTCAAAAAAGCCAAGAACCCAGATTCTAGGCCTGTTTTGCTGCATAGTAGGTCATGTGACCTACAGCAAATAACAATTCCTCATTTTCCACGTCAGAAAAAGAGTGATAAGCAAATGTATAGAATATTACAGATAGAAGGGCTACAATAAGGATCTGATGGTTCCCAGCCTGGAGTTCCTGGGCCAGCCACGTCAATTGTGCTTTTCAATGGAGGACAGACAATGAACTATTTTCCTTGTAGGAGTTCCTCCAGAGACCCCTGGCAGAAGCTCCACATTACAAAGCTGCAAAGAGAAGAAAGTAGTTGTAATGTGGGGGAAAAATCACTCATAAGTTAACCACTTATGAAAACAGCACCCCGCTCTATTCCAATGCTGGCGCTAGATCGAGCCTCAGCTTCAGCATCTTCCTTCTCTTTCATCAAGACTAGATGCTCATCGTCTTTCAACCATATAATGCAAATACAGCGCAAAAATCAACTCCTAACGGAAGTCAGGGATCCAGACAGGCATGGTGGGTCTACAAAACAGAATGACTTAAATATGTAAGGATTCAGAAGGCCTTTGGACCTTGACTATTTGAAACCCCACTATCTACCATGCAAAAAAAAATGACCCTTTTTGCAAATTTGCAGAGAAAATTAAATGTGAGGTGAAGGCATGTCAGAAAAAATTATACCAAAATAAAACAAACAACATTCTTGTCACTCCCTGTATTATTCTGATACCTTTATGTACAGAGATATCTTTAGCTACAAGTATAATTGAAATAAAATAAACTTGTTTTCACAATGTTGACTTTCAACTTTCAAGGCAGGGTGACCTCTCTCTTACATGGACTCATTCTAACCAGCCCGTTTCTGGAACCAATTATCCTCACCTAGTCGGCTTATATTTTAAAATGTCTGATACAAATAATAAATTTGACCACAGTTAACCTGCATAGGTTAACTAAAATATCAAATTTCTTTGGCTTTGGCCAAAAGTGTATCCACCCCATCTGTTAAGGCTGAATACCTTACACTGATCAGAAGCAGAGATTAATATGTTTCATTAATAAAAATCTGAACAAGTATTTATTTGTCATTAGATGCAGTTTGGTTAGCAAAATCTTTGAAACATAGGGCCCAGGGGTGTGAGTGAATACTGAAGGTAGTCCTTAATATGAATAGATTGGTATTCATCAACATACCCCAAACCTTAAATTTTGCAGAAGCAGGCCAAATGAGGTTGCATCTTGCCAAAATCCCCTTCCAACTGAATTTTTATTTGTCTAGTGCTCTATGGGACATTCCTAAGCCTTCCATATATTGCAAGGCTTAATAAACCTCAATGGTGATAAATATATTCGACCTCAATTCCTTGTGGTTCAACTAAAATCCATTTCCTCTGCAGGTAATTTCATTCCCTCATACCTTAGGAAAGGGACAGATTAATTAAAACAATACCATGGCTTGTGCTATAATGGGCTCATGTTTAGGCTTGGTTACTTTAGTTCAGTAATCTCTACTAGTAAAAGATATTTATAAATACACTTGTAACATATGCATGAAATCCCTTTCATTGAACATGTGGCTTTAAATAATGAGGGAAAAATTTGGCAAAAGCATTTTGTGTTCTGCCAAACCCAGAACAAAATGGCTTATGAAATTTAACTAAGGCTAAAGCACTGGTTCCTGCTTGTTTTAATCTCTGAATTCTTTGTCCTCCTTGAGGACAAAGCTTTGCTTAATTTATGATATTTAAATTCACAAAGAAACTTTTTGTTGTTTTCCCTTGTTTTCTAGAAAAATGGAAAAGAATGTTAATTGGAAACTAAGAAATAAAGAAAATAGTTCTTAAGTGATCTCACATTACTTAGGGTCTACTTAGAATTGTATAATTAATAAGATTTATATTATGAGTTATCTTAACATTCTCACTGAAAATTAAAGATTAAAATTAAAGGAAAAAATCCATTAAAATGCTGCTCTGACGGACCTTAGCCACTTTGATACATACAACTCTTGAAATCTATCTATCTGGCCCCTAAACGACCTTGGGTGGGAAAAGTTGGGCTGCTCCCCAACAAACCATCTACTGGTACCTTGTAGTGAAAAATATCTGAGACCTAATTTTGCCATAGATACAGACATTTGTTTAACAAATTCTTTTTAACAAACAGGTTCAAAAACAGTTCTTACAACCTGACCTGGAAGCCTGAAGCGTGCCAACTCTCTGTTCTTTAGGTGTTCTGCGTGAAAGTCTGTGTGCAAGAGAAAACAACAGTTCACAGGCAGGATTCTGTCCTTTATAGTCTACCTTGGACAGCCAGTAAATCGCAGAACCAATGAATGGATTTAAGATCATTGAGGAGCCCAGCCTCAGGTCCCCTCCCTACCACCATATGTTTCCGATTGGCCAGGTTCATACTAAAGTAGAAATACCTTAGGGACCCATGAATACTTTTCATGTAAATGATGAGCACTCATCATTTCTAGCACTCATCATGCTAAATATAAACCATGAATTGCCCAGATAAAATTGCCTATGACATTAGTACTCTAATTAGCCAGGTCTCAGGTGTTGAAGTGCAGATCACTGAAGCGCTGGTACTAGCTGCCTCTGAAAAGCGGCCTTTTCTGGTGAATTAAGGCAACTGCCTGCCCCTTGGGTTAAAGTTGAAATTAACAGACACAAATGTGATATTATGCTGCCTATGCTGGAGCATTTGTACAAAGATTACAGATTTCATAACCAAGCCTTGATTGTTGTCATTATTAGACATTTTGAAACAGCATGTAAAACAGTAACCAGTGATATAACAAAAGGAGAAATTCTCTTTAGAATTCTCTTTGCTTGCATTTCTAAAACTATTGGGTGTTTTCTTAGTTACAAGAGTTAATTTTCACTTCCTCATATATATGTCATTTTTTAAAATATATTTTATTGATTTTTTACAGAGAGAAAGGGAGAGGGATAGAGAGTCAGAAACACAGATGAGAGAGAAACATCGATCAGCTGCCTCCTGCACACCCCCCACTGGGGATGTGCCCGCAACCAAGGTACATGCCCTTAACCGGAATCAAACCTGGGACCCTTCTGTCCACAGGCCGACGCTCTATCCACTGAGGCAAACCGGCTAGGGCTATATATGTCATTTTACCATCAACCTTTACATCTAAGAATTGGTAAATACAATTCTTGGTAGAGATCTTGAATGGTTAACTTACTGCTATTTGAAACTTGGAGTTTATTATATCTTACCTTAATTCTTGCTGATTTAAAGCACTCACAGCTAGAGATGGTTTTATAAACAGAATGGTCTTTAAAGCAAAAGGAATGTTACTGTGCTTTTCTTTCCCTTTCTAATGCTAGTTGCTAAGCATTAGAATTATGAAAACTATTTTTAAATTTAAAAGAATTTTCATTATCTAGCTCTTGTGAATTCATATGTACACACAAATAGTGACTAGGCCTTGACACTTTTAAAGAAGCATGTTCCAAATTGGCATTCCAGAAAAACCAGGAGAACCAGAAAGGGGCGATTTACATGCTATTGTCCTGAAGTGCTAGGGAAAGTAAACAGACAGTTGTTAAGTCACTATGTGTTAGACACTGTGCCAAGTGTTCTGCATGCACTTTTATTACATACATCCACAATCCTTCTGTTAGGGATGAGACATTGTGCAGTTGTTCAAAGAACAGGCCTCAAAGTCATGAAGATCTGGGTTGAAACACTATCATACTATCTCTGGGTCTCTGTAATCTTTGCCAAATTATCTTCTTCCAGTTTATCCATTAATAAGTAACATATTCAACTTATGAGGAGTGTGTGTGTGTGTGTGTGTGTGTGTGTGTGTGTGTGTGTGTGTGTTTTAATGATTGGCCTATAGTCATCACTAAAAAATGGGTCTATAGGGTGGTGAAGGCCTGGGGTGGGTGTGGGGGCAGGCTAGAAGAGGTCAATGGGGGGAGAAAGGGGAACATATGTAATACTTTCAACAATAAAGATTTTAAAAAATAAAATGAAAGGATAGGCAACAGACTAGGAGAAAATGTAAGATACATATCTAATAAATACATATGCATTCAGAATATATGAAGGACTACAACTCAACAAGGTAAACCAGTATTTTAAAACATGGACATCAATGAACAATAGCCAAGAAGATATATGGATGTCATAAGAATTGATCTTCAATATCATCAGTCATTAGGGAAATGCAAACCAAAACCACAATGATGTATCACTACTTGGATACATAAAAATAATCGCACATGTTGTTGAAGATGTGGAACAACGAGAACTCCTAAACATTGTTAATGGAAATGCAGAATGGTAGAAATACTTGGGAAAGCAGTTTGGCAGTTTCTTATAAAATTAAACATACACTTACTTACTGTATGACCCAGCAATCCCACTCCTAGATATTTACCCAAGAGAAATGAAAACATGCTCACATAAAAGCATGGACACACATTTTATAATAGCCCCAAACTGGGGACAATCCAAGTGCCCTTTAATTGGTGAATGGATAAGCAAATGGTGGTACATATATATACAGTAAAATGAACAAACAATTTAAATGAATATCAAATGTATCATTCTAAATGAAAGATATGAACTCAAAAGCAGTTGAGAGTTGGGAGGGGTTAACCACAAAGGGGCTTGAGGAATTTTGGAGGGTGATGAAACTTCTCTCTGTCAAATGTGAAGTGGGATACACAATGTACAAACCTTTTGAAACTCAGAAGTATACACTAAAAACACTAATTTTATTGTATTAAATTATATCTCAATAAGTTTGACAAAAAAAGAAAGATGTTGAAACAGAAAAAAAGTTGGGGTGAAGTGGGGGTCAATGTGAAGACCATGAAGTAACACACCTGATATTAAATTCTAAATCTAAAAAAAGAAAGAAGGTGAGTTATTAGTGGATAATGTGCATTATGAAAGACTAGCTCTTTTTTTTTCTTAGTAACAATTCGTAGTACATTGAAATGTTTTCTTTTACAAAGAGGAACTATTCAGTTTATAGTGGAGTAACTTAAAACTGAAGTTGAAAGTCACTGCCAACTGCTGATCAGTCACAGATGAAGATTAAGCTATCTCTGAAGCTATCAGAACTATGGGAAAATGGAACTTGGTTTCAAAAACTCTGATTTAGAGTTTTTCAGGAACACGTTCATTGCACCCATGTGCTTCCTGATACTAAACTGTAGAGGTAAGGCGCATTTGAAAGCAGAAAGTAGCCAACAGTGCTCAACTGTGGTGAGCAATTAGGCAAAGCACATTGAGCATCTTCAAACTCAAGCTGTATTACTAAATCACCATGAAGTGCTGACCTTTAGGAACATAGGGGTTGCAGTCCTTTATAGACGTGGGGAAAGGAGTAAATTAGAATGATTTAAAATGTGCAAATACAGCCCTGGCTGGTTTGGCTCAGTGGATAGCGTGTCGGCCTGCAGAAGAATGGGTCCTGGGTTTGATTCTGGTCAAGGGCACATGCCCCGGTTGCAGGCTCAATCCCCATTAGGGGGCATGCAAGAGGCAGCCAATCAATGATTCTTTCTCATCATTAATGTTTCTATCTCTCTCTTCCTCTCCTCTCTATCTCCTCACTGAAATCAATAAAAATATATATATTTTTTAAATGTGCAAATACATTTTGTAACCTCATGTGGTTTAGAGATCTAGTAGAGATACAGGAGGATTATTTTGAGATTAATTTCACAGTTCATGCTAATATTTCTGCTATTAGAAGTCACCAATAAACTCTGCCACAGTGGACAAAGTTCTACCACCCACCAGAGCTCGGAAGGCCTGCTTCTGGTGGACTTTCTAAATCCCCTTTTCCCTGGCAGCGGAGGCCAGAGTCTTCACTCTGCTGAAGTGCCCCAGGCTCCCTTTAAGAAGCCCTTAGAGAAGACTGCCCAGCAGCTGGAAATCATCCAGTTTCACAGGATTCAGTCTCACCGTTTCCTGTTTGAGCACAAAACTTCATCAGACTGCCATAGAGCTGTTCTCTGCTTAAAAGGTCTAGATGAGCCCGCTTGGTTTATGTGCCAACTCTTTTAGCATTGGTAGCTACTGTTGTCTTTTTTTTCCTGGAGTTTATTGACTTTGGGACTCTGCCAGACCATTGGTTTGCCTGACTCATCTCTCCCTGTGACTTAGAATTTTCTCATGTGCACACTGGAGGTGATGGTCTCTCCTCCCAATAGTTCCAAAAAGGAAGGACTTCCATTATGAACGTCTAGGGAAATGTGGAAGATGCCTGGCCCATGGGAGCCACTTTGGCCATTGCTCCATTTTAAAGCAGGCAGCTCATCTCTCACCATGACAAGATTGGCCATATGGACCTCTGCCAAGGCTCCTAAGAGGGAATTAAGGTCCTAATCAGCTGATCTTAATGTCAGTGGGTGAGCCCAGTGTAATCACACGGAGCCTTAAACAGGGAAGAGGGAGGCAGAAGAGACTCAACAGAGCACTGCTGGCTTTTAGATTGAAGGGAGCCAAGAGCAGAGGAATGCAACAGCCTCTAGGAGCTGGAAAAGGTAAGAAAGCAAATTCCAACTTAGAGCTTCCCCTGCTGACACCTTGGTTTTAATCCCAGTGAGACCAGTTTTAGATTTCTGACCTTTAGGACCATAAGATAATAAATTTGTGCTGTTTTAGGCAACTGATACAACTACTGTATAAGTGCTGGACAAAGGCATTTTATAGTCAGATGTAATGGTTCTGGGAATTGTATTGCATGCTCTGGTATACATCCAGGAGGAAAAGAAAACATGAGTCCAGGTTTGGGGAAAGAGACTAGAACTAGAAAGAGTCAGCTGAAGCTCTGGAAGCCAATGGGGCAACTAAAAAAAACAAATGCAGTGAAGAAAGAACCACAGGGACCACCCACCTGTAGGGGCCAAGAGGAGAGAGGAGATCCATCAACATTCGAAGAGATGGCGAGAGAGGTGCCAGTTAATCAGAGCCATCCATCAGAAACAAGGAAAGTTTTAAGACTGCAGGGAAGGAAGCAGATATCAGTTTTATTTTTTTTAATTGTTTTATTGCTTAAAGTATTACAAAGAGTATTATATATGTCTACTTTTTTTTCTCCCCTTGACCTTCCCCTAGCCTCCCATACCCCCCAGTGTCTTGTGTCCATTGGTTATGCTTACATGCATGCATACAAGTCCTTCAGTTGATCTCTTACCCACCCCCACCCCCAACCCTCCCTGGCCTTCCCCGCTATAGTTTGACAGTCTGTTCGATGTTGCTCTGCCTCTGTATCTATTTTTGCTCCTCAATTTATAATGGTCTTAATTATGCATAAATGAGTGAGATCATGTGGTATTTTTCTTTCATTGACTGGCTTTTTTCACTTGGCATAATGCTCTCCAGTTCCATCCATGCTGCTGCAAAAGGTAAGAATTCCTTCTTTTTTACAGCAGCATAGTATTCCATCATGTAGATGTACCACAGTTTTCTAATCCACTCATCTGCTGATGGGCACTTAGGCTGTTTCCAGATCTTAGCTATGGTAAATTGTGCTGCTATGAACATAGGGGTGCAGTTTTAAATGTCACAGAAAGCCCTAGCCAGTTTGGCTCAGTGGATACAGCCTCGGCCTGTGGAGTGAAGGGTGCCAGGTTCTATTCCAGCCAAGGGCACATGCCTCGGTGTGGGCACTATCCCCAGTGTGTGTGTGCAGGAGGCGGCCAATCAATGATTCTCTCTCATCATTGATGTTTCTATCTCCCGCTCCCTCTCCCTTCCTCTCTGAAATCAATAAAAATATATTAAAAAAATAAATGCTACAGAAAAAAAATGACATGATTGTAAGAGAAAAAAAGAGGGGGCCTATTTTCTTATTCTTAATAATTGGCATTTCAAACAAAAGTACATGTTATAGGATAAGTTGAGGTCCCTTCTAGTTACTGTTAAAGACCTAGCCTCAGTATCCCAGAATGTGACTGTATTTGAGATAGCACCTTTAAAAGGGTAATTAAGTTGAAATAAGGCTTTTGGGGTGAGCCCTAATCCAGTCTGACTGTTGTCCTTGTAAGAAGAGGGACTTTGGACACACAGAGAGACATGGGGTATGTGTGCACAGAGGAAAGGCCAGGTGAGGACACAGTGATAAAGGCACCAGCTGCAAGCCAAGGAGAGAGGCCTCAGGAGAAACCAACCCTGCAGTCACGTTCACCTTGGACTTCTATCCTGCAGAACTGTGAGCAAATAAACTGTTGTTTAAGCCACCCATTCTGTGGTATTTTGTTATGACAGCTCTAGCAAAATAATACAAAATATAAACCTTACTTACCCATGCATTGGTACTGACATCAATTTAATTAAATATTTTTAAAATAAAATGTTGCATTATCAAACAATCTTAATGTTAATATGAATTATCCTGGGGGAAAAAATAGTTGTTGAATGTCAGACTAGCAACTGGGATACATTTTAAGGAGACTGTATGAAGTTTACATAAGTAGAAAAGCAGCAAATGAAATTGAACTTGTCAGCATTTATTTATTGCATATGCATTTATCAGGACTCTGTTGGGCATTCTGTGTTGAGCCCAGGTGATAGAAAGATAAATTTAACACAGTCCCTGCTCTTCAAGAGCTCAGAGGCAAACAATAAATCATGCAGTTTTGTAAAAATATACCAAACTTCTCAAAAAGGTGGTGAGTTATGAGTTTCCTCATTTCCAAGAGGTATTAGGGGAAGGAACCTCAGGCATGTGCATACACTGTTCTGTGAAGACATTGATCAGATGAACTTGTTTGGTCCACAAAGGTCAACAAGAATTCTAATAAATTAATGGTAGCATTAGAAATAAAACAGGAGCCTGGCCTGAGTGGCTCAGTGGTTTAAACATTGGCCTATGAACCAGGAGGTCATGGTTCACTCCCTGGTCAGGGCATATGCCCTGGTTTCTGGCTCCATCCCCAGTAGGGGCTGTACCAGGGCAGCCAGTAAATGATTCTCTCTTATCAGTGATGTTTCTATCTCGCTCTCCTTCTCCCTTCCTCTCTGAAATCAATAAAAAATGTTTTTAAAAAGAAATAAAACAGGAAAACATAACCTTGTAAAAAGCTATAGAATCTGCATTTTATAGGTGCCTCTCTACTGCCTCTACCTACAAATTATTTTTATAAATCTATCCACTTTCTCCATGTCTATTCCTACCACACCGCTCAAGCCTCTATAATCTCCCGTCTGAGCTGCAGGAAAAGCTGGCTTCCAACCCTGCTGCTCTACAATCCATCCTTCACAGAACAGCCGGGGTGAACTGTTTAAGTCATGTCATTCCTGTGTTTAAAAATTTATCAAAGATTTTCTATTTTTAATTAGAAAAAAAATAAGGCCCCTTGCCTTTGCCTATAAGGCCCTATGTGACCTAGCTCCTGCCTGCCCCTCCGACCTCATTTCAAATCCCTGTCTTTCACGTCCACTTCTTTCTGTTTTACAGCATGATCAGCTTCTGCCCACGGCAAAGTTTTTGCAGTAGCTGTTCTTGCTCTGTCTGGAATGCCCTTACCTCAATGCTGACATATCTCCCACCTTCTCTGCATTTCAGCTTAAATATAACAACCCTGCAGGGACCTCTTCTGAGAACACGATCTATGTTACCTGCCAGGTACTGTATATCAGATTGTGTAATTGTTATCACAGTGCTTCTCAGTACCTGGTAGTTCTTTTATTTCCTGTGCCCCCACTCCCAGCCCCTCTAGCATGTGCGCTAGCCAGGAGTCATGACCTTGTCTGTCTTGTTTACATCTATATCCCAGCTCCCAAAGTGCCTACACCAGCGTAGGCACTCAGCAAACATGTTCTAATTGGGGTCTTGATAAATAATGAAGCTTAGGAAGAGCCACAAAGGTACGGTGATGTCCCCTGGACAGGTACAAGCTGCCACGCGATATAAAAGACTTACAGACTTAAGAGTGTGCTTCGTGTGAGTGTGGACTCTCAACTCTCTTCACACAACTGCAGCGCATTAGGCTTAAGAGAAACACTTCTTAAAAGCTGTAGTTTTCAGACGAAATGAATAACTAATAAAAAATGATGACTGCTTTTACTCAGAAAGCAATCTGAGCACATAGACCCAACTGGCGAGTTTCTCGGAGATGTAGCCCAGGTGATAACCTTCGCTGCCATGGAAAGGAAGCAGTGGGATGATTTAGGTGCTGTTCCTTTTGTGTGTATTTTGTTTGTTTGTTTGTTTTTTCAAATAAATGCTTAGTATATACAGACCAGTGAAAAGTAAACTCCAATCCTGAATTGAGTTGTAAGAAAATTCATTCTGAAAAGTCCCTTTGTCCTTAGGTACAGGTTACAGTAGAAGGGTATAAAGTTTTCACTCCATTCATAAAACTGGCTAGCCTGACACATTTCTGAGTTGATCAGATTTGGATTAAAACTTAAAGTTTATGAAAATTTTCACATTTCAGGCATTTAACTGATTTCTCTGTGGGAGACTAATTTACTAGAACGCTTAAGAAGACTTATGTTAGGCTATAGAACACTTACATCAATTTTGTCATAACAATTTAATTCTATAGTTACATCTTAGGAGATAGAACTCGGAATAAAATATTCAAAATACATATTAATCAGAAAGTTGTTTGTTATTCTTTTGTACTTTTAGAGATTAGAAATTTGAGAATGAACGTCGATGGCAGTATTCCATAAATGAGCGATTATCTGGATTTGGTGTCACTCATATGTGGAATTTAATGAACAAATTGAACTACCAAGCAAAACAAAGACAGACTCATAGATAGAGAGCAGGCAGACAGCTCTAGTGAGAGATAGGAGTGTTGGGGGTGGAGGGATTGAGCAAAAAAAAAAAAAGAGAGAGAGAGAGAGAGAGAGAGAGAGAGAGAGAGAGAGAGAATACTTATGTATAAGAATGTGGTGATTGTTGCGGGGCAGAGTTGGAGGAGGTGGATGAGGGCATAGAGGGGATAAATGGTGATGGGAAAAATAAAATGAAACAAAACAAAAAATTAATTCAGTTTAATAATCCTTACAAATTTTATATCTGTTGTTAATAAAGACTATTTCATTACATCTAAAAATGTGCATTTCTTAAAGATCATTATCTTCTTTTCTATCCTCATTATTCTAAACCATGCCATTTTAATTTAGTATATATGCACTAGTCATCCTGACTCCCCCTCTTCTATTTACTAAATAATTCTTTTTTTAAATTAAATCTTTATTGTTCAGATTATTACAGTTGTTCCTCTCCCCCACCCCCATAGCTCCCCTCCACCCGGTTCCCACCCCACCCTCTACTCTTACCCCCCCCCCCCCCACTGTCCTCATCCATAGGTGTACAATTTTTTTCCAGTCTCTTCCCTCATCCCCAACACCCCTTTCCCCCTGAGAATAGTCAGTCCACTCCCCTTCTATGCCCCTGATTCTATTATATTCACCAGTTTATTCTGTTCATCAGATTATTTATTCACTCGATTTTTAGATTCACTTGTTGATAGATATGTATTTGTTGTTCATAATTTTTATCTTTACCTTTTTCTTCTTCTTCCTGTTCTTAAAGGATACCTTTCAGCATTTCATATAATACTGGTTTGGTGATGATGAACTCCTTTACCTTTTTCTTATCTGTGAAGCTCTTTATCTGACCTTCAATTCTGAATGATAGCTTTGCTGGATAAAGTAATCTTGGTTGTAGGTTCTTGCTACTCATCACTTTTAATATTTCTTACCACTCCCTTCTGGCCTGCATAGTTTCTATTGAGAAATCAGCTGACAATCTTATGGTTACTCTCTTGTAGGTAACTAACTGTTTTTCTCTTGCTGCTTTTAAGATTCTCTCTTTATCTTTTGCTCTTGGCATTTTAATTATGATGTGTCTTGGTGTGGTCCTCTTTGGATTCCTTTTGTTTGGGGTTCTCTGCGCTTCCTGGACTTGTAAGTCTATTTCTTTCACCAGGTGGGGGAAGTTTTC
The DNA here is from genome assembly GCF_964212035.1 of Myotis nattereri. Taxonomy (NCBI): domain Eukaryota; kingdom Metazoa; phylum Chordata; class Mammalia; order Chiroptera; family Vespertilionidae; genus Myotis; species Myotis nattereri. The sequence continues at coordinate 19,133,201 of NC_138077.1, forward strand.
TGTCATTATTTCTTCAAATTGGTTTTCAATATCTTGCTCTCTCTCTTCTTCTGACACCCCCATAATTCAGATGTTGGTACGCTTGAAGTTGTCCCAGAGGATCCTTACAGTATCTTGATACTTTTGGATTCTTTTTTCTTTTTGTTTTTCTGGTTGGGTGTTTTTTGCTTCTTCGTATTTCAAATCTTTGACTTGATTCTTGTGATCCTCTAGTCTGCTGTTGGACCTCTGTATTATATTCTTTATTTCAGTCAGTGTATGCTTAATTTCTAGTTGGTCCTTTCTCATATCCTTGAGGGCCTCACTAAATTTATCAGCAGTTTCTAGAAAATGCTTGAAAAACCTTATAATCGTGGTTTTGAACTCTATATCCAGTAGTTTGCTTTCCTCCATTTCTGTCATTTGTGACCTGTTTCTTTGTATCCACATTTTTTATGCTTCCCTGTGTTGATAGAGTGGCTTTCTGTGCTAGGTGTCCTATAGGGCCCAGTGGCTAAACCTCCCCAATTACCTGAGGTGGACACTCTTGGTGCACCCCTTTGTGGGCTTTGTGCACAGTCTTGTTGTAGTTAAGCCTTGATTGTTGTAGGTATCACTAGGAGGAATCAACTGGCTGTGAGAATCAGCTATGTCTATGGTGGGAAAACTTCTGTGCTGGAGACACCATAATGGGGCAAGACTTGCTTCAGTGGGGTTTTGGTGCTCACTGAGTCTGCCCCCTGAGTGTGTCCCTTAAGGGTCTGAGGAGCTGTAATCTGGATGGTCCCACTCTGACCACTGGGTACACTGCCTCTTGGATCTCTAAGGGGGTGCTAATTTAGCCTCTGCCTGAGGCTACCCAGCAGGAGCTATAGAGAGATCTGCAGCTTCCTCTTCTTTGGGGTGGGGTCTCAGGGAATCAATAGGGTGGAGCAAACAGCTATAGCTGCTCCTCAGCCTTTCCCTAAGAAGCCCCGTGTCTCAGTGTTCCACGGTAATCGCTGCAAACACCTCTGAGAGAAAGCTGCCCTCTAGTTCTGCCCACTGCCAGACAGTCCAGTTTCTCCCCATGTGAGTCTGGGTCCCCAGAGACTTGCCCGGAACTGGAGTCAGGGCCTTTGGGAGCTTGTGTCTCCCTCATGATTGAAAAAGACAACTGTGTCCTCAGCCGCCAGCCCTCTCCAAGTGCGCCTCCATACCTCTGCACTTTACTTCTGCACCTCCTCTGAGTCTCAGTGTGCTTTTCTCTTTCCTTCTAGTTGTAGAATTTCCACTCAGCCAGCCTTCCTGTGGTTCTGGATGATGTCTGTTTTGTCTTTTAGTTGTAGTTTTGAAGTGGTTGTGTGAGACAGCAATATCAGTTGTTTACCTATGCCGCCATCTTGGTTTCTCCCATGTTTCTATTTACTAAATAATTCTTTTAATTTAGCACATTCTTGTTCACTTTTGTGGGTTTGACAAACATTTCCTTAAAACCTATTTTAAACACGGCATTGCACTGGGTACCGATTTACTCATTTATTCACTCATAACCTGATACTTCTTTGTTCCAGACCCACTTCTGGGTTCTAGGGTTAGATGAATAAGATATGCCTCCGTATTTAAACCACATCCATCTACAAAGAAATCTTATTTCCCATTCATTGGTTGTATTTTGTATTTTGATTTCTTCATTCAATGGAAAATTTAAAAAATTTAGCATAATTTATCATACATAAATGTAAGGTACTGAGGGATTTTTTTTGTTTAGAAATTTAATTTTCTCTTATTGTCATAGATACCAAAATATGGAAATTTAAAAGTTACCTCTGCGGTTTATCTATTGGTGCATGAACATTCAGTTTTGTTTTCTGAGCTAAGAATAAGCCTTTCCTGTGGATGAGTAAAGGCAACTGAAAGGTATAAAGGAATTGTGTTCTGCTGTGTGATTCATAAGTTAGCTGTCTAAATCAGAACACACTTGCTTATATTGCATGCCTTGATGTGACTTTGGGACTACTTTCTTTTCATTTTAATTAAAAATGTTAAATATATATTTTTTATTGTTGATAGCATTACAGATGTCTCCCAGTTAACCCCCTTTCCCCCCCCTAGGCTACTTCCACAGCCTGCTTAACCCATCACGAAATTAAATACGTTAGTAACAATGCAAGCTTAATCCTGGCTCCTAGAAGCAGGAAGGCATTTGGAGCAGAAGAGAAAATTTTCCTAGTCCCAGAATCTCCAGTTGTTGGGGTCCAGCCCCAACAGGTCCAGGGGTTCCCCATAGGAGTCGGCAAAGAAGGAATGACACAGAGGCAGGGTTCAGGTGATCATCATAACCAGGTTCCTCTAGCTAGTATCTCCAGGCAAGTTCTGTAGCCAGGTTCTCTTGCCATGTTCTCCAGCCAGGATCTGTGTAGGTTCTCCAGACAAGTTCTGTGTTTTATTGTCTTGTTACATCTGTATTTATACCAGTTGACTTTAATCCTATCAATTTCTATTCCAAAGGTTAGGGCGTTTCTTATCTCCATTCCAGGAAGTAAAGATTATGTAGCTTAAGCAAGATTGTTTGTAGTTAAAGTGATTAACTACCTGCCTGGCACTTAGTTAAGGGGTTTTATTCCCTCCCTAACTCCAGGGAAAAATCCCTACCTGGGGAAACAACCTTTCTCAGAGAGGTGACCTTGGTTAAAACACATAGCACCGGGAGCAAACATATTAAGAACAGTATGCCATATACGCCAGGTCCCTTGAAGTATATGCTGTGCAGATGTTTCCTCCCTGCAGCGACTGTGTCAAGCAGCAAGGATGGATCAGCTTCCGGCATCCAGTAGGTGATACTTAGAAATAAAAATAAAAATTTAGAGCAGGGTTTTGTAGAGTTTAATGAGCTTAAAAACACCTGGCGGGTGTGTTAAAATACAGACCCTACACTTATAACAAGGCTCCAGGTCGGCCACAGACCACACTGGGAGTGACACCTGTCCTAAGACTTCTGTCCTTGCAGATCTTCTGCCAGGACCCCCCTTGTTGAGTGTTCTCTCAGTTTACTGTGACAACCTGCCACCTCACCTCTTAAAATATTTCCTACTCCCCAACTAGCCACAAAATCCCCATCTCTACAAAGAAAGCTGATTGTGGCTAGCTTATAGGAGAAAGCCACCTAATTTAAATGGTTTCATCTTTGTATGACTAATGTCACATTAACCCTAAACATGTACGTTGATTTTTTTAAGAGGATGTCTAAGCCAAATGGAGTTTCCAAGTAGGGGAATTTGGAATGTTGTATGAAATAAAAAATAAGACACTTGACCTAGCTAGTTAGGCTCAGTGGATGGAGCATCGGCCTGCGGACTGAAGGGTCCCGGGTTCAATTCTGACAAGGGCATATGCCCCGGGTTGTGGGCTCGATCTCCAGTAGGGGAGTGCAGGAGACAGCCTATCAATGATTCTCTCTCATCATTCATGTCTCTCTTTCTCTCTCTCTTTCTCTCTCTCTCTCTTCCTCTCTGAAATCAATAAAAATATACTTAAAAAACAAAAATAAGAAACTGCACAGGAAGAGGGAGGGATATTTTTGAGCCAAGGAGCCTTGTTTGGAGGTGTGACTCAGGGCTAGTGCCCCAAAGTGATTCCTGCATCCAGGAGAGATCACCCTGTTAACAAGGGCCCTTCTTTTGCGGCTCAGCTTTTCCACACTGTTCCTGAGCTCCAGCGGTTTTCCTTCACAGCATTACTGATACAGTTTTGCTCATGAAGATGTGAACACCAGCGCTTCAAGTTAAAAAAGAAAAAAAGAAAAAAAAAAAGCCCTGCCTAGAAAAAAACCTTGTCTTTCTGCTGCCCCAACCCCACTCCTGACCCTCTTATTCTATTCAATTCTTGTGTTAAACCTCAATTATTCACCTGAATTGCACATACATTATGGAAATTAGTGTTAATATGCATAGAAATGGATGGAATCCATGGAAGTGAATGGCGCCATGAGAAAGTCACATATTTGTTGCCAGGTAGAAAAACACAGCTCCTTTTAAACTCATCTCTATTAATCATCCATTGAACAGTAATGACTTCACCACAAATCCAGTTCCCTTTTAGACTGTGAGCTGCTTGAGGGCAGGGCTTAGGGCCAGTGATGGCGAACCTATGACAGGCGTGTCAGAGGTGACACGCGAACTCATTTTTTTGGTTGATTTTTCTTTGTTAAATGGCATTTAAATATATAAAATAAATATCAAAAATATAAATCTTTGTTTTACTATGATTGCAAATATCAAAAAATTTCTATATGTGACACAGCACCAGAGTTAAGTTAGGGTTTTTCAAAATGCTGGCACGCCGAGCTCAAAAGGTTCGCCATCACTGGCTTAGGTCTTACTCATCTGCGCTGATGGCGAAGCTAGTGTTAATGCTGTGCCTTGAACTTGAAGCAGGTCTCAATGAGAGTAGCTTCACTAAGACTGGCACAGTAATTCACGATAAATGGTGTATAAGAAGCAGTATGTCACCCTCAGGCCCAGTTTTTCTGGTTAGTTTTCATTAACAACAACATAACTGAGAAATTGTCCTGGTTTTGTTTTATTTATTGGGGGAAAATAGCTGTTTTGAATTTAAAGGCAAATCACTCCCTATAGTTAATATCCCATCTCTCACAGCATTCCACCTCCAAGCACTCTTTATCTCATTGGGATAAAATTTGTAAACTTCAAATCGCAATTTGAAAAAAAAAGTAACTGGCCATGTTCACAGCCATCACAAGTCCTATAAACCCCATATCACAGTGCACAGTAAGCACAGAAATTAATTAAACCTAGTAAGTAGGGATGTAGGAATTATACCCACTTTAAAAATAATAATTAAATATCTTCAAAGCATCCTTTCTTCCCGCATCTTCTAGCTCCACTTTAAATCAAGTCCATTAAGTATAATTATTTTTCTCATATTAAAAATGAGTTGGCGCTGAAACTGGTTTGGCTCAGTGGATAGAGCGTCGGCCTGCGGACTGAAAGGTCCCAGGTTCGATTCCGGTCAAGGGCATGTACCTGGGTTGTGGGCACATCCTCAGTGGGAGATGTGCAGGAGGCAGCTGATCGATGTTTCTGTCTCATCGATGTTTCTAACTCTCTATCCCTCTCCCTTCCTCTCTGTAAAAAATCAATAAAATATATTTTTAAAAAAATAAGTTGGAAAAATTTGCCTTATTTTCTTATGGGCCAAGTGTGCTCTGACTACTGTGTAAACACAGAAATGGAAACACTAATATATCTGCAATGAAATTGTTTAACAGTAAAACTTTAACACATTCTTATAACAAGGTTTTGATTATGCTAAAGTTTTCTCAATTTAACTACTACTTCTTCAGTTCCATTGTACTTTAGAGATTTTGTATAGTGAATGCTTTGGCTTTGCCTGCTCAGTCCCCTCCTTTTTTTTTTTTTTTTAAAAAAAAAAAAAAGGAGCAATGACATTCCTTATCTATATATTATCAGGAATTTTAAAATGGAATTAAAAATAATAATAGCAATAATAATACCTTACACTTACAAAGGGCTTACCAGTTCCTACTACTGGCTTAAGTGTTTTACAGACATAAACTCACTTATTTCTCAAAATACCCTTATGATGTAGGTATTATTATTATCATTCCTCTACTACTTATGAGGATTCCTGAGGCATAGAGAGATTAAATAACTCATCTAAAGTCACATCTAGTAAGTGGCAAAGCTAAGGTTTGAACCAAAGCAATTTGTCTCCAATGTCCTCTGCCCTTAACCATTAGACAATATAAATTTCAAAGTAAACTACGTAGTATTATAAATATCAGCCATGTATAGATAGGGAATGTGTCTGTTTGGTACCTTTGAATATATTGTCCTACAAAGTACCTGGCACATAGTTCCATATATAATCCTATCTAATAAAAGAGAAACATGGTAATTAGCTTACGTCCGCTACCCTTCCCATTGGCTAATCAGTGAGATATGCGAATTAACTGCCAGCCAAGATGGCAGCTGGCAGCAAGGCAGTTTGAAGTTAACATGAGGCTTGCTTGCTTCATTGACGGAGGACTCCAACGTTCCCCGCCTGCCTTGCCGGCCTCTGAGCTTGCAGTTTGAAACATTCTTACAAATATAGAAGCTAAACAAAACCCCAGAAACCTCCTTTCAGCCTGCCGGGATCTCAGAGCTGGAGTTGATACAGTGTTTAGATTATAGAACCCAAACAAACCAGATACCTGCTTTCAGCAGCAGAGGCCTCAGAGCTGGAGCCAGAGCTAAAGCTGACCCAGAATAAAAAAGAAAAAGAATAAAAGGAGCAGTTGGGAGCTTCAGTCACCCGCCAGCCTGAAAACAGCCCTCAGCCCCTCACCCAGACTGGCCAGGCACCCCAGTGGGGACCCCCACCCTGAAGGATGTGTGACCAGCTGCAAACAGCCATCATCCCCTCACCCAGGCTGTCCAGGAACCCCAGTGGGGACCCCCACCCTGATCCAGGACACCCTTCAGGGCAAACCAGCCAGCCCTCACCCGTGCACCAGGCCTCTATCCTATATAGTAAAAGGGTATTATGCCTCCCAGCACTGGGATCAGCGGAGCTGAGAGGCCTCCCGGCACCAGGATCAGTGTGACAGGGGGCAGCGCCCAAACCCCTGATCACCCTGTGGCTCTGTATGTGACAGGGGGTGGGGCCACAACCTCCCTATCGGCCCTGCTCTGTTCGTGACAGGGGAAGGTGCCCCAACCCCCTGATCAGCCCTGCTCTGTGCCTGATAGGGGGGAGCTCCCCAACCCCCTGATCGCCCTGCGGCTCTGTGTGTGACAGGGTGCGGCGCCCCAACCCCCCCGCCACAGTCTCTGCTCCATGTGTGACGGGGTAGAGCCATAACCTCCCCATCGGCCCTGCCCTGAGTGTGAGAGTGGCGGCGCCCCAACCCCCTGATCAGCCCTGCTCTGTGGGTGATAGAGGGCAGCGCCCCAACACCCCCTCCACGGGTCCTGCTCTGTGTGTGATGGGGTAGAGTCATAACCTCCCCATCGGCCCTGCCCTGAGTATGACAGTGGCGGTGCCCCAACCCCCTGATAGGCCCTGCTCTATGCGTGACAGGGTACAGAGCCCCAACCCGGCTGATGGGCCCTGCTCTGTGCATGACAGGGGGCAGTGCCCCAACCCCCTGATCGGCCCTGCTCTGTGCGTGACAGGGGGTGGTGCCGCAACCTCCCCATTGACCCTGCCTTGAGTGTGACTGGAGGTGGTGCCCCAACCCCCGAATCGGTCCTACCCTGAACGTGACTGAGGGTGGCATCACAACTTCCCAATCCGCCCTGCTCTGTGCATGACAGGGGGTGGCGCCCCAACTCCCCAATCAGCCCTGCTCTGAGCCCGACCAGGGGCTGCACCTAGGGATTGGGCCTGCCCTCTGCCACCCGGGAGCAGGCCTAAGCCAGCAGGTCATTATCTCCCGAGGGGTCCCAGACTGCAAGAGGGCACAGGCCGGGCTGAGGGACGCCCCCCCCCCCCGCCCCCCCTCGAGTGCACAAATTTTTGTGCACCGGGCCTCTAGTCCTATATAATAAAAGCCTAATATGCTAAGTGTCCAGTCATCCAGTTGGCCAGTCAACCAATCAAAGTGTAATGTGCTAATGATATGCTAAGGCTGCTCAACTGCTTGCTATGATGTGCACTGACCAGCAGGGGGCAGATGCTCCAACCAGTAGGTTAGCTTGCTGCTGGGGTCTGGCCAATCAGGACTGAACAAGACTGGCTGGACATGCCCTGGAGCCCTCCTGCATTCCCTCCCCAGCTGGCCAAATTCCTATGTCCTTCCCCAGTCCCAAACATGCACCAGTGGGGTCCCTCAGTCTGGCGTGTGCTCTCTCACAATCTGGGACTCCTCAGGGGATGTCAGAGAGCTGGTTTCGGCCTAACTGCGGAATGACTGCTTTTATGCACTGACCACCAGGGGCAGACGCTCAACGCAGGAGCTGCCCCCTGGTGGTCATTGTGCTCCCACAGGGGGAGCGCTGCTCACCCAGAAGCCAGGCTCATGGCTGGCGAGCGCAGCAGTGGTGGCGGGAGCCTCTCCTGCCTCTGCAGCAGCACTAAGGATGTCTAACTGATGGCTCCTGGACTGTAAGAGGGTTTAGGCCAGCTGAGGGACGCCCCCCCCCCCCTGCCCAGTGCACGAATTTTGTGCACCGGGCCTCTAGTTATAAAATAAATACCAAAATAATAAGGTATATTGCAGAATATTCAGAAAATGCAAGCAAGCAAAAAATTAATCTTGATCCCAACATATTGCATTTTGGTGTATGTCATTTCAATCCTTAACAAACATATACCATTTGTTTTGCATACATATACAAACAAAATATTACTCTTTATTATTCTTGTAGACTTTTTTCATTGTAAAATTTTCCACGTCAAAAATTACTTTTCCGTAATTTTTGACAAGAATTCTTTCCTTTTATACTATTAAGTACTCTTCTATGACTGATTTTAATTTACATTTTGTAAACAAAGTCCATGTTGATGACAAAGTCATGCTCTGTATACATATTTGGAATTGTATCATGTTAAAATGTAAATTATTCTTGTTTTCCTACCTATAACACAAAATTTAGCATCTGAAATTCTAACAGCAATATTTGAAAACAATCTGGTTCTTAGCAGACATAAGAATAAGTTAAATTAAGTAAGTATATACATAAATATGAAAGTAAGTTCCGTTAATCAGTAAGGATATGGTATCTTTTCCCTTTTGTTTAGATGCATTCTGCTTTGTTTTGATTATTTGAATCATTTTGCATTAATTATGTTGTTTTCAATTTACAATTTTCACTGCTTCAGAACTTTTAAGATCTGAATTTAAAAATGCATATTAAAAATACATACTCAGACTAATACCACATAACTTTAAAGCTTGGCATTTCTCTTCAGTGGACTATATTTGTTAACAAGAGGTTTTGAGAGGAAGCCAAAATAGATATGCCTTTTTTGATTAAATGTTCCAACTTTCAAGCTTCTATAAACTGTTATACAGAGATGATGGGTTTTCAGGTCTTCCTTTAACTTAATTAGTTGAAAATGGAAAAGTTAATTACATATCATTACAACTTTGTTTGAATATAGAACTTCCATAATAGTGAGAGTGGATAAAGCAGTTCTTTTACTAAGAGATATGCTGATTTAGTCTCTAACATCCCAGGAGGAGTTTGGTGGTAACGTTTTAGGTGACATTAACCTAGTTCTATAGGCTACTTCTCAACCAAAGCACACAAAGAGTAAGAAGAAATTCTTTTTCCCATTGATTTTTTTTTTTCAGAGAGTGGAAGGGAGAGAGAGAGAGAGAGAGAGAGAGAGAGAGAGAGAGAGAGAGAAAGAAAAAAGAGAGAGAGATCCACATGAGCCCCAACCAGGGTTGGGGATCAATCCTGCAACTGAGGCACATGCCCTTCACTGAGAATCAAACCTGAGACCCTTGGGTCCACGGGCCGATGCTATAGCAACTGAGTCAAACCAGCTAGGGCAGAAAATATTCTCAAATATAAAATAAGCAAATATTTTTTGTCCTTGATTCAAATATTATTCGGTGTGTGTCTCCTGATACCCCCAAACCCCTTAAATGCCACAGCTTGTCTTTTACAAGAAGTGATTTCAAAGAACCTTTTGCGGAACCAGGGGGTTGTGGATAAACTTTCTTACTGCTATGCATAGAATCAAGGTCGTCTAAACGGGGTTAGTGCTGGGAACGTACAAAATTTGCTTCATAAATATACAAGATACTTTCAAAAAGTTAATTAGGTGAAACAGATATTTGAAGTACAAATGACACTTTTATATTGAAACAATGCAATAAATCTACAAAGCCAATGACTTTTCTCTTGATTCTCACATTTCACTTGTTTATTCACCTACTTTAAAAAAATTTTTTTTTTGCCATCCCCATGTCACCACAGATAGTCAACAGCACTGCACTTTGGGATTCTCTTACTGACTTCTTCGCCCTTTGCTTCTCTGGCTCCTCTCTTAGGTCCCTTCATTGCGGGCCATTCCCAAGGCGGGCTCCCTGTCTTCTCTCTCACTCACACATGATTTCTCTTGACATTCATCCACACACTCACTGTCTTGGTATTACCTATAGTTAGTGATTTCCAAGTTTTCCTTTCTTTGATCAGACCCCTCTCTCATAATTCAATCTCCCACCACCTGGCTGTTCAAGAATTACCTAAAATTGTAACCAGCCGGAGTGACATATGAGTCTATATCTGAGCAACTCTGGGAGACTTCTAGAGAGAGGGAAGAGGTTTGGTGTCTTAGAAGAACAGCAAACAGGTCAGTTTGTCCAAAGTGTGGCGAGAGAGAGGCAGAATGGGAAGACATGGATTGGAGCAGTAATATAGGGCCACGTTATTTAACATCTCCTGGGCTATTGATTTTTTGAGGCCTCTGGATTTTATTCTAAGTTTGGTACATTTGGAGGACTGAGGCCATGGGAGTGACAAGTTCTGGTGTGTGGATGAGAGAGAGTCTAAGGAAAATAACCTCACAGGGTGATCTGATCATAAATTCCTAACTGGCTAGGTCACCGATGAGTAGTCACACAGGCATATAACTTCTTTACTAAAAGGTTCACCTTTGCCGTAAGCAAGTCCTGTCCATTGCTTCTGTGCATCCAGGTTAACATACCTTTGAAACGCCTCCTTCAAGACCCTTCATCTAATACCTGACCACCCTCCCAGACCCTGCCTTCTAATACGTGCTGTAATCCAATTCCCACCTGGCTCTCTCCCATCTTCATGTAATCTTCCTTACGTTCCTTATTTAATTCAAAAATGCATTTAAAAAATTGAAAAACTGTTATTCTCCAGAGCATTTGAGATCTTGCTCCTTGGCACATTTATCAGTGTGGTGCAAATAAACACTTACAAAAATTCTCTACAGGTTTAGACACTTCTTACATGGGCAGGTAACACCTTAAAATCACTCTGACTGCTGGGTGACAACTAGACAGCAGGAAAGGCAAAGAGAGACGCGGAGAGAGCAGCAAGGTTGGTTTTATACTTCCAGGTAAAATATTAGGGATGAATAAATAGTAAGAGCCCAGACTAGCCCACCAAAGCCTATTTAAACCACAACATGGCTAAAGTTGTTTAACTTACAATGAAAAATAAAGTACTATTTCTAAAATAGTAATGAAATAAAACAGAAAAGCAATATTACTTAATCTGATTTCTCATTGCTCCTCAGTCTTAATGCTGGTATTTGAAGGGAAGCTGGTTTTATTAAGAGACTTGGAGTTAGGGGGAGATTTGTAGACTGTCTGTTGGGAACTTCTGGGTACTTTGAAGAGCTTTAGAAGGAAATGGAAGTAGTTCTATGTTATATTTAAACTTAGTTTAACGCTCACGACTTTCCATTGTAAGCGTGTAGGACTTACCACTTATGATCAACATTATCTTTATCTTTGAGATTATAATAAAGAGAGAACATGAGAGAGAAAACTATATGAAAGGTTTTCCTGAGGTAAAGAGAAAGAGTTGGAATAACGCTGAGGGAGGGGTGGAATTTAAAAACGTATTGAATACATAATAGACATCAGCTAAAGTGGAGTTAACTGGGTTGTGAAAGGTGGAGGAGAGGAAAATGGAAGACAACAATGTGTGCATGGCCCACCTGAGCAAGAACAAAGAATCAGCGTGAAAAAGGAAAAATAAAAAGATTGGATGGTGAGTGTTTCGCAGCTTCGGAGATGAGAGGCAGAGAACCATGTAATAAAATACATAGCTGGCAAGTGTATAAGTCAGGCTTTGTAATTTAGACAAACTTTACACCATAAATTAATTGTCAAAAGATCACCTGTACTGCCTTAGAGTAAATAAAGAATAAAAGATTCTTTAGGAAAGTTTAGGGGGAAAAATTATCAACATGTTCACTTAAATTTATTCTGTGGGTGGTGGGGAAGTTTCCACTCCCAAATACATTGAGATAGTAACTACATATATTCCAGCAAAAGATAGTTTTGTGAGATATATTGGCAAAACACTGTCATTCCTTAGTTTATAAACAGTGTTTACCCTTATGAAATAGGAAATTAGAGGACATATAATTCTTGGTTAAGTGCTTTTATAAAAGTAGTTCCCTTTATTATTTGATAATATATTCCAGAGTTTATACTTGCTTGTGTGTGTGTGTGTGTGTGTCTGTGTGTGTAGAAGGAACAAGCCATTTTATTTCTGGACAATGGTATTATAATTTAAACAATCCCCCATTAATGATTTCACTGGAATTGCATTTCAGTATTCTCTGTGTAAAACTGATCACAAAAATTGAGCTCGAACACATTGCTATAAGGTTATACTGTATGTAATTATCATATATTTTAAATGTTACTACTTCATACTGTCTTCAATTGATCATAAACAAAAGGATAAAATATCTGTTAAAGGGTAATACATGCATCATTTATAACAATATGAAAATTACCAAGTTGTTAAAATATAGACCAAAAAAAATTCCTGTATTTTTCTCTTTTCTGGTTAGGGAAATTGTGTTAACAGCATGCTAGCAAGAATCATCCTAAATGTTGCGAACATGATTTTAACTGCAGTGTAGGCAGGGCCTGAAATAAAGTTCTCACTATGCATCTATTTTTAATCTCTAATTCAACATGGAATTCTTAATCCACTGTCTCTAAATTGCAGGATATTTACAAAGGCTTAGGTAACACACTAAGTTTTTACTGAGTATTTTATTTTTAGCTTTTCTCTTCCCTAGGAATAACACAAAGTGAACCTTTTTTTAAAGTGCGAGAAGGATATATCTGGTGCATTTTTCTTCTGCAATGTGCAAAATAGATTCCCTGCATCAGCAATGACAATATTCTCTCAACCAAGCAAGTATCAACTAAAATACATTCCAGACGTAAAGTACACACGATTCATCAACCTCAATTTATGAAGGTCAAGCTAAGGAAAGTCATTTCAAAACAACACTAAACATTTCTTAAAAGTTTAGATTTTTTTAAAAAAGAATACCTTAATCTCTGTATCTCTGTCTGTCTGTCTCTCTGTATGTCTGGAAAGTTTGCATGTCTGGGTTTTGATTTTCTTGTTGTTAAAAAGAAATGTATGAAAAGTTGGTACTAAGCAATGCAGTTCTATTTTTACTTTTATTCACCACTAGAGGCCTGGTGCATGAATTCATGCATGAGTGGGGTCCGGCTGGTCTGCCCCAGGGGAGGCGCCAAGGGTGGTTGGCCGGCTGGACCCACCCTCTGGTCAACCTCTGGTGGGACTCCTGGTTGAGGGGACAATTTGCATATTAGCCTTTTATTATATAGGATTATTTTGAACAACATGATTATACAAAGTTCAAATGTCACCTGTGGGACAAGGATAGACTTTCTTTAAAGCACACAGATACGCATTTTCATTTTTCCCTACAGACCAATATGGACTTTTAATAGTCTCCATTTTTCTCCCCATATCCTTGGAAAGAGAAGGAAGCAGTATCCTACATGGAGAGGCTTTATCATAAATGTTTTCTCACAAGTTTTATGACATAATCACCTCTGATTCACATAAGCCATGAAATAACAAATAAATTACTACCAATGAGGTTTTGAGATTTATTTTGTTTGAAAAGTGGTCATGTGCAGCTAATCTTTGGTATTAATAGTAAGAATAGTTGTGATCTTGGGGTGAAGGAGAGGGGCTTGGGGGAGCTTCTTATTATCTTACTAGAAGCCCGATGCACAAAGATTCGTGCAAGAATAGGCCTTCCTTCCCCAGGCTGCAGGCACGTGGTGGGCTCGATCCGGCAGCCTGTGCAGCGGCGGCAGTGGCAAGCCCTGCGCACTCAGGCGCTGCTTCCTCCTCACCCTCCTTCTCCGGAGAGTTCCTCTGTGCAGCACTGGCACACCCGGGGAGGCATGGAAGGGAAGAGGTGGGGGGAGCGAGGCAGGCGGGGAGGACTGGAGAGGTTGGGTGTGCTAGTGCGTTTCACTTTCCCATTGTGAAAGTGAGATGCAACTGGCCCCCTTCCTCAGCCTCTTCCTCCTCTGCCGTCCACCTCCTACCAGCCCACCCTCCCCCCATGCCCAGCACCCCCCCCCCTTGATTTGGCGAGATAGGGAGGAGGGAGATCTGATAATTTGGGTTACTGTGTAGGTGGCCTCTTTCATCTATTCAAAACAAAGCTGAGCCACCTGCCACTGCCGCC